>NC_133325.1:450517282-451191757 GCF_042186555.1 Aquarana catesbeiana
TGTGTTTTCTTTGAAATCATTGATTTTACACACAATGTTAAATTAACAAGGGACAACAATCTCATTGAGTTTGAAAAAAAACACACCAAAAATACATTACTAATGTTAATAATGTTCAAGTGGTAAGTCTTGAAAATCCAAAAAATTACGTAACCAAAAACGGTGCTTTGGGTTAACTTTATCTAAAAACTAAAAAATAAACACTATAAAAAAAAAAAAAAAAAATAATGGGTTCTTTGTGTTAACTTTACAAACCTAAAAAAAATAAAAAAAAAAAAAAAAAAAAAAATAAAAAGGGGAAAAAGTATTATTAGTATGGAAACATTGTTTTAAAAAGGCATACTATATCATTCATGAGATCAAAGAGAAAAAGAATCCAGAAATCAGTTTGGGAGAACTCTGATTATGAACAGCAAAACACCTTCGTTCTTTAGAGCCTTCGTAAAGAAGAAATAAAATGCGCTGCATTGAACGATCACAGATTTTGCAGCGTGATGAATGTGCTACCTACAATACGAACACTAGTTTTACTAGACCGAGTGCTTCCGTTTAGTTTTTGCTTATGAGCATGCGTCGTTTTTTTGTCCGTCGGACTAGCATACAGACGAGCGGACTTCGGGGTCCGTCGTACTTACGACGTAAAGATTTGAAGCATGCTTCAAATCTAAAGTCCGTCGGATTTGAGGCTAAAAAAGTCCGTTGAAAGTCCGGAGAAGCCCACACACGATCGGATTACCAGCCACCTTTAGTCCGTCAGCGTCCGTTGGACTTTTGTAGACGAAAAGTCCGACCGTGTGTACGCGGCATTAGTCATCAACAAGGTCTGGCTTTGCCTTCTCCTGCTCTGAACACTATACAGAGATGGTGACAAAATAGATCTCAAACCTATAGCCTTTCTTTAACAGATCATGTATTAGTGAATACAGGATGTTTTTTTTTCCTAATAATATTGATCACTTTATTATATTCTTTACAATATGCATTCGCAAAAGTGAGGACACCTGTCCCACATAGTTTTTTTTTTTCCATTTTAACTTCGGCTGAATAAAATCTTTCCCATCCGATGACAGCTAATTTCTTCTCCTTACTAATTAGCCAACTGGTATAGCCTCTATCCAACAAGCGTGTGGTAATAGCCACAGCTTCCATTTCAAATTATTCCATAGAGGAACAATTCCAATATGCCTATATAAACTCTCCTGTTGGAATGGCTTTGATGGCATGGCCAGGATAGCAACTAGTAGCTCTCAAAATACAGAAAAAAAGGTTACCAGCAGTCAGTTTGTGAAAAGTAGAGGTGTACATGCACCCCAAAACCAAATTGCTTCTTAAGGTGAGGTCCGGAAAATTGTTGCTACAATCGTTCAATGGCAAAATCGTTGTCATTAATATAATGTAGGAATGATTGCAGATCCTTCTCTGGGCCATTCCAGATTATCGAACGATCATCTATAACATAATATATGGTTAAAAAAGGGATTATTACCTTCTCACACCACACCATATAGAGCTTGGGGGTGAGGGTGAAAACTTAAAGCATTTGTTACCCCAACACTTCATATTCCTAATGTGAGCCTGCTGTACCATGTACTTGTATGAGAAAGTATCCTGTTCTCTTTGTATTGCTTCCTTTGTGTGAAATCCCTGGTGTTCCTGTCAGTCCCTCTGCTTTCCTGTTAAAAACTGACCACACTAAGCAGGAGAACACAACATGGTCAGTTACCTAGCTATGCTGGGAACTCAGTGTACTCTCCTCCAATGATCAAACTTGTTCTGACATGTTGCACAGTCCTTCACTGGGAAGATCCGTGTGCTGCTACTTCTCCACCCCCCAGCTCTTATACAACTGAGAACAGAGGGGATGTGATCACTTATAAAAAAAAAGGGTAAAAAGGTATTTAGAATGTTTTTTACATTTAATTTATATTTTAACCTCCCTGGCGGTATGATTCTTTCGGATTTTAGATGCTGAAAGCGGTACAATTATTTTGCATGGAAATTTGGCGGCGTTTTATATTGTAGGTCTGTAAATCTTAACAATAACACACTTAAATCTGTCCAAACCAGAGTCTAGTAGATATCCCGGGTATGATAAAGTTTGAAACACAAAAACATAAATTATAATATAATAAATAAAAATAAATAATTTAAAAAAATAAAAATAAATAGTAATAAAATAAATTTCCCCACGATTCGCTATCGCTCAATTCTGCAAGTGTTCTAATTTACTATCGCTGTTTTCTAGCTGGTCTAACGCCACTTTTGATGTAAAGGGACACTTTTTGGTTGCTATGGACAATCTCCAGTTTCCAGGCAGAAAGAACAGTGTATATCATGTAAAACTGCATGCAGGGCATGGGCCAAAGCACTGGGGACAAAAGGGATGTGAAATAATTTCATACAGTACTGTAATCTGTAAGATTACAGTACTGTATGTGTTATGATTTTTACTTTTTTTTTAATTTGCCGCCAGGCTCTGCCCCCGTGCGTCGCGACGCTCGCAGGGAACGGAGCCTGGCACAGAGAGGCTTCGGAGGAGGACACATCCCGCGGACACTGCGGGGGACATCGCAGGATCCCGGGGACAAGGTAAGTAAGGGGGCACCAGGATCCTGCAATGTAATCCCGAGTGTGGCTCGGGGTTACCGCTAATGGTGGTGAATTTTAACCCCGAGCCACACTCGGGAAAACCGCCAGGGAGGCTACACAGAATGGGTTGTTGTACAAGGTGATTGTTTGCAATCACTTTAATTCCAATCGAAGCTCAGCACTTTTGGACGTAATAAATATTGTCAAACAAGAAATAGATGAGAGTGAATAAGAATTCCACAGCAATCACTAAACAGGGCTATAACATCTCTTTATACCTAATACATCTAATAAAGGGCTTGCAGATCCAGGATTACCCACAGATTATCCTGCTCCCAGAAAACTTCAAAGGGTCTAAAATGTACCGCGTATACAGCCTGTGAAGTCTTGACTCCCAATTTGTTCTCTGTCAAGGATTCAATAACCAGTAAAGCTGGATGATTAACACAATAGCCGGGTAACAGCTACAATTTTCTGATGAAGGTTCAGAATAACTGCACAGATATTTTTCTTGACAGGTGCTCTTTATTCAGCAGTGAAGCACACTGGAGAAATTAAAGATAAAGCTTTTAATTTAAAGCAGCTTCTTGAAATCTATACAACAGCTTGTTGATTATATTTTTAATAGGTAAAGAAACGGAATGTGAAATGCTGGATCAATATGTTCTGTAAAGGCATTGATCAATAAATGCAGAGCCCTTCAGTTAATTTTAAATAGAACTTAAATTTGAAACTTTTCTCAGTGATCATCTACAACTTTCTAAAAAAACGATTTTTTTTTGTTAAAACAACAGTCGACCAATAACATAAAAACAACAGTGAAACTTAAATATCTTATAACTATTATCAAGTGGTACAACCTGCTTTCCTGTGGCTGTTATTTCTACTGTGACTGAGTGCAGCAGAACACCCCGCTGTATAAAATCCTCTGATCCCTGCTGAGCAGGCGGCTGACAGGTCCATGTTCGCTCTGCATATGCAGAGCGGACACAGCTAGCTGATCTCTATGGGCAGTTGGATAGAAGTGGACCACCTGTCCATTTCCATCCAACTGTCATCTGAGTCGATTCGCCAGACAGATGGGGAATGGATCCCCCATCTATCTGCTTTTAGCGGTCCGGATCGGCTCTGATCAGATATTAGTGGGTGTCCATTGACATCCGTCGCTCCAAAGAGGGCAATGGATGGTCCGATTGGGTCCGCCTAAAAAAGTGACTAAACCTGCGATGTGACAAATACACTCTCAGATCCACCAGTGTGTCCAGCTTATGAAGTTGTAGAAATTTTCCGGATAATGGAACAGCACTCCAAGCAGAGTGAGAGTGATTACCACTAGGGTAAGGTTACAGCATCCGCTGTTGCAATTCCAACCTTTGAGAAATGTCTGCGTTGCTTGCTGCTATGTCCAGACAGAGATGTAATAGACTTGTATACTATGGTAGTTTATTCAAAGAGGCAAACTTCTTTCATTTCTATATAGAACTTTTAGATTTTAGAGGGTAAGTTTTATAAGTTTTAAATATAATTTTAATGAAAAGAAGAGAAAATGGTGCAGCAAATATATATATAGAAAAGATTTTACAAAACAGACATAAGCAATATAAAAAGGTTTATAAGTGAAAAATACTCAAAGCTGACGTATATCCTAAAACTATTTTTGTACACGAAGTGTGCCCTATTTCTTGCTGTTGCAGCTTTTCTTACATCTCTTATTTTTATTCAGCCCACAGTCTCCTGTTGGCACCAAATGTCCAGTACTGAGGCTTGTAGTTCTAGCTGTAGTACAGATATCACAGGAGGTCACTTGCTCAACACCTCCTCCATCCAGAAAAAGCCTATGCGGATGAACAACGGAAAATGCAAGTTTTAAATGGAGAAGCGAACAACCTCTAGTGATATGCATACTAAAGTCAGAACTACAAGTCTCACTGTTGGACATTTGATGCCATTGGTTTGAGAAAGAAGCCAATAGGAGTTCTGAAACGCAACATCATAGCAACCAGCCCCCCCCACAGCTGTATCATTAATTCACAGGAATTTGTGACCACAGTAGAAGGACTTGTAGTTCTCAAAGTAGCACAAGTGCAGTGATGTCATTGCACTTGTTTTCCACTGACACTTTCTACAGCTTCACAGCTCAAGGTCTATACCTTAGTATGGACCAGGGGCTGGTGGAAGAATCCGCAGGAGCCAGATCATTGCACTCTTAATCCACTGATCATGAATGCAATTCATTGCAGGCTGAAACACACAAAATATAATACATGCACATTTTTGCTATTTGAAATGGGTGCATTTATTATTTTTACCTGTTAGGTGGCATGTTGTTCAGTACAAATCCCCCATTCTCCCCACACAGTTTGGGGTTCATCTAATATCATTCAATGTCTCTCTAATTATACATACTCTTGATGTGTACCCTCAATGAAGTATGCTTATAAACACCACAATTTATTAAAAAATATCTTATTTATTTTACTTATTTTGTTTTCACTGTCCCACAGCAGTATCTTTGAAGCATTTCTGTCGAATGTGCACATGATAATGCAGAGAGGTGTATATTTAAAGGCGTAATGTTCCACAGCACAGAATGAGAGGTTGCACAAATGCACTATTTGCAACTATAATGGTACTGGGTTCATTTTGCTTGTTTTTTTAAGGTTAATACGATTTAAAACTAATGATTTAAATATAGCAGTAGCTAGCTATTTGCTTTTAGAACGTCTCTCTAACTGAAGCTCTCTGTGAAGCTATAGATAAGAAGAAGAGTGGAGAGCAGGAGAGAAATAAACTATTATTTGACACAATTGGATGTCTGCAATCTACGCTTTAGCTATCAAGCTCTATACTCAGGCTTTTTCAACAAATCAGTTAGAATTAGTTTAATAAATACAAATATGAAGCAGGCATATGCAACATTTCACATTTTTTTTCACTGATGAAAAAAGAATAGTAATAATAAATGGTGAATTATACTGCTGTCTAGAAGAGTTCTGGACACTGGGAAACAACAAAGTATTAAGCAAGTGCCTGTAGAACACACCCCTAACCAAGATGCCTAGGTTTTATAGGTAATCAGAGCATAAGGCCTAATTACACTGAGGGGGGCGACATGTTTACTTTTTCCTGTTTTTTTTGGGGGGTGCCGGGTCTATGGTAACCTTTACTTGGCAAGCATAACCCTGCACATCCTGACACACAGATACCATGCTGAGAATGTACCCAGAGCTGTGCATGCTTGTTCCAGGTCAACAAAATATTATGATGTTGAATGAAATTGAGCAAATGGAACAGCCTCAAAGGAAGCTACTATGAGGCCTAGAACTCCCATGGAGAATTTCACAGGGGGGCATCTCTTTAACCTGAGCAGTTTCTTCTCTACATGGAAACCTTATGCTTGGGATCTGGCTATGATCAGACCCAAGTATCCCAGTTGAAGAGAAGGCTGGAGAGCAGATTTTTGGAAGCTGATCACACAACCAAAACCCTGGAACATCTAAAGTGCTCTGTTAACCTTTTCAGATAGTTTAAAAGGAGGAGATGAGTCTTTCAGGAGATATCCATATAGATAACCTATGACTTTGATACCCCTGGTTCTTAGAAGAGCAAGAAGAGGTGCTAGGAGGTGCCGGAGCAGAGGATAGGGCAAAAGGCAGTGCAACAAACTGGATATGATCGTCTCCTACTGCAAAGCATACCAAGTGCTAATGGGATGAGATGGATAAATGGGAATATGCAGATAGGTATCTTGGATGTCTACAGATGCTAAATAAACCCCTTGTCGGAGAGGCAATAACTGAATTTGTGGATTCAATGCGAAATTTAGTAATTTGAAGGTACTTGTTAATGGTTATTAGGTCCCGCAGATTTTTGTTGATTTGAGAGAAGTGGTGAGGGGGAAGAGTGTTGAACTCTATTTTGTACCCCCTTGAAACTACCAACTGAACCCACGGGTCTAGCATTTATGTAACCCAGAAAGAAGCAACCTCCCCCCTCTTAATAGTGAAGGTGCCCCTTCACTGGGAAGAGGGCTTTGAGGAGAATGAAGTGCTCTACATTTTGAAGAGGTAGAGGCTCCTGAGGAGAGGCTTTTTGGAATTCTCTGCTGTGGAAATAGAAGCATTCCCTGCTGTGATATCTTTCGATTAATTTTTCAATCAGTAAAAAAAAGACATCCTCCTTCGAAGGACATATGTGTTAAGCGTCTCGTACATGCAGTTTCACTTGACCAGGCTTTGAGCCACAAGATTTTGCACATGTTTATGGAGATTATAACCATTCTGAAAATTTGTGTCATTACTTGTTCTAGGGCATCCACACCAAAGAGCAGAGCTGCAGGTAATTGCTGTAATTGCTCAGTTAAGGCCCATTCCTGGAATACAGGATCGTGTTGGTTGTTCATTGCCCTAGGCCACTTAGCTGCAGTTTGACAGACAGAAATCACAGAAATAGCTGGTTGCAGAGTTGGGCCTGCAAGTGTAAAAAGAGCCTTTAAAAGTATCTCAAACTTTTTATTTGCAGAATCTTTAAATGAAGGAACATCTTCAATTGATACAGTGATGTTTGTTTAGGACTTAAATGTAACGATCAAGTACTGGAACAGACCACTTTTTAGTGAATTTAGGAGTCTGGTGTTTTGGAGCCCTGGGCAGAGATGGCACATGCAAAAGTCCGACGGACGCCGCCGGACCAAATCCGGCGGACAATCCGACCGTGTGTGGTCTCCATCGGACTTCCGACGGACCGTTTCGGCCGGAAATCCGACGTACTTTAGATTTGAAACTTGCTTCAAATCTTACGTCGTAACTCCGCCGGACTCAGTTCCTGACGGAAAGCCCGTTCGTCTGTATGCTGGTCCGACGGACCAGATACGACGGAGGAGCAGGTTACTGCATCTCACGCTCACTGCAATAGGAAAAACAAATTTTTCCATTGCGGCGAGCGCGGGGGGCATCCCAGGCCCTTAGGTCTGGTATGGAACTTTAAGGGGAACCCCCTACGCCGAAAAACCGGCGTGGGGGTCCCCCCAAAATCCATACCAGACCCCGATCCGAGCACGCAGCCCGGCCGGTCAGGAAAGGGGGTGGGGACGAGCGAGCGCCCCACCCCCTCCTGAACCGTACCAGGCCGCATGCCCTCTCGACCACGGGTCGACCACGCCCCTTAAAACGTCACAGTCCCAGCATGCCCAGGGACTGTGACATCATATGGGGGCGGGGTCTCCGCCTATATAAGTCACAACGGAGCCATCAGAGACCAGTCCAGCCGGAGAGAGCGTCGAGTCAACATCTGGGGAAGAGAAGAGAAGAGAAGCCCAGAAGCCCGGACCTCCACTGGCAATAGAGCTACCTGAAGACAGCGGAGGGGCCGGCCGAAGACCTGGAACACCGGGAGAAGAGGCCGGAGAGAGCGTCATGTCAACATCTGGAGAAGAGAAGACAAGAAGTCCGGACCTCTGCTGGCAATAGAGCTACTTGAAGACAGCGGAGGGGCCGGCCGAAGAACCAACCGAACGCCGGGAGAAGAGGAACCGGAGGGACCCCCGAAGCCGGAGCAAGATCCCCCCCGGAGCTGTTTAATAAAATATTTTAAAAACCTGTGTTGTGTTTTATTATTTACACTTTTTCCCTAGGTGAATGGGTAGGGGTACCATGTACCCCATACTCATTCACATAGGGTGGGGGGGCCGGGATCTGGGGGCCCTCTTATTATAGGGGGCTCCCGGATTCCGATAAGTCCCCCGCCCGCAGACCCCGACAACCAATGGCCAGGGTTGTCGGGAAGAGGCCCTTGTCCTCATCAACATGGGGACAAGGTGCTTTGTGGTGGGGGGGCACCGCAAGGCGCCCCCTCCCCCAAAGCACCCCCCATGTTGAGGGCATGCGGCCTGGTACGGTTCAGGAGGGGGGGGGCGCTCGCTCGTCCCCACCCCCTTTCCTGACCGGCCGGGCTGCGTGCTCGGATCGGGGTCTGGTATGGATTTTGGGGGGACCCCCACGCCGGTTTTTCGGCGTAGGGGGTTCCCCTTAAAGTTCCATACCAGACCTAAGGGCCTGGGATGCCCGCGACGGGGCTCGCAAGGTTTCAATCTCGCCAAAAAAAGCGGCGAGATTGAATTCCTTTTCTAGTCCCGTCGTACCCGAGTCACGTTCAAAATGAACGGACTTGTCCATGTGTGGGAAAGTCCGTTCATTCTGAAAGTATGGCAGAAGTCCGTCGGGAAGACCGGATTCCGGAAAGTCCGGCCGTGTGTAGGCAAGTCTGGCCGTTCAGAAAGTCCGGCGGTAGTCCGCCGGAAGTCTGGCGGCAAGTACGTCGGACCTAGCTTTCCAGAAAGTCCGACCGTGTGTACGCCCTATTAGATGTCCAAGGAACATAGTTGCAGAAAAATCTGCCTTCATCAAGTGGGCCACTTATTGCGTGCCTGAACTAGAACTAGAGTCAGATGCAGAGATCAGTGTTAAAATTTGGTCAAGGTCCAGTGCAAGGAAAACATTTTTACGTTTTCATGTTGAGTGGTGTGTGCTTCTTCGACAGAGCAAATGTTCTCCTGAGTTTTTGCTGTGGTGCCTTTTCACCTATTTTCCGCCATAGCTATGGGTGAGAGTAATCCCCTGTGGGGAACTCCTGGAGTACCGTGTGGAATATAAAATGGAAAATTCCTCCGGTGCAGTTGTCTTCATGTGACATGGTTCGGGCTGAAATAGGTTAGGCCCAAGCCTTAGTTTATCACTAGTCATCAGGACAAACAGAGAAGGTAAATCTTCTCAGCAGAGACACAGACAGCAAAAAAAAACTGACAGAGGTTCTATTTCTTCTATCCTCTAATCAAAACTAAAACAAAATGACTTTAGATACAATTTATTCCACAGACCACATGAGAGCCATGGAATAGTGAAAAAGGTGCACCTTGTGGTAGAACGGTGGTGAAAATAAGTAAAGGGGCTACAGAAGTTTAATTTGCAGCCTTTGTATCTGCTGTGTATACCTACAGTGGTATATAGCAACTTAATGATATAAGACATCTACATGAAACTCACAAATAGGCACTTTTGCACCAGCACCCAGACCTCACATTATATTGTAAAAGGTTAGTAATAGTTTTCTTTCTCTACTTTTATGTAGAGTTTAGCATTTGACATGGTCAGTGTGACACAGTCAAAGTCACAACCACTATATTTTTCCCTGCCATTCAGTCTATAAATTATGTGTTTTTCCTAAAAAGTTTGCTCACTTGTATTTTGGCCTGCACCTGACCACAACTGTCTGACATTTAGTTCTTTGCTCCTAAAGCTGGTTACAGAATCTCTCATCAACGCACCCTTGCGCTAGTCCTTATGTCAACCAAGTATTCAAAGAATATCTAGTTGTAAGGAAAGGATCTGTTATTAGGTTATACAGAGCACTAATTTGACAATTAAGGCTTGGTTCACACTACTGCGTGCACGGGCACGCGCATGCATTTCCATGAAAATAGGTAGGGCAGCCTATTAATTTCAATGGGCTGCCCTACATGCGTGAAATGCAAAAAAAAAAAGTCTGACTCTTTTCCAAAAACACTCCACACCAAATCACGTGGTGCTGAGGCACTATGCAGTTTGGTGCACACGGCAATGTGTTAAGTGTAAATATAATACTGCGCTAACAATCAAAATTAAAACTAAAAATAAACATAAAGCTGCGACTAAAGTGTTATACGACACAATACACGGCAATGTGTGTTTGCAGATGCGCGGGGCTGCAATCAACAATTATTAGCACCACCGCATGTTTACTAAAGTGCAACGTGATTCTCTGCCTGTCAAGAAAGCGTGCGATTTTGCACGCATTCCCAACACACATAGATGGAATGCTAGCCTATGACTGACTTCAAATTTTATAAAATTGCTTCATTTTATTTCCAAGGAGATAGTGATTGAAATGGTGTTATTTCAGATGCTACACAAGAAAAATCATTTCTGCAATTATGAATGTGACCTGTTCAAAGCAATTCCTGCCTGAAACTGTCTACAGCTACATATCTCTGTGAAAGAAAAATACACGTCTTAATGGCTGGAGATGTTATGAATTGATGTATGCTGATGTTAAAAACACCAATCTGACATTTCTGATTGTAAATAATGATACCTTTATCAAGCCTGGAGCATGGCCCTTGGCTAGTGGTTCAAGAATTAATAAAGTGTTGTCATATAGGTATCATTTATACTGGCCAGGAGGAGGCTGAAAAAAAGAAAAGGAAGAAGCAATTTTGCCAGGCTTATTGTATCCCAAATTTATTAAAGATGTAGATTTTCAATAAAGTTTACTACCAGAAACGAGAGTGGAATGTATGTGTGTGTATTGGGGGGGGGGGGGAGATTTAAAAAATCCTTTCCTTTTTAAATCTTTACAGGAAAAATTTAACCTGTTCAGCTTTTACAAAACTCACTAGTGCATAATTAATGAATACTCAAGTCTGTCCCTTTAAGTGTATCTCCACTTTTGCAACCAAATAACACCCCAATTTACACTGTTTACATGTACTCATTTAAACCAATAAAACCTAAGAAAAAAATATATATATTTAAAAATTGCTGCTTATCATTTTTAATGCTCTTTTCAGATAACTCCAGCATTGAAAAATCCTACCTAATTCTCTTTGTTTATGAACTATCTGGGGCTGCACTTGCCTTTATTAATCCTGTCCATACTATGCTGGCAAATCTCATTATCAGTTTTAAAATAGAACTGAATACCATCTAACTTAACAAAGATTCATAAACCGGGCCTCTTCATTCTATGGTAATGAGGTTACGTTTGTCCCTAGCCACCCTATTGAGACAGACTAGCTATGAACATATTCTGCCATGACACCATCTCCTAGTAAAAAATCTTAAAGGTTTTAAAGGTTTTTAAAAAAAATGTGCATATGTTAGTTGCTAATGGGGGTTTATTAGAGACGGAGATGAGGAAGTAGATGCTGACTGTTATAAAAGTAAAAATTTGCATGAATTAGCATAACAGCAATCTTTGCTTGGACTGCACATTTTGAAGATGGGAAGAGTGCATTTGAAACACCTTATGGAGCAAATCATAAAAGTACAACTAGGCTTAGATACTTAGGGAACTGAAAGTATGCATCGATTTAGCACAAGTACATTTGACTGACACTGGTAATTGGTAACATAATAGCAAGTACAATACTTTGGAAGCTGCTGGAACATAATACAGGGTGATACACTGCTATCGAAGAAGACAAGGGTGAGACTAATATTCACTCTTTGTAGAGCCATGACAATTAAAGATTTCTTGGTTCTCTAAACTAACCAGGATTGAAGCATGGCTGGATTGTTGCAGGTCTCAACACAATTTTCCCAATATTAACTGTAGTATATGTTTTCACATACACACAAAAAAAATCCTAGCATTCACCTTAGTGGTATTTATTTGCCAATAATGCTTTGTAGTAAATATCATCCTTTGCCCACGTGACATGCATTATATAGGCAAGAGTGTGAGAATGATGGAAGAAAAAGTACAACAGCATTTGAGGTATGAGAGCACCTACATTAATCTCCTATGATAATAGGTTTCATGCAAGTAATGTGCAATATTTAAAATTTGTAGGTTTGGAGAATCTTTCCTCCTCCAACATGAGGCAATACTTCCTTGTAGCATAGGGCATTCCTTTTTTTATTTTACTGAACATAAGTACTAAAAGGAAGTGATTATATACACTACTTCTTTTGATGGACAACATACTGTACATATTATTTCTGCATAATAGGCACTCTTATTGCTATTACGGACCTTTCAAATTATGTTGAAATAATATTTAGTGATTTTATTGCCGGTTTTTACTTGGTATCATGACTGTACTGCTTGATTGTAGGTATCAATGTAGCTAAATTTCCCTATAACACTATAACATTACATAATTGCTCTGTTTTGATGGTGTCAGCACCAGCATAAAATACAAGGGATAGTGTTAGATCTCCTTCCATATTACATGTTATATATTAGATTATAGATATTATTATTATTATTGGATTACTGTGGAGTAGAACTTCACTCTCTCAGGTAACATTGACTATTTTTAATCCTTATGCTTCTACCATTATTGAATAAATAGGAAAGTATATAATCTTTACTTGTTTTAAACTTTTTTTTTTACATTTCAGTTACTTTCTGGTTTGCAGGCCTGAGAACATTTTTTCATACATCCCAGGAGACTTTAGGAGGGGAGGAGTGGTTTTATCAGCTAAGCACACCCTCCTGCCTGCATGTCTGAGCTAAGGGCAGGTGGATTCCGGGAAATACATGCTGCATAAATCATCTGCCCTTATTTAGGAGGGCCAAGGCCAGAAATGCTAGGGGGTGTTTTTCAAAGTGATTGAGACACAGATGGATGGATGGGCGAGTGTGCTTTGAATATTAAAAATGAAATAAATAGCATCTTCAGTTTGTGGTGCTCAGATTCAATGTAGTTCTACTTTAACAATGTATACCTTTCTGTCTGAGCATTATATTTAGCATATTATAGCCTAATAATCTGACACTGATGAGTGGCATAACAACCTTGCTATTTTTGTGTATTTTGAAATGTCCTTACTTGAACCTGAAATTCAATGACAAACCTGCCATGCTGCAGTTAGAACAGACAAAAGTAGGCATTTTTTATACCATTTTCTGTCACAGCAAATGCAGTTGGAACATGTAAATGACAGCTGCAGCGAATTAGGGAGTAAAAACTAGTGAGTGACAAAAAAGGATCTTTCACTTATCTGGAGCTTTACTGTTCTCTAGCTGTAAGCATTTACAAAGTTTACATGGAAAATGTAGGGGGATGTTCCTGCTGATGCTACTTACTTAGCAGTACACTAGTAGTAGGGGACCAGAGATGTAAAATTTCCAGAAATTTTAAAGCCATGGAGAGAAAGGCGGAGCCTATCACTAGTATGCTGCCATGGTGGCGTCAGGAAATGTTTTTTTCCCTGTTTTTTTTTTTTTTTCAGAAAAAAAATTAAAATTTTGGAAAAAATTATAAAAAAAAGTGTAGAATAGTTTTACAAATTGGAAGTAATTTTGTCACACTGGGAATGTTAAATACCATGTATATAAAAGTATTATGCTTGAAATAAAAGTACAGTTTATTCAGTACTCAATCTAAACATACTTTAAAATTTTATTTTTTATTACATATGGAATAACAAGGACTGTATATGTTAGGAACATTTTGACTATGCACAAGAACAGGTAACCATCCCCCTTTCCCTCATAATAATGTAAAAGCTTCCTGACACTATGCATTTTAAGTTATTGACAATGCTGATCCAAAAGCATATATTGCTCTTGTAAGAGCTTGATCAATTTTCTCTTGATTTTCAGGTGTCATTTTCTCTATAAATGAAAGGATTGTGTATTTTTGGGAGGCCGTGGTTTGTAACACTTTCTTACTTGAAGATGCTGCTGGTGAAGAAACACATAGTGATGATCCAGAAGCAGCAGAAAGAGTGTTTATGGAATGAGAACTCTGGAGGGAAAAGTTATTCGCACTTCCATTATGATCCTCATCATTTTATTCCATAATGTATTTTTTAATGTCTTCAGGGAACCTCTGGCAAGCAAGGATGTGTATTGTCATCCTTGCAGCATTTGGAAAAGAATATTTCTTCTCACAAAATATGCAAATTGCAGCTGTGCTCCCAGCAGAAATTGCACTGTGGAAATGTCTCCAAACTTTCTGAACAAAGGGCCAGTTTACTGTCCTTAAGGCTTTGAGGGGCCAAACTGTGGCCAGTGTGAGTCAAAAATGGCCTGGCGTCAATGGGAGTAAACAATGCCCCATCACTGGTATTAGTAGGAGGAAGTTTGTCCCATTGTTAGTATTGGAGGAAGAAATAGTACCCCATCATTGGTGTTAGTGGGAGGAATAGCCCCAATCGCTGATGTCATTGGGTGGAATAGTGCCCCATCATAGGTGTCAGTGGAAGCAATAGTGCCTCATCATTGGTGTCAGTGGAAGGAATATTGTCCCATCATTGATGTCAGTGGGAGGAATAGTATCCCATCATTGGTGTGATTAGGAACAGTGCCCCATCATTGATGTCAGTGGGAGGAACAGTGCCCCATCATTGGTGTCAGTGGGAGGAATAGTGCCCCATCATTGCTGTCAGTGGAAGGAATAGTGCCCCATCATTGCTGCCAGTGAAGAAAATAGTGTCCTGTTAGCATCAGTAGAACAAATGGTGCCTTATATCAGTGGGAGGAATACGGCACCAAGGGCCTGATAAAGGCAAGCAAAGGACTACATCCCGCCCACGGGCAGTAGTTTGGAGACTATTGCTCTAGATGTTGGTCTCAGCATTTTACTTAGAGGAGGTAAAGAAAAAACAATTTACGGACCAGACTATAGAAGAACATTATGCTGTGATGGTGGAGAACGTTAATAGAAATCAAATAAAGGTTATAAAGATAAACTAATTTGTCATACAATTTCACCTACTTACCTGTCATTTAAAGCCTGAGAGGACAGAAACTATCATCTACTTTATTCCAACAATCACCCAACTGTAGGAGGTACAAGATCGAGCCCACAAGCAAATTAACTAGTCAGTTTCTTCTGCAGTGCCCCCTAGTGGCAGAAATGCATATTTCTCTTGTTCTAGATTTGCATTGAGAAGTACAGTATTACTTGGACTGTATTCCAGGATTTGCTTGTCTTCAGCTTAGAGAATTTGCAATAATTTAAGACTTTACACAAAGTCTCAGAAATCATTCATTAAGGTATTTGTGTTATATAGTTTGAACACCATGGCATAGATATATTATTTATCATTGTAAAAGAACATATTTCATATATTTTTTTTTTCTTCAATTTTTCAGCGGAAAAAAAACGATTTGAAAAAAAAAAACAGAAAAGGTTTTTTTAAATTTTTTTCAAGTTTATTTCTAGGCCTTCCCATCTCTACATGGGACCTCAGCATCTTCTTTCACTTTGTAGTCAATTTCCCACTTACATCCAATGAAAGGGGCTCTGATGGAGGGGGCAGTAACCATTGACCCCCAATGCTACAGGGGGCACTGACCACCAGTGCTGCAATGGGCACAGACCAATAATGCTGCGGAAGGCTTTGACTACCAATGTTTCTGGGGTCACTCACTACTAATGCTGCAGGGGCCACTGACCATGAATGCTACAGGGGCACTAGCCACCAATGTTGAAGAGGGCACTCACCACTTGTGCTGAAGGGAGCACTGACAACCAATGAGGCAGGTGGCATTGACCACCAATACTGCAGAAGGCACTAATGCTGCAGTGGTACTGGCCGCTGAACTCCAATTCTGTAGAGAACACTTATCACAAATGCTGAAGGGGGCACTGACCACCCACAAGTGCTGCAGAGGGCACTGTCCACAAATGCTGCACAAGTCACTGAGCACAAATGCTGCACTGACCAGTAAACATCAATATTAGAACTTAAGCCTCGTACACACGATCGGATTTTCTCGGACGTTTGTCTGAAGGGCGTTGGCCGGGAACTTGTCTTGCATACAAATGGCAAGGAATTGTCGGCCAGCAAACACTAACGTAGTGACGTACTACGTGGTTTTTCAGCTCTTTAGCGCCACCCTTTGGGTTCCTTCTGCTAATTTCGTGTTAGTAGAAGTTTGGTGAGTTTTGATTCACGCTTTTCATTTTGCGCTTTTCATTTCACGCTTTTCAGTTCGTTTCTGAATGGCCGTTCGTCAACCAGCCATGTTGTGGAATCGGAGGAGATAACGTGTTATTTATTATTGGCCTTGGAGTTATTGCTTTGACCAAAGTCCAGTCCAGGAACAGGAGGAGGAGAATTTCTTGGACCAAAAATTGGTTGCTTTATTAATCGTGACCAATTATGTCATATGCCTTTGCTGTGAGAGCTCCAGGAGAATAATCCAGATGATTTTCGTAATTATCTCGGGAAGACAGAACCCTGCTTTCACCAACTCTTGGCATTGTTGACCCCCTATATTAAGAAGCAGGACACATGCATGAGGCTTTTATTTAAATTTTTGGTTGAATAATGATTTGATTTGTTATATTTTCTATATTTTTGGATGCACAGAATGCAATTTTTGGTTAAGTTCTATTATTAATTCTACAGATAGCATGTCTAATTTTATGTGTTTTCTTTTTTTAATGCACAATAAAACAAATGTGGAGAATAATACTTGGCTATGTGTTTTACTTAAAATGACAGTTTGGGAGTAGGCAGTTACATTTTAAAAAATACAATGTAAAATTAACAAGGGACATCAACATAGTTGTATCTTTGATCTTAAAAACTACGGAATAATGGTGTTGTGGTAACTTGAACCAAAAAATAAATAAATAAATAACAAGCATAATACTATTATTCTTGATATCACTAAAAAAAAAAGCCTTTGAAAATTCGTTTGCAATAACTCCATCAGTATCACCAGCAAAGCAGCTTCATTATTATCCCATTATCCATTATGTACGCTAGTTTACAAGACCAACCGCTTCTGACTCATCCTTGCTTCCGAGCATGCGTGTTTGTACTTTGGACCTTTGCCTGACGGACTTGTGTACACACGATCGGAAAATCCGACAACAGACATTTGTCCGCGGAAAATTTATAAGCCTGCCATCCAACAAATCCGACAACAATTGTCCAATGGAGCGTACAAACGGTCGGGTTTTCTGCCAACAGTCTGTCATCACCCAATTCCTGTCGGAAAATCCCATTGTGTGTACGAGGCTTTAGTTACTACTAACCTTTAAGGTTCACATAACCTCGTTTACACCAGCTTGCATGTTAACATAGTCCTTTTTCCTGTGCGAGCTGGTGTTTGTTTTGTATAGGCAGCAGGGAATGATGCCTCGCATTTTTACAACACAGGGCAAAGGGCACTGTTTACCCTTTCACTTGTATTTATGGTTATATAGTACATAGAAATTATCAAACAAGGTTATCATCAATTTTTTAGCTGATCAGTAATATACTAATAGTCCACCCCTTGCTACCCCCAAATAGCAATAATTTGAATGTTTTAGTCTAGAACAGGTTTAAAGTAGAGGGATACTTACTTATTCCTCAAAATCCATTTGCTGCTGGTAGTAGCATGCCTAGGTTCCCCTAGGCTAAATGATCTATTAACCCTTTCATGATTAAGCCTATTTTTGAAATGTGGTGTTTACAAGTTAAAATCTGTATTTTTTGCTAGAAAATTACTTAGAGTTCCCAAACATTATATATATTTTTTTAGCAGAGTATCTAGAGAATAAAATGGAGATTGTTGCAATATTTTATATCACAGGGTATTTGTGCAGCGGTGTTTTAAACACAAATTTTTGGAAAAGGGACACTTTCATGAATTTTAAAAAATCCAAACAGTAAAGTTACCCCAATTTTTTTCTATAATGTGAAAGATGATGTTACGCCGAGTAAATAGATACCAAACATGTCACCCTTTATAATTGCACGCACTCGTGGAATGGCGACAAACTACGGTACCTATGAATTTCCATAGGCGACGCTTTAAATTTTTTTTACGGTTACCAGGTTTGAGTTACAGAGGAGGTCTAGGGCTACAATTACTGCTCTCGCTCTGCCAATCGCGGCAATATCTCACATGTGTGATTTGAACACCGTTTACATATGCGGGCGCGACTTCCGTATGCGTTTTCTTCGCTGCACGAGCTCGTGGGGACGGGGGCGCTTTAACAAGTTTTTTTTTATTATTTATTTTATTTTTTTTATACTTGTAAATTGTGTTTAAAAAAAAACATTTTTTTTTAAAATTTTATTGCTGTCTAAAAGACCCCCGATCCCTCCTTTGCACTTCACAGTATTCAGATTGCCGAAAACGGCGATTCTGAACACTGTATATTTTTTTTAAAACCGGCGCCATTGGCAGCTGAGTAAACGGGAAGTGATGTCATGACGTCGCTTCCGCGTTTACAATGAGAAGGCTGGAACAAAGCCGCCCACAGCTTCGTTCCAGCCCACCCCCAGCCACTGGAGGCAGCCGATTGGACACCGGGCCTCCCGATCGCACGGGAGGCCCGGTAAGAAAAAAAAGTTTCAAATTACAAGAAAATATAATCTACCTTTGTTATCTATTTACTAAAACAACAAGAAAATGTAATATACCTGCCTATCTATTTACTAATTCTAGCAGCATAAGGGTTAAAAATAGTTCACGTTGATTCAGTTTAGTTCCACTTTAATGTCCATGTGTTTTAGGCACTTTGAGCTTGTACAGTCAGCAATGTGTCTTATTTTATGAAACCCTATGCTTAAAACATGACATAAAAGGAATGCTTTGTAAATCTAAGTGTATGTGGTTCAAACACAAAAAGAACATTTATTTTCTCAGAAAATGCGGTATATTAAGAGAATTTTTAGGGTCATACTTTAGGCCGCCTGAAGTCCTCAAGGGTCCTGTAGCATCCTAGTTGAGAAAGGCTGTCAGACCTGACCAAGCTCCCACTCTGCCAAACTATACAAAGGCACAGAAGGAGCTCAGTAGGGACAGTAAAGACAAAACAGTGGAAGGGGGAGGCAGCTCTCTGAGTCCTGTCCTTGTTTAACCACCTAACTGCAGCATCACTGTGCCAAGAGTAAAATAAATCCCCAACATTTTTTAAAATATATTTACAGTAATAAAGAGAAGTCAGAGCATATTGGCACCATAAAGGATGATGAAGGGAAGTTGGTTACTAATAACAAGGAGAAGGCAACTGTACTAAATTCTTCTCCTCAGTTTTTACAAAGGAAAGGGAGGGGTATAGTAATCAAGCCTGTATCATTAGTAATGCATCAGTGTACCCTTGTGGCTAACAGAAGCCACTGTCCAAAAAAGACTTGAAAAGCTTAACACAAATAAATCACCAGGACCAGCCAGACCCTTGCTCCTAATTTTTAAAGACAGCATACTGACAGGAATGGTACCAGCTGATTGATGAAGGACCAACGTGGTACCAATATTTTAAAAAAGGGCAGAGATATATTACTGGAAACGACAAGCCAGTCAGTCTAACATCAACAGTATGTAAACTAATGGAGGGGATGATAAGGCACTATATACAATAATTTTCTGATGAAAACCAAATCATAAGTAGTAAATTAGTAATCACCATACATTTACTAAAAGGTAGTTCTTGCCAAAGCAATCTGTTCTACAAGAAAGTGAGCTGCCATCTAGATAAGGGAAAGCCTGTAGATGTGGTGTATCTGTATGTGGCAAAAGCATTCGATACAGTCCCACATAAACCCTTAATTTACAAACTGAGGTCTGTAGGCATGAACCATAGGGTTTGTTCATGGATTAAAAGATGGTTACAGGGGCATGTCCAAAAGGTGATGATAAATAGCGTGTACTCAGACTGGTCTGGATTAGTAAGTGGGGTACTCCAGAATTCTGTCATGGGACCAATTCTGCGAAAAATGATATAGAGGTTGGTAGAATTAGCTCAATCTCAGTGTTTGCTGATGATACAAAGCTAAGAAGAGCAATAACTTCACAGCAGGCTATAGAAACTTTACAAGAAGACCTCAATAAAATAAAGGGATGGGCAACTACATAGTAAATTATGTTTAATGTTGAAAAAAAGTAATGCACTTGGGGCTAAAAATATGAATGCAAGTTACTTGCTAGGGGGAGAACCTCTGGGGGAATCCAGGACGGAAAAAGATCTGTGGGTCCTAGTAGATGACAGACTTAGCAAAGGCACGCAATGCCAAGCTTCAGGAAGCAAGGCAAGCAGAATATTAGCATGCATAGAAAAGGTATTTTTACTCAAGAGATAAAACTATAATTCTACCACTTCAAAAAACTCTGGTTAGGCCACATCTGGACTATGCGTCCTGTTCTGGTCACCGGTCCACAGGAAGGGTGTGCTGGAACTGGAGAGAGTCCAGAGAATAGCAACAAAGCTAATAAGGGGACTGGAGGACCTCAATTACGAGGAACTACAAACATTAAACTTATTCTCCCTGGAGAAGAGACACATGAGAGGAGATATAATAGCAATATACAAATATCTTAATGGCGATTCTGGCATAGGGAAAATACTATTTAGTCTCAGGGAGTGTAAGAAAATACGTGGCCACTCAATGCAATTGGAGGGGAAGTGGTTTAACCTTGAACTGTGTACAGGGTTTTTCACCAGAGCGGTCGGGATGTGGAACTCTCTTCCACAATCGGTGATGTCAGCTGAAAGTATCAATAGTTTCAAAAAACGAACACAGTATACAGGGATATGGGAAATATTTTCTTTTTTTACATGAACACACACCCACACAGGATGGACTGGTGTCTTTATTTAACCTTGCCAACAATGTAACTATGCAACCGCGTGAAATCCACTTTTGTTGCAGTGCAGTTCATTCACCTGGAGTATACTTTCAGCCACGGGCAAAGCATGTTTATGTCCTTGGCTGTTGTCACTGCAGCTAAAGGGGAGCAGTTGGGGGTGGTAAAATGCAGCTCAACTGCGTGTTCTACTGCCCCCCAACCCCATGTGTTAACAAGCCCTTGGTTCACATCTATGCGGCTGTGTCCTTCATGTAAGGCAGCCTATTCATTTCAATGGGCTTCCCCACCCCTGGGGAAAGAGATTCCTGTCCCTCTTTTCAAAATTGCATAATTTTGCGTGCTTTCCCCACCACGCAGTACTGTGAACCAAGCCTTAGACTGGGTGGCCAAAAGACTGAAATTTCTTTTCAAGGGCACCAACTGGAAAAAGGTTGAAAAACACTGCACTGCTCTAAGCAGTGCGCCCAATCCAGGATGCTTTTCTATCAGTGCCTCACTTAAAGGCAAACTTACCACTGCTTTAATTTAGTGCCTCTACAGCTTGCATCCAGTAAATTACTACCAGTTCCAGCATGCTAACTTCACCCAGAGACAGGGCCTCTTTAGAAGTCAGGCCTATTGCTGCTCCATTACTGCACATCCCAGGACAGGTCATTACCAGAAGATAGTACTACCACTACTCTAAATACATACATATTAGGCATGCAGACAGGACAGAACTTCACATTCCTTTCAGATGGGGGACTAACAATTCCCATTAAAGAAAGTCGCCACATCTGGTTCCTCCGAGCTCACATTCTTTCCAGACCTCACCAATCTCTGCATCCTCTCATTTTAGACTTCTGTCATCCACTCTTTTTAAATGACTGCAGCCTCACCTTTATAGTGCAACTGGAGCAAGGGCTAGTTCACACCAGAATCGCACAGGGATGCGGTGTGCATTCCTGTGTGATTCCTGTGCGTTCCAATGCAGTGCACTTTTCAGCCCGTTATCGCACAAAAAGTAGTACATACACTACTTTTGAAAAACGTGCTGCACCAAATCGCATTTGTACATTGGTACCACACTGCATTAGCGATCTGCATTTGAAATGCCATTAAAAACGTATTGGCACCCGCAACAGATCGCAAGAGCAGAGCGTTTTGAATGCGGTGCTCAAAATGCACGTGAAACATGCCTTTCCCACAACATATGTGGTGTGAGCGGCGCTAAAGAAGTTCAACACATTCAGATGTATAAAAAATATAACCTGAAACTCTTTCTTCTTAGATAGAGACTGGAGGGTCTGATTGCATCCATCTGAAAAACCCGATTGGTCTGAGGGTGCTTAAGCATAATTAAGCAGGTGGAAGGTAGAAGGGGTTATATCTTCAAGGTTGCTGGTCCTCAGTTCTCTATGTAAATAACATTCCTCCCTCCTAATTATCATCAAGCTGTGTCCCTCAATGTAAGATACAGAAATATATTTGGCCCACTAAGGCCTGGTTTACACCCAAAGGTGAAACCAAACAAGAATGCATTTCCAGTGCTTTTTGTCACCTCGCGTGTAAGGCAGCCAGTTCATTTCAAAAGGTTGTCCTATGAGCGAGAAATGCGAAAGAGAAATCCCTGACTCTTTTTAAAAAAATGCATGCATTTGTAGATGCACGAGGGTACCATTACCAATCAATGGCACTGCTGTTTGTCTGCTAAAGGGCAACACATTTCTCTGTGTTTCAGGTAAGCGCATGATTTTGTGCGCATTCAACATGCAAAGTTCTGAACCTAGCATAAAAAACTCAATTAACTGTAGAACTTAGGGTGCCCCAGTTTACCTTCATCACATTTCTCTAGTGCTCTGGTGATCTGATGATGGAGTACAAAACATAGCTATCTAGATATATAGGGACACATACTCCTGCCTTCAACAATTAAATGCATGGTGCATGGCCCGCAAGTCACCAGGCCCAAGACATATTTAGCTCTAAGCAAACACTGACTTTCAAAAATCTTGGCATGCCATAAAAGCGATATAACCCCCCAAATGCTAAGTAATCCTATGTCATTGCCTCTATATAAACTACTTCTTAGTAAACATCTAGAATATGGAGCCCAATTTAGGGAGCTACAAAATACAAGAAAATAATGTGGACAAGTTTCAGAGGCAGGCTACTACATTTAAAAAAAGGGGATGGAAAATCTTACAGTAAAATATTAGAAAAGAGTATGCTAAGCTTGGGAAAAAAAGGTGAATAATAATGTGTTCACATATATCCAAGGCCAGTATAAAAGTAGCCGAATTTACTTTTATCCCAGAGACTGTACAAAGGACATAGGAACATCAGTTACAAATAGAAGAAAGAAAATGTTACAATTTGTTAAGGACACTGGAGTGGTAAAGCTGTGAAATGCTTTACCACATGAGGTAGTTATGGAAAAAATAATAGAATTGTAAAAAATACTGGCTGATTTTCTTGCAACTAATATTTACAGTATCCATTATCACAGTATTTACAGTATCCATTACTTAAAGAATATGTAATCTCTATGATATTCCTGATATGTGCCTGTTGTACGTGTACTTGTGTTAAAAAGTATCCTGTTATCTTTGTGTGAAATACCTGATGTTCCTAATAGTCCCTCTGTTCTCCTATTTCAAACTGACAACACTAAGCATGAGAGCAGCAGCTTTCTGACTGTACCAGGAACTCAGCCTGCCTGCCCTCCAATGGCCAAGACTTGTGCTGATGATTCACATAGCCATTCACTGGGAAGATCAATGTACTGCTGTTTCTCAACCCTCACATCTCCAAGTCCTTTATGCTGTTGAGAAAAGAGATTATGCATAACTTAAAAAAAAAGAAAAAAAAAAGTATTTATAATATTTATCTATCTAGCTTTCTATCTTATCTAGATATACACACACACACACAAATGTTTTGTCTTTCATTTCTATTTTTAACTTTAAAGTGAAAAGAACAATATATTGATCTTGTTTATTTTTATTTTTTTATTATTATTATTTTTAGCTATTTTTTGTGGCTATACTTTTTGTAAAGTTACAGACAAAGTGGCAAGATAGATCAGCCTAATGGTTCAAACCCAGCTGAGTAATTTTTTTGTTTGATCAAACAGAAATAGGTGAGTGTGAAATCATCAAGGGCACTGCTGCCTATGGCTTCTATTATCATGAGATCTGGGGGGAGATTTGATGATGTTACTGTTCACTGGAGTTGATTTACTAAAACTGGGAAGTGCAAAATCTGGTGCAGTGGTGCAAGGTAGCCAATCAGCTTCTAACATCAGTTTGTGCAATTAAGCTTCGACAAAAAAAAAAAAAAAAACTGGAAGCTGATTGGTTTCTATGCAGAGCTGCACCAGATTTTGCACTCTCCAGTTTTAGTAAATGAAACCCCACTGTTCTCCTTGCTGGAGCTTGTTGTGCACTCATCTCCATGCTTCTGTAAGCTTTATTCATTCTTTGGATCTGTGCTTTCCCCAACCTCCCCTACAACGTCTTGATTATTACCCCATCAGTTAAAAGACCACACACAGCTCTGGCATGAGGAAATCTCTAGATTGCCACCTCAACATAGAGTAAAAGATCAGTTGCACGGAGCTTATTGGTTGGTATCTTTTATACTCTGCTTGCCCTTTTTTGCACAGCGCTCATAGTTTACATCCTCTTTAACACCACAACTTAAAGTGTTACTAAACCCACAACAGTAAAATCAGTCTGTATATGCAGCATAGCATGCTTGTTATACTTAATGTGGAACCTAAGAAGTTAATCCTCTGCATTATGCAAAAAGGCTGTTTGATCCTGTATGCACAGATCCTCCTCTTCTTCCACTGACTCCAAAACAACTCTGGGTAAGACAGAGTTACTGGAGTTAGGTTGCACATGCTCAGTTTGGTGTATATTGTTAGAGAGTTTTTTTCTTTTACTTGGGAGAGTTTATGTGTTCAGCACAGGGACAATTAGCACTGTCCAGACAGAGGGTCAGGGGTCCTGGATCCTGATAGGACAGCCAGTGCAGTGTGAAACTTTAACCAGGCACTGATAGAAGTCACAAGGCTGCTATATACTGCTGATGAGAAAAGGTATTTAGCAGTTTATATTTACTAAAATAATTGTATTTCCGTGTTCTGTGTACTGTGGGAGACCAGATATAGTGAATGCAGAGTCCCGGGTTTAGTAACACTTTAATAATAGTGTGCCACATTTGTAATATACAAAGGAATAACAATTCAAAACACCTTTTTTTAACATAAACATATTAAAATTCACACTTGACATGCAAAAGAGCATATGTCATGTATAACGAAGACTGGTACGTCCTGTCTGCCAAAAAAAAGAAACTGCTACTACCAAGTTCCTAACTGATCCTATGTTCACACCAATTCGCTTTTTTTGCGTTCTCCGTTTTTTAGAAATGCACTATAGTCCATTTAACATGGTTTCCTATTTTACACGTTTACATCTATGCGTTTTTCAGCCGGTGCATTTTTGGAAAGGGTCAAGGACTTTTTTTTCTGCAGCACATTGCGTTTTGCGTGCAATAGACTTCAATGGAGTTACACTAGAAACGCATTCTAGTGTTGCGTTTTTTATGTTTTTTTTAATGCATCTTGTGTTTTTTTTTTCCTTTAAAAACACTGTATATAGCTGGTTGCTAAGGAGTGGGCTGGGAAGCCAGTCGCCGTGTCCTTAACAGCCGATGAGTCATCAGCTGTCAGCAAGGTTCCCCGCTTACAGCTGAGCGTAAAAATGAATTGCCAGCCAAAACAAAACAGCGTGGGGTCCCCCCCAAATCCATACCAGGTCCTTCGGGATTGGTATGGATTTGAAAGGGGAACTTCACGCCAAAATTAAAAAAAAAAAATGGCATGAGGCCCCCCCAAAATCCATACCATACCTTACGCGAGCATGCAGGTCAGGAAAGGGAGGGTATGCTCGAGCGCTCCCCCTCCTCCAGAACCATACCAGGCCACATGCCCTCAACATGGAGGAGGTGCTTCCCGCCCCAAAGCACCTTGTCCCCATGTTGATGGGAACAAGGGCCTCTTCCCCACAACCCTGGGCTGTGGTTGTGGGGGTCTGTGGGCAGGGGGTTTATCTGAATCTGGAAGCCCCTTTAATAAGGGGGCCCCCAGCTCCCGACCCGCCATGTGAATAAATAGAGGGTACCCCTACCCATTCACCAAAAAATAAAGTACAAGAGTTTTTGACAATTCCTTTATTAAAAAATAAAAAAAATGTGGATCCATTGTCAATAGATTGTCAAAAACTCTTGTACTGTCTTCCCTTTTACACTTTTTTGATGAATGGGTATTTGTACTATGTACTCCATATACATTCACATGGGGGGGCTGGACCTGGTATGGTTCGGGGGGGCGCTAACTCGTCCCTTACTTTTCCTGACCTGCAGGGCTGCGTGCTCAGATAAGGGTGTGATAAGGATTTTGGGGGGCCCCCACGCCATTCTTTTTTTAAATTTTGGTGTGGGGTTCCCCTCCAAATCCATACCAGACCCAAAGTGACTAGTATGGATTTGGGGGGACCCCACGCCGTTTTTTTTTCACTAATTGTTTAGCCGGCAATTTTTTTTTTACATTCAGCTGTCAACAGGGTGACTCATCGGTTGTTAAGGACGCAGCAGCTGGCTTCCTGGTGCGTTCCATAGCAACCAGCTATATACAGTGTTTTTAAAGGGACATAAAAAAATGCAAAATGCATGCAAAAACGCATGAAAAATGCAGGTTTAAAAAGCACCTCAAAACATGCCTGAAAAACACATCAACCGCATTGATGTAAACCTAGACTTAAGACACATGGGGGTTGATTTGCTAAAACTGGAGAGTGTAAAATCTGGTGCAGCTCTGCATAGAAACAAAGCAGCTTTTTTTTGTCAAAGTAAAATTAAACAAGCTGAAGTTAGAAGCTGATTGGCTACCATACATAGCTGCACCAGAATTTGCACTTTCCAGTTTTAGTAAGTCAACCTAGGTGTCTGGTTGCCAATCAGTGTAGACTGCAAATTATATTGTTACAAATTAGAAAGACCCAGTCTGCTAGATTTTCAATGAAAGACAAGAGTCAGCAATGCTGAAAAGAGGAGCATCCATATGCATTCAATAAGCATGGCTACCCCTTCTATATAGAAAATAACACACTGTACACAGAAACAAGGATTTCAATTAACATTACACATAATTGTTTACATTAAGTGGATATCTTTTACATGTAAACCTAAAAAACACTTTATGTTTTAGAGCAGAGGGCATTTACATGTCACCAAATCCAGCGCAAAACCAAAAAAAAAAAAAGTAATTTTGTGGATAAAGTCATGCAAATAATTTCTTTATGCCCCTGTAGCTAACCAGAGATTCCAATTTAGTTAAAGAAACATAAATCTACTATTTTAAAATGAGGAATAATTTCCTTTTTTTTTTTATTTATATCAATAGCGATTACATACATAGTTTATTTTCTACAAAATCATACAGTACTTTGCAGTGTTTTAGAGAATAGAGTTTTGTACGTTTTTGCCCTACCTTAACATTAGTATATATGAAGAAAAAAGACTGCAATTCAGTTCTAAAAAAATCTCTGAGCTTCTGACCCAGATACACAAGCTAAAAATGATTCATATAAAATCACTAGCACACTCTATTCTGATTGACTTATCTTATGGAAAAGATCTAAAAAAACAAAAAAATTTTTAACTTCATCATTTTTAGCTTAACACGTTATATACAATAAAGTAATCATTCCCCAGTAAACTAATTGTCAAAATTCTTACCCTAGCACTTGCAAATATACAATTTTCAATGTTGCTGGCTCCTGCTTGCTCAGTGTTGCTTCTCTGAACATCCAGTTTTTACAGGAAACTGTGGACAGTGCAGTCTGTTTGCTTGAAGAAATGATAGGGGAGGAGGATGGTGAAGCAGGGGCATGCGTTGCCATCCTATGCTATGGGTCTGTGTGTTTCTAATGATGTACACAATGTAGGGATACACAAATTTAATCTCTGCATGCAAGGGTGACTCCACAGGATGCTGCAAGAGGAAGGAGCCACCCTGAAACAAGAAACCTGGGGCAGTGCTCATGGCACCAACTTAAACTAGAACACAAGCAAGGGGGCGTGGCCAAGCTATGGAGGAGTGAGGACATGATCTCCCTCAGCTCCTATCAGCTACACAAGGACAAATATAGCTGTAACCGGCTCCAATCATGTCACAACGTTTGCCGCCGAGGACAGATCAGGCGAGGCAGGGCCCGCTGGATACATACTTCCAAGAGACCCATCAGTCCGGGAAGGGAGGACCCAAGATGGTGCTGGAGAAGAAGGCCGCTAGGCAACACGCGGCTCCAGTCCCTGAGATGGCAGCATCCCCGGTCCCATCGCTGCGGTCGGTGAGTGACTATGCTCCCCCCTGTATGCCCAGGCTCAGTGTCTTCCCTAGAGCACTGCCCTGACCCTACAGACTTGCTGGGGGATGGCGACCTTAAGCGCCACATCTGGACTCTCCCCACTAGAGAAGACCTGGAGCAATTCACAGCCAGGATAGAAAAGGCTTTCACACAGGACATTGCACAGCTGAAAGCAGATACCACGCACCTGGGGGGCAGAATGGAGACCCTAGAACAGTGTTTTGATGACACCCTCCCCCACATCACTATGCTGCAAGAAAAATGCACTGCACAAGACCATAAAATGGAGGCCCTGATATCCCAGCTAGATGATTTTGAAAATTGCAGCAGACGTGCTAATATATGCCAGAGGCCACTGCACCCAGAGACATCATCCCATCCCTGGTCAGAGTGTTTAGGGAAATATTGGGGCTTTCAGACACTGCCCTGGTAGAAATTGATCGGCACACAGAGCTCTGAAGCCGCCTTCAGAGGATCCTGAGTCCCCACGGGACATTATCTGTAAGCTCCATAAGCACACTCTGAAAGATCGCATAATGCAAAAAATGCGGAACAAACCATACTTTGATTTTGATGGGGCAAAGCTGTTTTTCTATCAAGACCTCTCCAGATGCACCCTTATGCAACGCAGAGCTCTACATCCTTTGCTAATGGCCATTCAAGATGCGATGCAGGCCTTACCTACCGTTGGGGTTTCCCCTTTAGCCTGCAAGTGCTGAAAGAGGGGCAACAAGTTACACTACACAGTAAAGATGATTTACCACACATCCTCTCTGCTTTGAAGCTCGGAGACCTGGACTTTCCGGACTGGAGGGGAGACCCGGATTTACCTGCTTTCTCCCTCCCCCAGCCATGGCAAACTGCAAGAGGCAAAGGTCGCTCTAGAGGCAACAGACGCCGTACAACCAGTGCTTCTCCCAGCCCTTCTACCACCAGAGACTGATGGAACTTTCGCTTATGGCTCAGGACGATTCCAGTGCCCTCTCTCTCTGGGCCTAACCACTCCTAGCCTTGATGGTCCAGGTAGGAAAGCCTTGGTCCCAAACTCAGGTTTCACTAATGGGACTGTGCTGCTGTTGTTACACTTAGGTTCCCGGCATATTCTCTCCGCCCCAGATGTTGGACTCTGGACATGAACAATTGGTGTCCCCTGTTTGATTATTAATACCCTGTAGAGGCAGTGGGAGGAGAGTGGGTTCTTCATTTTCCCCATGCTGGCTTCTGTTCCCCCGGTAGGTCTATCCACACTGTGTAAACCCTATATGCGATAGTGGCCGTGGCCCAGGGCCCTCCTTGCAGCTATGGGCTGCCCTGTGCCTGGCTCACTAACTAATCTTATAGCAGACGGTTAGACTCCACTTGCTTTGATAAGTTGTATTTTCTAACCTGTTCAATTGCGTTGATTTATATGTTAATGTGTCGTGGTTTGTTTTTTTTTCTTCTCCGCTCTCTCCCTTTTCTCCACTCGATATATTCTAAGGCACGCTACCCATCACATCGTTCACGCCATGATCAGTGGTGCTCCTCCGGTCTGACGGTGTCCCTGGGCCCTCATGGCGTCTTTTAAGGTAATATCTTACAATGTTAGGGGTCTCTGCTCTCCACACAAATGAAGCAAACTATGGTTGGAACTGAAAAGGCTAGGGGCTCAGGTACTGTTTTTGCAGGACACATTTTACCTCCCACTCCACACCTAAACTACCCACCCACTTATTTAACCAATGGTTCCTAAGCTCCTCCATGGTTTCCAAGGCGAAAGGTATAGCCATAGCTATCCACAAATCATCAAATGGTTATGGGGTATTCCTGCGCTATCGTAAAACGGGGTGAGGGAGAAAAAGAGGAGGGGAACCAAATCTAAGTGAAACAAGGAAAAGCAGCCTACACTGAATGGGGTACAGCCTGTCCCCGGCTACAGAGAAAATGGGTAAATAGTGGTGCTGCGCTAATCCTATTAAGATATGCAATGATAATACGTGTTACATAGTTACATAGTTACATAGTTAGTCAGGTTGAAAAAAGACACAAGTCCATCCAGTCCAACCATAAAAAAAAAAAAAAAAAAACGTACAATCCAATATACCCAATACTATACCCACAGTTGATCCAGAGGAAGGCATAAAAACCCCAGCAGAGCATGCTCCAATTTGCTACAGCAGGGGAAAAAATTCCTTCCTGATCCCAGAGAGGCAATCGGATTTTCCCTGGATCAACTTTACCTATAAATGTCAGTGATGCCTCAGTGATGGTGGGTACCTCCCAGTACCGATGAAATAAATATTTACAAATGGAAAAAAAATCAGTAGAAAAGTAACCTAATATGGCAGTGGTGTAATTCTGTACTGGTAATATGTATGACTATATACTAATCATGCAAGTACTCAGTTGGTGCTAGCAATAAAACATGCACAATATGTGAAAAGTGATCAGTGCTTATACATCATAATCCACAATATAAAAAATATATCTAAAAATATATATATAAAAAATAGCGGCTAACTTACAACATAACCAGTCTCTGACTGGCTTAACATGTACCTAATATAAATCAACACACTCTCAGGTGCGTGTATAGGCAAAGTGAATAGTGCTTAAAGTGCATAACATACAGTAACAATTCTAATGTGGCTGAGTGTTAAAAGGTAGATCATGCGTGCAAAACAAAACTTTGCCTATACACGCACCTGAGAGTGTGTTGATTTATATTAGGTACATGTTAAGCCAGTCAGAGACTGGTTATGTTGTAAGTTAGCCGCTATTTTTTATATATATTTTTTTATATATATTTTTTATATTATGGATTATGATGTATAAGCACTGATCACTTTTCACATACTTTTCTACTGATTTTTTTTTCATTTGTAAATATTTATTTCATCGGTACTGGGAGGTACCCACCATCACTGAGGCATTACACGTATTATCATTGCATATCTTAATAGGATTAGCGCAGCACCACTATTTACCCATTATCCACAAATCATGCCTCTTTCAACCTAAAGAACATTTTTCAGACCCCTTGGGCAGGTTTGTCTTCCTGAAAGGGAAAATAGCCGAGGCACTATACACCTTATACAAACGTATTGTTAACATTATTAACTTATACAAACGTATATGCCCGTAACTCTAACCAGCTTGCCTTTCTAGATACCACTCTGGAATGGCTGACTGAATTTAGGTAGGGCCATCTTATCTTAGGGGAGACTTCAATGTCAGCCCGGATCCCTTACTTGACACATCCCATAACCGCTCAACTCACTCATACGCATTCCTCAAGCAATTTTGAAAAACTCTCCAATACTACCTCCCGTTCGATAGCTGGCGGGTACTATTTCCTTCAGCTAGGGACTACAGCTATTATGCTAAAGTAGATGATGTATACACCCATATAGATCTCCTCTTCGTGGACCAGTTTACCCTCGAGCTACTGCAGGCAGCATCCATAGAGAATATTACCATCTCAGACCATGCGCCAGTGTCTGCCACTTTTACCCTACCACATGGCACCCAGCGTACATGGTCAAGGCGACTAAATGAAAACCTCTTGGATGACACTGTGGTGGTGGCGGGGATTTCTGATACCCTAACACACTACTTTAAATAGAATACTATCGATGATGTGGGTGAAGGGATGATTTGGGAGGGACACAAGGCAGTGATACGGGGTGTGATGATTTTGCAGGGGGCCAGGTGTAAGAGGGTGCGGCAGGCCGACTTTCAGAAAGTCCTGGAAGCCCTTCAACAGGCGGAACTCCACCATAAGCATCACAGGAACCCAGAGGCTTTAAAGGGGTTGCTTTAGCTAAGAGAACTTTTCTCACACCTACTGGATCGCAAAGTCTTCAGGCAGCTTTGTTACCTCTCTCTTTAATACTATGAGCATGGTAACAAGTGCAGTAGGATGCTTGCTAGAGCCCTTCGGAAACGTCGGGCTCAAACCCACGTCCACAAACTCCAATCCACTTCTGGTGGGGCGGTCTCACACTATTCTAAGATTGCCTCTCTGTTCCGTGACTATTGCGTGGAACTTTAATCATTCGATGCAGGTATGTCATCTGCGACCAGGGCCTCTAGACAATCTGACATTCAGGAATATCTGGCAGCCTCTGGGCTCCCTTCCTTGTCAGAGGAACAAAGGACGGTATTGGAGTCCCCTGTCACGCCCTCTGAAATCAAGGCGACAATAAAATCACTGCCCAATTGTAAGAGCCCCAGCCCTGATGGATACACGGAGGCATACTATAGTACATTCCTTTCCTTATTAATCGTCCCTGTAGTCACTTTGATTCAATAGTCAAAGGAAATCCGATCCCCTCTGAAGCTCTCAGGGCTATCCACCTCGTTCATTGGGCTCGCACCAGCGCAGCACAGGGTCCATACCTCATCCTCTCAACAGATGCGGAGAAGGCCTTTGACCGGGTGGACTTGTCTTTCCTGAGAGCGGTCTTGGTGACAGTGGGACTAGGTCCTTACATGCTGACATGGATTATGGCTTCTATTCAACCCCCAGTGCCCAGGTCAAGGTATATGGCCTCTTCTCCCCCAGATTTCTGATCAGGAATGGCACGAGACAGGGGTGCCCCCTTTCACCCCTCCTGTTTGCCCTCACTTTAGAACTGCTGCTGAGCAATATAAGGGCTAACCCGGACATTAAAGGGCCGATGGTTGGAAACATGGAGCACAAACTATTGGCCTATGCAGACGATGTTCTGTTAACGGACACATAACGGAACCCCTGATCTCGCTGTCAAATCTCATGAAGGAACTTCACCAGTTTGGGGCTCTCTCCAATTTTTAAATGTATTATTCAAAGTCAGAAATCTTACTGATAGTGCTTTCCCCTTCACTTGCAGATAACTTATGGGTGGCGTTCCCCTTTACATGGGCTAAGTCCTCCTTAAAGTACCCGGGTATCTAACTAACTGATTGCTTTGAGACTATCTACAATAGTAACTACCCTACCTACTTTACTGGCAGCGGTCAGAAACTACCTCAAACACTGGACTAAAACTGGCTTGTGTGGATCAATATCATTAAAATTAATGTTCTCATGTGAGTGCTCTTCTATTTGCAGATGGTACTGGTGCCTTTGCCAAGCACCTTCTCATCACTAGCATGTTCTCAGGAATTTGTGTGCAAAGAGACCCAGCATAGCTATGAGTGCTGAAACACTCAAAGAGGGCAAGAGGCTTAGGTATAGCAGATATTCGGAGGTACTATAGGGCTATCGTTCACCAGCGAATATTGAACTGGCATTTCCACACCGATCCAGGCTCTGGGTATCCCTGGAAAAATGCCTGGCAGGTAGAAACCTAGCTTATGCTCCGTGGCCATCTAGGGAACACAGGGGGTTGTCAGGCGCTACCTCTCCCTTAACGACCTAGACTCTTAAGGTCTGGGATAGGATCAACAGTATATACTCCCTGGCCCCCCTGTGTCCCCACTGGCCCCACTTGGGGGCTTCTGCTGCTTTCCCCCAGGAGAACAAATAGCATTCTTTAAGAAGTGGACGGATGATTCTAATGCTTGCTGTGGCAAATTCCCGGAGAACGGTAGACTCCCCACTCTTGAGACCCTTAGGGCTCACCATGGCAGCCTCCCAATGGATTTCTGGCGACATAAACAACTCTTTTTTGCTACGCAAGGTCAGCCCATTAGAGCTACCTCTCAGCTTACACCCTTTGAGCTTCTCTTTGTTGCGGAAGAACCCATCCCTCGCATGATCTCTGAGTTATACCAACTTTTTGGCTCAGCCGTTGGTTTCTATGACATGTTTTGGAGATCACACGTTTACTTAGACCAGGAGTAGGTAACCTTTTGAGCACAGTGTGCCGAAAAATGTTTTCCAAGAAATTGAGTGTGCCGATCTTATGACAAAAAAGATTCAACTTCACACTCTCAATCACGAAAAGGACTTTTTATGAAGTAAATGCTGTAAACTAGTAGTGAGAAATTAACATCCTGCACTCTCACGCCTCAGATCAGCCCCAATTCCTGCAACTCCACACTTCAGATCAGCCCCAATTCATGCACCTTCACACCTAGATCACTGTCCCCCCCTGCAAATCTGTTTCACCACTGTACCTCCCTGCACATCTGTCCCACCGCTGTACTCTCCTGCTCTACTGTCCCACCTCTGAACCCCTCCTGCTAATCTGCTCCATCGCTGTACCCTCTTCTCATCTGTGATATGCAGAGTGGTGAAAGGAAGCACATATGAGACACATCTACCTGTCCTGGCACACTCATCCTGCTGATCCACCTCTCGCATCCAGCCCACGTGCTTGTATGTAATGTATGTGATGTCACATACAAGCATCTGGAATGGATGCGCAATGATGAGCTCAGGTCAGGGGCATTTTCTGAAAGCAGTGGGCCTATGTGCAGGATCTTAAGTTGGGCCCCCACAGCTGAGAAAAAGTTTATGCGCCGCAGCAAAAGTTGGCTGTGATTTTCATTGCGCTGAATACTGGCTGTGGATTAAAGGGACACAGAGTGCAGGGGTTTAGTAGTAAGTGACATAAAAGGTTCAGGAATACGTTCAACAAAGTTCCTAAATGCTCAACAGTAATTCCACAAACTGTCACCTGATTGTGGTTTTCTCAATCACAGTAAAATCCCTTCTTTCTGAGAATGGTAGTAGCAACCAAGCAAGTCATCTTCCTCCAGATGGTGGGCAGGCTAGCAGGACTATGATTGGCTTTAGAAGTGGCCAATGACAGTCCTCCTCCTCCTGGAAACAGGGACTGCCCCTCCTACCAGAACTGCACCCAATCTCTTCCCATCACAAAAGCTGACGATCGCAACTACAGCAAAGTTAGAGAACCAAAAATGTTGATGGCGAGGGAGTCGAGTGACGACAAAAGAGGCTTTGCGCGCCGCTTACGGCACCAGTGCCAGGGTTTGCCTACCCCTGACCTAGACCATGCTACCTAGTGGAAATTAGGCACTTCACTACTACTAGGTCCACTTTTTATAATGGTTGATGCTCCCTTTCCGTACTGTAATGGAGACAGGGGCCATAATGGTGCAACGCCTTTCTCTTGTGTGTCCGTGGGCTAGATACTATCCGGAGAGGGTCAGATGGAGGTTCCCCGAACCGCCCCTCTCCACTGAGGACATGCAGGAGTGGGCCTTTCATTAGACCCGGAAACTTAGAATGGTCACTCATTCCGTGAGGCAGTACATACTCGCCTAACCACACCACCACAAGCCTAGGTAGCCTCTATGCCAGCTTGGTAGTCTATCCCCCTTCTGGGAAAGGTCATCATAGCATTGGAAAGATGTTCACGACCTACTACTGCTTGTATTGATCTATGTAATTGATTCCTGCCTTACAGTATGTTGACGACAAAGTTCATTATGTGTATTCTCATAATTTGTCATTTTTGTTGTCATAAATAACGATTACATTAAAAAAAAGAACACAAGCAAGGATTAAAAGATAAAGTAGCTGCATACTCAGTAAGCAATTACATCAGCTGTTAAAAGTGCTTACAACAACTGAGGGTTTAATAATACTTTAAGACCCACCAAACTTAAACAAGGGCACTTTCAAAGGGGGGGCCTTTACCTGGTTCACCCATGTTCCCTACTGTGGTCACAGTCCTTACATAGTGACTCTATATTGAGATGTGCATTGCTCCAATGCTTTTTACCCTAACAATTTGGCATAAATGCTTTAAGAGGTTCTCTCTCTCTTCCCCATGCATTCTTCTTTATTCCGATAATACCAGAAAGTCTGTTTCTTGGTCGCATGCTACCATGGATGCAGGCTTCCCTATTTAAACTTCGAAATTTGGTACATCCGGTTACTCGTAGGTTACATACTTTTGACGAACTCCGGGAAACATTTGACATTCCTATACACAAGTTTTATTTTTATCTACAAATTATACATTTTTTTCATTCTTTGTCCACGTCCTTAATCCTAGATAAACCTACCTCTTTTGAATACTTGTGTGCCCAAGGTCCCCAACATTTAGTGTCCTCTATATACCGCATTCTCCATGATGCTATTCCTCTTACTGAAGATACTCATTCCAATATTCGCAGGTGGGCACATCTGCTACAACGGCCCATCACCTCTCAGATGTGGGATAAGATTTGGACTTCTGCTTTTAAATCCTCCAAATTCGTGGTGCAGAGGGAGACTACCCTTAAAATCCTGATGTTCTGGTATAGGACTCCAGAGGTCATACTACTAATATTATCCCTCCTGCTCAGCTATGTGTTGGCGTTGTGGACTGGCAATGTTCTATGATACAGCCTTTTTGGACTGAGGTGACGATGTTGCTTCAGAAAGTGTTAGATTTGTCCCTTCCACTTGATCCTATTACTTACAGGGTCTTTTCTTCTCCGGTATTGCCAAACCTATTAAAGGACTGATTTCCTACATCCTCTTGGCTGCCAGGAGAGTTATTGCGCTTTGTTGGCTGTCCAATACACCTCCGCCTTGGTCTAGAATCCGGAGAATGGAATACCTAACTGCTACTGTACTCAATGATATTCCACTATTTAATAAAATATGGGAGTGCTGGTATCAGTCTGAGTTTGCGACCCCTTTGCCTTGCTCTGTGACTTAATATTTGGTATTTTCTATTGCACACATTTTTGCACACATTTCTTGTGCCTAACTTATCTTCATTATGAACCCACAATAGTTAATTGATTTCATGAGCCTAGTTTGTGAGTAATTTGAACTTCGACCTCCTTGCTGTATTGTACTGATTTGTTGACTTTACTTATGTAATACCTGCAGAGATTTTATGTTTAGTGCTACTCATGGCATTTTACCTTTTTGTATTATGTTATCTTCATTTGTACCTTTTGTCTTTTTTTGGTCTCTTTTGAAAAATTCAAATAAAAAACACAATTATTAAAAAAAAAAAATTAAAAAAAAAGGACACTTTCTTATAATGAATGGGGTAATAAACCCAGCAGAATACTGGCCTTTAGAAAGATGAGATTAGAGTCCTTTATCCCAAGTATGCATTTGGGTAAAGATAAGATGCTACATGAATCCAAACATACAGCAGGTCGCTTCCTAGAATGTTACCACAACTTATGCAGCACTTCCCAACCCTGCAGCTGACAAAACAAGCTAGACAAAATCAATCAATATCTTTGTGAGTCCAGTATGCCTCTCCATACAACTGAGGATAGGCAATCACTGGATACACCATTTTCAGTGGAGGAACTGGATAGACTACTGAAAGAATCCAAACCTGATAAGTCCTCGTGCCAGACAGTTCAACTTTACTATAAATTATTCCAGCACATCCTGTCCCACCCCTTTTTAAGATCGTCAACCCAATTCTCAATAACAAACATTTTTCAGCAGGTAAACTTAGGGCCACAGCTACAGTTATTCCAAAGGAGGGGAAAGACCCGAGGCAGTTCTTTATCTACCACCTGATTTTTCTAATAAGCTTAAACCTAAAACACTTTACATAAATTCTGGCCATTAGATTGCTTCCATTGATCCAGGAGATTATACATAATGATAACTTGGGCAATGCCCCCAACAGGGAAGTGAAAGATAACAGTACTAGAGTCCTGAATGCCATACACATGATACGCCACAAAACAATCCTACACATTTTACCAAGTGCACCCAAGTGGAAGGCAACTCTTCAGTAAATAACCATTTTTTTTTTTAAATCTCTCACCATTGTTTATAGGCTTCTTTTTTGTCATGCGCATGCTCCCTATACTGCACTGATGCACCTAATGTAGAGCTAGCAGAGACTTTATTTCTGGTCACATGCTCTGCCGAATGTATACTACAATTCTCATAGAGTTGAATGTGTCTACACATAGATGTTCACATACACAAGGGGGCATGGAGAACAAATACAGCCATCCAAGAACAGGAAGTCTGAGAATAGCAGAAAAAAAATTTGCATTTGAGAGATGAAACAAAGGAGAAAGAAAAAGATAGACGGTACATTCTAGTTATAATAAGGTATATTGCATATATTTTATTCTAATAAAAAAATAAGTGAGACTCAGGCAGCAGCTGTCAGTCAAATACTGCGAGGAGAAAGCATGGGTCTATGGACGCACACAAAATATGCTTTATAAGTCTGTTATGTAAAAGATGGTCATGTGATGTGTGGCATGAAAAATCGTAAAGATTTTTTTTTGTGATTACGCTATTTGTGCAGTCTACTTTGGTTGTCTATGGATTATCAGTTTGCTTATTTTGTGGCTTCCGGGATCAGAGCAAATGATAACCAAAATTTCAATAACACAATACTATGTGACACAATAAACAAATAAGTAAATGTGTGACTCCAGAGAAAAGAAAAAAACAGTTAAAGAGTCCAAAATTGAGAAGGTTGCAAAATGGTTAATCAGGATAAAGGTTCCACATGGCGTGATAGAGGCTGGAAATCACAGGATATTTAAGGTGGCACCAACCAAACTCATGCTGCGCTTACCAGAACATGTGTGACCCCCTTATTAAGAGTGGGCCAAATGCACTTATTTTACAATAACAGAGCCAACATTCCAGGTTATGAAACCCTCATCTCCAATCTCCAGGTAACAAGACACTGTAGGGAATGTGGTACACTGAAGCCTCAGCAACTGATATAAACTTGCTATGATCCAGGCTCCCACACAGGGTTAGAATCCATTATAAGGGCATGAAATCAAAGTATATTTCACATAGTGTGATATTGTAAAACAGGATCAATTTAATCAATAACATTACACTCACATGGATAGATCATATGAAAGCATGTAAAAAACACCAGAACTCAAACTTCCTCCAGAAACCAAAATGGCCAAAAAGCGGTCCTGCATACGTGGTAGCATGTGCGTGGCTTCGCCCTATGTGTTTCATCATATATGACGTCATCAGAGGCACGCACACATGCCATTACCCCACCCTTATATAAGACCCAAGACCTGGGAGGATCAACGCGATTGGTCAATAAATCACCTTAAGCGACAGCCGAAACACTTGGGATTACAACCCGACATGCTGGACACGGCCCATAGACTGTTAGCAAACCATAGCACCATCTTGTGTGGAAAAAGGAGAAAGGCAAACATGATAAAAATGTATCTAAAAAGATAAAATGTGCAATACTTTCCTAACGGGCTTATAGTAAATGAGGGTATATAATGCCTTCTTGTAGCAAGAATGTATCCCTTATGCCGCGTACACGCGATCGGAACCTCGGCCCTCAAAAGCCCGATGAGAGTTTTTCATCGGAAAATGCAACCGTGTGTATGCTCCATCGGTCTTTTGCTGGCCGAATTCCAGCCAGCAAAAGATTGAGAGTATGCTTGTGTATGCAAGGCAAACTTGAGCGGAATCCCGTCAGAAAAGCCATCATATCTATTTCTGACTAGAAAAACAATCGTGTGTACGGGGCATTAGGGGGTAATTCAAGTGTGTATGCACCACCCCCACTGTACACACTTGTATACTGTCTCAATGGCCAATCTACCAGCCAACAATCCTTAAAATACCATCCTCCCAGGTTAACATATTTTGCATAATCAATCAAAGATCGATAACCCCATAAGTAGACAGCTACTATACACTTTATTGAGAAGAAAATGTACCAAATGATTCTGCGCTGCCCAGAAAGGCAAATAAGCAGCTAACACGGCTAGTAGGATATAAGCATGTACAGTAAAACAAAAATATGTTTAGCGCTAAAAAATTGAGATAAAATTCCAACGTAAGGACAATATAGTTCAATTGATATTAAAAAACATCTAAGCAAAACTCAAAAGAAAGTCCTCCATGTTAGTAAGACTCATATAAGCTACTGGTCCATATAGAAGCAGTGACTTCATGTGAAGAACAAAACAATCGCTTGACATCTGAAGTGCACCACCACCGACAATGAAAAGGCTTACCAGATTTCGTGGACCCAAGAGGACATACGTCCCATTGGATCAAATAAGGCTTGGGTGGTGGATTATGGTAGATGTTCCGGAGGAATGGTAGGGATGGACATCCAAGAGTAAACCACGAATTGGTGTGTCCCTCAGAGTGATGTTGAGCAATGGGTGGCAATGATGTAAAGCAAGAAGGGAAAAGGCCACATAGCGTAATTCCATAAAACAACCTTGTCGATCGCGAGTTCCAGCATGCCCTGTCTGTCAGTCTGATTGCTAAAACTTCTTTCTGTAGCTCTGCAGGTCAGTGCACTCTTATTAGCACTGTGTCAGTGCAGGACCTTGCAAGTGGAATTTCAACCTTTGTTGGCAGTATTCATTTTTTTTTTAAACAGAGAACACTATTGGTTCTCTTTTTTTTACTTCTATATGCATGTATTCCCACACATGGAGGTGATTTGAGAAGAAAACCCAGCTACATCAGAGGATTAGCCCCTGAAGGGGACAAGTGTATTTTGACCTTATGCCCCGTACACACGGTCGGACTTTGTTCGGACATTCCGACAACAAAATCCTAGGATTTTTTCCGACAGATGTTGGCTCAAACTTGTCTTACATACACACGGTCACACAAAGTTGTCGGAAAATCCGATTGTTCTGAACGCGGTGACGTAAAACACGTACGTCGGGACTATAAAACGGGGCAGTGGCCAATAGCTTTCATCTCTTTATTTATTCTGAGCATGTTTGGCACTTTGTCTGTCGGATTTGTGTACACATTTCCGACAACGGATTTTGTTGTCGGAAAATTTTATCTCCTGCTCTCCAACTTTGTGTGTCGGAAAATCTGATGGAAAATGTCCGATGGAGCCCACACACGGTCGGAATTTCCGACAACACGCTCCGATCGGACATTTTCCATCGGCATTACAGACCACTTTTTACTACAGGTAAGACTATAATGAGGATTACCTGTAGCTACCCCGGATATCTCCTAAACCTGCATGGTTTAGGAGATATCCCCTGTATCTGCATGTGCCGACATGATCGGCACATGCATGTTCTTGCCGTTGTTTCAGCTAGTGTGCCGTTACCGGCAGCTCCCACACGCATGCGTGGGAGTGACATCATCGCGGCTCCAGCCAATCACAGCGCCGGAGCCCCCAATACCCGGAAGTAACTCCAGGAGCGATGTCGCCGGCCAGAGCAGTGTACGGGGACTGCTATGGGGGCTTCGATCTAAGGTGAGTATTTCATAATGAGCTAGTATGCATACTAGCTCATTACGCCTTTGTCTTGCAGGTTTTTTTTATTATTTTTTTTTTTTGTGGGTTTACAACCACTTTAAATGATTTTAGTAAATATAAACTGCTAAATACCTTTTCTTGTCAGCAGTATATAGCAGTCCTGTGACTTCTATCAGCGCCTAGTTAAGCTTGTAGGAGAAGTTTTCATAATGCGGTGGCTGCCCTATCAGGATGCAGGCCCCCGACCCTCTGTCTGGACAGTGCTGATTGGTTCTGTGCTGATCCCATCCATTCTCCCAAGAAAAAAAAAACTCTCTAGCAATACACACCAAACTAAGCATGTGCATCCTAACTCAATGTCTAATCCCAACTCTGTCTTATCCGGACATGTTTTGGAGACAATGCAAGAAGGGGAGGATCAGAGAAAACAGGATCAAACAGTCTTGCTATACAATGTAGAGAATAAATCCCTTAGGTTCCATAGTGACTTGAACAAGCATGCTTTACTGCATATACAGACTGATTTTACTGTTGTGGGTTTAGTAACACTTTAACTGTTAGTACAAGTAAAAAAGTGTCATGGACAATACTCAACTGTGTTAACTCGTTAGAAACTGAAGCCCACCTCACGTCCTTTTATGTTACTGGATGTGAATAGCTGTCTCATTGTAGGCTGCAGGAACATACCCCAGCACCTGGCAAAACACATTTAACACTGATTGTACAAGCCCTGTAAAAATGTCCTTTTTATTTACAAAAAATATAAGGACATCATATAAGCTAATTGTAATATGTGTTTAGTTTCACATAGCTAAGCATTTGTTAGACTTGGATGGATTTATGCATCAGATATACTGTATCCTTGGGATACTACAAAGCTGACCTTTGTAGTTTTGCATATTAGAAACACTGCTGCTATACTAGCCTTTATCCATAAACACACCAATTCACTGCAAAAGCACCAACTTGTCTTTTCATTTACTGACTACTGTACACAGTAATCCTGAGAGATCAGGACCATGGACAGCACTGTTTTAGTTATCGGGTCTCCTTAGAATGAGGCTGTTCATTTTTGGTCTACTCATTAAAGAAAACCTATACAGAACTAAAGGCCAAAAATCCAAGGCCTGCAAAGTCACGAATCGTGACCCACATGTTTGTATCATGTCAGTGACTCATTATCAGTGACACAAGGATATGGATGACAGCTCCAATACTTGCATTCTAAAAACAACTTAGCAATGACAGCTCCCATATTTTGGTCATGTGATGTTTAACTATGACTTTATTCAAATATTGAGTAATAATTTCACCTTATTAAGTGGGTAAACATGATACATTTCAGCTGGGCATAGGGGTTTTTTTCACAACTTTAGAACATCTGAAGTGTATAAAGCATGATACGTTTTAGCTGAACTTGAGGGCTTTTTCACAACTTTAGAAAAAAGTGGCAAATTTATAGGTAAAGTATAATCTATTTGAAAAGAGTACATGCTTTGAAATATTTCTGCAGCATTTACTTTAGGGGACCCTGTCACCAGACATAACATTTCTTTTTAAATACTTCCAGTATTAGTGTATATTGCATGCTCACACTGTTGCCAACTAAAACTATTTTTTTTTTTTTTTCAATAAATGATCGAGGTTCCCTAGCCACTTGCCCCCTGAAAGATTTACCCCCTTCATGATCAGACCATTTTTTGCGATACAGCACTGCGATACTTTAAAGTGGAGGTCCGCCCACCCCTGCAAAAATTAAAAGCCAGCAGCTACACATACTGCAGCTGCTGACTTTTAATAATAGGACATTTACCTGTTCTGAGTCCAGCGATGTCGGCACCACAGCTGATGTTTCCATTAGCTGTCGGGTGCTGCCGCCACCATCGCTGGTAAGGGAGCTCGGTAGTGAAGCATTACGGCTTCACACTGGGTCCCTACTGTGCATTCGAAAGGCACCGCTGCGCTCTCCTACTTGCCCAGCGGCAGGGGAAGGAGGAGGGAACGGAGCTGCTGACGTAATCGACGCGGCCTAGTCTCCCAGAAGTGGGGACTGGATACTTGTCAAAGACAGGTATCCGTTCCCCCTCCCCCTCGAAAGGTGCCAAATGTGGCAATGTGGCACCGGAGGGGGGAAAGGGACAAATGAGCAGAAGTTCCACTTTTAGGTGGAACTCCACTTTAACTGACAATTGCGCGGTTCGGCAAGCTGTACCCAAATAAAATGTATGTAATTTTTTTCCCACAAATAGAGCTTTCTTTTGGTGGTATTTGATCACCACTATGTTTTTTATTTTTTGCGCTATAAAGAAAAAAAGACAGACAATTTAAAAAAAAAAATAAAACATTTTTACTTTGTACTATAAAACATATCCAATAAAAAAAGTTTCAAAAATCAAATTTCTTCATAAATTTAGGCCAATATGTATTCTGCTACATAATTTTGGTAAAAAAATCCCAATAAGTGTATATCAACCCCTTGGGCATGAAGTTCACCAGAGCTTCACAGGTTGCCACTGGAGTCCTCTTCTACTCCTCCATGACGACATCACAGAGCTGGTGGAGACCTTGCGCTCCTCCACCTTCCATTTGAGGAAGCCCCACAGATGCTCAATAGGGTTTAGGTCTGAAGACATGCTTGGCCTGTCCATCACCTTTACCCTCAGCTTCCTTACCAAGGCAGTGGTTGTCTTGGAGGTGTGTTTGGGGTCGTTATGTTGGATTACTGCCTCTTCTGCCCAGTCCCCAAAGAGAGGGGATCATGCTCTGCTTCAGTATGTCACAGTACATGTTGGTATTCACGATTCCCTCAATTAACTGGAGCTCCCCAGTGCCGGCAGCACTCATACAGCCCCAGACCATGACACTCCCACCACCATGCTTGACTGTAGGCAACACACACTTGTCTTTGTACTCCTCACCTGGTTGCCACCACACACACTTGACACTATCTAAACCAAATAAGTTTATCTTGGTCTCATTAGACCACAGGACATGGTTCCAGTAATCCATGTCCTTAGTCTGCTTGTCTTCAGCGAACTGTTTGTGGGCTTTCTTGTGCATCATCTTTAGAAGAGGCTTCCTTCTGAGACGACAGCCATGCAGACCAATGTGATGCAGTGTGCGGCATATGTTCTGAGCACTGACAGGCTGACCCCCCACCCCTTCAACCTCTGCAGCAATGCTGGCAGCACTCATACGTCTATTTCCCAAAGACAACCTCCGGATATGATGCTGAGCATGTGCACTCAATTTCTTTGGTTGACCATGGTGAGTCCTGTTTTAAAAGGAACCTGTCCTGTTAAACTGCTGTATGGTCTTGGCCACAGTACTGCAGCTCAGTTTCAGGGTGCAATCTTCTTATAGCTTAGGCCATCTTTATGTTGAGCAACAATTCTTTTTTTCAGATCCTCAGAGAGTTCTTTGCCATGAGGTTCCATGTTGAACTTCCAGTGACCAGTATGAGAGAGTGAGAGCAATAACACCAAATTTAACACACCTGCTCCCCATTCACACCTGAGACTTTGTAACACTAATGAGTCACATGACAGGAGGGAAAATGGCTAATTGGGCCCAATTTGGACATTTTCACTTAGGGGTGTACTCACTTTTGTTGCCAGCGGTTTAGACAATAATGACTGTGTGTTGAGTTATTTTGAGGTAAGTGCTCACTTTTGTGAGATACTGTATAAACTGGGGTTTTTATTTAGTTTTTAATACTAGTAATGGCAGTGATCAGCGACTTGTAGCGGAAATGAGATATTGTGGTGTACAATCTGACACTTTTGACACGTTGTGGGAACTAGTGACACTAATACAGTGATCAGCACGAAAAATATGCACTGGCACTGACATCTAGGGCAATCAAAGGGTTAAATGTGTGCCTGGCCAGTGCTTTTGTGTACTATATGTCTTTCTTTTACTAAGGGATGTGATAGATTTTCTTTCCCTGCAAGACAGGGAATAAAAGCTATCACATCCCCACCGCCAGGACAGACCTCTGCCTTGTTTACATAGGCAGAGCTCAGACCAGCCTCTCTCCTTGATGGTCAGTGGGTGCTGGCGCACATACATTGGCCAGCACCCGCTGATCGGCTTCTGCTGTGATTAGTCATGTGTGTCCCCTACCTGGAAGTGCAGAATCATGTATATATATATATACGTGATTCTGCAAAGCGCGGCTGCCCTGTAGCAGCAAATCTATGGGGCAGTCAGCAAGTGGTAAAAGATCTCACATTTCTTCCAGTGTCATATCCGTCTCTATGTCAGTCACAGCTTTTGCCCCCTATCTCATACACCACTGCTGTGTTTGCATAGCTTTCAGGTCAGTCTCACGTTGTCTCGTATGACAACGCTCTGGCTGACAGTGGGAGCATGCACAGTGAGAGAAAGCCAGCTGAAGTAGTTACAGCTGGCAATATGCCTGTGTTTATACACCAGCAATGACACCTCTGGAGGATGAATGTGCACTAGTGTTCCATTAAGGCTTTATTTTCAATTTCAGGTAACTCTCTGTGGACACATGACTGAACCGATCAGTGGGCAGAGAAACTGGAGTGACAGCTCTATGGCTGCTGGAGCTGTTGTCAACAGTTCCAAGATGGCAGAACCCAGCCCTAGGTATAAAAAGGGATGCGCAATAGACAAAATATTTATGACGGATTTCCATAGCATGCTCCATGCTCATATTTGTTTATACAGAAGTTGGGGTCAAAAAATGTATTTTTTTACACAACGTTCACTTTTTAAATGCTTGCTCTTCCATATGCTACTATATAAATGTATAGATTAGCCACTAGGGATAGCTCTGTATTTGTATTATATTTATTTACCATCCCTGCTTTAAAAAAATGTTCAGATAACATATGAAGCCTATAGTTAGTGCATTTTTATCAGCTGAATCAAAGACATACACTGTGAGAACGATCAGTATAAGAAAACTACCGTGTGGAACTGCAAAGCAGGAAGCAGGACCTGAGTATGTAATGAGCAAATATGTCTGCCTCCATGTACATATTTAACTACATACCATACAAAGTGTTTTGAAAAAAATAAATAGTACACATCAATTGTGGTATTTTCATCAAACCAAGTGCTTTCACATCTAAGAAATAATTCAAGAAACTGTACATCACCTTGAATGTGCATGTACATTCTAAGTCTACAGGGTGAATACAATATTTAATATCGCACTGCGCTACATATCATAAATAATGCACCTTCATGTGTACATGATGTTTATGAGATTTGGGATCTGTTGCATGAAAAATATGTTCAAGCCTTGCTCTTAAAATGTCTAAATTCTGGCGTTGCTGCTACATGACTTTCACATCTATCTTTTTTTTTTATACAGGGAAATGAAAAAGAGCCAGAGGATGAAATGAGCTCGGCTTTCCTTACCACTTTGAGACTGACTCTAACATCCCGCTGACTTCATGGTCTGTGAAGCTCCAGTCACACCACTCACGGGATCCCCCCGTCATGAGCCTAGAGAGAGAGAAAGAGAAATAGAGGGGAGGTGAATGAGAGAAGACAGCAGAGAGAAATACATAGATGCAGAAAGCAATCACCGAACTTTGAAGAACACACTGAGGGGGAAGGGAATGGCAGAAGGCAGAAAAGGTTAAAGATAGAGACATTATTATTGGATGCAGGCTAATGACCAGTGTCTTCAAATACTTCAAATATACGGCCATTGTGCACATGAACAACATTATTTAACTCCATTAGTCACCCACTTGGGGCCTGTATACAAGTTTCAGACATAGCACACATAGTGGCCATAGTACTGAGAAACATCAGTGATTTGTAGTGAGGAAACCGTTGTTTTATGCTGGGGGCACAGCTTTGAAAGAACAGGGCTAGATCCGCATTGCAGTTCCTCTGTCAGCTGGTGAATATTATCAAACACTGTGGACTGCTATGATGAATTAGAATGGTTTGCATAGCTCCTAACTGTCTCTCACTTCAAGGGACTGTCCCTATTTTGAAAACAAATCCCTCCTTCCACCTCTGATGTTTCTCTTTTTTTTTTTTTTTGGCAATATTCATCCAACCTTTGTATGATTGGTTTTAATACTTTAACCCTTTTTCTGGCATTTGTTGCTTACAAGTTAAAGCGGCTGTATACCCGCACATGTCACAAAAGAAAAAAAGAAAAAAAAAACCCTGTAAAGGCAAAGGCATAATGAGCTATTATGCACCTCATTATGAAATACTTACCATAGAACGAGGTCCCCGTATTGCAGCCCGGTCCACGCCGAGGGAGCTGACATTTTGCCCTTGGCATTTCTTCCGGGTTCACAGCTCCGGCGCTGTGAGTGGCCGGAGCCACAATGGCATCACTCCCGCGCATGCGCACGGGAGTCTTCTTCCCGGCATTAGCCGGGCATTCACAGCGCATGTGCTGCTGACGTCAGCGGCTGCATGCAAAGTGAATATCTCCTAAACTGTATAATAAGGCTTACCTGTAGGTAAAAATTAAAAAAGAAGTGTATACAACCACTTTAAATCTAATTTTTTTGCTAGAAAAATAGTTAGAACCCCCAAAGATTATATATATTTTTTTAGTAGAGACCCTAGAGAAGAATTTTATGGCACACTGTATTTGTGCAGCAGCCTTTCAAATGCAATTTTTGTGCAAGAAATACACTTGAATAAAAAAAAAAAATACAAAACGATAAAATTGGCCCAATTTTTTTGTATAATGTGAAACATGATGTTACACTGAGTAAATAGATACCTAACATGTCATGCTTTAAAACTGCGCACACTTGAGGAATAGCGATAAACTACAGTACTTAAAAATCTCCATAGGCGGCGCTTTAAAAAATTCTACAGGTTACCTGTTTAGAGCTACAGAGGAGGTCTTGCACAAGAATTATTGCTCTACCTCTAAAGAGGTAGAGCAATACCTCACATGTGTGGTTTAAACACTGTTTACATTTGCGGGCATGACTTACGTATCACTTCTGCTCGAGAGCATGGAGGGATAGGGTGCTTTAAAACATTTTTTTTTTCTTATTTATTAGATTTTTTTTTTATTTTTACACTGTCTATTAAATTTTTTTTTATTTTTGATCACTTTTATTGCTGTCACAAGGAATGTAAACATCCTTTGTGACAGTAATAACTAGTGACAGGTACTCTTTATGGAGGGATCTGGGGTCTATAAGACTTTAGACTTAAAAGCATTCAAAATGCCAAGTTTGGCTGTTTTGAATGCTGTCATTTTTTAAAACCTGGCGCCTTTAAGTGTTCAGTAAACCGGAAGTTACATCGCTTCCAGGTTACTATATCCGAAACCTGATCAAAGCCAATTTCAGCTTCGTTCGGGTCTTCGGCCAGCTGGCGGACGTGTTGGCTGGTCGCTCGGGCCTCCTGGTGGGACGGAAGGCAGTGGGGGGGGGGGGGGTCATCCCCTCCCACTGCTTGTAATAACAGCCAAGCGACTGTTTAGCCGTATCAGTTGTTATTACAGAAAAGCTGACCATTTGCTCTAAAAAAACGGTACCAGGGTGAAGCATGCAGCTGCAGGCTTCAACCCCTTCAACCCGCAGGCCGCATATTTGCATTATGGCAGTGTGAAGAGGTTATAAAGTCAGTATATAGGAAAAATAGTGGTAAAAAAAAATTTTAACCTAAGCTTTTTCAATCGTGGGTTCATGGAACCCTAAGTTTCCTCTAGAGGTTGCTAGGGGCACCTTCAGCAGTGATGGATTAAAGGAGAAGTTCAACTTTTGTAACATGTTACAGTACATGTTACACCCATATTCAGGGTGTAACATGTAACATGTTATAGATGCACCGGCCCCCGATCCCCCTTTCTGACAGCTAGTGGGGGATCTTCCTGACTGCGTCATCTATTTAAAGTGTTCTGTGTATGGGAAAACTACAAGATCTGCCTTTGTGGCTGTCGGCTTGCAGTTCTCAATGAACTACCACGGTGCTGTTGAGCGCTGTAGTACTTCATGCATGCTTCCTGTCACAGTGTAACTGCCTGGCTGTATCGGAAGTACAGCCAGACAGATACACAGACACTCTGCAGGACCTTCGCCTTACAACCACAATCTGCTGATCGTGAGTGCAATGCTTTACTGGTCCACTACTTTAAAAATAATACATAAATAAATGCATATATTTTTTTCTTTTGCAAAGGTGAACTTATCCTTTAACTTCTACCTACAATGACGATCAATGTAAGGGAGCAATTTTTCCACTGACATCCAGCGTAAGGGGTCACTTCTACACTGTCCACCAATGTAAAGGGGCTCTTTTTCCACCTCACCACCATGTAACTGGGAATTTTTTTACTCACCACCAATGTAAGGAAGCACTTCTCTACTGATCATTAGTATAAAGGGACAATATTGAGAGTCTTCTTTATTTTTTATTTTATATTAAGATTATTAGAGGTTGATTTACTACAACCGGGGGGGGTGAAAAATATGGTGCAGCTGTGCACGGTAGCCAATCAGCTTCTAACTTCAGCTTATTCAGTTTTGACAAAAAAAAAGCTTGGAAGCTGATTGGTGTCTGCAGAGCTGCACCAGATTTTGCACACTCCAGTTTAGTAAATCAACCCCTTATTGTCATGTAGAGCAGGGGAGTGTTATAGAATAATCTGCTCTGGGTATCAAATGTTCCGTTTCAGTATTCTTTATTTAACACTTTCTTCAATTTGCTGATCAGATGGCCAAAATATACTGTATGTGGAAATATTGAGGACACAGCTTCACCGGCAACACTGGTATAATATAAAGTGCTTCAGAAGAAAAGAAAACACTTTTTTATGAGCTATAAGATGTACCATATTTTAGAAAAATGTGCACTTGGAAAACGAGTACACTGTCACCTTAGCAACATGTAATGCACAAGGGGATATCGATATTTAACATCTTTAACTAAATCAGCTAATGAGTAGGATTTGACAGGTCTCTTTCAGCTGTAATAAATTAAGAAAGAAGATGCTAAATAAAACAGATTCTACTTGCAAATAATTTTGGAATGAATATTCTTTCCCTCATTTTCTGAAACATTTTGAAAACACACGCCGATATCAAATATCATTATTTAATGCAATGCATCATACTGTGTTGTAACCACTGATACTTAAAAAAGGTACTTTATATTTTTAACAGCCTCCATTCCCTAAAGCTATGCACAGACATTATAGACTTGATGTGACAGTTGAAGTCTCTAATTATTTTTTTCTATGGGAGTCTTCCAACCCTAACAAGCTTCCATCTTGGGCAACAGTTCACCAAGCATGTTAGAAAACCACCCACCAGGAAGAATCTCCCCATGCTGCCCCTTCCCCATCTACTTACATAAACAGGCACATCGAGCTGAGACCAACACAGTGTTTAGAAACCAAGCGGAAAAAGATGCAGTCAGGTTGTGCGCATCATTCAAAGTTTATGAGCACCTTTGGATCATAGATGCACATAGCTTAGACCATGGGTTGCCCTTTGGCCCACATAAGATTTTTCCTAATTTGTGAGACTTTGCTTAAAGTATAAAACTTTTTTTTTTTTTTAGTTTTGGATAGAGAGCAAAAGGATTAGAACGCATGTTTGTTTTTATTGCTGTCTGTGCCCCCGTTAAGGAGATTCACCCTCTCGATTTGTCCTATTTACTATTATCTTCGAAAGTGAAAGTAAACCTTGGGTTGTCCCCAGAAAAGTAATAGAGGGGAAATCTTCCAATGGAGATACTAGTTCCGGTGACCTGATGGTCCCCAAGGAATTTCCATCTCACTTCCTGTTTGGCTAAGGGACAGAAAGTGAAGGGAAATTTCCGCAATGGTACACAGATGGCAAAAGAAAAAAAATCTGATAGAGGTTATAACCCTCCCTTGCTCTATCCAAATTAAGAAAAATTGCCTATAGTTCGACTTTAATCTGATAAGGCAAGCTTGACTTCGTACCATTGCTTGTCCCTGTGACAATCCAACCTGACAGAACTGGAGAGGATCTGCAAGGAGGAATGTCAGAGGATCCCCAAATCCAGGTGTGAAAAACTTGTTGCATCTTTCCCATGGCTGTATTAGATCAAAAGGGTGCTTCTACTAAATACTGAGCAAAGGGTCTGAATACTTAGGACCATGTGATATTTCAGTTTTTCTTTTTTTAATAAATCTGCAAAAATGTTAACAATTCTGTGTTTTTCTGTCAATATGGGGTGCTGTGTGTACATTAACGAGGAAAAAAAATTAACTTAAATGATTTTAGCAAATGGCTGCAATATAACAAAGAGTGAAAAATGTAAGAGGGTCTGAATACTTTCTGTCCCCACTGTAGCTATAACATGTAGACCATGACTCCAATATATTATGAAGGCTTTGGCTGCAAGCTGATTTAATGGTATTTTTTGAATATTAGCTTAAAAAGTATGTGCGTTCCTTGGTAAAACTGCATAGCTATTTGGCATTTAGTATCTACAAAGTCAATTATGTGTTATAATGTAATTTTATCATGCATAGTAAAGTGATTGCATTATAAGCAATGATAATATTGAGCTTTGCAGACACCATTACCATAGCCAAAAACTGCATCAACTCTTGCATCAAAGCCAGGAAAAAATAGTTAAGCCTCTGCTCAAGAAAGAAGGAAATTGAAAATATGACTGGATTTGCCTACTACCCATAATTTTTGGGATCAGTCCCAAGTGCCTTGAAAATGTTATCCCAATGTTGCACAACTGCCAACTGTCCAGTGCAATTATCTTATCATTTGCATATTTTATCACAGAAGGGGTAATATATTGTTTCCTTTTTAAAACTATAGGCTGTAATAAACCATAATGTTTTTAGATAGTATCCACATAGGCATTTTCCTCTCCAGCTTTTGCAATGTGTTATAAGGTATACATCCATCCAGCTTTAGGTTTAAATTAATTACAGTGGCAAGAAAAAGCATGTGAACCCCATGGAATTAACTGGTTTACTGTAGTAATTTGCCGTAAAATGTGATCTGATCCTCAGTCAAGATAGAGAAACAATATGTGCCTAAGTGGATAACACAAACGATTCTAATTTCTGATGTCTTTATTGAACACAGTCATTAAACATTCACAGTGCTGGAGGAAATAGTAAGTGAACCAGTGGCGTTTAAAGCTGGTTGAACCTCCCTTGGCAGCAATGACTTCAAGCAAGTGTTTCAGGAGCTCTGGATCAGACCTGCACAATGTTCAGGAGGAATTTTTGACCATTCCTCTTTACAAAACTGCTTCAGCTCAGACACATTTGTAGAATGTCTGGTGTGAATAGCTCTCTTGAGGTCAATACACAGCAACTCTGTGGCGTTAAGGTCTGGGCTCTGACTGGGCCACTCCAAAAGGCACATTTTTTTTCTAAAGCCAGTCTTTGGTGGATTTACTTGGATGCTTAGGATCATTATCCTGCTGCATCACTCAACTTTAGCTGACAGCCACCCTGTCGGTATCCTGTAGGATATTTTGGTAAACTTTGGAATTCATTTTCCCCTCAATGATAGCAAGTGGTCCTGGCCCGGAGGCAGTGAAGCAAACCCAAATCATAATGTTCCCTCCACCACACTTCACAGCTGGGATGATGTTTTGATGTTACATAGTTACATAGTTAGTCTGGTTGAAAAAAGACACATGTCTATCTAGTTCAACCAATAAAAGGGGGGGGGGGTGCTCCTTTTGCACCATACACAGTGCTGACTATTCTTCAAACAATTCAACTTTTACTTCATCAATCCAAAAAACATTTCCCCAGTAGCGTTGCAATTTGCCAAAGCTTGGGAATCATTTTAACTGGGGACCCACTTCTAGGAAGAGTAGCCACAGTACTAAACTGTCTCCATTTATAGACAATTTGTCTAACTGTTAACTGATGGATGCCTAGACACTGTGAACGTTTAATGACATGTTCAATAAAGACATGGGAAATTAGAATTGTCTGTGTGGTATCAGCTTAAGCACATCGTGTTTGTCTATTGGTGTGACTTGTATGAGGATCAGATCACATTGTATGGCAAATTACTGCTGAAAACCAGTTAATTTCAAAGGGTTCACATACTTTTTGTTGCCACTGTAGTTACTGTAGTGCAGACATACTCCAACATTCTTGTAATGTAGCAGGTAGCAGTTAATAAAGTTTACTTGTACAATGCCAAAGTCAGAGCAAAATGATTTTAAGGGTTATTACTTGTGCTTCAGAATACTGTACTAGCTATCCATTTCGTTGTATAGATCTGTCTACTACTTGTGTCAGGCTACTAGTGGTGGTACCACCCTGATCTATAGCTGTAGACAGTAGTAGTAGTAGAAAATTACCTACGCTGGTTGCTTGTCAAATTAGTTGACGCCAGAGGGAAACAGCCTGGGTGTGTCCCACACTACATTGCAAATCTCCTTTGTGAACACAGGTACTGTTTTGATACCATACCTTGTGAGAGTCCCAACCTACGCCTGGTGGCATAGAAGATCCAGTGTTTGCTCAAGAAGCTAACTATAATTATTTTATGCTGGTACTTCAATGACTACATGATCATTTGAAATTGCTCCAAAATGCTTGAGGGTTTAAAGCCTCTCTTCTACCTCTGTGTGGTTGGTGGACCTGTAGCTACTCTTTCATGGTGGCATTTTTCTTTCATGTGTGCTGGAGGTTGCTGGTCCTGTAGCTAAACTTCCATGGTGTTGTATGCACTGCCACAACACATATCCAGTTTAAGCTAGAGCAGGACATTTTTCATTTTGACTTATTGCATTTAGCCTATGCTATATTTGCTTTGCCAAAGTGGCTGTTACCTGCACATCATTATACAACCCCTGATAAAAAGTATGAAATCACCACTCTTGGAAAATGTTAATTTAATTGTGTAGAAAAAACTAATCAATCACAGACATGCCTCAAAACTATTTTCATTTAATATCCCAACCTTCTGGCTTTAAGAAACACTTACAAAAATAAAAAAATAAATGAAACTGTAGTCAACTGTTTTTGCAGATCAAGCAGAGAAAAAAAATATGGAATCACTCAATTCTGAGGAAAATATTATGGAATCACCATGTACTTTGCAATTCTAAAACAAACATTTGTGTCAGATTACATCTGCTAAAAAGAGCGCTTGCACACCTTGGTGAGCTGTTGCACCATCTTCAAGAAGGTAAGTCATCACGGAATGTTGCAAAAGATGTTGGTTGTTCCCAATCAGCTGTGTCTCAAATCTGGACCAAATCAAATGAGAAGGTTGTTAAAAGGAAGCGTACTGGTAGACCAAAGAAGACATCAACGCGTCAAGATAGAAAATTAAAGCAACATGTTTTGAGGCATGTCTGTGATTAGTTTTTTTTCTACACAATTAAAGTGGCTCTTCAGTCATTTTTTCAACTTTCCATCTATTAAATCCTCTGCCCTTGTTGTTTTAACTTTGGATAGTAAAACATTTTTTTTCTGCCAGTAAATACCTTATACAGCCCACTTCCTGTTTCTTGTCTGGTAATTTGCCTAGGCTAATGGCATCATGCACAGCTGTCTCTTTCTCACTCTTGTGAGAGTTTGCCAGGAAGGGAGGGAGGCATGAGTCATAGGAGGGCCAATGAGAGCTGCAGAGCTGGAGGGGGCTGGATGAGGGAGGAGATAACAGGAGACTGCAGAAATCCAAGTGTATTCTTCCACAGAGGAGAAATGTGTAGGCAAGCAGAGGCATGAGTGTGTCTGTCTGCATATGTGTGCGTATATATGTGTATATATGTGTATGTGTGTCTGTGTAAATCCAGGAAGTGAACTAGCAGCAGCTTCAGCTGCCCACAGTTAAAATGGCTGCAGCCAGACTTAGTGGAGGGAGATTTCTGTAGCATATTTGGCAATTACAGAATCACAGTATATATAAAATAATATGCAAAGTGGTTGGAGGGAAGCTTCATAATGGCAAAGATTTTTTTTTACAAATTATGTGAGTAGACTGCAGTTCCTCTTTAAACAATTGAATGAACATTTTTCAAGAGTGGTGATTCCATACTTTTTGCCAGGGGTTTTAGGAAAAGACCATGGACTCTGAGATCTGTCAACTATCCTAGTATCCTATCCTATTTTTGCAAGTCCATTGATGGACCTGAACATCTGAGCATACCCTTTCTGGCACCCCTTAATTTCTTCAATTATATCAAGGCTCTTTTCTTGTGTGTTTCCACATTTTTGGAACTAGGCTTTAAAATGGAAAATGCACCTGTGACTGTCTTCTGTCAGTTTTTCATTTGGAACACATTAAGAATGAGTTGGCTGGGTTAGCTGCATCAGTCACCATAGGCGATCAAATTTCCTTTTATATTGTAATGAGTGATTTAAAGCATATGTAAACATTAACAATGAACTTCTCGTAGTGTCCTTTCACACGGGGCGGATCCGTGATGATCCGCCCCGTGAACATCCGCTTGCTCAGCGGGGATCGCTCCGCTAATCCCCGCTGAGCAGGAAGATGACAGGTCCATCGCTGCACAGTGTGCAGCAACGGACCTGTCAGAGCGCCGCTCCCCCTATGGGGGATCGGATGACGACGGACTGTAGAGTCCGTCGTCACCCGATCCAATCCGAAAATGGATGGAAAAGTAGGTTTTTCCTCCGTCACACTTTTTCGGATCGGAGCGGGTCAGATGTCAGCGGACATGTCACCGCTGACATCCGACGCTCCATAGAGGTCTATGGAGGGTCTGTTCAGGTTCACCTAAAAAACTGACAGGCGGACCTGAACAGATCGTTCATGTGAAAGAGGCCTTATATTGCTACCTTTTGGTCTATTAAATATACAATTTTTGTACAACTGTTGACAAGGGCAACATCATTTTTGTTGATCCTGCCAGAAATATTGTCAGCTGGTAACATCCTGTGCTCTCTGCCCCTGCTATTTTTTATCAAGATACATTCTGAGCTAACTACACAGAACATGGAAATGCAATTATTTTAGTAAATATAAACTGCCAAATACCTTTTCTCTTCAGCAGTATATAGCAGTCTGGTGACTTCTATCAGTGTCCGGTTAAAGCTTGTAAGAGGGGTTTTCATTCTATTCTGACTGTCCTATGAGGCTGCAGGACCCCTAACCTTCTGTCTGGACAGTGCTGATTGGCCCTCTGCTGATCACATGCACCCTCCCAAGAAAAAAAAAAAAAACTCTCTAGCAATACACACCAAGCTGAGCATATGCAGAGTGCCCCCAAGGCTCTGTACTGTCAGCAGATGGAATGGGGACTGTGGAAGAAGGGAGGATCAGAGAAAACAGGCGCAAACAGCCTTTTTATACAATGCGCAGGATTAACCCTTTAGGTTCCACAGTAAGTACAACAAGCATGCTTTATTGCATAGACAGACTGATTTTACTGTTGTGGGTTTAGTAACACTTTAAGTTATGGTGATAAGGAGAAGGGGGCGGGGTTAAACCTTTACATACAGAAAAAAGTACTTTACAGTAAGTGCTGTGAAAATGTGAAATAGAGTTCAACAGGAGCTAGTGTGAGCCCTCTCAGTAGATTGCTTTAAAAAGAGGACTGAGGGTCCAGGCACACTGGGCTTAAAAATCACTGCTTCTACAGCAGTTTTGTTACCCTATGTGTCCATGCACATTAGGACATTTAGAAGCATATGTTAAACTCAGTGTTTAGAGGCAGAAAGAAAACTCCTGTTTTGCGTTTTTTTCTGCCAAGGGAACTGACGATTTTTTTAAGCCCAGTGTGCATGGCCCCTGAATGTGTTTCTAAATGCACAAAATATACCTGGCCATTTATATTTAAAGGAAATAACACAGCAGTGTTGATCAGGAAATAACCAATTATTTTTGCGGATCAGAGTTGATTTTTTTTCACTGTTAACCACTTAAAGACTGCCCAACGTACATTTACTGCAGCAGGCAGCCCTTAAGCGCAGAATCACGTACCTGTACATTAATTTTTTCCTTCGGCTTTGGGGGCACGCGACACCGGGCCCTGCTCCCGCTGTGATTGGACACAGCAGGAGCCAATCAGCAAGTCCGGCGGACACGATGTCTGCTGGCTACCCGCAATCATTTTGAGGAGAGGCAGAACGGCGGTCTGCCTATTTAAACAAGGTAGATCGCCATTCTGCCAGAGAAGAAAATGGAGATCTTGTTTTTCTACTAAGCAGAAACACGGATCTCTGTTTTCCTTTAGTGAAAGCACATCCCCCACAGTTAGAAAGCACCCCCTAGGGACACATTTTGATCGCACCTGGTGTTAACCCTTTCCCTGCCAGTGTCATTAGTACAGTAATGCGGCGTACACACGAGCGGATTTTCCGTCGGAAAAAACTTAGATGGTTTTTCTGACGGAATTTCGCTCAAGCTTGCCTTGCATATACACAGTCACACAAAAGTTCTCTGAACTTTCGATTGTCAAGAACGCGATGACGTACAACACTAAAATGAGCCAAGAAAATGAAGTTCAATGCTTCCGTGCATGTGTCGAACTGTTTCCGAGCATGCGTAGGAATTTTGCACGTCGGAATTTGTACAGACGATCGCATTTTCTGACAGGAACTTTTTCTGACCGAAAAATTTAGATCCTGATCTCAATCTTTTGCTGGCAGGAATTCCACCAGCAAAAGTCCAATGGAGCATACACACGGTTGCATTTTCCGACCAAAAGCTCTCATTGGTCTTTTGCTGGCCGAATTTCCGATCGTGTGTACGTTTTTTTTTTTAGCACTGATCACTGTAATATTGTCACTGGTCCCCAAAAAAGTGTCAAAAGTGTCAGTTAGGTGTCCGATCTGTCTGCCGCAATGTCGCAGTCCCGTTAAAAATCACTCATCGCCGCCATTACTAGTAAAAAAAAAAAAAAAAAAATCCATATAAATATCCAATAGTTTGTAGATGCTATAACTTTTGCTCAAACCAATCAATGTTTGTTTATAGCACAAAAAATAAAAACTGCAGATTACGCAATTGTCAGTTAAAAACTCCCCCTTAATGAACAGGTCATTATTTGCGATACGGCACTGCATCTCTCTAACTGACAATTGCGCGCTCGTGTGACACTGTACCCAAACAAAGTTGATGTCCTTTTTTTCCCCACAATAAGAGCTTTCTTTTGGTGGTATTTGTTCACCTCTGCGTTTTTTTCATCTTTTGCACTATAAACAAAAAAGGACCAACAATTTTGAAAAAAAAAAAAATTTTTTTACTTTCTGTTATAATACATATCCAAAAAAAAATAAGAAAAAAAATAAGAAAAAAAAATATATTCATCAGTTTAGGCCAGGGGTATCCAAACTGCGGCCCGGGGGTCACATGTGGCCCTTTACTTGTCTTTATCTGGCTCTTGGGGCACTATTCATCCCACTGATTTGAGACACTATTCTGCCCTCTGACGCCAGAAATGGAGCATAAGTCCTGCCACTAACATCAACAATGGGGTACCATTTCTCTCACCGACACCAACAATGGGGGCTTATTCCTCCCCCTAATACCAAAGGTGGGGCACTGTTTACTCCCACTGATACCAGAAAATGTTCTATTCAAGCAGACCACAGTCTGCCCCCCCCCCCCTAAAGTGTGAAGGACAGTAAACTGGCCCTTTGTTTAGAAAGTTTGAAGACCTCTGGTTTAGGCCAATAGATATTCTTCTACATATTTTTGATAGAAAAAAAACCACAATAGGCAAATATTGATTGGTTTGCGCAAAAGTTATCGCGTCTACAAACTATGGGAAAGATGGGAATGACACTTTTTGGGGACCAGTGACATTATTACATTGATCAGTTCTATAAAAATGCACTGATCAATGTAAAAATGACACTGGCAGGGAAGGGTTAACACTCTGGGCGATCAAGGGGTTAAGTGTGTTCCCTGGGTGTGCTCTAAATGTAGGGGGAGTGGGCTACCAGGGACATGACAGAGATCGCTGTTCTCGATCACTGGGAACAGAAGATCGCTCACATGTCATCTGGCAGAACGGGGAATTGCCTTGTTTATATAGGCAGTTCCCCTTTCTGCCTCTGTACACAGCGGGGTCGCTGGACCCACAGGCACGCTCCCGTGGCACGCGGCGGGCACCTGCTATCTCCTATGCAAAGACCAACGTACACCTATGGCGGTTTGCGCAGGAGAGCCGACCTGCTGCAGTATAATGTCGGCAAGCAGTTAAAACAACGCAGTGTCGTATCGCAAAAAATGGCCTGGTCAGGAAGAGGGGTAAACCCGGAGCTGAAGTGGTTAAACACATTAGCCAATGCATTGCAGGCATTTGTTATATGTATAGCATTTTTATGCTTTGTTTTAGCATCATCTACAAATCTTATTAGATGCACTTCTTTGTGTTTAAAAGGCACATTTACATTGAGATAGCACGAGTTCATGCGTTCATAGCTTTACATTTCACAATTACATTATTATAAATCCAATCTCAAAGATTAGAGACAGAAAGAAAAAAGTTGATAGAATTACAGCACTGTGTCAGAAATTGTTCTATCACACTATACAAAAAGCCTGATTCAGCTAAATCAATGCTTTATAACCATCAGTACAAAAATCTTCTGACATTTGACAGAAAACAAATACTATTGGGGGTGATGCACAGTGCAAGATAAGGGTGTTTGTGTCAGCCTTAATAATCTGCAGTAAATGGAATCTATGCACTTGTGAACCTGTCCTGGTAAGCTGACTCTCATCTCATTCCCGGCTGTGGCAAACAGCACTGTAGCTAGTGAAATCCTGCAATGCAGTACTGCTAGTTAATGAAATGTTCGTATAAGCCTATTAACATTCAGCCAGAGGAGCGTCTCCTCCCTGAGACGCAATGTTCCCAGGGTAAATATCACACTTAGCGGAGCCCAGGCTCAATGCTCAGGTCCACACCAGCAGTCACATCTTTGACTCCCATTGTACTGGACAACACACAACAAAGAGAGAGAGTGCATGTCATGCATAGTAAGTCGTTTATAGAAAAATAATGGAGATGGTGTAAAAAGATGCCAATGTAGCCAAAGAATTCAAAACAGTAAAAAAAAAAACTCTTCTTTATCATTAGCTTCAGTCAATCAGGTCTATTAGTACAGATAACGCACTTTGAAAGAATACAGTGATCAGCTTTCTCAATAAGGGAAGATAACAGGAGTTTTATTTATATTCCACTTACAATTTGCTTGCAATCAGAACACTACAGTACACAGATCATATGCCTCTTTTAATCTGTGCATTATTAAAGTATAAGTGTAAGGCATTTTTAAAGATTCCTTTTTAATTCAGTTATTTATTTATATGAAAAATCCTTAAATGTATTTTAAAGAGAAGCTTAAGCTTGAGGAGGGGTGACAGGAGCCAACGTCTTCTTTCTTAGCCCATTAGGTGGCTACTGATGATGAAATTCCTATTACCATTTTTTGAACTTTAGTTCCGCTTTAGGGCTCATTTACACTTGCTTCTGCTACAACACAAATTAACGGCTAGTTTACACTTGCTTCAAAATAAGGCTTCGAGCACGCTTTGTTAAAGCTCTCCGAACGCTAGTCAAAGCCCCCTGTCACTAAATAAAATGGTTAGCTTACCGTCCTGTTTACACCTTGCTTTTGCTTTGCTTTGCTTCTAAAATTAAACCCCATGGCGCTTTAGTGGTGCTTCAAAGCATCTTCAAAGCCTCCATAGAACTCGATGGCAAAGCTTGCTTGAAGCCTCACCAAAGCCTTATCGAAGCCCCACCAAAGGCTCATCAAAGCCTCGTCAAAGCCCCACCGAAGCACCAAGCAAAGGCAAGGTGTAAACAGGACTGTAAGCTAACCATTTTATTTAGTGACAGGAGCTTTGACTGGCATTCAGAGAGCTTTAACAAAGCCTGTCCAAAGCCATGTTTTGAAGCAAGTGTAAACTAGCCCTTAATGCCCAACCACTGGCTTCCCCACTGTAAAGCCTAAGTTTAACCAAAACAAAAAAAGAACAAATCAGTGCTAGGGGACATTTCTTACATTCAGTGAGATGTGTCCCTTGTGCTGCTGTGACCTTCTCTCTCTCTGAAATCTTCCTCCTCCAATGCCCCATCACCCAGCATACTCTCACAGGTTGGGGGCAATGGCATCCCTAGGGGGGCAGAGGGGGCCCTGACCTGTGCCCCACCATGTGCCCCCCCCCCCCCCCATTTATAAATTTATTTATTTATTTTTTTAACAAAAAGTCAATGTCTTTTTGTTTGCATTCGTAGCGGATGCGCCGCATCTTACTCGGGCCGCCGCTGGAGTAACACAGTCTCTATTGAGAGGGAGAGCGTCCCCAGTCAGCTCCTGCGGGTAATTCCTCCCCCCTCCCTCTGCGCGCTGACACTGCATAATGCGAGCACTCACACAACCACGGCCGCCCGATCTGCTTTTTCCCCTGCATCCTCATTGGCAGGGAGAAGAGCGAGTTGCAGGAAGGACTCCACCAGGACTCTAAGTTACTGAAAAAACAGACTGATTTCTCCCTTCCTTAGAACAGGAGAACCAGCCTGTAAATTCCAAGAGATGCCAGACCAGCGCTGTCAATACCAGGGGCAGGACAGCAAGAGGAGGCTGGGGAACCCCACAGTGGCAGAACACCAGGGCCCGGAGGCAAGACAACCTTTGCAACCCTGATAGTTCTCCCACTGCTTTGGACCCTTATATTTTCTTGGTATGCTGGTGACATATATCTCTTGTTTTATGCCACCCTGGGGGGCCCCAATACAGTAGGAAGGGAGCTCACTGCAGAACATGTGAAAGGGCCCATTGTAGGATCATAGTAAAGGGCACAAGGATATATATATATATATTTGCATTTTATAGTTGCCCCCCAACTTTTGTCCCTGTCCCGCCATGTGCCCCCTCCAAATATGAAGGCTGGAGATGCCACTGGTTGGGGGGGGTTAATAGAACTAAGGAGTCATCAAGAGTGCCTGACTATGCCTGCCCTTTTCACCCAGCTGCTCCATTTGTAGAAAATGTTACTTAGTTTTTTATGGATGAAAGGTTGGTAGTGAGATGTAATGTTAAGGGGGGCAGTGCTGTGGGGGGGGAAGGTTTTGGGGGGTATAAGGGGGCAGTGCTGTGGGGGGGAGGTTTTGGGGGGTATAAGGGGGGCAGTGCTGTGGGGGGGAAGGTTTTGGGGGGTATAAGGGGGGCAGTGCTGTGGGGGGAATGTAAAGGAGAGCAGTGCTGTGGGGGGGCCTAAAGGGGGGCAGTGCTGTGGGGGTGGGGATGTGATGTAAAGGGGGGAATGCTGTTGGGGGGCTGATGTGAGGGTGGGCAGTGCTGGGGGGATTTGAAGAGGGGCAGTGCTGCGGGGAGGGTGATATGATGTAAAAGGAGGCAAATGCTGGGGGTGAGATGTGAAGGGGGAGCAGTGCTATGGGGGTAATGTAAAGGGGCTAAAGTGCTGTGGGGGATGATGTAAAGGGGGGGCGTGCTGTGGGGTGATTGTTGTGAGGGGGCAGTAGACACCAATGTGAAGAGTAAACTGATGTAAAGTGGGAGACTGATGTGCGGGACACTGAGGACACTGATGTAAGAATGGGATTGTGATATAAAATGAGGGGGCTATGTTAGGAAGGATCTGAGACATTGCAAAAATATGCAATTTGGACCTCCACTGGAAGAAAATTTTAGTGATCGGACCTCCATGATTTTTACATCAATACCCCTGCCATAGAGTATTATTCATTTTCCCCTATTCTTTGGGCAGAGTGGTCCTTACTAACACAGAGGAGGGCCACTCTCTGCATTGGTACCTCGAGAGGGAAAAATAACTAAGATGATTCTCCCTCAGGGGGGCAGGAGCAGGTCTGAGATGCCCTGCATTCACAGTAGAGTCCTCAGGCTTCCAGGTTGAACTGCAGTGGATATAATTCAACCCAAGAGCGGGGGACATCTTGTGACCAAGAAGAGGTACTAGGAGACAACAGTGGATTAAAGGTAAGTATTGTAGTGTGCTGTTTAATTTATTTATTTTATCTTGTATAGCACCTGAGGGGTTTTATAAAAAAACAAAACAAAAAAAAAATCTGTAAATTGGGCTGTTAGTAATACCTGAATCTTTGTTGGTACTAGCCTACACATTAGCATCTGAATAGGAAGAGAAAAGGACAGAACTATAAGCCAATTAACCTCTGCTATTTTGCACAATATTGTAGTTCTAACCGGTGGATTTCACTAATTAAAGAGAGGAGCCCAGAGATGTCATGACTGATTCTTCTCTATCCAGTCATAGTCTTAACCAAGCTGTATTGTTGTGACTGCAAGGAAAAGCATAAGTGGTCAGGACTCGGGTATGGATTGCTAGATTAAAGAACTAGCTGAAGAGAACTACACTTTTTTTGGCAGATAGGACTGTTCAGACAAGCTTTTATAGCTGCAAAAGGATGGGCCAACACAATATTATTATACAGTGTATGTATTCTTACTGTATGTTTAGCTGTAAACCTACACTTATAATGTAAACAATATACAGAGACAATACATGCCATAGATATTCACAAATCTATGGCAAGCAGCCACAGTATTGTATTACTTGTTTGCACTTTTGGAAGAGGCAGGTTGGTGGAGGATTAAAATCAAATCAACCACCCTAGTTCTGCCACACACAGTATTCCAGGGAAAAAGGGCCCACAGGCATGCTATTGACAAGATTAGTGAAATTAGGTTCAATTTTTTATGACTGCGCCAACTTACACTACATCAATTAACCACTTGCCTACCAGACACTTACACCCCCTTCCTGCCCAGGCTATTTTTCAGCTTGAATGACAATTGCGCGGTCATGCTACACTGCACTCAAACAAATTTTTTTATAATTTTCTTCACACAAATAGAGATCTCTTTTGGTGGTATTTAATCACTGCTGGGTTTTTTATTTTTTACGAAAAAAAAAGAAAAAGACCAAAAATTTTGAAAAAAAATGTTTTTTACTTTTTTTCTGTCAGTAAATTTTGTAACTAAGTAATTTTTCACCTTCACTGATGGGCACTGATAGGCTGAACTGGTGGGCATTGATGAGGTGGCACTTATGGGCACTGATGAGGTGGCACTTATGGGCACTGATTAGGTGGCACTGATGAGGAGCCACTAATATGCCGCACTTATGGGCACTGATAGGTGGCACTGATATGTGGCACTGATGAGCACTGATAGGCGGAAATGATGGGCACTGTTAGGTGGCACTGATGGGCACTAACAGACGGCACTGGTGGGCACTGATACGCGACACGGATAGGCAGTACTGATGGGCATTGATGTGTGGCACTGATGTGCGACACTGACTGGCATTACTGATGGGCATTGATTGACAGCAGTGATGGGCATTGATGGGCAGCACTGATAGGTGGCACTGATTGCCAGCACTGACTGGCATCGCTAATGGGCACTGATTGGTGGCACTTGTGGGCATTGGTGGGCACTGATTGCTGCCACTGATTGTCCACCAATGCCAGCTATGTTGGGCAATGATTGTTGACACTGTATTGCACTATTGTAATCAGGGCACTGATGATCAGTGCCCTGATTACATTCCTACATGTCCCCCTGTGAGGAGATGCCGCTGATCGGCTCTCCTCGCCTCACACTCTGTCAGTGTGAGGCGAGGAGAGCTGATTACTGGCACTTCCTTGTTTACATGTGACCGGCTGTGATTGGACACAGTCAATCACATGGTTAAAGAGCCGCGGACACGGCTGTTTACAGAGATCAGGGTCGCGCCGTGTCATAGCAACATGGTGCGGCCGCGATCGCCCCCGCGGGCGTGCAGGAGCAGCCGTTCTGGGACGCCGTCATATGATGTCGCTGCAGAACGAGCGCCTTCATTTGACGGTGGGCGGGCGGCAAGAAGTTAAGTGTTAAGAAACTCCACTTTGCAACTTTTACCTACAGGTAAGCTTATAAGTAAGCTTTTCCTGTAGGTAAGATGAATTTCTTCTAAATGTGCACCATTTATGTTTTGCAGCCATTATGTTTTGCAGCGAGTGACGTCACATGCACACTGTGCTCTGAAAGGACGGTGTACTCACTTCAGAGTGCTGTGCCGCAACTTTGGCTCCCTTGCACATGACGTCATTGTGGCTTGGCCATTCAAACAGCCAGAGCCCGCAAACCTGGAAGGAAGACCGGGTGAAGATGGAAGCCCTGTTAGTGGTCACAGCATGCCACTGGAGGGCTTCGTTTTAAAGTGTTACTAAACCCACAACAGGAAAATCAGCCTGTATATGTAGTGAAGCATGCTTGTTATACTCACTGTGGAAACTAAGGGGTTATCCTCTGCATTGTGTAAAAAATAAGTTTGATCCCATCTTCTCTGATCCTCCCTTTCTTCTACTGTTCCCAATCCATCTACCGATAGAACGGAGCCTTGGGGGCAAGCTGCACATTGCTCAGTTTGGTGTGTATTGCTAGAGAGTTTTTTTTCTTGGGAGGGTGCATGTGATCAGCACAGGGCCAATCAGCACTGTCTGGACAGATGGTCAGGGATCCTGCAGCTTCACAGGACAATCAGGGGAGAATGAAAACTCCTCCTACAAGCTCTAACAAGACATTGATAGAAGTCACAAGACTGCTCTAACTGCTGATGAGAAAAGTTATTTAGCAGTTTAAATTTACTAAAACTATTGCATTTCCATGTGCTGTGTACTGTGGGAGACCAGATTTAGTCAATGCAGGTTCCTGGGTTTAGTAACACTTTAAGGTAAGTCTTTCATATGATGATGCTAGTATGCAATGCATACTAGCACATTATACCATTACTTTGCAGAGGGGGTCATCATTTTTTATCTTTTTTTTATTTACTACCGCTTTCAGGGTTTCAGAAGCAAGAGGTATGTTATAAACAGATCTCTCCATGTTTTATGAACTGGCAATCCAAACTTTGGGATAAATCCTTTGATGACAAATCCCTTGTTACCTGTAAAGGTAAATCTAACACTGAATTGAATATCTATTGCATGCTGAAGAAGACTAAATTCATGAAGCTTTTACATTATACATGACATCACATTCTTATAACAAAGTTAAGCTGGTTGAAAAACAAACATTTCAAACACTGCAGGCTGAATAATTATATATTTAAGGTGTCTATTATACAATAGTACGTAATCAGATAATCATTGAAGTTTTCAACAGAAAAAGAAAATGCAAAATGAACAAAAGAACTTTTTTTTTTTTTAGTATATAAATGAGTGATTAATATTCCTGGAGAGATAGTTACTTTATGTTTGACAGACGTTTCATGTCCAGGGCCTCTGATGTCAGGAATCTCACTATTCCTCAGGCTGGAGGAATCTCCTCTGATGAATTATGTGTGGAAACAACAAAGCTGCAGAACTATACCATAAGGCTTTGAGCTATAGGAATATTCCAAGAACTACAAGGCTGGAAAAAGGGAATGGAGAAATGGCCAAGGGGAGAGAGAAAAAGAGAGTGGAATGGAGAAGACAGAAATGAAGGTATAAAGGGGAATAAACAAAGCGACTCAGATGCTATGACTTGAAATACACAGACAAATGAGAAAACGTGATGGATGAAATGTTGATGCATGCAAAATAATGTTCATGAAGAATTGAGAGAAAGTGACACATACTTCTGGTAATTGGCCATTACTCCAGATATTTCTGACCATCTTCCAAAAAAGATTGAACATAGCACAGCCACTGACTGACACATGAAGTTAGGCTATAACCATTCCAAATTTAGTTACTATCAGCAAATAAGAAAAAAGAAAGTTTAGCAAGAGGAGCGATGATAGTGCAAAATAGAAATAATTAAGAATTAGAGGCATGTTAAAAAATATTGGAAAGGGAACACTATAGTGCTTATTTATACCATATCCTAACATTGATGTTCAAACACAAGCTTCAAGCTGAACGAGATGGAAGCTTTTCTGAGTTCCTTGCTCAGTCTAATATATTATGATAAACAGGAAATGTGCAACATAGAAGACGACCATCTTTAAACTACTACTACAGTGGCTGTAGTGGCTGATTAAAGTGTTAGTAAACCCAGGACCCTGCATTCACTATAACAGGTCTCCCACAGTACACATGTAGCACCCTGGTCTTAAACAGGGCTGCTAATAAATCTAGTTGTGCTAGGTGGTAACTAGCTTGGCTAATTGGTAGGTTGATCCACTGATTCCTGCCCCAAGTCTGAGTTTGGTGTAGTCTCTCTTTTCTGTAAATAGGTGGCACTGTTGCTTTTTGGCATTAGAATGATGGAGTACCATAAATTCAGGTAATGGGTAACTAGGTTGTCTCAGCCAATCAGCAGGAGTTTCTTTGACCGCTGTGTATGCTGGGATAGGCTATTTTTTTAGGAGGAGTCAGGTGATCAGGGGTTCTTCCTGCCCGAGGCTGTGGCCTGGGTGGGTGTGTGTTGAGAAGCTCCTGGTTGCTAGGACTGAAGTCTGAGGCCTATCTAGGAGGCATGCTGGCTGTTAGGTCCACTTAAGGCCTATCCAGCAGTTTGTGGATCCGCAAAGGAGGAGCAGCCAAGGTTAAGCCCGAAGCCTGGGGCGGAACAGCATGTGTTAGAGGCTCGGCCTGAGGGGAGCCTGATTGTTGTCGGAGGTAAAGGAGAAGCAGTTGCCACAAAGGGACGACCACTCCTGTTACCGGAGGCAAGTTTGGAAGGGATGAAGTTCTGAAGGAGTACCAGAGCAGAAGCTTTACTAGCTGGGGACAGTAAAATAGTGGGAAAGCATCAGTAGAGACTCATCCAGAAAGGCAGCGGGTAGCTGTGAGTAAAGCTTGAAGGAGTACGGCAGGTAGCTGTAAGTAAAGCTTTAAGATAAAGTACAGCGGTTAGCTTTGGGTGAAGCTAGGGAATCCAGCGTGTGGCTGAGAGTCCAAGAAGTCTAGTGAAAGACGGCAAGGGGAGCTTGAGGTTCTCCAGTGGGATACTGTGAGAGAATTTATTGCCATAGGAGACAGCAGTTGCTATAAGATACAGGTTGCTGCATTCAGCTTAAAGGCCCTCGTTCTGTATTGCTGTCTGCCTAGTTCTATTTTTGTTAGCGGAGTTTGCGTTAATTGCTATTGCATTTGCCTAAGGGTGTCCTGTGCCCTAAATCCTCTCTTCCCAACATTCCGGTTAAGAGAAATAAGACTCTCTTTGTCAATTTTTACAAAAAGTGACTGGCATCCAATCTTTTCACCGTGCACCGCACCCACTATCCCTAGTAACATGCACCCTGCGTAGGAATGTCAGTTCTTCCTGGCTCTGGGGGTCACCATCAGGCCCTTGGAAGTCAGGGAGACCGCTACACACAGCACATGGAAATGCAATTATCTTAATAAATATAAACTGCTAAACACCTTTTCTCATCAGCAGTATGAGCAATGGTTAAACTGGTTGTAAAGCCTTAAAGTGATTGTAAAGTCTTGTTTAAAAAAAAAAAAACATGTTATACTTACCTCCTCTGTGCAGTTGTTTTGCACACAGAGCAGCCCAGATCCTCCTCTTCTCAGGTCCCTCTTCTGTGCCCCTCCCTCCTGTCGAGTGCCTCACAGCAAGCAGCTTGCTATGAAGGCACTCAAGCCAAGCTGCAGCTCTGTGTCCATTCAGACATGGAGCTGCCGTTCCCCGCCCCTCTCTCTCTCTCTAATTGGCTAACAGATTTTGATTGACAGCTGCGGAAGCCAATGGCGCCGCTGCTGCGTCTCAGCCAATCAGGAGGAAAGTCCCGGACGGCTAAGACACTCGTGGACATCACTGGACAGAGATGGGGCTCAGGTAAGTATTAGGGGGTGCTGGGGAGGCTGCTGCACACTTCTGCCTTTACAACTCCTTTAAGGTTTTTCATCCTAATGCATTTTTGCATTAAGGTGAAAAACCTTCTGTGCTGTAGCTCTTCCCCCAGACTCCCCTCCCCCCTTTTTCTTACCTGAGCCCGATCCGGTCCAGCGGTGTGCACGAGCGCAGTGGCTCCAGCCGCTGTTGCTCTCCTCATTGGACAGATTGATAGCAGCAGGAGCCATTGGCTCCTGCTGCTGTCAATCAAAAGATGTGACACGGGAGCAGGGGGCGGGGCCAGTGGGTTTAGTAATATTTTAATGATCGGCAGATGATTAAAAGGATAACTATTCTTTCAGAGAAAGTATAGATTCTATTTCGCCCCTTGACCTAAACTAACCCCCCTCCCCACCTCAGCTCCAGGGATCTTCAACAAAATACTATTTTTCCTGGCTGTGCCTGCACAGAAGAAGCCCACAGCTTCTGTGGGTCTGTCTCTCAAGTGACTCCTTTATCAGGAATAAGCCCCATAAAAGTGTACAGAGTTCCTCTACGTAGGAACAACCAGGAGTTAAGATTTTGGCCAGAGGCAATGTAAATTCCTGTGGGCTACTGATGACCAATTCAGATGATTATAGATCTGTTGAGATGGGCGAGGGACAGGAAGCCAATGGATATATGTATTAGTTAACTGTAAATCAGGTGTTAAAAATGATAATGGTCTTTTTCAATATTTACAGGTTTATAAACTAAACTTCATATTTTTTATTACTTTTGTGAAATGTTTATTTTACAAATACATTTAATACATTGCCTCTTTAACACTTTTATGAGCATACTGCGCTAAAAGGAACAGAAAGAGAGGTGTCACTATGTGAACTAGGTATGTATGTCATGACTAGCACCGAATAGCTATTCACAGTATAGTAGTAAAAGAAGTAGAGGTGAACAGGAAGAGCCCCACCTACCAGTTTTAATATATTGTAAGACAGAGACACTGGTTGGATATATATTTCCTTGGTTTCTCACATACACATGGTGAGGAGCCCCAGGGTTTGAGTCTGAGATGGAGTCTCGGCTATCCACAGGCCTAGATGCAAGCTGACTAATGCTCAGGACTCTCTCTCGCTCACACTTTCTCTGCTAGGAGAGCTTGTTGCTGGGTGAAAAGGCTGACTGCTGACAGAATAATAGAAAGACACATCTTGTTTTCAGAGAACCTATTAGAGAGCACCCTGTTAGTGGCTCAAACAAGCAGATGTTTTGTGTGTTTTATGCTACAGACTTACTGTACAAAGCCTTCCTGCACTGAAACATTGTTTGTTTGCCACCTTGCTGAATAGAAGTGCAGGACAAACCTACTTGGACTGTTCCTGGGTGTCCATGTCTTGTGCAAAGTTACCACTGCTATTATTAGTTGGGACTGCCCCCCCCCCCCCCCCTTTACAACATACATAAAACAAACTGTTGGAGCAACATTTATCCCTGGAATAGACAGGGGTTAATTAGTGCATGGGATCTGGAGCAGCCCCATGAACACACAAAGTGTAATTAAGGATGACTACAATATACTTCATATGCTGCTGAATATTGCTATATTGCATATAGCAGACATGAGATTGCAGCTGGAATCCCACAGCTTTTTCTAAAGCAGAACTATTCTGCATCTGAGCACCATAAACAAAAAATTATATATGATTCATTTTTAATATTCAAAGCAAGCCCACCCATCCATCAATGTCTCCATGCTTTATTTTGATGAGAAGTAATTTTGAAAAACACCCTCTAGCATTTCTGGCCATGGCCATCTTGAGTAAAGGCAGGTGATTCATGTAGCATTTACTACCTGGAATCTATCTGCCCTTAGCTCAGGCATGCAGACAGGAGGATGTGCTTGGCTGAGAAAACAACTCCTCCCCTCCTGAACGGTCCTGGGATGTATGGCATAATTTGCCTAGGTCTATAAACATGAAGTAAATGAAGAAATATAAAAAAAAAAAGTTTAAAAGAGGTAAATATGATACACTTTCCTATCTATTTACTAATGCTAGCAGCATACAGTTGTGCTCATAAGTTTACACATCCTGGCAGAATTTATGATTTCTTGGCCACTTTTCAGAGAATATGAATAACAACACAAAAACTTTTCTTTCACTCATGGTTAGTGTTTGGCTGAAGCCAATTATTATCAATCAACTGTGTTTATTCTTTTCAAATCATAATGACAACAGAAACTACCCAAATGACCCTGATCAAAAGTTTACATACCCCAGTTCTTAATACCGTGTATTACCCCCTTTAACATCAATGACAGCTTGAAGTCTTTTGTGGCATTTGTGGATGAGGCTCTTTATCTTCTCGGATGGTAAAGCTGCCCATTCCTCTTGGCAAAAAGCCTCCGGTTCCTGTAAATTCTTGGGCTGTCTTGCATGAACTTCACGTTTGAGATTTCCCCGGAGTGGCTCAATGATATTGAGGTCAGGAGACTGAGATGGCCACTCCAGAACCTTCACTTTATTCTGCTGTAGCCAATGACCAGTTGACTTGGCCTTGTGTTTTGGATCATTGTCATGCTGGAATGTCCAAGTACATCCCATGCGCAGCTTCCTGGCTGATGAATGCAAATGTTCCTCCAGTATTTTTTGATAACATACTGCATTCATCTTGCCATCAATTTTGACCAAATTTCCTGTGCCTTTGTAGCTCACACATCCCCAAAACATCAGCAATCCACCTCCGTGTTTCACAGTAGGAATGGTGTACCTTTCATCATAGGCATTGTTGACTCCTCTCTAAATGTAGCTTTTATGGTTGTGGCCAAACAGCTCAATTTTGGTCTCATCACTCCAAATGACTTTGTGCTAGAAGGTTTGAGACTTGTCTCTGTACTATTTGGCATAATGTAAGCGGGATACTTTGTGGCATTTGCATAGTAATGGCTTTCTTCTGGCAACTTGATCATGCAGCCCATCTTTCTTTAAGTGCCTCCTTATTGTGCATCTTGAAACAGCCACACCACATTTTTAGAGAGTTCTGTATTTCACCTGAAGTTATTTATAGGTTTTTCTTTGCATCCCGAACAATTTTCCTGGCAGTTGTGGCTAACATTTTAGTTGGTCTACCTGACCGTGCTTTGGTTTCAACAAAACCCCTCATTTTCCACTTCTTGATTAGAGTGTGAACACTGCTGATTGGCATTCTCAATTCCTTTGATATCTTTTTATATCCCTTGCCTGTTTTATACAGTTCAACTATCTTTTCCCGCAGATCCTTTGACAATTCTTTTGCTTTCCCCATGACTCAGAATCCAGAAACGTCAGTGCAGCACTGGATGAAAGATACAGGGGTCTGTCAGGAGTCCAGTAACCCATTAATCTTTTATAAACACACACTAATTACAAGCAAACAGATCACAGGTAAGGATGGTTATCTTTAATAGCCATTCAAACCCCTCTGTGTCAACTTGTATGCATGTTATTAGGCCAAAATCACCAGGGTATGTAAACTTTTGATCAGTTCATTTGGGTAGTTTCTGTTGCAATTATGATTTGAAAAGAGTAAACACAGTTGATTGATAACAAATGGCTTCAGCCAAACACGAACCATGAGTGAAAAAAAAGTTTTTGTGTTATCATTCATATTCCCTGAAAAATGGCCAAGAAATCATAAATTCTGCCAGAGTATGTAAACTTATGAGCACAACTGTATATAGCAGGTAAAATAAGTATTGAACATGTCACCATTTGTCTAGGTGAATATATTTCTAAAGGTGCTATTGACATGAAATTTGCACCACGTCAGTAACAACCCATGCAATCCATACATACAAAGAAACCAAAACAGCGACGTTCAGAAATTAAGTCATATGTAATAAAAATGGAATGACACAGGGAAAAATTATCGAACACATGAAGAAAGGGAGGTGCAAAAAGGCATGGAAAGCCAAGACACCAGCTGAAATCTATCAGTAATTAGAAAGTAATCCTGCCCCTTGTCAGTGCAAAATAATATCAGCTGTTTCAGTCTCAACTGATGGCCTATAAAAAGGTGTCTCATTACCATGGTGTCACACAAGGAATATCTCATGATGGGTAAAAGCACAGAGCTCTCTCAGGACCTTTGCCACCTTATTGTTGTAAAACATACTGATGGCCTTGGTTACAGAAGGATTTCTAAACTTCTGAATGTACCAGTGAGCATTGTTCCAAAAGTGTAAAGAATATAATTTCACCATAAACTGGGCATGACCAGGTGCTCCTCTCAAGATTTCTGACAGAGGAGTGAAAAGAATTATCAGAAGAGTTGTCCAAGAGCCAAGGACCACTTGTGGAGAGCTTCAGAAAGACCAGGAATTAGCAGGTACAATTATTTAAAATAAAACAATAAGTAATGCACTCAACCGTCATGGCCTATATGCACGCTCACCACACAAGACTCCATTGCTGAAGAAAAAGCATGTTGAAGCTTGTTTAAAGCTTGCTGCACAACAATTACACAAGCCTGTGAAATACTGGGAGAATATAGTCTGGTCAGATGAAACCAAAATTGAACTCGTTGGATGCCATAAAACACACCATGTTTGGAGGTCAAATGGCAATGCACATCATCTAAAAACACCCCAATACCAACAGTGAAGTTTGGAGGTTGGAACATCATGGTGTAGGGCTGTTTTTCAGCATACGGTACCCACAAACTTCATTTTATTGAAGGAAGGATGAATGGAAAAATGTACCAAGTCATTCTTGATAAATTTCTGCTGCCATTTACTAGGACGATAAAGATGAAATGAGGGGGGAATTTTTAGCAAGACAATGATCCCAAACACAAAGCCAAGGAAACTCTCAAATGGTTTCAAAAAAAGAAAATAAAGCTGCTAGAATGGCCCAGCCAATCACCTGTCTTGAATCCAATAGAAAATCTATGGAAAGAACTAAAGATCAGCGTTCATAGAAGAGGCCCACTAAACCTTCAATATTTGAAGACTGTTTGTGTGGAAGAATGGGCCAAAATCACACCTGAGCAATGCACGCCACTAGTTTCTCCATACAGGAGGCATCTTGAAGCTGTCATTACCAACAAAGGATTGTGTACCAAGTATTAAATACATTTCACTTAGCGTGTTCAATACGTTTTCCCTGTGTCATTCCATTTTATTGCACATAACTTAATTTTCAAACTTTTTGTTTTTGTTTCTTTGTATGTATGGATTGCATGGGTTGTTACTGACATGTGGTTAAAATTTCATATCAATAGCACCTTTAGAAATATATTCACCTAGACAAATGGTGACATGTTCAATAGTTATTTTACCTGCTATATACAGTTGTGCTCATAAGTTTACATACTCTGGCAGAATTTATGATTTCAATTATCAATTGCACCTGAAGAAATAGATTTCCCTAGAAAAATGGTGACATGTTCAATACTCATTTTACCCACGATAGATAGATAGATAGATAGATAGATAGATAGATAGATAGATAGATAGATAGATAGATAGATAGATAGATAGATAGATAGATAGAGGCATAAAGTGGAAACACTTGAACCCTCCAAAGAAAAAAAATTCTATAGCAATACACAGCAAATTGAAGATGTGCAGAGTGACTCCAAAGGCTTTGTCTTATCAGGAGATGGATTGGGGACAGTGGAAGAAGGGGTGAATCAAACAACCTTTTTACACAATGCAAAGGGTTAACCCCTTAGGTTCCACAGTGATTATAACAAGCATGCTTTACTGCATATACAGTCTGACTTTACTGTTGTGGGTTAAGTAACAGATTAATGGGGGGGGGGGATAAATCATTTAAAAGACAGAGGTGATCTAAAAAGTGCTACATTCTCACAATAGAAAGCTGTAGTGAAAGTTATAAGGGGCTGCTATTGCTGACCTCCCATTACTTGCCTGGTTGTACTTAGCATCAATAATTTCTAAGCAACTGACCTGGAACAAGAACACAAGTTAGAAAGTCAGAGTGAAGTCAGAACTCTTGACCTTCTACGGGTTCCAGGTGAGTGACTCAGAAAGCACTGAAGCCATTCAATCAGCATGACCAAATAACTACTGTAACATTATCAGAAGATGAGGTCAGGCATGGTAGCCTATGTATCCTCTTAGTATACATTTCTTAGAGTCCAAAGTATTAAAAAATAACTAAGCTTTTATTTGTTATCTTTAATAAAAGAAGAAGAAATTACTTATAACACATGGATTTTTACATTTGTCTTTCTTTGGGAATGTTTCCAGGAGAGCATAATTGGGAAGCTCATATGCTTTTGTCTTATCAGAGACAAGTTCTCGCTGCATGCACAGGTTCCATGACCCTCCAGAATTCTAAGCTTACTACCATTACAGTGCTTTTATTTCCACTGTGTATACTGCAAGCTTCTACTGTAAAATGTCATACCTGTTTACAGACAGTATGTCCTTGGGAAGGAAACAGCTCTCACAGCACTGACAGTGATCAAAGTAATGATCTAGCAGCAGGTCAGCCAGCAAGCCATTCTTCCCTATGAGGTGTAATTAGTCTCGAAAATAGTGAGGGGCTGCTATAAACCTGCTGGGCTACAGGGCCTAACAAGTGGCTTAGGATTAGGCTACACCATTCGGAACACACCACGTAATATGAACACTGCGCGCAAAGCTGGGATTTATTAACAACCTTTAAAGAAACACTTCCTTAAAGACACATGGTGGCTGCTATTGAGGACTTTTCAATCTATTCATCCTAGTTGTCTGACTTTCCTAATGATCTTCTTTCTTCAATTTTTTGAGTCGCTAACCTAGAACAAGTACTGTATATAGCTTTGCTCTAGCTTTCTCAATCTACCGACTTGTTCTGATTCAATTATTAATGGTAATTGCAACCACATATTTCTCTCATCTCATGCACAAGCCTCATTCACACTGTGGTTCTTTAACCAACTTCAATACTGGCCACTTTTACCCCCTTCCTGCCAAGGACAATTTTCAGCATTCAGCCCTGTTGCACTTTGAATGACAATTGTGCAGTCGTGCAACACTGAACCCAAAGTCAATTTTTATCATTTTGTTTACACAAAAGGATCTTTCTTTTGGTGGCAATTAATCACCGCTGGGTTTTTAATTTTTTGCTAAAAATTTTGAAAAAAAATGCATTTTCTTCATTTCTGTTATAAAATTTTGGAAATAAACGTCCTTCATAAATTTAGGCCAAAACATATTCTGCTATTTCTTTCGTGAAAATAACCCAAATCAGTGTATATTATTTAGTCTGTAAGAAAGTTATAGAGTCAACTACCATATTTATCGGCGTATAACACGCACCCCAAGTTTAGGAGGGAATTTTAAGGAAAAAACTTAGGAGGGAAGTTTAAGGGAAAAAAAACTTACATTTAAATGCCCATCAATGCAGCCTTATCACTGTCCATCTGCAGCCTTGTCAGTGTCATTGCAGCCTTGCCCCAGTGTCCATTGCAGTCTTGTCAGTGCAGCCTTGCTCCCAGTGGCCAGTGCAGCCTTGCCCCAGTGCAGCCTTGTCCCCAGTGTCCAGTGCAGACTTTCCCCCAGTGTCCTGCGCAGCCTTGCCCCAGTGCAGCCTTGTCCCCAGTGGCCAGTGCAGCCTTGCCCCCAGTGTCCAGTGCAGCCTTGTCATTGCAGCCTTAGATGCATTTAAAATTGGCGCCACCGCAATCGCAGGGACTGAGCGGAGCAGAATGAGCGCCGCCGAGATCACAGGGACTGGGCGGAGCCGAGATACACATAGCCGAGTGTACTCGGCTTTTCTCAGCTCCGCTCACAGTCACGCCCAGTCCCACCCTACGATGGACATAACACAGGTCCAATGGCGGGACTGGGCGTGACTGTGAGCGGAGCCGAGAAGAGCCGAGTACACTCAGCCATGTGTATCTCGGCGGCGATCGCTCCGTTCCGCTCACAATCAGCAGAGATCGGTGGGGATTGGCGTATAACACACACCCACTATTTTCCCCAATTTTAAGGGGAAAAAAGTGTGTTATATGCCGATAAATACGGTATATATCTGAAAATTGATCAATCCTGATGTACTGGCGGACGATCTCATTTCATGAGACCTTAAAACCCCAGGACAGGACAAATACCCCCAAATGACCCCTTTTTGGAACGTAGACAGTCCAAGGTATTTAGTACGAGGCATGGAGGTTTTTTGAACATGTCATAATTTTTTGGAAAATGAAAAAAAAAATTCACAATTCTTTTTCCTTTTTTACATACTGTCACCAGTGCAGTACAGCGTCATCATATAACTGGTGTGGTGGTGATCAGGGACACTGACTGGTGACAGTACGGGAAAAAAAAGTATTTTTATTACTTTGTTTTTTTCCTTTTCTTTTTTAACACACTGTGACCAAAGCAATATAATTTTATCAAAGTAAAAATGTACTACGCTGGGGAAGTGATCAGGATTTTTCTTTTTTTACACATTATGATTGCTCATAGCAGTGAATTACAGTGGGGACAGAAAGTATTCAGACCCCCTTAAATTTTTCACTCTTTGTTATATTGCAGCCATTTGCTAAAATCATTGAAGTTCATTTTTTTTCCTCATTAATGAACACACAGCACCCCATATTGACAGAAAAACACAGAATTGTTGACATTTTTGCAGATTTATTAAAAAAGGAAAACTGAAATATCACATGGTCCTAAGTATTCAGACCCTTTGCTCAGTATTTAGTAGAAGCACCCTTTTGATCTAATACAGCCATGAGTCTTTTTGGGAAAGATGCAACAAGTTTTTCACACCTGGATTTGGGGATCCTCTGCCATTCCTCCTTGCAGATCCTCTCCAGTTCTGTCAGGTTGGATGGTAAACGTTGGTGGACAGCCATTTTTAGGTCTCTCCAGAGATGCTCAATTGGGTTTAAGTCAGGGCTCTGGCTGGGCCATTCAAGAACAGTCACGGAGTTGTTGTGAAGCCATTCCTTCATTATTTTAGCTGTGTGCTTAGGGTCATTGTCTTGTTGGAAGGTAAACCTTCGGCCCAGTCTGAGGTCTTGAGCACTCTGAAGAAGGTTTTCATGCAGGATCTCCCTGTACTTGGCCGCATTCATCTTTCCCTCGATTGCAACCAGTCGTCCTGTCCCTGTAGCTGAAAAACACCCCCACAGCATGATGCTGCCACCAACATGCTTCACTGTTGGGACTGTATTGGACAGGTGATGAGCAGTGCCTGGTTTTCTCCACACATACCGCTTAGAATTAAGGCCAAAAAGTTCTATCTTGGTCTCATCAGACCAGAGAATCTTATTTCTCACCATCTTGGAGTCCTTCAGGTGTTTTTTTAGTAAACTCCATGCAGGCTTTCATGTGTCTTGCACTGAGGAGAGGCTTCGTCGGGCCACTCTGCCATAAAGCCCCGACTGGTGGAGGGCTGCAGTGATGGTTAACTTTCTACAACTTTCTCCCATCTCCATCTTTGGAGCTCAGCCACAGTGATCTTTGGGTTCTTCTTTACCTCTCTCACCAAGGCTCTTCTCCCCCCGATAGCTCAGTTTGGCCGGGCGGCCAGCTCAAGGAAGGGTTCTGGTCGTATCAAACGTCTTCCATTTGAGGATTATGGAGGCCACTGTGCTCTTAGGAAGAAATATTTTCGTAACCTTGGCCAGATCTGTGCCTTGCCACAATTCTGTCTCTGAGCTCTTCAGGCAGTTCCTTTGACCTCATGATTCTCATTTGCTCTGACATGCATTGTGAGCTGTAAGGTCTTATATAGACAGGTGTGTGGCTTTCCTAAACAAGTTTAATCAGTATAATCAAACACAGCTGGACTCAAATGAAGGTGTAGAACCATCTCAAGGATGATCGGAAGAAATGGACAGCACCTGAGTTAAATATATGAGTGTCCCAGCAAAGGGTCTGAATACTTAAGACCATGTGATATTTAGGTTTTTCTTTTTTAATAAATCTGCAAAAATGTCAACAATTCTGTGTTTTTCTGTCAATATGGGGTGCTGTGTGTACATTAATGAGGAAAAAATGAACTTAAATGATTTTAGCAAATGGCTGCAATATAACAAAGAGTGAAAAATTTAAGGGGGTCTGAATACTTTCTGTCCCCATTGTAGATTGCTATAAGCAAGCATTTTACTGAATAAAACGGATTAATTCAGTTTGTTTTGTTGAGATTAGCTGTGATTGGTCAAAGCTAATCACATGGTACAGATGGGCTGTGATTGGCCCTGTCTGTACCATGTGATCACATTGACCAATCACAGCTAGCAACACAATTGTACACAATGTATAGCATGAAAGGAAGCCATCCATTGTGTACAACTGTCATTTGACCTGCTGTGATTGGTCACAGAAGTCACATGGTACCAGCAGCGAGCCAGTACACTGATCAGTCATTGGCTGTGTCCAGTGGACACGGTGGGTGACAGATGCTGCGCTTTTTGAGAGGGCATCATATGGCATCCAGTCAGGATGTTAAAACCACCGCCCGGCTGTCATTCTGCTATAGGCCGGGTGGGAAGGTGTTAAAAGCTTTTCTCCTGGCAGGAGAAAAGCAGCTGCAAAAACGCTCCTAAGGCCTTATACACATGATAAGAATATCAGATGAATGACCAACTTTTTTTTTTTTTTTTTTCTTGCATGCTAGTCTCATATTGAAAATTAAGAAGTTACTAAAGTAATGAAAATTGTTGTACGACAGAATACAACTACGGAAGTGATGTAATGGGTTATATTTTATTGTAATGTATTCATTTGTTTCTGAGCATGCATGGTCCTGGTTTTCCGATTTTTTTGGGGTGAATACTGTACTGATTTCCTGAAAATAGTAAGTTCTGGTATTGTACAAGAATGTTTTCCGTATTTGTCCCTTTGGATAATTTTGCATGAACTGCCGTGGGTGATCAGCTCTCGAAAACTGTGTACTAACGATCGGATTATCATACGATCGCTTTCGTCTGATTTTCTGATCGTGTGTACTAGGCTTAACCTAAGTTTTTTCTAGCACGTTTATGTATGTCAAGCACTTGGGTGTTTTTCAATTTCGCTGGCCACAATATTAATTTATTCTGGCCTTTGAAATAAAAAAAATGATTAAGTGGTAAAAGTCCCTATTGTTAACATGCGTTTAGGCGTGTCAGGCGTTTTTTAAGCTCAAAAGCTCCTCTCCTGAATGGGTAAGTGATGCCTCTTTTTTTCTGTTTCTAAATGCATGGAAAGGTCTGTGGTGTGCATGGACACATGCATGGAGGGGAGCTTAGAAGCAGAAATTAATAAAATCTCAAACGCCTGTAAAAGCAGCGTTTTTTAGCTCAAGTGTGCTTGAGGCCTTAAATTGAGTTTTAATGTAAACACAATACTGTGGGGCCTTTTATGATTTTTTTCACACAAGATTCATACAGCTTTCCCAAGGATTTACATACTTTTTATTTGAATCCAATTAGAAAATGTATCTGGCCATTTTTAGGAAAATAGGCAAACTACTGCTAAAAAGGCAGAGAAAGCTTACTGCTGCTATAAGGGAGTATGTATTAATGCAAACATTTTTCTTTCTGAAGAGCAGGGAGATGGTATTTTCATACAGCTTTAAAAGGCAACATTGACAATACACAAATCTTTAAAATAATTAAAAGCTGGTGGTGGAGTTATGGAACAGTGAAGTTTTCACAGACAGTCACAGCATACATTGGCAGTATATATTTTTCTGTGGAACTGATTTTTTTATTTAAAAATGAGCTTGTCTTATATACAGTAGCAGAACCCCAATCTGATTTACTTCAGTTGGAAAATACGTTTTTTTTCTGGTAGTTTTATCAGCAACACATGCCTTTTTCATCAAACGGGACTCCTTTGACCAGCAGACAGATATTGGCCTATGTTCTCACTAATGCAAAACTGTCCTGCCACTCGACAGTTTCTATTAACCCCACAATAAAGTGTTCATAAACCCACAACAGTAAAACCAATCTGTGTATGCAGTAAAGCATGTTTATTATACTTAGTGTGGAAACGAAATAGTTAATCCTCCGCATTGTGTAAAAAGGCTGTTTGATCCTGTCTTATCTGATCCTCCCCTTCTTTTACTGTCCCAAATCCATCTGCTGATAGAACAGAGCCCTAGGAGACACTCAGCACATGCTCAGTTTGGTGTATATTGTTAGTGTGGAAGACCAGATATAGCGAATGCAGGGTTAGGACATCAAAGATGATTCAGCAGTGTAAAAGTGGCCAGCAGCAGGACATTTTAACCAAGAATTGTCAAAAGTACATGCAGGTGTTTTGCTACTAAAATAAAGAGACTGCAGGTGGTTCAAGGCTAGACCCAAATTTACTAGAAAAAGAGCACAGAATAAAGCCCCGTACACACGGGCCAAATATTGGGCGGTATTAGCCGGTTCAATAGAAACCAGCCAACATTCAGCCCGTGTGTACAGCAGGTCCGGCTCCTGTCGAAGATGCATGACTGAAAAAGGTCTGCCAATTGGTATCCAATCAGCGCTCTCAGCCAATTGGTGAGAATGCTGACCGGTGTGTTCTGGCAGAGAGACCGTCTCCATGTCAGATCACAGCTCAGTGGGGGAGATCGCTGTATAAAAGTGGCTGTAAACCTGCTAGACTGTCTCCATGTCAGATCACAGCTCAGTGGGGGAGATCGCTGTATAAAAGTGGCTGTAAACCTGCTGGCAAGAAAAAACCTGCAAGATAAAAGGCATCGCAGTACCTGACGAAGTTCTGGTGGACAAAATTAAACATGTAGACGCATACGCAGGGATGATCCCCCTGTAGATGGCCCAACCACCGTAAGGAGAACTGTCACCTACCATGCTGGACTAACCTGCAGTAAATTGGACTGTCCATGTGATTGGAGCTTGAGCCGCTACTATCCCTACCGGCCCACTGAACTTGTCATGGGTACCTATTTTGCCGCGAGTGTACTATGAATGGATGACACATGAGCACCAGACCAGCATACATGGATTAGGCATGTACAGAGGGCTGTGAGTACTTCTGACACCACTATACCTGTACTTCGGCTGCATAACCAACAGGTGGAGAGGTACCTAATTGATTCGGGACCATACCTGTATACTGCGGGTGTGTTCCTCTTGTAGTGGGCTCTGTCGTACTGTGGTGAGGTGCCCCATTCGCCCATTGTGGCTTTAAGGTGTGACACCATCCACGGTGGAGCTAGACCTGTCTCTTTTTAGGTGGTTGATAGGACCTGTTTCTATAGGGGGTTTGTTTTGGGGAGGGTAGGCTCATCTCCCTTGTGGGGTTGTACCCCCCACCCTACTCACCTGCGTTTGGTGGGGGGGTGGTTTTATTTGGGGTTGGTATTGGGGAGGGTGGTTTAGGGGAGGTTTTATGCTGGGTGGGGATGTGGAGTATGTGTTTTTAGGGGGGCCAGACTGGTGTCTGTTTGGGAGTGTTTAGTTTTTTTTTGTCTCAGTAAATTTTGATTACTCCCTCTTAGTATAACTAGGTGAGTCCTATATACATTATTATTTTATCAGGATTCCCATAATTATCATAATTATAAAATACTCACCTTAGAACTGTCACCGCTGAGAGGGCTGACGTCTTCTCCCGTCCTTTCTTCCAGGATCGCGGGCTCCGGCGCTGTGAGTGGCCGGAGCCGCGATGACATCACTCCAGCGGGAGCCCTCTGTTCGGGCACGGCACATCGGACCTTCAGAGCGCATGCGCCGCTGATGTCAGCGGCTGCATGCAGGGTAAATATCTCCTAAACTGTTCAGGTTGAGGAGATATTCATTTTACCTACAGGTAAGCCTTATCATAGGCTTACCTGTAGGTAAAAATAAAACAGTGGGGTATACAACTGCTTTAATTGGATTGTTAGTTCAGTTTTTTTTCATTCAGCCCGCTGAGTTGAACGAAAAATAAAATACTAGTGTGTACCAGGCTTAAGGGTTTACTATAAGAGTTACTATACTACAGAGGATAGAGCAGTGTAAAACTGGCCAATAGCAAAGGACAGTTTAATCAGAGATAATGGGCCTAATCAGTGTATGCCTTTTACCTTATATAGGGGAAAAAAGGGGTATAGTGAATGTGAGTGATATAATGTGAAGTGGTTTAGGTGCATATTGTTTTTGCACTTGTTTATTGTCATTTTTTTTTTTGCTTTAATACGATGCAGCAATTTGCGACAAACAAAACGTAGTTTCAAGAAAAGATTGTTAGTAGTAAGTAAATGCTGTTCTTTGAATACCCCAAACTTAAAAAGGCACCATCAACATAAAATCAAAATCAAAAGAACCCCCATTGGGCCAGCTTAGTTACATGTAATTATCCATTTGTCAGTTCTAGAGAGCCGCTGGGAATGCTGAAACTCAGTCTAGTACTCTGTGCTACATAGAGTCAGTGCTGTCCTGTTCCACGTGCTGCTGGAGTGACTTGCTGTCTGTATGCTGAACACAGGGAGTCCTTTTTATTAAATTTTACAGCTTAGTGACGAGATCACACACCTCAAATTTAAAGACCTCTTCTGGATAGCTGGGGGTAGGCACTTGATTATATCACATGCAGACAGGGAAATTAGTTCCTAGTTATCATAGATACATTGATACATGTATAAAAAAAAATAAAACAAAAGATATAAAACATAATACATTCCCTTGGAAAATGAACCCCAATAAAAACTTGGATAAGGAAGAATATGGAATCAGCCTGAGTAGCAATCCCAAATGAGGAAAAAGTACATAGAATCCACTGTCCTGACTTATGAAAGTATTAATAGCCACCGCAAAGTTATGCCCATGAGGGGGAGTAGTAAGCAGTTCATATATCCATTTGGTTTCTAATTTTATTATTTCCTTCCTAATATTACTGCCCCTCCAACGTAGGGTGTACTTGTCAATTCCCATAATTCAAATCTCCACAGGGTTCTTATTTTGGTGAATTGCATATTGTTTCGAGACACTATGTCCCTTTGAATTCTTTTTATATTCCCTACATGCTTGATCAGCAGTATTTGTAAAGTTCTAACCAGCCTACCTACATATTGCAGGCCACAGGGAAACTGCAATGAATAACCAACATTCTTGGAGGTAAATGTTATAAGGAAGTTATTTCATATGTTTTTAAGATTTAGATTGAAAATAAGTTATTTTCACATTCTTCAACTGATTTACTTGGCAAACAGAACCTTTTTAGAGGGATAGAAGCCTTTTAAATTATGAAATAAAGTTGTCTTAGTGGGTTGATCCACTATATTTGGGGCAATTTTATCTTTTAAGGATAAGACCCCTCTAAACCTTATTGTTTTTTTTAACACCTGCCAGTGTTTCTTAACTATACTGTTCACTGTATAATGTTGTGTAGTTGTGACCAACTAAATTTGTTTGTCCGAGTCGGTCTTTGTAATATCTTCCAATAAAGACTCCTGATCAATAGATCGCACATCACAAATTACCACTCTTAGAGCTTTCTCTTCATATCCTTCTCTAAGAATCTTTCTTTATGGATGTCATCCTAGGCATTAAAGTCCTCAACTCTGGTACAATGATGGCAGCTGTCCGCAGAAATTACTGCAGAGAGACGCCGGCTGACGGACACTAGAACAGCAAACTTCAGGTCTGAGGACCACAGTACCACCAGCAAGTGTTCTAGTTCCTAACATTTCATTAAAGCTGAAACAGTTGTTATAAAATCACAAATTTTATCATATCTAGTACAAACTCATTTCGGTTGATATCCTTAAGGCAAACAGACTGTTAATTTTGCAAGGGAATTTTCTCCTTTTTGTTTTTTTTTTTTACAGACAGCAGAGCTTCATATCCATTCCTACACTAAGGGGAAATTCCCTTGCATGTGCAAAATACATATTTGTCTTTAGTAAATCAACCCCCCCCCATGTTAAATCAAATTAAGGTACAGTAGCTCATTTCCAGTATTGCACTGCAGGCCTCAAAACCAGTCTGATTTGGAATGCATGTATACAATGACTTTAAGGTACATTCAGGTGGAATCCGGTTCAACCTGAACCTGTAGAAAAATGTTACTTGCTAACATTCTGCACATAAAATAAGCGGCGGAGATGCTAGTGACATCATTACCTAATATAACCACATGCCAACATGTCCAGGTCATGTAGATCCCTTTACAGTACTTCCATAAATAGGGATAAATGTTTATCAGAAGGGGCAATGTGAAGGATTTAGGTCTAAAATGTGTATGCAAAGGCAAAATTCCTGTAATCTGCTTACATGATCTCCACTGTGCATTTCATCTAAAGTCATCAACCTCAAAAAAAAAAAAAGTACTCAGCCTCCTTCATCAATACACTCCTCAGCATCAACAGATAATCATTTCTGCAACTGGTCGACAGATTTAACCTAAAACCCTTTTTCAACTGTACCCTTTTCAAAAGAAGTCTAATATCTTTACAGACCTCATATTCCTGTAGTTCCTGCATTGGACAGAAATTGAACCTTTCTTTTCCAATACTGAGTAGTGATGCTGATTTAAAGGGAAATCTGTCAGAATGATGACCTCAAACCCGTTGATCAGTCATTCTTATCTGGATACTTCCCCTTCTTTTCCCTTGCCTTCTATGTTCTTTCTGATTGCTTGGTTGCTGAAACATAAAAAAATGAACCCTTATCACGATCCACTATATCTCTCAAGAACTTTTCTTGCTTTTCTTCCTTTATACTTTTGGTATCTTTTTTAACCTGTTTAATCTAAAATTCAACCTTTCAAAGTACTGATGTAATTTATATTCATCTAATGTCAACACACTCCTCTCAATTGAACTATTTAACTCCACTAGCAGAATATTTTCCTCTGCCATAATCAAATTCATGACTCTCAGACTATGCGATGTGCATTCTTTAATCCAACTTTTCAAAAACCTCTTAGTATGAAGGTGCTCTGCAGGTGGAATACAGTTCCTTAACCCCTGAAGTACTATTCCTGCCTCTATATTCCCATCTTAGCCATCTATATCCCAGAGTTGCCTTTATTGTTGAAAATCAAATTCTTAAATACCTACAAAAGTAACTAAGGAAATGATATATATCTTTAATTTAGGTTTACGTGAACCCAATGTTTAATATTTGAAATTTCATGATATTTACCTATATAAACCCTACTTTAAAACAATGAGCTTACTTTATAGATCCTTGTAAACTTACTTTATGTATCTTTATAACATTGTATACTCAATAAACTTCTTTTGACAAGGAAAATCAAATTCTTATAGTGTTTACATAAAGGTTTTTAACTTGGTTTAAAATGCATACACAAATAAGTATTGAAACACTCACTAATAACTGTTTATGTTTAGAACATGGGGGGGGGGGGGGGGGGTGTAATCACTATATCCAGTTGTGCCGTTTTATGCATCATGTCAAGTCAAGTCTTGACATAGGAGGATTGCATGCAGGGACATTTTTGGTGGGACATGTTGGGGATATATTAAATACCGGGTAGTGATGGGAAACATTTTATTTTGAGTATCTTAATTAGGAGGCTTTCCCTTTCTCCCTTGCTATGGCACCTGAGCAGTGTGCATGTGAAAACACTCTCCCCTTTGTTTTTGCTTCTTTTGAGGGTTTATTTTTTTTTTAACTGTGAACAATAATTAGTGAGAGTTGTAACACTCAGTGGTTTAAAACCAGATAAACCAACAGTTCACATAGTTGTGTACACATTGTGCTTTTTATACAAAGTTGTGGTATAGGTAATGAAGATGCATATGTGCCAGGACAACAAACTGATGAGGAGTTCCAACTGCATAACTAGAATATTGAGGAAAGTTACGCAAAACATCAATCAAAAAATATTTACGGAGACACTAGGATATATCTGGCTTAGAGAGGTATGTAGAGGTGGAAACAGTATCTCAAGAGTTAAAGTATGGTGTTACACCTGCAGAGCACCTTGGGAATGAGAGTCTTTTTGAAAGGATGGATTGAAGAATGCACAGTACTTGAGAGGCATGAATTTGATTATAGCAGAGGAAAAAAATTCCACTAGAGGCGTTAAATAGCTCAGTTGAGAGGAGTATGCTGACATTAGATGAATATAAAACTCATCAGAACTTTAAAATGCTGAAACTAAGAATAAAACAAGAGACAGAAAGGATACTGAAAAATATAAGGGAAGATAAGCAAAAATGGGCAGCACAGCGGTGTAGTGGTTAGCACTTTCACCTAGCAGAAAAGGGGTCACTGGTTCAAATCCCAACCACCAACCACCACACTACCTGCCTGGAGTTTGCATGTTCTCACTGTGCCTGCGTAGGTTTCCTCCCACACTCCAAAGACATGCTGGTACCTTAATTGGATCCTGTCTAAACTGGCCCTAGTATGTGTATGGATGTGAGTTAGGGACTGATGCGAATGTACAAGGTATATGTAAAAGCACTGCGTAAATTGACGGCACTATATAAGTACCTGAAATAAATAAATAAAAAATAGGAAAAAAAAAGTTCTTGAGACAGTGGAATTGAAAAGGGTGAGATATTCATAAACTACCATTGCAGTGAGGCTCCCACACACAGCAATGGTTAAACGCAATAATTTTGTCTAGGGTACCATTAAAAAGCAGTTTTACTTACCTTATCCTTCGCTCCTGCAGGCTCTCTCCTCTCCATCAACCCGTCCTCTGAAGCTGCTTCTCTTTGGTGCTCTGTAGGTTGCAGGTAGTCTGAGGTCATCACATACAATGCAGAACCAGCAGTCCTGCATTGTAAGTAAGGTTGCCATGGGTCTGCCCGCAACCCAGAGAATCAAAGGGAAAAAGAGAACATCGGCCACAGAGGAAGCAAGGAATATAGTAAAGGGTAGTATTGAATTTTCTCCAAAGTTCAGATATCACATCGTGCTTTAAGATCTAAAGAAGCCTCACGGCGGGTGGGCCTTGGCGCCGAGCGGCCACATATTTGCGTACTACATTCTAAAAACAGCTGTTGCTGAAAGAACGTGCCCCCAGCATGGCTAACGGAAAGCTTTCCAATCAAGTGACTGCCATGAGAGCCAATAACGGCGGTCACATGATCATAAACCCCGTCCCGACATCTGAAACCCCTAAAACAGCAAGGAGGCACCGGGGCCAAGAGGTTAAATTTAAATTATTTCTACTCAATGCTCTGTGAATAGACACTGTCAGTACAGGAAACACACCACATGTGAAATAATCATTGTTTGCAGACAGCAATAAACCATGGGTTATGTAGTCCTTAAAAAAGCGAACGTAAACCAAAGGAATAAGCAGAAGAGAATCAGCAGAGCATGAAGGGAATCCAGGAAGTTGTTGAAAGATGGCCATGTTTGAGATATAATAAATAGGAGGAAGTGGCAAGGTGCGTTTTATTTTACTTTGAGCATCATGCAGTTAGGTGTTCTTTCACACAAAAATTCATCCAAAACATTACATTTTTGTTTTGCATTCAATGGAGAAAGGTTAAGAACTTCTGTCAGGTTTTTGTTACGGTCTTTATTTCCATTGCAGATTTTTACCTTAAGCTCCTGTCCTGACAAAAAAGAATGGGAAATCTCCCAATTGTGGAACCAGGCAGCAGTAGAAACCAGGGACGTGCGGTGAGGTTGGTGGCTGGTGAGGCACTGGCTAGTATCAGAGCCAGATACACACAGGTTACATACGCCACAAACGTTAGAGCGAGAGCAAGAATTCTAGCACTAGACCTCTTTTGTAACTCCAAACATGTAACCTGTAAAAAAATTTAAAGTGTCACCTATGGAGATTTTTAAATACTGAAGTTTGGCACCATTCCACAAGTGTGCGCAATTTTCAAGTGTGACAGGATAGGTATCTATTTACTCGGCGTAACATCATCTTTTATAGTATACAAAAAAAATCGAGCTAACTTTAGTATTTTTTTATTTTTTTATTCATAAAAACGTTTCTTTAAAAAAAAAACAAGTTTGAAAAATTGCTAAGCAAACACCGTGTAACGTAAAAAGTTGCAATGACTACCATTTTATTCCCTAGGGTGTCTGCTAAAACAATATATATAATGTTTGGGGGTAAGTCATTTTCTAGCAAAAAAATTATGATTTTTACATGTAGGAGAGAAGTGTCAGAATTAGCCTGGGTGGCAAGGGGTTCATTACTATAAATAAGTAATATACAAATAATTATTAAATATTGTTTTTAAGGTCATTTACTATATTTTCAAAACTGTACTCAAGCAGGTGGCTTAACGGACACATTACTGAAGTTTGAAGATATAACTTCAAACCAGTAAGTTCACAGTAAATAGATAAATTATTATGTTATAACATATGGCATAATAATTGATTAAAAAAGTGCCCTTTCAGCAGTAGCAGATTCTCATTCTCCCTCTTAACTGTGTGAGAAAAACATGGGATTATAGGTAAATCTTATACCCATAAACCCATGTTTTTTCCTTGTAGTTAGGAGGGCTGGGCTGGAAGGTTTTAGACACATGCCCCCTTCTATGACACTGCAGTGAGAGGAGAGCCTCCACTGCAGCATTTTTATTGGACAGCTGGGGCCAATGGTACTTTACCATTGGTCCAAGGCTTCAAGCTGTCCATTGAGCTCAGTGCCTCTGACAAGAAGTGAGGAGAGGCACTGTGAGCTCATCCTCTCAGTCTCAAAAAGAGTGTGCCAGCTTGTATTTAAACTGGCGGCTCTGTATGTAGCTTCTGACAGGCTGCACAAGGAGTCCTGTATCCCTGGAACCATAGGTCACAGAAGCCCCATTTTGACCAGTGGTGGGGTATGACTCCGGCTACCCACCCTCCAAATTTGGGGTCTCTGTGACTCCAGGTCGCCGAGCTATGACCCTCAAAGTTCAATGGGTTTTTTCTTTTTGTTTTTTTGCTTTTATATTCATGGCAGGTGAGGCTCTTCCCTGACTGCACGTCCCTGGTAGAAACCAAAGGTTCCAACCTTTTCCTGTACTATTGGAAAGAGTTTCCTCATTGTTACCAAAATAAGAAGGCTTGCACACCATAAATATGAACTAAAATCTTCTTTATGGTAGGCTCAGTTAGACAAAGTGGTATCTTTTTGTGTGCAGAAAAGCATATGTAAGAGCCCTTGCACACTGGGGCGGTTTGCAGGCGCTATTGCGCTAATAATAGCGCCTGCAAACCGCCCCGAAAGTGCCGCTACTTTCATTCCAGTGTGCAAGCCCCGAGGGCTTGCACACTGGAGCGATGCGCTGGCAGGACGGTAAAAAAAGTCCTGCTAGCAGCATCTTCGGAGCGGTGAAGGAGCGGTGTATATACCGCTTCTTTACCGCTCCTGCCCATTGAAATCAATGGGACGGCGCGGCTATACCGCCGGCAAAGCGCCTCTGCAGAGGCGCTTTGCGGTGGTATTTAACCCTTTCTCGGCCGCTAGCGGGGGGTAAAACCGCCTCGCTAGCGGCCGCATACCGACGGTAAAACGCCGCTAATAATAGCGGCGTTTTACCGCCGACGCCGCCCCCCGCCCCAGTGTGCAAGGGCTCTAATGAAAAAATTTTTATTTTTTTTTATTTTTTTAAATGATCCTTTGTCCCAAGGTTTATGTGTGTCTGTGAGTCACTTGTGGCACAGTATTTAAGAGTATCTTGTGGGTAAAGGGACTTTGGCAAATATGTGCAGTGTACAAAACAATTAAGCACAGGTTCTGTTTAAACATTCCCATTAAGCCCCTCCCACTACTAGGCGAGATTTGGCCATGCCCATTGTTTGTCACACCGCAGGACTTATTTTTCTGTTCTATCCCAGGGTACCTCTTTTAATCTTACTCATGCTCAAATTTTGTCACACTGTTTTGACTTTTTAATTGTAAAGCCATGCAGATTACTTGTTATGGGTATTAATACTACATAAGGCTTATACTGTTCAAATATATATATTTTTTCTTATAATAGGAGTTTATGTCATATTTCGGTTGTCTGTGAAAAAATGTGCTCTGCCAGTGAATTTCCCATACTTTGTCAGTAAAAAGTTGTGAGCAGTTGGCAACCCTGGTACATGAGACCGTGCTGCCAAAATCTGAAATCTGGGGACAAACTGAAAACACTATTCTGCCAATATATTAAATAAATGCTTTCTCTGACCCCCTGAACCTGGCAATCATAATGCTCATATTGTTAGGTATATTACCAGCAAACTACAGCACAGGGCAATGATAATGTGCAAAGTACAGTAATCCAATAAAACCTGAAATCACTTCGTAGTTCTAGTACAATAAAAAAAAAAAAAAAACATACTGTCATACTGTATTAGGTAAAAATTATAGGCAATAGGTATTTCATATGTTTCTGAAATGTACCTTTACAAGTCAGGAACACCTTCAGACATTGCCATTTCTCTTTTTAATGGGCACTCCAGTCTTTTAAAAGAGATCCAAAAGATTTAAGGTGACTCTGGGCATGTATATTCTTCCTTTTTCTGAGGAGTGGATGGAGGGTGTGGGACTATAGGTAACCTAAAGTTCAGTCAGAGAGGTGGGGCCCAGGTTGTTAAGGCTTAACCCTTTCCCTTCCAAAGCATTTTAGGCCTGTAGATTAGTGAAACCCCCAAACTGATATATTTTCTGAAAGCAGAGAACCTGGAGAATATTTTTAACTGAAATGTTTTATTTCATCATATAGGGGGACGAAAAGTGTCAGGTTCTCTTCAATGAGACATCTCATTAAAAGATGTCCCACCTGCCCTCCAAGGAAGTGAATGGAGCATAGATCACACTGTATGGGCTTCTTCAGCCACACCTGCCAGAGAATGTCACCAGTAATGGGAAATGACGTTTTACACAAGGCTTCTGGATTCTTACTAGGAAAGGAAGATCAGCGCATGAATGTTTACTTATCTCCTTCCCTGCTTCCCATGTGGCAGCGGCAGGGTTAATAAGGAAGTAGGTGCATTTTAAACAATAGTTCCATTTGATTGTAAGCTAGTGCAGGAAGCAAAAAATTGGACTGATGTGGCAGTGACATGGTTGGTGGGTGAGTAGCCTGGCTGCTGCATTTTTTAGTCTGCTCAAGTGCGGTCATGTGATCCTCTGTATCAGTGCATGGTGGCTGCAGGAGAGAAGAGGGAGCACTTGGCAATGGCTAGAAATTCAAGAAACCTTAATGTTACTTATAGGCTCCCATGTCACTACTACTATATAAATATCTACTTTCATATGGCTTCCATGGAAGTTATAATAATTATATATAGAAAAAAAATGTATCTCAATCTCATGCAGCTAACATTTAACAAACATATTTTATTATAAAAATAGAAAATTGTAAAGACACAGAACCAATTAAAAACAATAGTATACCTATTAAAACCCTCATAACTCCCAAAATGATCTTCAAAAAATGTATAGATACATCCTAGAATATAAATCAAAACATCAGAAAAGTTGTACCAAGCAAATTATATATGAATAGTAAGGATGTAGTAACAATAGTGGACATACTCTCTCGAAATAGCAACATTTCCTTAAAGGGCTCTGTAGGATTCAATGATTAATCCTAGAGTGAAAAGGACATTTATAGAAAAGCAGGTGCTAAGCCATCCACTTTTTACATGGAAATTATTGCATATCATCTGGGAGAGCTCAGTGAAGACATCTTATATTTCTGGGAAAGTAACACATCAGGCAGTTATAACCAGCACAATACATAGACATAGCCAATCTATAGATGCTATGATGCTGTTATCCAAGTAACTTGAGTACTCCAAACATGGAGAAAGGCTCAAGGTGGGTTTAACCTGTGATCTGTTAGAGGGAGAAACATCCACATATGCACTTCAACAGGGAGCACCGAGACAGCATATAAATCGTTGGTACAGCATCAAGTCTCCAGGTGAGTTTAACTTGTTATTAGTGGTACAGGGATGTCTGCATGCAGATTTCTACAGGAACCACTGAGATCTTACATGCATGGTTTAGATGCATGGCTCATATAGTTGGTGCATCGTTATCCAGTATCCTGGTGGATTTAAACTGACATTGGTAATGCACAGATGTCACACATAGGCTTCTGCAGGGACCACCAATATCATATATGAATGGCTTAGATGTCACCTGAGCTACTAAGGAGCCCATTAAGTAGGTGGCTAAAGTAGAGGCAGATAGTCTACTCATTCAAGCAGAAATTCAAAGTGTAAAAGCTTCATACCAGATGAAAAGGCGAACGTTCACCCATTATACAAAATTATGGAGAGAACCATCACTGGATTACCTGAGAGAAAAAAGACTGACGTCTAACCGGTTTCGTTGGTGACCCAATTTCCTCAAAGAATGCCCAGCACACAATGCTGTACCACATCCCTAAAAAAACTGCACCAGGTGTCAAAGATAGCACCCAAGGGGTGGGAAATGCCAAACATGGCTCCAACCCCCTTGTTTCCGGCAAGTCAGAATATTACACTGTCGCTCCCAACAACTTCCATAGAGAAAAGCCAAGTCAAGGACCTGTCTGGAGTGTGATGTCATCATGTCTGCATGTCTGCAGAGCTCCATGATGCAAATAAACATCACAAAGCATAAAAACATCATGATGCATATGCATGCATGGCACAATAATAGGCAAATATGGCGGCACACTGACTACTCCCCTAAAAGGTGGCTAAAAGGGGCATTACAGGTCCACATGGCAGGCTCAAACCAAGGGACCCATAGGAAAAGCAAGCACTCGGTAGTGTACCTAAAAAGCACAGCAAAATCCCAACATCAATGTCCATATATATATATATATATATATATATATATATATAGGCTACATCTTACTGGAATGGACTAAAACTAAAGCCCCGTACACACGATCGGATTTTCCAATGGGAATTGTGTGATGACAGGCTGTTGGAGGAAAATCCGACTGTTTGTATGCTCCATCGGACAACTGTTGTCGGATTTTCCGCAGACAAATGTTGGATGGCAGGCTTTAAAATTTTCTGTGGACAAATGTCTGTTGTCGGATTTTCGGATCGTGTGTACACAAGTCCATCATACAAAAGTCCAAAGTACAGACACGCATGCTCAGAGGCAAGGAAGAGCCAGAAGCGGTCGTTCTTGTAAACTAGCGTTCGTAATGGAGAATTAACATTCGTGACGTGGCAAATTATGAAATCTCAAAATGCAGCGCACGTTCTCTTCTTCTTTAATGGGATAATAATGAAGCTGCTTTGCTGGTGATACTGATGGAGTTCTGCCAAACGTATTTTAAAAGGCTTTTATTTTTTAGTGATACCAAGAATAATATTATTATGCTTGTTTTGTTTTTTTTGGGCAAGTTACCACAACACCATTATCAGGTAGTTTTTAAAGTCAAAGATACAACTATGTTGGTGTCCTTTGTTAATTTTACATTGTATTATTTTAAATATAACTGCCTACTCCCAAACTGTCATTTTAATTAAAACACATACCCAAGTATTATTCTACACAATTGTTTTATTGTGCATTAAAAAAAGAAAACAAATAAAATTAGACATGCTATCTGCCAATAGAACTTAACCAAAAAGTGCATTCTATGCATCCAAAAATATAGAAAATATACCAAATCAAATTATTATTTAACCAAAAGATTAAATAAAAGCCTCATGCATGTGTCCGGCTTGTTAATATAGGGGGTCAAAAATGCCAAGAGTTGGTGAAAGCAGGGGTCCGTCATCCAGATATAATTCCAGAAAATCATCTGGATTATTCTTCTGGAGCTCCCGCAGCTAAGGCATATGATATAATTGGTCACGATTAATAAAGCAACCAATTTTTGGTCCAAGAAATCCTCCTCCTCCTGTTCTTGGACTGGGCTTGGGTCAAAACAATAACTCCAAGGCCAATAATGAAAAACACATTATCTCCTCCGATTCCGCAACATGTCTGGTTGACGAATGGCCGTTCAGAAACTAACTGAAAAGTGCAAAATAACACTCACCAAACTTCTAACACAAAATTAGCAGCAGGAGCCCAAAGGGTGGAGCCTGACAATTGACCTTCCTATTTATCGGTTCGTAGTACGTCTAGTACGTCACTACGTTCGTGTTTGTTGGCCGACAATTGATTGCCAATTGTAAACCAGACACATTTTTGGCCAACGCCCTTTGGACAAAAGTCCAAGGCTTTGTCTGCGGAAAATCCGATCATGTGTACGAGACTTTAGACTTTCATTAAGGCCTGGAGGTGTGTGTTGCACAAAGTACCCAAATCCCCTTAGAGTAACGTAAATCTTTTTAATTTCTTCTCCTTTACGCATGTCATCAGGGACCCTCATCGCCACCCTAATCTTCAATCCATCGATTTTACCATCATGTTTCAGGACAAAATCTCTAGCTACCATAGACATCAAATATGTTTGTATATCAGACATGGTCATGAAGTATTTTACTGACCATGTGACATGTCTTCCCAATAAGGAAAGACCCACAGGCACATGTCAGGTTATAGACCACACCTGTGTTGTCACAAGTAACATTCCCAAAATGTAAAAGTTTTAATCCTGTGGAGAGAGACAGAACACTGCCATCAATTACAAAAGGGCAGCAAAGGGCACCAAACTGTGACCTGTCTCATTTTTAATCATTCATATAGGACTTTGTACAAGTAGGTCCCTTAAGAACCAAACACTGCAAAAAATAACTGCAGGTTTTTCCAGAACAAATTCCTTTAATTGTACATCACCAGTCAACAAATGCCTATGCCTTTGGCATGAGTTTAAAATATCCTGGGAAGAGATAGCGTATAGTATAGACATGTCTGTTTATCCTGGATACATTGCCGACTATCACAGGTTATCCCTATTGCTTTCTTTGGCTCTCATATAAGCTTTGGACAGCCATTTCCATTTATATCCCCTCCTCAAAAATCTCTCCTTAGGGTAGAGGCTTCCTTTTCAAAACCATAAGGTAAACTGCAATTTCTTTTAGCTCTTAGATACTGACCCACTGGGATCCCTTTGATTAGGGGCCTTGAATGGAAACTGTTGGCCCCAAAGAGATTGTTAGAGGATGTAGGTATCCTAGAGCTAGCATCACAACTATACGTAAACTTTAAATTAAACTAATTTTGTTACAATAGATCCACAAGCCTCTCAACAACCTGTGGTGCACCATGCCAGGGGATGGGGACATTGTCAATATACCTGAACCAACCAATAATATTGGTGAGGTATCCAACCAAGGCTTCATCCCCAAACACTGAATTTTGCAACTCGCTGAGATAAAGCATAGGCTGGTGTAGCACTTACTTCTGCTTGACAATAGCGCTTAGAGTCAAACATAAATGTATTGTTTTCCAAAAGAAACATGAGTAGACCAACAAAGCTCATATGTGCAAATAAAGTTCTAGGCCTAGGATTAAGTGTATTCTCTACAACTTTTAACCCCTTTTTATGGTGGATAGAGGAATAAAGTGCCTCTACATCTAATGTAACCAAGATAATATTATCTGGTACTGACAGATCACTGAGGACTTTCAAACGGTTTAGAGTGACCCCAACATAAGCAGGCGGGTAAAGCAACCCAAAGGACTGCAACTATCTGTCAATATACCCCCTCCCTGAGAGAATAGGTAACTGGGGGGGTCAACCACCGATCTGTGGACTTTTGGAAGACCAAAGAACCAAACTGTTATCCATGGATTAAAGACCTTCAAAAAGGTCATGGTCTCTTTGTCAATGATGCCTTTTTCAAAAGCTTCACCAATAATGCCAAATAAAGCTTTTCATCCTGTTCTAGGTAGATATTTTGGTATACCATTCCTAATGTTTCCAAATTGTTTGACACATCGCTATATATTTATGCCTATCCATAATGACAAGATTTCCCCCTTGTTGGCACGTTTGATCACAATGTCGTGGCAGTTCTTCAGTTGCTCCAAAGCGACACATTCCTCACCTATAAGGTTATGATGTGTCATCTTTCCAAAATTTTCCATTCTCATTTCTTTGGTGACCGCGGCCACAAAACCCCCAATGGGGGTTATTTACTAAAGGCAAATCCACTTTGCACTGCAAGTGCACTTGGAAGTGCAGTCACTGTAGATCTGAGGGGGACATGCAAGGAAAATAAAAAAACAGCATTTTAGCTTGCACATGATCGGATGATAAAATCAGCAGTTTCCCCTCATTTCAGATCTTCCCCTCATATCTATAGCGACTGCACTTCCAAGTGCACTGGCAGTGCACTTGTAGTGCAGAGTGGATTTGCCTTTAGTAAATCAACCCCATTGCACACCAACAACTGCTGACAAGGGGGAGAAAAGAAGCAGATTTCACACATGACAATGTGTTCCTCTCTATAGTCACATCTCTTAATTTCTTCCATCAGTTCTAAAGCTATGACAATCAAATCAACTTCAATATCTTCCACAAGTCCTTCCTCCCATAACACAACCAAGTCTCCTAAGGCTCTGTACTCCATTTAGAGAGCTGGGACCAATTTTTAATTAATCAATCAGAAGGATCATCTTCTCTATTGTTCCTGGAATGTAGTGATTTCAAAACAAATTTACGGGAAAATAAATAAATGTCTTTACCCACTTCAAAACATGACCCCTTCATAGCCAGGCAAAAGTCCAGACCTTTAGAAAGATGGAAAATCTGAGCAGCAGAGGTTTACCTTGGAGGGATTAATCATTTTAACATCATCTTGATCTATTGTTTGTTCATCTTGTGCATATACTGTTCTATCCCTTCTCTTGGAGCATTTAGGGCTTGTGTGGCTGTCCCAAGACCCCAGTACTTGTACAGCTCACCCTCTCCTTCTTTACTGTTCTCCCCTGACTGAAACCTTTTCCTCTTCCTCCTTCTACGCAACCCAACCACATACACCACCACAATCTTGATCTTTGTGAACAAATGGCACACTTTGACTGTGTATCATCAATTGTCTCATCCAAAACTTAATTTTTCCTTTTGAGTGCTCCCCCCTTGCGTTGTTTAGTCCACTTGGGTGTCCCCCCCCCCCCCATCTACATATTTAGCTTTAGATATGTTGCTTTCTTCTTGTGTAGAGTGTCCCCTCCCAAGATCCCATGTCTGACCCTAAAGCTAATCATCCTATTCCATTTTTAGGCTTTACCTAATTTAAAGACATACCTATCTCATTCCAATTTGTCCTCTTTTTTGCTCAGAATCTCCTTATTGAGTTTTTTTATTAGAGGCACATATTTCACTCTCCTGTCTCTATTGGTCCCTACCAGTTCTTGTTCATAATATTCAATCAACATAGACATATTTGCAAGAACAAGTTTGTAAATTCTGCCCCCATCTCAGTTTAAATTAATTTGTCATTTCTTTAATTATGGAAAGGTCTGTATGGGAAGTCCCTGGGTTGAATATTTTGTTCCAAATATTTCTTAAAATATGTAATGTTACACCACGCCCTGGACTTCCTTTCATTACAGATCCTTATTCCTAATCATCAACCTTAAAATATTCTTAAAGGAGGTATCCATAAGGAGGGTACCCCTATCAGTTTGAGCCTTCTGTAACACATCCTTCCAGAACGCTGCATCTATTGCGAGGAGAGAAAAAAAAAACTTGACTGAGGTCTGTAACAGGCATTTAGATCTCAAATTCTAAGAACGGCAACCAAACTTGCGAACAGACCTCCAAGCCCCACACCTCGCAAACTAAACCTCTCCACACCTCGCAAACTAAACCTCCATACCTTGCACATCCCAGCCATTGTTGCGCTCCCTCCTCTCCCATGCAGTTGCCGCTCACTGACACAGGGGAACAAACATTGTGGGATCACATGACTGGACCATAGGGAACTAAAAATAGGAAAGTATACAAATACTTGTTATGTAAGTTAGGCAGTAGAGGAAGGAGGAGGGGGGTGTGAACATTTTTAAGCATAGCTAGTGTTAGATTTGAATTCCACTTCAATTTTGCATATGCTCCTAACTTGATAGAGGGTACTATTTTCATACACACTGAATATTTGTTTAAGATAGCAACATGTGTAGTATAATAGCGGTTTTACCATAGGTGGAATTAAGACTGTTACTCTATCTCAAGATTGTCAGCCATAGTAATAATTGCTGATCAGTCCTAGACAAAAACATGGAGTCACATAAACGTTATTGAACTAGCACTTCAGCAATAGATAAATCACTTAAGTTAACTTGCGTGTTACAATATTTGTTGAGTTCTAAAACACTGATGAGATATAAATAACTTTATGTTATGTGTTGTATGAAGGGAAAGTACATGCCCTAAATATACCCTCTGAGGGTTTTTTTGTTAAGTTTTCTGTAAAAATGACAAAAACCTTAAAAAAAAAAAAAAATCCAAAAAAGTAATAATAAACCCTTACATAAGCCCACTGAAGTGATTTGCCTTAGTTGATACACAGTGATGAAGCAAATCCTTCTGTATCCGTATTCGCTGTATCCGTTTATTTGCAGCCCTCTCCTCCACAGACTTCCAAAGATGAGATGAAATGTCTCTGCTTCCAGGAGGCAGGGGGTGGAGATCTGACATCACCTGATATCTGAGTGGAGGAAATGGACACACCCTCTCTACACAGTCTCACAGGGAAACATGCAAATCTGAAACTGTCAATCACCTTCTGTGAGTTGGGGGTGGGGGAGGTGGACCATCACCATGAATTGCCTGGTGTCAGGGAAAACTGTCAGAAGTGATAGATGCAAATTGAAGGGGAAGAAGACAGCAGGCTAAATTCACATTAGACGCTATTGGATGGACTAGTGACTTTTTTCAACCAAATTAACAATGTAACTATGGATTGAGGCAAGTACACTTTATGTTTTATAAGTGAATGCTTTGTTCATTCCAGAGGTTTACAACCACTTTGATAGGTCAGTGTCTAGGATCAGGTCCTGGCTACACATGTGATTAAGAACATAAGATATTTTTTACTTTCAAAGACTTTTATTCTTTTAAAACTGAAATACATGAGATACAAAAAGAAATAAAATACAAAATTCTTCCTCAAGGCATGGAAAGAGTCTATGCACTTACAGATAAGAATACAGTTGGAGTATGTTTAGGCTTATAACTCTGAGGCGGCTCTGCTAGTACCATATATCACTCATGACATAGAAATTCTGGTTCTAGATGCCCGGGAGGCTCTCCCGGCCCCTCTAAAGGGAGCAAACTGTGCCCGGAGAGCCATCCCCATATACCCGGAGTGTAGCCATTACCATTAGTAGGCAATGAGTTTTGTGTGTGGTAAAGTGGTTTAGGCACCTAGCCGATGTGCCCCGAGGGGGGGCCCTGAGACCTAATTGCCTAGAGGAACTTAATCTAAAACATAAGATATTTTAACAAAACCCCAGTCTGGGTAGCCACAAACATTCAAAGCACTCCTGAGATGTCTGTTGGCTATGTCGTCAGGCTCTCAATATTGTATCAGCCCAAAGTAGCAGGGTTCTAGTAACACTTATTTGTGTTCCAGTGGGTGGTCGCAGTCAAAAAGTAGATATTGGTCTGTGTCTGTAGGCTACCTGTAGACCTCAATGTCCAAGTCACCCTTCTGCTTGACATGTAACACACGATACAGTAGATTAGGAGTACATAAGTGCAGGATGTGGTTTCCTAAATTGGCTAGATGTCAACATAGGGGTGGGAACCCTGTTGTAAAGAGTAGGCAGTGTAGGTGCTAGGTATCTTTTAGAAGTCCCTGGAGTAGTGAGTGGAGTGTACCATAGAAAGTGAGATAATGTCAGCCCTGCCACTGCCAGTGTGGGGCATCTTGGGTAAGAGGGCATGGTATAAATAGAATAAAAAAACCCAAGAGAAGGGTTAACGCTGCGCTAGAACAGTGTAAATTAATAAGTGAATAGTAAAAGCTGCCAGCACTAGAAGTCCAATACTAAACTCCAAAACACCAAAAAAAACAGAATAAGTGCAGCGCTAAAACAAGATATGAATTGTATAACATACTAAAAATGACCATAAACAAATAAGGTTAATCAACCAAAAATGAAATATAAGTATACAGGATAAGTCTCCCATAAAGGACAGAGACAGATGTTTCACCATATAACAAGTGTGAAAAATTAAAAAATCACATATAAATAAATAAAAAATGTGATAAAGCAAGTCCCAATTATAAATATTCAAAAAAGTCCATAAATAAAGTGAATAGATGCTCAAAGTGCATATAATCAGGAGAGATGTGACACAGGTGATACAGGTGAATCCAGCATCCAGTGTGACTTGCACCCAAGTGAGGTATGAGGTTCCTTACCAGCTCAGAATGACCACTATGACAGTGGTCTCACCAGGCATTTGGGAAATTATCAGGTCACCCACAACCTATACCGATCTATCCAGTTGTAAATGTGGAACTCAAAAGACAAAATCAAGAAAAAGCTCCCATAGTGTAAAATTGCAAAACAGCGTAATTTATTAAGCTAAAAGATTGCACTTACAAAAATCTTCCTTCAAAGACAGCGTGTAACCAAACATAACGATCGCGGCGTCTCCACGAGCTTCCGCCTGCCTACTGTGTATGTCCCATCAATCACAGAGAAAGCGTAATGACGTCAGCGTCACAGGCTCCTCCCTACGCGTTTCGTCACGATAGGACGTCGTCTGGGGATTGGCCGGGTATGGTATAAATAGTTTGGGGGCAGCCTGTCATGGGAAGCAGTGCAAGGAACAAGGCATGCAAAGATTAAACCTTTGAGGCTGTAGCTTCTTGGTGCTTCCCCTTGCAGGGTAAAATAAGGGATGAGAGGTGCAGGACTTATTAGACTACTCAAATCCATTTTGCTTGGGATGTAGGACAAAACCTCTAAATGTGACCTATAAATGTATAAGCTTCTCCTTGACCCTGCTCTCATCTCTGTTATTCTCTGTTTGCAACTAAGGGATGTGCCATCACCATATGGATGACTGAGAGGATGAATATATATGAATATATGCACCTTTTTTGGAGCCATACCGCAACCCGATTGCAGGATTGTTTTATAACATGCAATCCGGTGCAGGCAATTGCACTGCCTTTGGGATGTTGTTAACTTTGTATTAGCACCCACAGTGGAATGCAAGGGCAATGCAATTGGAATGCGGTGTGGGAAATGCATACGGATGGCAGTGTTTCCTGCACCGCATTAGTGTGAACCTAGGCTTTAGGCCTGAGGAAAGTGTGGTAGGAGCTACTGGGTGATGCTAATTAGGTCAGGCTGGGGTCTGGTGTGGGGGCCTTTGTGTTGGTGCTTAGGGTTCCATGTCTATAGTAACTTAGTGAGTCTTAGGGGACAAATTTATGATAGACAGTAATGGGTTAAACAGTATAGGTGCTCCTTCACCCCATGGCTGCGTATGTGGAAGACATGCAGCCCAGCACGCAACTAGGTCACCACACATAAGCACAAAAAGGGTAATTTCTTAGTCTGTGCCCCTTTCCTTAAAAACCCAATATTTTGTTCAATGAGTTTAAGTGTTCATTAAAAGTTTGTATTTCCAATTTTCAAATCTGGACCCATGTATCATACACATACCTGAACCAATAACTTGATTTTATCCCCCTGAAAGATTTCAATGCTTTCTTCTCCACCTCCTTCATATACAGGTTACCTACAATGGGAAATACAGGTGATCCCATAGAACAGCCATGTTTCTGTTCGTAGAAGTTATCCTTTTACTTTTATTCTTGTATGTTTCCTGACATGCATTACAACTGAAAAAAGTAGCTTGGATAAGCTACAAAGTGTCTTCAACATTACAGAACAAGTCCAGGTGAATGTGATTAAAGTGACTGTATGGAGAGAGAAAGCAGCAGCGATGCTGCACTCGGGCACAGCACTGGATCGAGATTGCGCACAGGAAACTATTTTGGAGGGGCTGGGGGGGGAGACAGTTATCTTCCTTGGTAGATTTTGCAACAACTGTTGTAGTGCCATCTGTCCTAGTTTCTGTCCTAGTGGCAATGGTCACCAAAACTAATAAAGAGGTCACATGTACCTAGCAAAGACACAGAGAAAATAAACAGAATAAAATATTACAATGCTTATCCTTTTCTACTGTATCCAGATATACACTACATACACTTTAATGGAGATAAAAAAATTGCGGCTCTTCCGATGCTATAAATACACCACTATGAATTCTACAGACATGCACTGTAGTGCTGCTCTCTAAATCAACAAAAATCGCAAAATTAGATAAAACCTGGATCTGACAAGTCCCAACTTTTTATCAGGGTCCAGTACCAATATGTCACAGGTATGGTGTGTGCCTCAGCGCAGTGTCACCTGAATGGACACAAATTATTTGGTTTCAACCTGTCAATGTCCAGAAATTGCAGCCCAACAGATGTATGAACAAGAGTGTCTCTACCTGGCTGTCTCAACTTCGGCAAGGGGGTAGGGACCCTAAAATGCATCAGACCAAACCCAGAATTAGGTGTCTACAGCACTAGGCAAGTTCGTAGCTTCTTAACTAGTGTGGTTTTAGCTTCACCCTCTAAATTAAATTCACTCTGCTTTCCTAACAAATTACAAACCTACAGTACATTTGTGAGTTCAGCATGTTTAGCTTTTACTTATACAATAAACAATTCTACTACACTATGTAGGTGTGCTCTTTTCTCTTCTTTCTTTTGCAATTCTCCCTGTATGCATTTTAAGGCTTAATTTGCAAATGTGATGGCAGCCTATATTTAATTACCTTATTACAATGGCTTTACACGGGGGACCTGGTTGTTCAGCAATGAACAATCAAACCACTGGACCAGCTACGTTTCAACAATACATAAATCTTCCATTGCATGCAGGCAGGGAGCTCTCCTTATTACGTTTTACAAAGGCAGCAATGTTAATGCCCAGTTATCGCTTTCCATCTCCATAGAAATAAACAATTAATGAGTCCAATAATCCAAATGGACCAGGTCATTGGAGACACTAATTACGGACTGTGCCTTAATACAATTTTTGTTGCTCCATACATAATGAGATTATGTCATGGAACCACAGAAAACACATATTGTTCCATAATCTTTACTTACGTATGACAGTCTATACATAGACTAATGTGAATGCCTGTACTTAGTATGCTCTTTAAGAAAGCATTTAATTTTAAATAAAACAGAAACAAATGGTGATACATACCTAAAGTGGTTGTAAAGTCAGAAGGTTATTTTATTTTAATGCATTGTATGCAGCAGCTGCCCCAGCACCCACTAATACTTACCTGAGCCCCCTCTCTGTCCAACGATGCCCACGAGTGTGTTGGCCATCAGGGACCCTCCCTCCTGATTGGCTGAAACATAGCAGCGGCGCTATTGGTTTCTGCTGCTGTCAATTAAAGTTATCCAATCAGGAGAGGGGCGGGGCCGAACCGCAGCTCCATGTCTGAATGAACACAGGGAACTGTGACCTGGCTCGGGTGCCCCTATAGCAAGCTGCTTGTTGTGGGGGCACTCAACAGGAGGGAGGGGCCAGGAGCAGCAAAGAGGGACCCGAGAAGAGGAAGATCTGAGCTGCTCTGTGCAAATCCACTGTAACAGGGCAGGTAAGTATAACATGTTTGTTATTTTTATAGAAACAAAACGAGACTTTACAATCACTTTAAAGGCAATGGTATACTTTCCTACCTGCACCTTTTTAACCTGCATAAGATGTGCATTGATCAGCTAGTTTCATGGTATCATTTGTTCCTCTTTACCAACCTTTTTCTTAGTCAAGGCACCATTTACAATTATGGACAATCTCAAGGCACCCCTTAAAATTATGGACAGTCTTAAGGCACCCCATTCTAAAATGTAAAAACCGTATCTAATAGTTTTACATAATGCAGCAACATCCACGCAGAGGTGATTTATTCTTCCAAAGCGAATACACCTTTGCACACTGGTACTGACTAGTGTTCTGATATTTCTCTTCTCCCTCACTCAGCTAATGAGCCCCCAAGTGCTGATGGAGAGGGGCAGGGGAGGGGCAAATAAAGGATGCTGTGCAGGTGCCTGATGTCCTCCCTATCAACCGATGACAGCATTGGTTGTTAGGACTCCAGTGGCTAGAAGGTCATAATTGTCCACAATGAAAACCTGTGGCTTTATACAACTAAAAGGCAGGTTTGATCCACTTGCTAGCTTGTATACAATTTTTGGGCCTTTTTTAAGCATTTTGCCAAGACACCCCACGGTGCCTGGGCACCGGTTTGAAAAAGCTGGAGTTTCTCAACTCCAGTCCTCAAGGTGCCCCCCGACAGGTCGTGTTTTCAGGATTTCCCTCAGATGAAACGGCTGTGGTAATTACTAAGACCCCCTTCACACTGGGGCGGTTTGCAGGCGCTATTGCGCTAAAAATAGCGCCTGCAAACCGACCTGAAACAACTGCTGCTGTTTCTCCAGTGTGAAAGCCTGATGGCTTTCACACTGGAGTGGTGCGCTGGCAGGACGGGAAAAAAGTCCTGCTAGTCGCATCTTTGAAGCGGTGAAGGAGCGGTGTGTTTACTACTCCTCCATCGCTCCTGCCCATTAAAAGCAATGGGGCACTGCGGCTATTTCGCACCTCTGAGGCGCTTTGCAGTGATTTTTAACCCTTTCTCAGCTGCTAGCGGGGGGTAAAAGCGCCCCGCTAGGGGCCGAATACCGCCGCTAAAACGACGGTAAAGCGCCACTAAAAATAGCAGCGCTTTACCACCGATGCCGCCCCCCGCCCCAGTGTGAAAGGGGCCTAAGGCAGTGAAACTGACCAAATCACCTGTGCAAAATAATAGGGAGCCTGAAAACATGACCTGTTGGGGCGCCTTGAGGACTGGAGTTGAGAAAAACTGCTCTATGCACACAGCCTACAGTAGAGTAAATCTTCACATTTTTGTGTCAGCAGTTTCTGTTTGTGTTAAAACATTCAACATGGCTCAGCACAGGTTAATACATAATCTCTGTCTACAGGTGATGGGTTTACTGAAAAGCTGTCATTTGTGGCTGATTTATCTGTAACCAAAATGCTCCACATTTTATAATACTCAGAAAAATAATATAATAAAGCCATTTCTGTTTTCAGTCACATTATGCTGAAAATCATCATCTCTCTTAAATACACTGCAAATAGTACAGTCAGTTAATTACAAAGAAGGCCCACAAGGGAAGCTGTCCTTCGCACAATAATTACTTTTTTTTCCTCCTTTTCATATCACGCTCCACAACACGGCAAAGTCAGTGGAGACTTCTATTTGCAGAAGGAAGCTTGAAGTTCAAAAGGATTGGAAAGTGTATGGTTATCTGTCATGAAACAGCTGCATGATGATGAAACATAAAGTCTACTTCATCATCCATGCCAATACAACCCTTCCATACTCTTGTTCAGCAGCATTACATAGCTCCACTGTGTATGGGCTAAGTGGACTTAATGCCAGTCCTCAGAGAAAATGATCACGGTTCCAAATGATGTGAAAATGACAGCCAAATAAACCAACCTTATAAAGAGAGACACAGGAGAGGATGCAGCAATCACATAGGGATGTAGCAAGTGTAGCAAGCAGTTTGGACATGTGCTTAACATTGCTTGAATTGTACCTTATGATATACAGTAACTCAAGGTACAACTAGGAGGATTCATATAAGAATTATATCTTTACAAATGCTGACAAAGATTCCTGGTATTACGAAAAAATTTTGTGAAAATATGGTTGCATGACTTACCATTTTGCTTGGGTTCAACCTAGGGACTATGACATTTTGTATTGTTAAAGTTGGCTGTCTTAAAAAGGTATCTTTTCTTCTCTGTTTACCTGGCTTCCTGCTTTGTGTATCTAAGGCTTCGATCACGCATGCCCAAGGAGGGCCATGTTTACGGCTGTTCTGCACATCCCCATGCACGCAGTCCCATTGATGATAATTGGGGTGCAATGGCAGCACGGACACAGCCACTGTTCCTAATCTGACATCCATAGGGGTTCAAGTGCGTGTCCCTGAATACATACTTAGTGAGGTCTGGGACATTTACCCACATGAATGTCAGATTGGGAGCAGTGGCTGTGCTTGTGCAGCTAATGAGTCCCAATGGACATCAATGGGGCTGCCTGCATGGGGATGCACAGAGCACCTGTACATCTCCATGCAGGTAAACACGGCCAACCGCAGCTGTATGCTTTAGTACGCCTCATGTGAATGAGGTCTAATGCCGCGTACACACGAGCGGACTTTACGGCAGACTTTGCCTGGCGGACGGGATTTCGTCTGACAATTCGATCGCGTGTGGGCTCCAGCGGACTTTGTTTTCTCAAAAGTTGGACGGACTTAGATTTGAAACATGTTTTAAATCTATCCATCAAACTCGAGTCCGCTCGTCTGTAGAATTCGACGGACTTTGGTGGATTGTGTGTAGGCAAGCCCGTTCATTCGGAAAGTCCGTCATAAAGTCAGTCGAAAAGTCCGCCGGGCAAAGTCTGCCGTAAAGTCCGCTCGTGTGTACGCGGCATTAGTGTGATCACTCCCAATTTGACATCCAGTAGGGATAAACTTGAGAGGAATTGGCCTAATTAGGGCCCTTCTAGGGAAACAGGGCCAAGTTTTCACCTTTAGAGATTTTTCAATACCTTGTGCAATCTAGATAATCCTGGCTAACTGCATAAGCACGGCCTTACTTCCTCTGTTCCTTGAGACAGTCTATTATTTGAAAAAGCATCAATCAGATGTTGCAGAAGAGGAGCAGATATCTTCCCTTCTATCATTCCCCAGGAGACATCCATTTTTTAATGGTTAGCCTCTAAGTATGTCTGCCTAAACTTTTTCTTTGAATTTTTAGATAGAGTAGAGGGTTAAAACTCTCAGTCGGGTTTTTTTCCTTGCCATCTTTCTCCCATTTAATTTCCTTTTACTTTCTCTCCTCTAGAAACAACAGGAAGATAGATGAAAACTCTCCCAAGTGAGGGAAAACCCCTAATAGGCTCAGATAAGGTATCAATTCTATGTCTATATGCTGTGTGCAGAGTAGCAAATATAAAAGAGCTTAAAGCTAAAGTGCAGTCAAAATAAAAAAATATTTTAAAAAATCGGCATAAGGGACATTATTAAACAGTATGTATCCCTTATGCTGATCTCTCTTCTGTTAGCTAAAATTCTCCTCCACTGATGCCCCCCACCACCATCACCATAATCTTCCAATGTGTTGGGGGTTGACAGAACTAAGGAAGCAATGACAGGCAACCTGACTTTGCCCGCCTTTTCCACACACCTTAAATAAATGAAACATGCTCTATGAACGAAGGGGGGGCTTTCAATCATCTGCCCATCCTGCATTCATAGATTGTGTTAATTCATAGAAGCTGTAGTACACAGCATTTATGAATGGTGAAAGCTGGGCAGAACGCGCAGGCATAGTTGGGCACTTTTGATGAGTGCCTATCACTGCTTCCTCAATTCTATTAACCCCTGCTGCAATGGAAGATTACAGGGGCAGGGTGGGGGCATAGATAGAGGAGAATTTCAGCCAACAGAAGAGACATTAGCACAAGGGACACATCCTACTGCCTGTACGTAAATTCACCTGTGCTGATTTTTGTTTTTTGAGTGCACTTAGGCTGGCCATATTTATACAAATTTCTTGTACAATTTTCTTTTAGATTTAACAAAACCATATAATATGAGGTCAAACCTAAACACTTTCAATTTGTATGCAATCAGGCAGGCCCTTGCACTACATAGCTGAAGGTAAATCTAAAGGAAATAGAATAAGAAAATTGTATAATGTATGGCCAGAATGCGGCTTTAATTCTTTAAAAGTTATCCTTTGTTTTGCCTTTTCAGGCATTCCATGTCCATTGTGTAAAATGTTAATTTATTTTTCTGGTTAGCATAGATAGGGATTTTGTTTTGCTAGATTCTATGGTATGACATTTTATCTTTTTAAATAACAGCAGCAACATTGTTGTGGTCTCCCCTGGGGGTATACACATCACAGATATGTATTGCTTAGCATCATATTGATGCATACAAATTCTACATGCTGTTTTACATACGTGTATGTGTGTCTTTTAAAGGAAGCTGTATGTAAATGGTGGAGATAAGAAGGAAGGTATATAAAGACTGGGTTAAGAACTCTTGAGGAAACATTTCAGCAAACTAAATCTAAGAGATTTCTGCATCCACAAATTCCCTACTGGTATAATGTAGTTTCAAGCCACACAGAAAAGCAAAATAAATTATTTACTATTCATCTGTATATTTAAAATTCACTTTTGGATAGTTCTGCTAAGCGTTATGAAGTTCTAGCACCACTCATCACATCTACAGATAAAAAGAGGGATTTCCTCCTTTGATCTATAATGCAATAAAATGAAACAACACATACACAATCTAGCATAATTTAGTGTATAGGTGTACACAACTTCTATTTATTATAGTAATTGGAATCTGTGAGAACCTATCACTGCCCATCCAGGATAGCATGCAAGAAAGTTAATATGTGCCTCTACAAACCTTATCTTAAGCCTTGAGGCTGTGTGCTTGTGTTCTGAACTGAGATGAGAGGCCTTAGCTGTGAAAGCTGAAGTCTTGGCAGGTGCCTGCAGCCCAGTGTAGCTGCAGAATACAAATAAGGATACAGGTAGGCAGTGGAAAAAGAGCAAACACATTCAATCAAGCTGCAAAGCAAAGAAACTAAATAACAGAGTCAAATAAGCATATTACCAGCACATAACACTTGAATTCACTGAATAATAAGGTTCCAATGTAAAATAGATGAAGCCTAAAGAAGAACTCCAGGAACAGGATTACTTTATAAATTTACTCCCATGCCCTGTACACACGATAGGATTTTCCGAAACAAAACCGTGGATTTTTTTCCGAAAGGATGTTGGCTCAAACTTGTCCTGCATACACACAGTTACACAAATGTTGTCAGAAATTCCGAACGTCAAGAACGCGGTGACATACAACACGTACGACGAGCTGAGAATAGCCAGTGCGGCTCTTCTGCTTGATTCCGAGCATGCGTGGACTTTTGTGCGTTGGAATTGTGTATACACGGTTGGAATTTCCGACAAGTTTTGTTGTCGGAAAATTTGAGAACCTACTCTCAAACATTTGTTGGCGGAAATTCCGACAACAAATGTTCTATGGAGCATACACACGGTCGGACTTTCCAACAACAAGTTAACATCCAACATTTAAATATAACAAAAAGCACAGCGCTGGATATAGATGCAAAAATACAACAAAAATTGATATTACTATTAAAGCACCAACAACTTTCATATGTGATAAAAGAAAAAAATAGAAATGAACAATAACATGAATGCTTCACTATAGTGATATATATGCATGAACAATAACATGAATGCTATAGTGATATATATGCATGAACAATAACATGAATGCTAAACTATAGTGATATATATGCGTGACTATTCCCAGTTTTTTATCCACACATTTAGAAAAAGTCCAAAGATGCAAAAAATATGTCAAAACAAATGTCCAAAAAAGCAATTAAATGTGACTTTGAATAATAAATCCGTGACTGTCACCGTGTTGAAATCCCGTCACCTGGTATAGATTGAAGGCTTACCAAATAGCCTCTGATCAGAGGCATAGAGCTAACAGCTTGGGGTTTGCCCTCCACAGCGGCTGGAACTTTAGCTGGGATGATGGATGTAGATCCACAAACGATCGCCACAGGCTTCCAGACAGCGGTACAATCAGGGAAGAGAGCTCTCACCGATATGGAAGCGTTTAAAAGAAAAGAGAAAACTCCAATGGTGTAGAACGTTTTATCTCTTGTTTATTAAAAAGTCGCCTCACTGGCATCCATAAAAACACTTTTCCTTGCAAGGAACCAATACAGCTTTAAAACAAAAAACTCCGCGCATGCGCCGTCAGTACGAGCGTGTCTATCCTACGGCCGTTTCGTCAGAAATGACATCATCAGGGGCACGCCCGCACGTCTGCGCATGCGTCTTATATATCCGAGCGGCAAAACGAAAAAGTTCCAACTTTTGTTGTCGGAAAATTCTATCGTGTGTACAGGGCATTAGCCAGCTTGGCTCAAAAGATTTGTGCAGATGTCACCTCCGTGTGGTTGATGGTGAATCTGTTACTTACTGCTGTAGCCTAGCCTACACACAGGAAGCAGCTTCCTCTTCCATTGGGTGCTGCAACGACTTCTGCATGGTGTCCTAAATAAAGAGCATTGTTTTTTTCTGCTGATCAAGAGAAGTCTGGTCTTTTTTTCAATTAATTAAGGCTTTTTAGTCAGGACATCATCACTGTGCTGCACATAGTCTGTGGGGGGGACCTAGTAGGTCTCCCGCTAAAGATTGGGAGACGGGTGGAGGGAACAAGGCCAGTCACCCTGCACTATGACCGTGCTTCTGCACAGAGATAATGTTTCAAATGTGGTCACTACACAGGCCTGAAGAATACATCAAAATGTAAGAAGGAATACATAAGCCTCTTGTATCTGAACAATATTTGCTTATCCCAGAGTTCAGCTTTAACTGAAAGAACCATATTGAAAGAAGTGACTATAGTCAAACATTAAACAAATCTGGCAAAGTTCAGAGCAATCTTGGTTTCAAGGCTTACTTATTTAGAATTAGTTCTGAGAATTTTCCTAATCTGTCTGCATTGAATCCCCAAGCTTTGCTTTGCCCACTGTTAATACAAAACAAAATATATTTTTAACTGAAAGAGCTAGGTGTTGATCCTACTTAGATCGCAAGCATTACACCCACATCATACTGACAGTCTCGCCACAGAAAAGGTCAGGCAAGTACTCTACAAGTCAAAAGAAAACATGCTGGGCCGGTTTATGAAAGGTTAAGTGTAATCAGTTTTTGCTGGATGCCAGCAGGCAGAATCACTCACCAACTTGTTAAAACTTCTGGGAACCTAAGATTAAATAGCTGAAAAAAAACCTATAAATGGTTTACAAATGCACCTTTAATCGAAATCCTAAGAGTCAACTAATAAAATTGCAATTGCTGGGGAACTAATCAATTCATTACTCTATATCAAGCTTTAGAACCATACTGCAGGACATATTAAGAGGGTGTAAAGAAATTCATAGGGGGGGCACATTTTTTACCCGGATTATTAAATAATTTGCTAGATTCTTTTTGTATTCAGATCGCTAAATCCATACAGTATATTCATATTGTACAATACTCATTATTCTTCTTGAGGCTTTAGCTGTCAGGATTACTAGTCACGATGACTATACATCATTCTCTTTTAAGTCTAGGACAATGATTGCTCTGCTCTACATCTTTATTTTTTTAGATTGTTTCCTTTTTAATAATGCATTACAATATATGCAGGTGTAAGAGAGAAAGCAAGTTTGCCACTAACTACATGAATCTGTGCCCATTTAACATGTCTTGTATTGTTAACGTTATTTAAGTATGTAATAGAAGGCGATGTGTTAAAACTTCTTATAAGTAAACTTTTAAAGTGCACCTTGCAGCCTTCTTCTGATGTTTATAGCCACCAACCACAAGGCTTCTATCAGTGATCCCAAAGATGTGTGCAAGATTGCATTCTACAAAGTAAGGTATGTTTGTGTGGTGTGTGTCTACAAATTGCTTTTGAAGTCTGTTATGATTATGTTGTATATTGTTGCGCCAAGGCCAATAAGTAACAGAACCTCAAACAATTTGCCACGTCATAATCACGTTTCTCATTTATGATTGGATTACTTGGATGAGATGACTGAGAACAAAGATGCACTTCAAATGGGCTTATTGCTGTTGAACTACTACATCTTATCATAACAAGTGATGAGCATCAGTGGTGACAGCCCTTCTCCCACACAGACAGTTCTCCTGGGTTGTCAGCTGGATGTTGTGTGTGTAGACCAAGCGGCTTCCCCCGACCATCTCATTGAGTTTTGACACTGACAAGTAGCAGGACCAGAGCAGGAGATCCACGGACTTGTCGCTACCGAGAAAGGTGTGCAGGTAGCCTGGTTACATGACATGTTTTGGAGATGTGGCCTCCTTTCTCAGATGTGGCACATGCCACATCTGAGGAAGGAGGAACAATGTGAGTGAAATTGTATTGTTTTTAATCTGATTTATTAAAATGTATAATGCTAGGTTGCGCTTCACATTCTGTTTCTTTTCTTTAGAAAATGCTAAAGAGGTTAGACAGCCATAAGCTGCCTTGCTAGACTGAAATAAGTATCCCTACACCACCATAAAAGTTGTACCCAGAACCCTATGCCCAGTGTTTATAGCCACCAGCCAAACTTTCTATCACTAATTCCAGGCTGTACCAGGATGAGGAGGTCAAGTGGGTGGGCTTGCCTCGCATTGGCTATTAAGGTGAATATGATCTGGCCTAAAACATTTTTAATATAAAAAAAGTGCTAAAGTGCATACACTTACTGCTGCCTGCATATAAGACTTTGAATTTGAATCCTGTAAAAATGTGAGTCCTAATCGAGATTGTACATCGGACCTCATCTTCCTGGTATAGTGGAGCATATAATCTCTCTCATGTGACCATGCTTTGGTATAAGTGGTCAGTTGCAATTCTGAATATTGTCAAATTAATGTCATCTGTCCAGGTTACGAACGAAACTGTCTGACACCGAAGCTTATTCGGGGCAAACTCCTGCAGAAAGAAGGTGGTGAAAAAGAATGGATTGATGAGCATACCTTGCTGAGGGGCGGGCCATCAGTAAGCAATATCACTGTGCTCTGAAATGGGCAAGTGAAAGAATTACCTTAATTAAAGGAGAAGTACAGCCAAAGCTTGTTTGGTTGTACTTCTCCTGTGGATCACAGGAGTGCAGTTCATTCTCCTATGATCTGTTTTCAGCAGACAGTGGGCAGCAGACAGTGGGACAGAACCGGCCCAGGCTTGGGAAAGATCACGACCATATGTTCGGGATCCACCCAGGTGTCTGAACAGTGAGCCCCTGAGAGCCTGAGTCAGCTTCTTCAGCCCCCCCCACAGCCCAGCACTCCAGTGACAGGGACAGAGCAGAGGGCCAATGACTGACAGTCACCAGCTCTCTGCTCACAGAGAACTGAGCAATCAGCAGTCTTTGATCACTCAGATCTTAGCCTTAGAGTTGGCAGGAGACCGAAGCTGCATCCACCTAGGTAAGTATGATTTCTCAAAAAAAAAATAACTTCTCTTTTAAGGTAAAACTTGAGGCTCATGGTAGGAAAGGATCTAATGCCATGTACACACGAGCGGACTTCTCGTCAGACTGAACTCCGAAGGACTTTGCCGAAGTTCCGACGGAGTTGCCTACACATGATCACACCAAAGTCCGATCGTTTCGAATGTGATGATGTATGACTGGACTAGAAAAGGAAGTTCAATAGCCAGTAGCCAATAGCTGCCCTTGAGTAGTTTTTGGTCCGTCGGACTAGCATACAGACGAACGGTTTGTTCGATAGGAATTGAGTCCGTCGGAAAGATTTGAAACTTGTTCTATTTCTAAGGTCCGTCAGATTTTTCGAGAGAAAAGGTTAGATGAAGCCCACACGAGATCGAATTGTCCGACGGATTCATTCCGTCGGACCTTTGATGCCGAAAAGTCCGGTCGTGTGTACACGGCATAAGTGTCTCTAAGATGCACATGGATCATTTTGTTGACTAACCACAAGGTGCTTTTACTACAGCACTGTTATTTTTCAGACATTTTTGGTCAAGTAAAAAAAATGTAACCTTTATGAGACAGTGTGAAACAGTGTCTTCTTTTCTCTCAAATAGAGGTCTCTGTCTCTCTTTTCAGGGCAATTTCTCTCCAGTGCAGTTTCTCCACATGGAAGGCCGCACAAGGCAGTATCTTTAACAAGGCGAATTCCCCACATGGCAGTTTCTCCAACAATAATAGTACTCCAACAGCTTCGCTTTCAATTACTCAAATACCCCATCACATTCAGTACTCACCAGAAACATCAGACCCCCATTTATTAAGGTCTATAAATGCTTGTGTTACAGCCTCGCAATCATCAGTTCACTTCGCTTTTTGGTTACTCTCAAGCTCCGAAGGCAACACAGCTAAACAGGATTACAGATTCAAATCACCTAGCACTTTCCAATTTTTCTTCAGTGGCAGACAAGCCTCAGATAAAGTCAATGGGCCAAACCTGTCAGGCATGCTAGAGCTGGTGTTTATAATTGTTTTTACTTTATTTTAAATACATTTGTGTCACGCTATGCTGATTTTATTTTTTCCTTAAACTCAGTGACTACCACATTCACCTGTTCCACACTGCAGCATTGGGTCGTTCTTTCTGTGTGCAGCCATCGGCTTCCTGCTTCCTTCAGTGCCACAGCCAATCACAGAGGGGGCACTGTCGCAAAGAGCTAACATGGTTGCTCAGTGTAAGCAGCCTGCATGGCAATCACAGAGAGGGCACTGTCTATACATACTAGCAGCTGGACCCCCTGTGTTCCCTAGTGTCTTCTTGCATTGTAACAGTGACCCCAGCATTCCTCAGTGTCACCAGTCATTCCAGCCCAGTGATCCCTATGTATTTCAGCCTTGTGATCCTGGTGTGCTCCAGCTTGTACCTTGTGCCTTTGAACCCAAGCCTGCTCCAGTGATCCTCATGTTCTCCAGTATGCATCCGGCTCCAGAGACCCTGTAAACCCCTGCCAGCAGCCAGTCTTACATCACCATATTGTCACCCTCTGCACTCCAGTAAGCTACTTGCTTCTCTGCACCTGTGAGTTTCCCTGTGAGTTCCAGCCATCCTCACATTACCAGCATCTATGCACTCCCAGTCTGTATTTCTCCCCTGTGCCTCTGTGTGCTTCCATGCCATCCTTTCAATTGGGACTCTATTACCCACAGCCTTGTAAATTCAGTGTCCCCGCACTGCAAGGGATTTTCACCTGCTCTCAGTAGCTACCTGCTCAGGTGAGGCAGAGGACCACAACCTAGGAATCACCTGCAGTGTAATTATGTGGTGAAGACAAGGCTGTTCTGTAGACTCGGCTGCACCTCAGCACTTATTAGGGCTCTCACTATTGCTAATCGAGCAGGCACATTGAGCTTTCTATGGTTTCTCTATGGCTTCTGCCACTGTCTGCCTCAGTTGCTATAGCCATGTCACGGCCAGCCAGCTTGCCCTTAGTGGGAGTGGATTCCCAATCCATGAGAATACCTTTGTATCAAAATCCTGCCCGATTTACTGGAGGAGAGGTAGAAAGTCTTAGGTGATTTGTAGCTGGTCTGAAGTTTCCCTTGAGTGCTGAATTGCATGTGTAATTGTGTGAAATTAAAAATGTGGCTTGGAGTACTAATATTGTTAACTGGTAACCCAAGAATGGGTGGATGAGCTGCAACTGGACATCAATTTATTAAAGCCCCATGAAGATATTTGTGAACTCATTTCTCCAATAAGGCAGTGGAACAACTATAGTACGTTAGTACAGAAAAGGCACAACCTAGGGTATAGTTTTAGCACACCCATACTTCCGCCATATCAACCAGTTGTCGTAAATATTATTCAGCGGGTAAGTTTACCCACTCCTATTTCTTAGTATTACAAAATCATATAAGTACAAAAATATTGGCCAATTTATATAAACCAGATTCAATTTCAGACTTGTTGCCATTTGAGCTCTAAATATCTCACCTTTGTCTCTACTACTCTGTTCAAATATCCTTTCCTTGTTAGTGTATTTGATTGGCAAGCAATGATTCCTCTGGAAAAGAAAAATCAATGTGTGTACCCAGCATTATAAATCTCACTGAGTGGAGTTGATATACAGTGATGATAAATGATCTTGTTACAAAACTGCTGACAAACTGAAACTCATTGACTGGAAAGACCTTTGACCTCAAGTTAGAGATGGGCACTCATCCCAAGACTTGCCAGTAATGTGTCATCCAATGTCAAATCTTATGCATTACTTGAATGTGTGTCAACTTTGGCAGGTCCATCAGTTCCAGCACTAATTAACGCAAACTCAAAATGACAACACAGTCATAAGTCAATCATGCGTAGCCACCTTCAAATTAACAAACAAATTAAGAAACTGTAATTGAATGTTAGATGCAGAGAGCATAGAAAAAATTATAACCTCTAATCCTTTAATCTGAATTTCCTTGCTGAGAAGTAACTGGAGGGAGGTTGTTAGTAGCACTGGAAATATGCCAGAGAGAGGAAGTTTTCGTCCAGTCAGCTTGTCACAACGCCAATATTTCATTGGCTTCTGTAAAAATAGTTGTAATAATGTTACTGATGTGGCAGCATTAACTGTGTGTCCAACTGGGATATTGGACACCGCTAATTTAAATGATCACTTTAATTAAAAAATTTAAAAGAAAAACACACTTCTATAAGCTTAGCGTTTTTTACCCTAATGCATTAAGGTAGAAGGTCCCCAGTGCCTTTCCATGTCCCAGTGCCCCTAAGCACTTATCTGAAGTCCCTATCTCTGCCGCCAGCTTCAGGAGCAGAGCGCCAATAAACTCCAGGTTGGGGAAAGTGAAGCCTCTGTATGTTACAAAGTTTTTTAGAAGGGGACAGTGCATGCGCAAAGCTGGGAGGGGAGCAGGGAGTGGCTTGCCACCTGGCTATCTTTTCTATGGGCTCACGCAGGTGCCAGAGGGAGCTTGCTTTCAAAGTTGCCTCCATTGTTCCCCATACGGGGAAGAGGCACTTCAAAACAGCAAGCAGAGGAGGAATTTTGCACTTATTTATCCACGACTGATTTTAAACTTATAAGGACTCAAATAACACAGATTCTTAAAACTATTAATTACATTCACACAATCATATTAGTATATACAGTAAACAGAACAATGTGGTAAAATATTTATGAACTTAATTATCCCAAAAGTAATTTAATGTTAAACAAAAGAATTGTCATGCTGCTTAAAACCAGACCCTGGGACATCTTTATTCTATAGAAAATAACACCATAATGTAGCCCTAGCATACTGCAATTATTATTTTTTAGTTAAATCTCAGTTTATTGTATCAAAAATGCGAAAACAAACAATATTCCATTACAGTAAGAACAAAGATCATAAAAGAAGCCTGTGTAAGGATCTACAATCATCTAAATATGAAAGTATTTAACAATACATGGACAATTGAGTGGTCCGAAACATATATTGTGATATCGGTATAAAGGATATCAAAAAAGTTGAGATTGCAGAATAAAGATTGAAAACTTTTAATGAATGGAATCACGATTATGATTCATAGGTATGCTGTGGGCAGTGGTGGCCCGTCCATAGAGGGCGCACGGGCGCCGCCACCCCTGTCCATGCGTCCAGCCACCTGATCTACATATCAAGGCACCGGACTATGGATTCCACTGCGGGGTGGGTGTTTTTTTTTAAGCACCCGATTAGAGCCAGAGGCTCTAATAGGCTTCAAAAAAGGGTGGACTCGGAGCGCACCCTTTGCCCACCCAGTTGGGTGACAATAGTGAATGAATTTTCGCTATTTTCACACTAAAGTTCTTCCCCGCCAATCAGGAGAGAGGTCATGAGACTTGTTTACCGATTGGCCAAAGCTTCAGGTGATCCTATTGGATGCCTAGCGCTTAGGCGGAAGAGAGATGAGACACACAGCGGAGGAAGCCCCTGGAGGAGAGGACACCGGAGCTACTGCCTGCACCCCGCCGCCCGTAAGGACCATGATGGAGGACACCAGGATCAGGTAAGTCCCAGACCGCCGGCCGCCCGGGGGGTGGTAGGGCCGCGCCACCGGCCGCCGGAGGGGGGGGGGAATAACCCACCAGCGGCCACTGGTTGTGGGAACCACTAAGGTGTAGAACACATTGTTGACACTTTTTCAAGGTATAAGCAGGAAATAAAGAAGAAAGATAATAAAGATGGCATGGTTGCGTAGTAGAAATATAAATCCAGAGAGAGGACACCTATATACTCTGTCAAGGTCCAGAAGAGGAATGAGTAGGGGCAATTAATATTTTTTAAAGCAAAACCATACAACTGTATCCAACCACAATTAAGAGTTTGACTAAAGCTGCAGTCAACCACAGTGATAGAATTCCTATTGCCAGCCAAAAAAGAGAGTAAAGCCTTAAAACATGTCAGCATAATGAATCCAGAAGTAGGCAGGTTCTGATCCATCGTCCTGGTAAATTTTCTCTGTCAGTGTCTTTGGGTCCCATCACTTAAAGGGTTCCATCATTTGACGTGATACTTCATTTTTGTCTCAAAATAAAAAAGAGGTTATGCAGTCCCTTACCTCCCAAGAAGTCCTCCACCAGTGCTGTCCACTTTTCCCTGCTCCAGGTGCCGCCTTAGCAAGCAAAAAGGGCTCCTGAACCAGGCTGTGTACAGCCATAGATATACACAGTGCTGATAAGCCACACCCCCACTCTGTCCTTACAGGAGTTTGACTGACAGCAGCAGGAGCCCATGGCTTCCTGTGAGACTAGGAAGTAAGCAAAGTGGGTGGGGAAAGTCGATGCCTCATACGGAGAAACGCAGCGTCGGGTGGAGCTCCAGGACCTGACGTCACCACGTACCAGCTGGCTGGCTTCTGCTGCGGCTGTGTTTTTCGTTTGAAAAATTTTTTGCTCTGCTAAATGCTTCTATGGTGTCAGCCATCCATCACTTGGAATAAAGGAATTTTATTAACCTGCTGCACTATGAAGCGCCTTCTTTCCTCTTTTTAATGTTTCACCATATACTACGAGTGATCCTATTTGGATAAAGAGTATAAGGAGAACACTGTAGCTTGTTGCACCAGCATTATAGTGCTCAGAACTGCCTGATGATGAGGGAATCCTGTTGGAAGTCTGAATCAGCTGTCCCTGTCTGAATGATCTGACATACTTGAGCCCATATAGATCTCTGTAATAGGGGTCCTACATATCTGGTAAGCAGCCTTTTTTTACTATTGCTTGGCTTATGAAAGTATGTGATGAAGACAATTTGACAGAAGGACTTGTTCTCAGTGAAGTCTTACACCTGGGGGTGTCATCTAATAAAGACGCTATCAAGCCCCCCCCCCCCATGGATTTTGCACACAATTGACTCTTTATTCATTCTTATTCACTTTTCACCAATTTCTCAATTCAGCCTGTAGCTAAGGTTGTTATTTAAATGTAGGTTTTTTCACTGATTTTTGTATAAGTTTGTATGTTATAGGTAGCACACCTAATTCCATTGATACATCTTGTCAAAACCGTTCAGTTTTTTGGGGGGTTGCAGCACCTTTATTTATGTTATTATATATCAAATTTGTTCACACTTTTTTTTTGGCACTACATTTTTTTGGCACTTCATTTGTTTGGGGGTAGCGCAAATTGTTCACATTACACAATGTCTTAGCTATTATTTTTCTGCTAATTTGTTATGCTTTTAAAAACATTAATATTTTCATTTAATTTCGTTTTTGTAAATTAATTTTTGTGCTGCATTTAAAAATATGTAAAATAAAATTTTAAAAAATAAAAATCTTTGCAATGCATACTACAAAAAACATAATTTTAATGTCATTATGAATAGGACATATGAAAAAGTATAATTTATATTCACAGTAACATTTTATAAAAAAACTGATAGTAACCAAAGTAAAAACGGGCATTTTTACATCATCATTTTACATTTTTCTCTATAGATTGCAAAAACAATAAGTTTTGCTAGAAAATTACTTAGAACTCCCAACCATTATCATTTTTTTAAGCTAAGGTCCCGGGGAATAAAATGTGTTGCAATTTATTATGTCACACGATATTTGTGCAGCGGTTAATTAAATGCAAATTTGCAGGAAATAAAACTTTAATGAATTTCAGTGAACACAAATACAGTATAATACCCAATAAAAAAAAAAAGATGATGTAATGCTGAGTAAATAAATACCAGGCACACCATGCTTTAAAATTATGCACAATTGTAAAAAGGAGACAAACTACAGTGCCTTTGATTTTTCCATAGGTGATGCTTTAATAGCCTATACAGAATACCAGTGTAGAGTTACACAGGAGGTCTGGTGCTAGAATTCTTGCTCTCACTCTGACATTTGCAGCAATACCTCACATATGTAGTGCAATCTGCATTTACATATGCGCGTGGAATCGGCTGGCACATTTGAATTTGCATGTGAGCACAGGGTGACAGGGGCACTTTACAAAAAAAGATTTATTAATTTTATTTAAACCTTTTTTTACACAGTACTTTAAATTCTTTTTTAATTTGATCATCACACGGGATGTTGTTCATTCCTTGTAATAGCATGGGCTGTGACAGGTCCTTTTTATGGAGGGATCTGAGGTCTAAAAGACCCTAGATCTCTCCTCTGGCCTCCAAAGCATCTGATCAAACTGAGATGAGTTTGATCAGATGTGGAACAAGCCACTAGCGGCTTGTAAATAAAAGTGGCTCTTTAGTTCTTTGGTTCTGTAGCCTTTAGGCTGAAGGTTTTTTTTTATCTCCATGCATTCTTTGCATTAGGGTTAAAAAACTTCTCCCCCCCCCCCCACAATACTTACGTGAGCCCGAACTTGATCCAGCAATGAGCGCAAGAGCAGCTGCTTTCCTGGTTTTCTCCCTCCTTATTGGTTCAGACAGAGCAGTGGGAGCCATTGGCTGCTGTCAATCACAGCCAGTGAGAAAGGAGTGGGGGGGTGGGACTGAGCCCCATTCTGTGTGGCAATGGACACACAGAGCGGGGCTTGGGAGCTAGAACACATGAGTGCCCACATAACAAGCAGCTTGCTATGGGGGCACACAGCAGGAGGGAGCATCAGCAGGGGACCCCAGAAGAGGAGGATCAGGGCTGCTTTGTAGAAAACCATTGCACAGAGCAGGTAGGTATAATATGGTTGTTGTTTCCTTTACTACCACTCAAACAAACAAACCAAAAGTGAAGAAAAACAATCAGTTTATGTGCTGACAAAAGCATGTTGATAAGAGGAGAAATCAGAGTGACAAAGAGCTTATCCACAGTGTTGCTTCTCCTTCAACTGACCAGTCAAAGGCTGAGGTCGATTTGGGATAAACTAGGCTCAGAGGATGTGTAAGGGAAATCTCTAGATTGAAGGTGAATATTGCAGCAGAAGAAAGACCATTTGACAAGTTTAAAAATGGAGTTCTGCTTTAATATTTAACAACATGTTAGCTTTCTTTTGTAAGGCTACACCATGCAGGACAGGATTTCAAACGTTTCAGAGTTCACTGGCTACATGCTTGTTCAGTGACTCGCTAGGCAGGAAAGCCAGGACTAACTACCAATCCCAGACCTTATAACTTTAAAGAAAAGCAAATCAGCAATGACAGCTCCCACCTTTCTATCCTCAAAGGCTCCTTATAAAATCTACTTTATAAAAGGAAGTCACACGTGAGTAATTCAAAAATTAATATTCAGCAATAACTCTATTGCACATTTCAGAAAGATATAGCATATTTATGTTGTGAGGAACATATTAGTAATGATACTAAAAAGAAACGACACATCAGAACTGTGGGGATCTCTCTTCCTCTATAGCTATATGAATCATTTCTTAGTTCACAATTTTCAAGATGGAATGTTAAAGACCGGCCTATGGGAGTACTAATGCTCCAATGCATAAAAAGCAATAAGCTATAAGACATACTACTGCATGTCAACGCACATATTAGCAGAAATGTCTACAAAAACTGAAAGTATAAATAAAATAATCAGTTTAAATGCAATAGGTAGTGCATGGTAAATAACCAGGGAAGTCAAAAAGCACTGAATGTTGCACACCAAACTAGGGTACAGTATAGCTATTTCTTCTTATACAAACAAAATAAGGGTACTCAGGAGAGTAATCATAGGTCAGACTTTAGAGGCACAGAATATTCGTGAATACTGTGATTATACCATGTCATTTTTGTCGCAAATAAATGTTGTTACTTTTTCTACTTCTGCATTGTTTCTGTGCCTCTAAAGTTCGACCTATGGTTACTCTCCTGAGTACCCTTTTTTTGTTCCTTCACAAATTTGCGGATGTGGTTATGTGAGTGCTCCCCTTCTTTTTTATGTTTCTTATACATAAAGACTAATCTATGAAACTAGAAGAAACCAATCTTGGAGCTGTTAACTGCTGCAACCTAGTTAAGAGAGACTGTACACTCAAAATAAGTAATGATAGATTGATATTGTTCAAACTAGATATACAGAAGATCATCAGGCCTAAAGGGGATCCCTTCAGATGTCCAGAAATTCACATGATCCAAAGCAGTGATGGTGAACCTATGGCACACGTGCCACAGCTGGCATGCAGAGCCCTGTCTGTGGGCACACGAGTAAGAAGAGCGCACACTGACCGGCCATCCTATACAAGGTGTATCTCATCCACACCGCCCCCCCCCATAGAACTACATCTCCCACTACATCTCCAACATGTCTCTGGGGTCAGGGCTGATGTGTCCGGGGTGGGCATGGAGGAGACGAGGTGGTGCTGTCGGATTGAAGGAAGTCACACGGACAATGGACGCCGTTGCCAGGTGAGATTCTAATGTGCTGCTGCAGCCTGCTGCTGTCTGTCCATGGACTCAGCAGTCAACCTTCACACTTATCAAATACTCCGTTCTGGGCCGCCAACAGGGGGGTACACAGGGGAATCAGTGCAGAGGGACAGTAGGACAATTACAGAATGCTGCACTGTTTCTCTCCTTCCAGTAACTGAAAGCTGGCTTCTTTCCCTCTCCCGCCAGCTTTCAGTTTCAGGAGAAACAGTGCAACGTCCTGTAATTGTCCTCCTGTCCCTGAGCCTGTCACTAATACTGCCCAGTGCTGCTATAGTGTGTGCAGCTGATTGATAAAAAAAAAAACAAAAACACAGCATTCATGTGGAAATAGCGTGACATTACCATGTAAACAGAGCACTATTTATATGTAAATAGCGCGACATTCATATGTAAATAACGTGACTGGCCATATGCAAATCCCGCCCCACCCCCATTTCCCACCCACCATCATCTCCTGAATGGTGCCCAAGAAGTGGATGCAAACAAATGGAAGCAGGCTTGAGAGTCCTGCTTGCCACTGTCATGGTGGATGTTCCATCAGGTACAAGGGTGAGAAGGGAGATGGGGTGCAAAGGTGGGCAAAGAGGCAGTATGCAGCGGTCAGCAGCTTTGTGGGGGTGCAACAGTGAGAAGAGGAGGGCATGTAGAAGTAAGCAAAGAGGGGGGCTTCGAGGTGCAGAGGTGAGCAGCTGGGTTGGGGTGCATTTACATATGCAGCAGCCCTTGCTGTCTCTCTAAGAAGCAATCCATGCTGGATTAACTTTCAGAAGGCAGTTGACAGGTGGCTGAGAGGCGATATATCACCTTATCACCACCGATATTAACGCACTGGCACTTTGAAATAAATAAGTTGATTTTGTGTTGCAGTTTGGGCACTCGGGCTCAAAAAGGTCCGCCATCACTGTTCTAAAGACTGATAAAAGCCCTTTTGCATGGAGCAGACTCCCATCCCCTCTGCGTCCTTTTCTGTTTTCTTTTTTTTTATTTAACCAGACCTGGACAGACACAAGTCCACATACAGTAAAACCTTGGACTGCGAGCATAATTCGTTCTGGAAACATGCTTGTAATCCAAAGCACTTGTATATCAAAGCAAATTTCCCCATAAGAAATAATGGAAACGCAGATTATTAGTTCCACAACCATTTATTAATACAGTAAACCCTTCAGTTTATAGTCCATATAAGAAGATTATAGCAATGCAATAGGTTGTCTAACCATAAAATGTCCACCCACACATGGCAGCCTCCACTAGGGGATTAGAAACAAAATCCAGCAGGAGCTACAGAGTATAAAAGAGAAGAGAGGTCCCTCTAAGTGTAGCACACTGGTTACATTTAATGAAGGTACATTTAGCAACCCACATGGTTGATGACTAAAAGAGGCACATCTAAGTATGCAGGCACCTGGGGTAAAGCTGTCCACATAGAACGTCCTCCGCACCTCCAGCTCTTACCACTGTCAGTCTGCAATCGTGACCAGGAAGACTACCCTGCAGTACAGCGATTTGAAAGCGAGGCTTGAACCGCTCGTGGAACACAGCGTGGAAGGGATGATGTTGATAGCCGTGCAGAGGATGGTTTATGTGGACAGCTTTACCCCGGATGCCTGCATACTTAGATGTGCTTGTTTTAATCATCAACCCTGTGACTTGCTAAATGTTGTACTTTCATTAAATGTAACCATGTTGCTACACTTAGAGGCACCTCTGTTCTGTTTTATACTCAGTTGTCACATGACGCTACTTGTATATCAAGACATCGCTTATATCAAGTCAAAATGTATTTAAAAATTTTGCTTCTCTTGCAAAACGCTCTCAAACCAAGTTACTCTCAAACCAAGGTTTTATTGTACATTCCCCTGTCCATAGGGCTCCATAGAGCTTCAGATAAGGTCCACCTGAAAAACTAACTAACAGACAGACCTGATCGGAACACATGTGTAAAAGGCGCCTATGAAGGACACACATGCACACCATTAACCTCTTTCCACCAGCCATACGCATATATGCAGGTGGGCTTTAACGTTGGGAGGCCGCATATATGTGGCCCTAGGTAAACACATTACTGTGCTGAGTGTGCGCTCCCTGCACGCACCCGGCAGGTAACGAAAACCTTCCGATGCATACTTGGGATCAGGAGCTTTCCGATCATGTGACTGCCAATCACAGGGATCACATGATCAGAATGACCAGCTCCGCCTTCCAGCATTTATAATCTCTTACAGGGCTAAGAAGAGGTGTCGGGAAGGGGCTATTTCTGCCAGCGGATCCGCCTGCTCAGCGGGGAATCTGTCCGCTGATTACGGCTAAGCAGGCGGATGAGAGGTCTGTGTCTGCTCTGCTTATGCAGAGCGAACAAAACACAGCCAGCTTTCTTCTATGGGCGGTTTGATGTAAATGGACTGTCATCCGATCTGCCAGACGGATGGGGAACAGATTCCCCCATCTGTCTGTTTTTAGCAGATAGGATCGGACCAGATATTGGCAGGTGTAAACGGACACATGTCCGTTGACATCTGCTGCTCCATAGAGGGCAATGAATCATCCGGTCGAGTCTGCCTAAAAAAACTGAAAGGTGGATAGAAGGGGTTTATTTGGCAATGCTAAGAAAGGAGTCCCAATATAAACTAATAGAAGAAGGGGTGTGAGATTCTTCAATATGCCAATAAAATGCCAACATCATTCTTTTTATAATCAATGGTTACTTTGGGCTCAGACATTTCTTTGCCCCATAACAGAATCTGTGACATGCTATGCTCCTCAGCAGCGTATTTCCAAGAGAGTCAGAATTCACCTAGGAGAACACTAGAGAGATCTCCAGTCCAGATAGTGAATATTGGTGACTACGTTGTCGCACACAATTCCTCAGTATAGCAAAATCCAGGTAGATGCTCCTTCTCCTTAGGACAGCTCTCAGAACTAATCATTGGCGCTGACTCTTGACCAATCAGCACTCTGCAACCGGGCTGCACAGAACAGTTCAGAATGTGCCATCTTCAGATTAAAAGAGGATAGTATTTCCTGCAATGGGGCCACATATATATATATACAATATTTACACTGTATATACAGGGTGAATCATAAAGAAGTATACAGTTTCAACGCACTATAAAACAAGAACAATGTAAGATATTTTATATTACCTGTAACAGAACTGTAGGGGTATGTTTCATGTTTTTTTTTAGAGACAGTCACACTTAGACACACAACACACATTGAGCCGGTAATCAATTTTTGCCCAAGCGTGAGTTAAGATATCTGAATCAAGTGCAGTGATAGTAGCTGTGATACACTGTTTCAGCTCTGCTAGATCCACAGGAAAGGGAGGGGCAAATACCTTGTCCTTTACGTACCCCCACAGGAAAAAAGTCACAAGGTGTTAAGTCAGGACTTCCGGGTGGCCATAGGGTCAGTGGCATGTTGTAGCCCACGGCTCGTCCAATCCATCAGTGAGGAAGATGTTCATCGAGGTTACCTCGCACGTCACCTGACCAGTGTGGTTGTGCACCATCCAATTGGAGAATAAAGTTTTCACTGTCATCCTGCAACTGTGGCATCAACCAAAGACTTAACATATCCAGAAAAGAGCCTCCCGTGACAGTTTTCTCGTGAAAAACGAAGGGGCCATACTTTCCTTTTGGACACAGCATAGAACGCATTCACCTTAGGGGAATCTCGCATGTGTTGCACTGTAAATCTGGGATTCTCCATTCCCCAAAAGCGAACATTTTGCTTGTTTACTTGACCACTTATGTGAAATGCAGCTTCATCGGTGAAAACGAAGTGATCAGCAAAATCATCAATTTAAAAATGGTGCTGCATTTCAGCACATAATTCAAAGTGCTTTGTCTTGTCAAGTTCAGTGACATTTTGCAACATCTGTACTTTGTATGGAATCATTTTCAGCTTCTTTCTCAAAATTCTCCAGATAGTAGGCTGTGAAATCTGCACTTCATGACTCCGTATTGATTTTCCCGGGCTTCATTGAATGGCGATGCAAACACCATTGACGACTTCTTCCGATACATACGGTTGTCCAGGACTTTTAAGTTTGCATAAACAGCCTGTAGTTTCATATTTTTATGCCAATCTCAGATAGATCTTCTGGTTGAAGGTTCTTTTCCGAATCGTGAACGAAAATGCCGTTGCACAACAGTTACAGATTACGTTTTTCTCAATTTAAGAATACAAAACGCCTTTTCCACTGCAGACGCTGCCATTTTGGCTGACTAGTCATGTGACACACATGCCTACACGCTATTGCCTACGTCACTTCCAACAAACTTTATGAGTACATCTACCTAACAGTTCGCAGTTGTGGTCCGTGTCTTCAACTGTTACTGTCTTACAGCCTCTGGAAACTGTATACTTCTTTATGAATCCCCCAGTATATAAAATCTCCCAGCAGCTGCAAAAATATAAAAAAAAGCCTCTTCACCTCCTCTTTCCCACTATCTCCTTCAGACTTGCAGCTCATTTTCAGGGATAAATAAAGGCCAGTAATATTCAATCCACTTCCACTAAACCAAGGCTTTCAATAACACACCCCCACATGGAATGTATTATCACAGCCCTCACAAGTCATTATGTGATCAGTGCTCAGTTCAGGAGTGCCCTCTGCTCAGGAAGAAGAGGAAGTACCTGTGATGTCACTGGGCTGTCCTAGGAGGGCATGGATTTGGTTAAACCACTTGCCGACCAGGCATTTCTGGCACTTCTTGTTTAATTCAGTATTTTTTGCTAGAAAATTACTTAAAATGGAGTTTCAGTCATTTTTGTGTTTATTGAAAGTCAGCAGCTACAAAAAGTGTAGCTGCTGACTTTTAATAAACAGCCCCTCACCTGTCCCACGATCACCCGTGCTGTTTTCCCCGTGTCCTCCCTCGGTGGTGCTGGCATCTTCACTATATGCGAGCGGTGATGCGCTCTGTGACTGGTCCCGAAGTCTTATGGGACCTGTCATGTGGCCCAGAAGACTTCAGAAAGGAGAACTTCAGCTTCTGATCGCCTAAGGCGACCAGAACAGAAGTGGGAGCGGGTACCTGTCAAAACCTTTTGGGTGGAGCTCCACTTTAACACCCCAATCATTATATATATTATATGCTCATAGTTCTACGCTTTTAAAATTGCGTACGCTCGTGGAATGGCAACAGACTACGAAAATTAAAAAATCCCCATAGGTGATGCTTTAAAAATTTTAACAGGTTACCTGCTTAGAATTACAGAGAGGGTCTGGTGCTAGAATTATTGCTCTCACTCTAACAATAGCTTCTGCACACAAGCACGGAGGAATGAGAGAGAATAAAAAGAAAAAAACTTTTTTTTTTTTAGCACTTTTTTCCTATTACAAAGAACCCCCCTTATAATAGAAATAAGGATGATGGGTCCTTTTTATGGAGAGATCTGGCCCCGTAATCAATTTTTTTATTAAATAATTTCTTATTGTGTTTTTCTCCTTTTGTAGCGTCCTTTATGAGCTCCTGAGCCTCTCTTCCCCCCTCTTCTATTTATTTGGAATGAGCAGTGCTTGTAATGCCACGCACACACAAGCGGACTTTACGGCAGACTTGGTCCGGCGGACCGGAGTCCGTTGGATAATTTGATCGTGTGTGGGCTCCAGCGGACTTTTTTTTCCCAAAAGTTCAACGGACCTAGAAATGAGACATGTTTCAAATCTTTCCGACGGACTCGAGTCTGGTCAAAAAGTCCGCTTGTCTGTATGCTAGTCCGACGGACAAAAACCGACGCTAGGGCAGCTATTAGCTACTGGCTATGAACTTCCTTGTTTTAGTCCAGTCGTACATCATCACGTACGAATCCGTCTGACTTTGGTTGATCGTGTGTAGGCAAGTCCATTCAGTCGGCAAGTCTGTTCAGTCGGAAAGTCCGTCGAAAAGTCCGCTCATGTGTACGCGGCATTAGTTGTGGTCATGTTCACTGCTCTATGCACACTACACATCCCATAGTCCATAGTCAAGAGTGAGCAAGAGAGGGTGGCTACATTCCGACATACAGTGGGAAAACAAAGAATAAACGTGTCCACCCCCTGGACAGGAAGTCAGATCACAGCAGCAAAAAAAAAGGAATTTGGAAATATGAAAAAGGCTGAGAACAATAGCAGGTCCTTTTCAGAGCTAGGAATATAAAATTAAAGAGAATGACTTTTTTTGTTTGTTTTTCTTGTTTTAAACTATCATTCAGTGCCACTTTAAAATGTGATGTACTTCTTTGATTTTTTTGTAATTTAAGCAAATTTATTATGGCTTTCATAGCAAACCCACATGGTCATGGTTTTTTAAATAACTCCAAGGAACAAACAGTAGAACACACAAGAAAAATACGACATGCATTAGCCTAATGTATACGTATAATCCAATAAAAGCGGCAAACACTCAGAAAATAGTTGTGTGGGGGAAGCATTAACACAGCAGCCTTGTAAACTAAAGGGTAGGGAGTCGTGACTCGGGAGTGGGAGCACCGCCAGCCACCAGGACTGTTACTAGAGGACTGGTGGTCTGGAAGAGAAGAGGTGGTGATGAGGATCAAACCAGAGGAGTCAGCGAGCCACCCGGAGGACCGTGTCTGACTGCCCTGCACCTAAGCGAGCAATTGAGGACTGGAGGTCAGTGACAGCTTCAGCCAGCTTACACAAAGTCTGGGAGGGGGATCACTCGTGTCATGGGTGAGTGAATACACTACGGCTCTTTTACACTGGAGCATTGGCGCTTTTGCGGAGGTTTTCAGCTGCTAGCGGGGCGCTTTTAACACCCGCTAGTGGGCGAAGAAGGGATAAAATCACCCGCAAAGCACCGCTGCAGCAGCGCTTTGGCGGTGCTGCCCTTTCATTTCAATGGACAGGAGTGGTGTATACACCGCTCCAAAGATGCTGCTTGCGGGAGTTTTTTTAACGTCCTGCCAGCGCATCGCCTCAGTGTGAAAGCCCGAGTGCTTTTCTCCCTGAGACTGCAGGGGAGCCATTTTTTAGGAGCTTTACAGGCACTATTTTTAGCCAAAAAGTGCCAGAAAAATGCCTCAGTGTGAAAGGGGTTTTATGTAAGAGGGGACACTGATATACTGTACAGGTTCCCCCTAATATCAGTAAACCCCCCCACCATAGTGTATTCACTCTGCGGAAGGTTGTCTGTGGTCACCAGAGTCCCCCCTACATCAGAGTTCCCAACATTCCCCCTTAAATCTGAGTGCTCCGAGTTCCCCTCTACATCACATTCTGCAGGATTTCCCTTAAGCTGGTTACACACAGGCCAAAAATCAGTTGAAAACAGTTAGTTTTGGCCCATGTGTACACCTCCTCACCTCACAGAAACTGGTCTTACAACCTTCTTTTGTCTAATATGCATGCTGGGAAAACCAGCATCTGATCAGCGCTCACAACCATTGGTTGCAAATGCTGATCACTATGTTCTGGCAGGGAGGGGGGGCAGCCCCCTTTCGGGAACACAATAGCTTAGCGAGGAGATCACCGCACTAACTTAGGCTGTGTTAATACGGTGGTCCATACTTTTTTTAAATTTTGTTTAGCCTGTTGAGTTGAACAAAAAAAAAAAACTTCCTTTGTACCCAGCATTGCAGTGTAAGGGTGAACTCTGCGGACCCTGATGTGAATTGGAACTCTGATGTAAAGGACAATGCTGCAGACCCTGATGTAAGTGGGAACTCTGATGTAAAGGGGAACGCTGCAGACTCTGATGTAAGGGGGGAGCTCTAGTGATCAGAGACCACCTTATATCGGAGCTCCCCTGATACAAGAGAAAAAAAAGATCATGTTCCTAGAAAGTAGGTTGAACAGCATAGTGCTTGTGCTGTGCAATTTGTCCCTTTCTATGCTGTAAAATACCTGGTTGATCCTGCCTGTTCCTGTGTCCCCTATGTGAATTGACCATGGTAATCATGGCTGTTTATCCATGATACCGTGGTCAGTTTACATGCCTCCATCATCCTGCTGTGTTAGAGTCTTTCCCCTCTCTCTCCCCCTCTCTCCGTGCCTGTTAGTGTGTGAGCGATCTCCAAACCAGCCTCTCCCCTCCTGCTGCAGCAGAATTGTTATTGTGACCCTATTTGCCACATAACTGTAGTAAACCACAGTAGAGGGATATATTTTGTAACACATTTTCAGTATACACTATATGGAAACAAAGTATAAGAACCAGAGTGTGTACTTTACCACCCCTGTGATCAGTGACCCATCTATGCATTAGTGCTAGGTGGGTCTATACTTCAAACAAGAATTTATTGCACGTTGGTTAAAAAAAAAAAATGCTTGGTTTACAAAATTCACTTGGAGAGCTCAACATTCTTTGTGCTGATACTATCATTATAGACCAAGAAAATTCAGAGCCAGGCATGCAATTCATGGCAGGTGCTTCAGACCAGTTAATAAAACCCATCATCTCCAGGGGAGAATTTCATATAATTAACACCATATATCAAGCATAGAGATCAGGGTTCAGAAATAAACACACAGTTGGATGAAGAGCTGATGCTACTGGAAAGTTACTTGGGGGAAATATTTAACTCTTTCAAACGCAAAGTACTGTAAAGCTAAACATTTTGCTCCTGAACTCAAAAATTGTAGGTACAGTACAGAGCAAATGAATAGTAGCCTGCTCCCAGAGCTGATGAAGGAGGTGCTGCAGACCTAGTTAGCATCATTAAATTAACTGCTAAAAGGTAGGTTTATTAAACAGAGACCCCCGACATACATCATTTAAGCAGAGATGCTTACAATCTTTGTAAAAGTCTTAAAGGTGTCTTATGCCCCGTACACACGATTGGAAATTCCACCATCAAAAGTCCGATGTGAGCTTTTGGTTGGAAATTCCGACGGTGTTTGCTCCATTGGACTTTTGCTGGCGGAATTTCCGCCAGCAAAAGATTGAGAGCAGGTTCTCCATTTCTCAGACGGAAAAAGTTCCTATCGGAAATTCAGATCGTCTGTAGCAATTCCGACGAGCAAAATTCCTACGCATGCTCGGAAACAATTCGATGCATGGTCGGAAGCATTGAACTTAATTTTCTCAGCTCGTCTTAGTGTTGTACGTCATCGCGTTCTTGACGGTCGAAAGTTCAGAGAACTTTTGTGTGACCGTGTGTATGCAAGGCAAGTTTGAGTGGAATTCCGTCGGAAAAACTATCCAAAGTGTGTACGGGGCTTTAGAAGTGGCCACTCTACGACAGTTATTTCAATGTAAAGTGGGACATGCTGCATGCTGCACCAACTTTGCACGACTCATATGCGTACGTCTCTGTATAGGAACATACTATCATCCCATGCAAAAGAATCAGGTGCTGAGGGGACCAAGGGAAGGGGGCACCACAAAGTTTTTCCCTTAGCTACCATGCCCCTAATACCGTGTACACATGGGCGGACTTTTCGGCATCAAAGGTCCGATGGTCTTTCCGATGGACTTTTGATGGACTTCCGACGGACTTTCAAAAAGAACGGACTTGCCTACACATGATCACACCAAAGTCCGACGGATTCGTACGTGATGATGTACGACCGGACTAAAATAAGGAAGTTGATAGCCAGTAGCCAATAGCTGCCCTAGCGCGGGTTTTCGTCCGTCGGACTAGCATACAGACGAGCGGATTTTTCGACCGACTCGAGTCCGTCAGAAAGATTTGAAACATGTTCCAAATCTAAAGTCCGTCTGATTTTCGACCGAAAAAGTCCACTGCAGGTCCCATGAAGTCCACACACAGTCGGATTGTCCAACGGATTCGTCCCGTCGGACCAGTCTGGTCGAAAAGTCCGCCCGTGTGTACACGGCATTAGGGAAAACTTCACCAATCTTTTTTGTCCCCTTTAGCCCTGATCCCATCCTTCCCCTCCACAGATGTATACTTACCAACCAAGTTCCAACAGCTGCAGGCTCTGTTGTGTATTTACATCCCACTCCCTCCCTTGGCTGCACAGACACATTATAGCCATAAAACTTCTATAGGGCTTGCTTGATTGCGATTTGTCATGTGATTTGACAGTTCAAAATCACATGACAAATCGCATCCCATTTGCGACAATGGAATTGCATATTGTTGTGACTCAAGACTTTGAAAATGGTTTCTGCACTACTTTTCTGTGATTTAATTGCGACTTGCATTGATTTCTGTTAAATGAAGTCATAAGCCACAATGAAATGGCACATCAAAATCGCACTGATCCATGGCTTTGAAATCTTGCTGAAGTAGCGCAATTACAAAGCTGCACTGGTGCGAGCCAGGGCTAAATGTCTTGCCAGTTAAACAATGGAGGGGGTACCATTGTTAGGCTGTGCTTAGGACCTAATTTGTTCTTAATCCAGCCATGGCCTACCCGTATTTCTGATAATGGCAGCTATGACATAGTGGACTTAACTGGTCTCTTCACGTGATGCTCCAGTCATCCTACATACAGTATATCCCTCTTAAAGCTGAAGTTTATTTAATAACTTTTTTCACTTCTGTGAATAGATTTGTGACAGTTATCCCATGTTCCTCCTCTGAAAACAATATGAGGGCTTTCGTCAGTGAAGGGGTGGACAGAAAGGGGCAGGAACCCATTGCAATCTTCTTCAGTGCACTCCAGTGGTAGACCTGAAACTATTAAAATCATGCAGCGCCCAAAGTTCAGCGTTGTGAAGAGGACTAGGCATCATTGGAGAGAAGATTTCTACAGGAACCGTCAACCTGAAGGTTGTGAGACATACTTCATAACAGGTAAGTTACATGACTGCAGCTGTAGCAAAAAGGAAAAAAAAGTGGGGCTCTTTTAGCCCTACTTCTCCTGTAGGTCACAGGAGAACACTTCCTTCTGCACTCCTGTAACCCATACTCAGCTGACAGCAGGCTAAATTCCCCTGTAAGCTAATGTCATTCAGCTGGTCGAGACTCTGAAGTGAACCCATACTAAATGACGGGATCCACCCAGATGCCAGGACAGCAGCTGGCTCAGCCTCTCAGCGAGCCACTAAACGCCTGAGTCAGCCATTCCTGTCCGCTCCACAGCCCAGTGCTCCACTGGAGGGGCAGAGCAGAGAGCCATTGACTTACAATCACCGGCTCCCTGCTCACTGAAAACCAAGAATTGAGCAACTGGTTCTCTTAGAGGCAGCAGGGGACAGATGCAGCATCAGATTCTTTTTTCAAACCCCATATTTCTCTTGTAAAATGAAATCCTACCGGAAGGTAATAATGTCATTATTCTGCTGGTTAATTTGGCATATAAGAATGCATTTTTTTTATTACAAGAAGGGAATAAAAGGGTAACACAGAGTTTGCAAAGGTAAGAAATATGTTGCAAGGTCCGTTTCTCAGTGCACCTTTAATGTGCCTTTATATGTATCCAGAATCAGTTCTGCATTGCTGGCAGGCATAATGGCAGATGTGAGCTAACGCCTAAGGCAGCAGGTTTAGAGTTTACAAATGTTTACAAACTGTAGAAATGTTTGTATTTTGTTTCACTTTTCTCTGAGTAAATTCAGCAAGAGAACGGTAGTGGGAACACGATGCAGGTGATTGAAAGGATTCATAAGGCCACTTTCAGATGGGATGGACTCCGTCCTGATCAGTAGGGGATCCGCTCACAGATCCCCTGCTGATTGGAGCAGAAGGGGCCAATGATACATCCATGTCTACTCAGTTTCTGCTCTTCTCTATTGGCAGCATGGTGTAAACGGACTCCAATATCTGTTTGCATCCCACTACCCCCTGATCTGATCCACCTAAACAGAAAAGGACATAGGCAGGCGGGTGTAACCGGACACAAGTTCGTTTACACCCACCTGTAAATAGGGGTGCATGGACCATCTGATCGGGTCTGCCTGAAAAACTGACAGGCAGACCTGATCAGACCTGCCACGTGAAAGGGGCCTAAAACTTTGTAGTTCAGGATACATGAAACTATCTCTCCTTTCTCATGTCCTCGTTATCCCCAGAGGAACGATTAAAATATACAGTATCTCACAAAAGTGAGTACACCCCTCACTATTTTATTATATCTTTTCATGTGACCACACTGAAGAAATGACACTTTGCTACAATGTAAAGTAGTGAGTGTACAGCTTCTATAACAGTGTAAATTTGCTGTTTCCTCAAAATAACTCAACACACAGCCATTAATGTCTAAACTGCTGGTAACAAAAGTGAGTACACCCCTATGTGAAAACGTCCAAATTGGGCCCAAAGTATCAATATTTTGTGTGGCCACTATTATTTCCCAACACTGTCTTAACCCTCTTGGACATGGAGTTCACCAGAGCTTCACAGGTTGCCACTGGAGTCCTCTTCCACTCCTCCATGACGACATCACGGAGCTGGTGGCTGTTAGAGACCTTGCGCTCCTCCACCTTCCATTTGAGGATCCTCCACAGGTGCTCAATAGGGTTTAGGTCTGGAGACATGCTTGGCCAGTCCATTACCTTTACCCTCAGCTTCTTTAGCAAGGCAGTGGTGGTCTTGGAGGTGTGTTTGGGGTCGTTATGTTGGAATATTGCCCTGCAGCCCAGTCTCCGAAGGGAGGGGATCATGCTCTGCTTCAGTATGTCACAGTACATGTTGGCATTCATGGTTCCCTCAATGAACTGTAGCTCCCCAGTGCCGGCAACACTCATTCAGCCCAAAACCATAACACTCCCACCACCATGCTTGACTGTTGTCAAGACACATTTGTCTTTGTACTCCCCACCTGGTTGCCGCCACACATGCTTGAAACCATCTGAACCAAATAAGTTTATCTTGGTCTCATCAGACCACAGGACATGGTTCCAGTAATCCATGTTCTTAGTCTGCTTGTCTTCAGCAAACTGTTTGCAGGTTTTCTTGTACATCATCTTTAGAAGAGGCTTCCTTTTGGGACGACAGCCATGCAGACCAATCTGATGCAGTGTGAGGCGTATGGTCTGAGCACTGAAAGGCTAACCCCCCACCCCTTCAACCTCTACAGCAATGCCGGCAGCACTCATACGTCTATTTCCCAAAGACAACCTCTGGATATGATGCTGAGCACGTGCACTCAACTCCTTTGGTCGACCATGGCAAGGCCTGTTCTGAGTGGAACCTGTCCTGTTAAACCGCTGTATGGTCTTGGCCACCGTGCTGCAGCTCAGTTTCAGGGTCTTGGCAATCTTCTAATAGCCTAGGCCATCTTTATGTAGAGCAACAATTCTTTTTTTCAGATCCTCAGAGAGTTCTTTGCCATGTTTAACTTCCAGTGACCAGTATGAGAGAGTAAGAGTGATAACACCAAATTTAACATACCTGCTCTTCATTCACACCTGAGACCTAACAAGTCACATAATGCCGGGGAGGGAAAATGGCTAATTGGGCATACCCACTTTTGTTGCCAGCGGTTTAGACATTAATGGCTGTGTGTTGAGTTATTTTGAGGGGACAGCAAATTTACACTGTTATACAAGCTGTACACTCACTACTTTACATTGTAGCAAAGTGTAATTTCTGTCACATTAAAAGATACAATAAAATATTTACAAAAATGTGAGGGGTGTATTCACTTTTGTGAAATACTGTATTTCAAATCTCAGGGAACCTTGGCTAAAAAAAAAAAAAAACTTTAGAGGTATTTTGGACATTATATTGATGGTCAATGGGAAGAATTGTAGTGCTCACTTCTGTGGGAGCCGCTGGATTGTTGGGTCTTTCCCTTTCACACAGTCAGGCAACAGAAATTTCTATGCTTTGATGGCTCTATAAACAGTCCAGGGTTTTTTTGTTTATATAAGGGATAACTTGGATAGGGAATAGGGATGCCCAGAACTGGAGAACATGAATAAACATGGGAGGACTTGCGAATGTCTCTGGTTCTAACAACTGCCTCCAAAGTGCTGTCCACCCATGAGAGTAATGGTGCAGAAAACGAGTAAAATGTAAGTATTGCAGCGTTACTGTTCTCGCTATAAAGGCTTAGGGTATGTAGTGGAATTTACTCACTCAGTCCCTTTAAGTGAATCCTGGAATCCAAGCAGTTGCTGTAGAGGCACACTGCTGTACAGACCTGGGCTTGATTACAGGGTGTCTTCAGCTAAGCCTAGCTGAAGGTGGTAAAGGGTGTGAGGCTTCCAGCTTGCTCTTCTCTTCCTCTCTCTCTCCTGGCCTTCCTTCTGATCCCCCCCCCCCCAGCACAGGGGTCTCCTTCAAATGACTGGACCCTGGACTCTGCTCTCTGACAATCAGGCTCCTGTCTATTTATGGTTTGTTCCCTCACCTCTCTAGGGCCCCAGGGATTGGAAGGAACTCCATAAATGTTCAGACTGTAGTATCTGCTCCTCCACCCACTAGATTCTAGAACTATCCACAGAGATCTAAAAATCAGGGGGAGGTAACAGAACCGCAGTCCTTGGTGCATTGCACAGTCAAAACACAACAAATTAACCCCTGCTCTTCTGCCTGAGGAGCCAACACAATTTACCTTACCTAGCAACTAGGAGGGTGCTACACAGTGCTGGCCAGAATACCACCATACCACCCCTACAGTTAGATAAAAAAGATCATTGCCGCCATATGGCTAGCGATCCCAAGTGGAACTATGTACGTGCCATCAAATGGGAAGTCAGTCAACCACAGCTCAAGGAACACTTAGCAACCTCTGGAGCAGACTTCCCCACCTTTTTAACACAGAGGAACCCTTGAAATAACGTTTTGGACTCAGTGAACCCCTGCTAAGAATTACTAGATCTACAACTCATGATACTTTAGTGTGATGGTCAGTGAGAAGAATGCTCCTTACATTTGTGGCCACTGGGGGGAGTTATACCCGTACAGGTAGCTTAAAAGATCTATGGTGTCAGTGGGAACTTTTCTGAGAGGCAGAAATTGCTTATTGCTCAAGGAACCCTTAGCAATCTCTGGAGGAACCCTAGTGGAGAACCTCGAGTAGTGAATGGTTGCCCTATACATTTGAAAAGTAGTTCTGCTAGTTATGCATATAAATCAGATCTTATGCTGCCTCCAACAGGGAATTGTAGCACAATGAAAAGGATGAAGATGAGAGATAGAGCTTGTAGAAAAGGATATTATCATTCAGTGAACCTAGGGCAACATAGTACGGTTCGATGTGAAGGATACTGCTGTACGTGAAGGATACTGCTGTACTGTGTGGAAAATACCATTAATAAGTCATGCTGCACTATAAAAATACATTTACTCTCAAATTGTTTTATTTGCAGACATTCTTTTGCAGGATATAACAACACAGTTCTAGTGCACTTATCCAGCTATCCATTGCTTTGACTTGTCTGAGCTTCCCCCGTGGTATACCTATTTATACTCAAGCTTATTCTTCATTCAGTGGACTCCAGGACTTACAGATCAGTTTCCCAATCCAATTAAATGAAACAATTTGATGGAATACAAGAGGACTATTTCCGCACACTCCTAATGCCACATAATTACACAAACAAGGTATTAAATCCCTTAACTAGAAAGCAATGAACAAAGAGTTATTTCCTCCCAGAACGCACATGAAAAAAACCAAAAAAACAATCTGCAAATATCACGAGGATGGAAGTGTAAACCGGATCAGATGTGGAGGGGGTTAATTATGCTTAACCCAGGTAGCTTAGCACTCCATTAGTAAAAAGGCTTAAGAAATAACAAACAGTGATGATCCAGGAGTACAAAGGGGGGTGAGGCAGGTAGCACAGAATCCCTCAACAGTTGCAGATGTGCAGATGTGTTGCTAGGATACAGACAGAACAAGGCAGCAGTGGGAGAAGATGCACAGAGACAGTAGACAGGCATGATGGGAGAGAGAAAAAAAAAAAATCGGGGAGGTACAAGTGGTTTTAAAAGAGCAAAGAAAAATCAGCAACAGGATTACAAAAAATGAGGGATTAAGTTAGAGATGAGAATGATGTACGTAGAAAATTGAAAAAGATGAGAAAGATAACAATGGGGGGGGGGGGGGGGGGAGTGTTAACACAGAGGTAAGTGACAGCACTAGTGACATAAAGAAACATGGTAACAGAATGTATGATAATCCGGCTAAAGGGTGCAATCCCAGGAAACTGTAACTATGGAAATATTGTAAAAGAGAAATATGCTAAAAAAAAAAGAGGCAAATATCGAGTCTGCTCAAGTACTAACACCGGATAGAATAAGAAAGAGATCGGCGATAGAATGAGATAGATGGGGAACTTTAGGAAAAGAATTGCGAATCAACGTAATTGCTTTTTCATCACATCTGATGAAGACTGGTTATACCATCCTGTGAGGAGCATCTTAAAATGCTTTTCCGGTATTCACAAGCCTTAATAGGTACTCAGCAGAGCGGAGGAGAAATCAAGTGTCATTGGAAGTGGCAGTGCTAAACATCTGAAGAGTGGCAGCAATAGGAGGAAGGTTAAAATGTGTCCCTGCAATTTAGAATGGAACTGCAAATGATAGAAAATGGGTCACAGAAGAACATCAGGATAATATCTTCTATCATGTTTTTACCGCAATTGATGTGCGGAGCCTCATATACAAGACTAACCCCAGAGGCAGGTGATCCCAATATGTCTTCTGCCTGGCAGAGCAATCCAGGTATTATATACCCTGGTGTCTATAACATTGCTACATCAGGTGCATAACTGATGATTGGGGTCCGCACATGTTTTTCCACTTTTTTTTACAACCTGTAATGCTTCCACTGTTATCTGTACAACTTAAAGTGTCACTATAACCACATCATGTAAAACTATCAATAAATGGTGTATTACATGCTGTTCATACTCAATCAGTCACTATGAGATTCATTTTCTGTATTCTGCAAAAAACCTGGTTGATCCTGCTGTTCTCTAACTTCACCTTCTGTTGATGTCCCCAATTCAGCTAGGGTTTTAGCAGCTGTGGTGGCAACTCTGCACATGCTCAGTTTTTAGTGAGGTTCTATGCTGATCATGTCCTCCATATAACATCAGAGCAGCCCATGTGAGGATAGAGTCACCCATGTGGGAGTATACACAGTGGTCAATGAAAGCCCACTCCCTCCTCCATGCCCACTAACCAGCTAAACACAATTGGGGGCAAGATATTACATGTAGATTAATGGAGGCTCCCCCCCCTTTTATTCTAGGACACAGGCTGGAGGGGCGTGACACAGCTTGTGACTGGCAGAAATCTGCCCACACCATGTTATTGCCAAAAAATAGTAACAATTCCATTTCAAGTATATATTTGTATGACAATTTAAAACAGTTTATTGATATTATTTACTTTTACTCTGTATTTCAAAGGCTGTTTTCTTTTTTCATTTTGAACATGTGACCAGCAGTAAAAGGACTAGAAGCACCTCCTGTTTATGTTACCCTGCAGATAGGCTGGGAAAGATCTGGGTCATGTGACAGCTGTATATCGATTAGGAAAATGGTACTTCGATTCTTTTTAAATTAAAACAATTACAGTGCCATCATCCACATACTGAAATAGAAGGGACAATGTCAATTAAACAGTGTGTGTTTAGCACAAGCAGGCCCCGGGTTACAAACAAGATAGGGTCTGTAGGATTGTACTTAAGTTGCATTTGTATGCAAGTAGGAACAGGTACATTTTTTAAGTGTAGCTCCAGCCCAAAAAAAATATGTTTACATTTTTTGAATAACATGGGGAAGGGTTAACACCCCTGTAATGTTTGTTTTGCTGTCTGTACCCCTGTTAAGAAGATTTCAACTCACTTTGTGTCACTGTGACAATTGGATTTTGAAAATTTTGTGAAAACAAGGATCGGTGATAAAGCTTCAGTGGAGACACCTTTTTCCCATAACAACTCTTACAGGAGAGAATTTCCCTTTCCAGGGGTAGATTTCCTCTCACTTCCTGTCGTCTCCCTCTGTAAGTAGGAATCGTAAGTAAGTCAGATGCCTTTATCACTTTAATACAGTATTAAAACTCCCATAAATGTCATATATTGCAGATTACCAACTAATGGCTACATTACATATAGTAAAAAATATTCATATTTTATTCAGTATCAAGCTTAAAAAAACTTTAAAAAAAAAAATATCACATTGCCATGAAATTCATACAACCATGCAGCCACTTATGCTCTACATGTTTCGCCCAGAAGAGCTTCCTCAGGAGACTTACGAGTGCTGCATAAGGATGATGCTATGGGTGAAAAAGACAAACAGGTATGAAAATTTACAATGATTGTATTGCATAAATTTCATTAAAATTATCTTTTTATCAATTAGACATAGCTTTACAAAAATAACTATACATTGAATATTTTGAATTAAGAAGAGGGGCCTACCAGATGCCTAAAAATCACAACTTGAATCAATTGAGTACATGAATTCCTATCCATCCAAGTTTTTTAAACTTGATACTGAATAAAACATGAATATTTTTTACTATATGTGACATAGTTGTAAATTCATGTTGGCACCTTAAGTCCCCCTCTGTGTCCCAATATTTGCTTGAAATTGGGATGTGGTGCCTGTTTCGAGCCTTTCATTGTCCAAAATCTGGTATCTAATGGCCACATTAGTTTTCTTTTTTTTTGGGGGGGGGGGGGCTTTTTTATTTTATTTTCACCAGGTGATTCAGCCATAAACACACTTCCTGTCTTATGGCATCCCCACTCTGGATGGAGGAACACCATAGACATGTTTGGACAGCAGCATTGTAAATCTGCGGAGAGGGTAGTGTTAGATTAGCAGATTTAGATGAACATGACTAACAAATTAAAGCTTAACTCCAACTTACACTTTATAAGCAGTTACAGTAGCAGTCTTTTTCCTTTTGGGATAAAGGTTTTACTTTTAATAATAAAAGCTGAACATTGTAAGCACCCCTATTATTGGATAAATGGTGTGTCAAAACCCTCTAACTGCTACTTTGCCTGGACAGTACAGTCTGTTAAGGAAGGTTAAAAAAAGCCTAGAAAGAAACTAATAATACAAACCAGTAAGCTGCAGCGTATTACATTTTTGTGTTTGAGTGTAATAGTGCTTTAAATCTGAAACCTTGAAATCCTTTTCCTTCTCTCACTTCTCCATTTACAGGCTATTATCTTTGGCATTTTTAAGGGCACTTCACTTTTTTCTTTTCGGTCTGTAAATGCTCCTCTATGTTAGCCTAAGTGGCCATGCACACATAGGCTTTTACATATTAGAAGAGGAGCGTTTACCGGCGGAAAAGCCCCATTACCTAGGCATTCAGGAGAGGAGCGTTTAGGCAGAAATTAAAATGACATATCTAAATGCCTGTCAATGGGTCTTTTCACACTTAAATGCTAGGCGCATTTAGCGCTTGAGAATTCATTCATTTCAATAGCCAGAGTAAATTAATATTCTGGCCAATGGAGTGAATGAACGTCCAAAGGCTTGATGTGCTAAATGCATTTGCAAAACACAGATTTTTAAGCTGCTTTTCTCCTGCCATGAGAAAAGGCGTTCAGAGTAGTGAGCTCAGTGTGCAAGAGGCCTTTATCTGAATCTTTAGTAAGTTTCCAGCAACAAACTATAACAAGTTTAATAAAGTTAAAATGGTTGTAAAGTCAGAAAGTTTTTTATCTTAATGCATTCTATTCATTAAGATAAAAACCTTATCTGTGTAGCAGCCCCCCTTATACTTACCGGAGCCCCAGCGATGTCCACAAATTCCTCCTAATTGCCTGAGAAATAGCAGCGGTGTCATTGGCTCCCGCTGCTGTCAAGCCAATCAGGAGAGAAAGGGGTGGTGCCAAACCGGGGCTCCATGTCTGAATGGACACAGGGAGCTGTGACTCGGCTCAGGTGCCCCCAAAGCAAGGGGAGAGCCGAAGAGGGACCCGAGAAAAGGAGGCTCGGGGCTGCCCTGTGCAAAACCACTATACAGAGCAGGTAAGTAAAACATGTTTGTTATTTTTAAAAGAAAAAAAAAACGAGACTTTAAGGTCCTTTCACACTGGGGTGGTTTGCAGGCGCTATTGCGCTAATAATAGTGCCTGCAAACCGACCTGAAACAGCCGCTGCTTTAATTCCAGTGTGAAAGCCCCGGGGGCTTTCACACTGGAGCGATGCGCTGGCAGGACGGTAAAAAAAGTCCTGCCAGCAGCATCTTCGGAGCGGTGAAGGAGCGGAGTGTATACCGCTCCTTTACCGCTCCTGCCCATTGAAATCAATGGGACGGCGAGACTATACCGCCGGCAAAGCGCCTCTGCAGAGGCGCTTTGCGGTGGTTTTAACCCTTTCTCGGCCGCTAGCAGGGGGGTAAAACCGCCCCGCTAGCGGCCGCATACCGACGGTAAAGCGCCGCTTACAATAGCGGCGCTTTACCGCCAACAACGCCCCCGCCCCAGTGTGAAAGGGCTCTTACAATCACTTACAATCACTTTAATGTCCAGCTAAAATGTTTCTTTTTGTTTGGGGCAGGTTGGGTAGAGATTAAGAGCCCTTTCACACTGAGCCGCCTGGGCATCAGCGCTAATTGCTATTGTTAGCGCCGCTTTACCTTCGTTTTATTCGGCCGCTAGCGGGACGATTTTAACTGCTAGCGGCCGAGAAGGGGTTAAATCCGGCCGCAAAATGCCACCGGAGCGGCGTTTTGCCGGCGGTATCGCAGCGCTGCCCCATTGATTTCAATAGGAAGCAGCAGGGGAGGAGCGGTGAGTTCACCGCTCCTTCACCGCTCCAAAGAAGCTGCTGGCAGGACTTTTTCTGATGCCCTGCCAGCGCACCGCTCCAGTGTGAAAGCCCTCGGGCTTTCACACTGGAGTGCATGGAGCAGCTGTTTTAGGGCGTTTTGCAGGCACTATTTTGAACGCTATAGCGCCTGCAAAACGCTCCAGTATGAAAGGGGTCTTAAAAGTGTCTGCTACCCCTCTCTGCCAATCCCTCCATTGGCTGCCACTCGTCCAACGAATTAAATTCAAAATACTAACAATAAGTTACAAAGCCATCCACAACTCTGCCCCCAGCTACATTACTAGCCTAGTCTCAAAATACCAGCCTAATCACCCTCTTCGTTCCTCCCAAGACCTCCTGCTCTCTAGCTCCCTCATCACCTCCTCCCATATCCGCCTCCAGGACTTCTCCCGAGCTTCGCCCATCCTCTGGAATTCCCTACCCCAATTTGTCAGACTGTCTCCAAACGTATCCACTTTTAGGCGATCCCTGAAAACTTTCCTCTTCAGAGAAGCCTATCCTGCCTCCATCTAACAACTGCACTATTTTCTCCATTAGCTCATCCCCCACAGCCATTACCCTTTTGTATAACTTGACCCTCCCTCCTTGATTGTAAGCTCTAACGAGCAGGCCTCTCTGATTTCTCCTGTATTGAATTGTATTGTAATTGTACTGTCTGCCTTAATGTTGTAAAGTGCTGCGTAAACTGTTGGCACTATATAAATCCTATATAATAATAATAATAAACCACTGTCAGGTTTTTAATGCTATCTGAGGCTCCACTAGAGAGATTTCCCCTCATGTGTGCTCCAGTTTTGTTACACAGAAGTGGGCGAAAATCTCCAACACCAAAGACAGAAAAAAATAAGTTTTATTCCGGTTCCTTAACCACTTGAGGTCTGGGCCATAGCCGAATGACGGCCACAGCGCAGATCTCAATTTCCGGGAGGCCGTCATAGGACGTCCTCCCCTGTGCATGTGCCCCACGCGCACCCTGCAGGCCGCGCTGTGCACGCGCTGTGATCACCGAGTCACGGAGACTCGAGTGATCACAGATCCGAGCAAGGGGCCGATCCCAGCCCCTTACCATGTGATCAGCTGTCAGCCAATGACAGCTGATCACATGATGTAAACAAAAGCTTGGTAATCTTTTTTTTTTTCCTCCTCACACTGACAGCGCGAGGAGGAAAAAAAGCCGTTGACCGGCTTATGTTAAAGGGACATTGGTCCCCGAAGAGGAAGGAGGCACATCTGCCTCATCTGTGCCTGGCAGTGCCACCTGCCATTGCCACCTGCCAGTGCCCAGCAGTGCCACCTATCAATGCCCAGCAGTGCCACCTATCAATGCCCACAAGTGCCACCTATCAATGCCCACATGTGCCAGCTATCAATGCCCACCAGTGGTGCTAATCAGTGCCACCTAGCAGTGCTGCCATCAGTGTAAGCAATCAGTGCCCATTATTGCCACCCATCAGTGCCCATCACTGTCACCTATCGGTGCCCATCAGTGCCACCTCATCAGCGTACATCAATGAAGGAGAAAAATTACCTGTTTGCAAAATTTTATAACAAAATATAAAAAATATATACAATTAAAATTAAATTAAAATAAAAAACTGCAGAGGTGATCAAATTAAAAATTTCATTTGAGTACAGTGTTGTATGACCGCGCAATTGTCATTCAAAGTGCATCAGCGCTAAAAGCTGAAAATTGGTCTGGACAGGAGGGGGGTTTAAGTGCCCAGTAAGCAAGTGGTTAAATCAGCCAAAAATTCAATCAGTGGGTGACCCTGTCTGTTGCCTCCCACCCAACATCCTTTAATTGAAAAACTACCAAATAACACTTGCAGATGTAGCCACTGTTTGGAGGCAGTAGTACCTCCTAAACACCTGTCAGCCTGTTATGTCACCCTTTGAAAGGTGATTCACCATGGATCACTTTTCAGAGGGTGGTAAGCTTACCTCCTGTCTGAAAGAACCCTACAAGGGGCATTTATCAACACTGGGGCAGCCAGAATCTGGAGCAAACATGCCTTGAAACCAAACAGCTTCTATCTTGCATTTTCAAAGCTTAAAGTGGTTGAAAACCCTGTACAACCACTTTTACCACTTTTACCTTTTTAATCTGGGTTTACAACCACTTTAAAAGCTAAACCCTCCTATCTTTCACAGTCAAGCAAGCTGCCATCTTAAACCTGGTTTGATCTGCAGTTGCCATGTTGCTGCATGTGTGATCATTTTGAACAACAGCCATTTGATGGCTTGACAATTTGATTGAGAGCACAAGCAACTTTGACAATTACCATTTACAGCATGCCTTGAGGCTGGGTTCACATTATCTGCGGAGCGGCTCACAGCCGGGTGTCCAGTGCGTCCCTGTTCACTGTTTCAAGTCCGAATTTTTGCCTAAATTTGGGCCTGAAACAGAACCAAAGATGCACAGGACCCTTCTGCACTCCGCGGCCGCCCCGAAGATGTGTGAACCGGTTCTTTTGAGAGCCGGTTACACTCCTGTCATGTGAATTGGATGCGGAGAAAACCACATCCAATTTGCATAAGTTTGAACCCAGCCTGAAGGTAAGTGTTTTGGGAAACAGTTAAATTGATTAGTTTAGTTCCACTTTAACCACTTTTGGACTGGCTCATGACAATATACATCGGCTGTTTGAAGAGGAATACCGTTGTTATTGCAGCAGATAGCTGCAAATAACCTCCGTATCTTCTTCAGCCGGCGGTCCTCTTTCAGATAAAAGTGGTCTCAGCGGCGGTTTCGCCGCAAGATCACTTTTATTGGGGGTGGGAGAGGCCCTCCACTACTTACTGGATCGGGTCCTCTCTCCTGCTTGGCTGGCTGCCGAGTGAGGGGAAGATGGCCCCCACTAGGCTCCATAGCATTGACTGGTGGAAGCGACGTCAATCGTCACTTCAGCCGAATGCTCTTAAAGGAGAATTTTTTTTTTATTGCATTTTAGTGTAAATATGAGATCTGAGGTTTTTTTTTACCCCAGATCTCATATTTAAGAGGTCCTGTCATGCTTTTTTTCTATTACAACGGATGTTTACATTCCTTATAATAGGAATAAAAGTGACCCAATTTTTTTTTTTTTAAAGACACTGTCAAAATAAAAAATAAAAAGTAAAATAAATAAGAAAAAAAGATTAAAAATTTAAAGCGCCCCATCCTGCCAAGCTCGCGCGCAGAAGCAAACGCATACGTTAGTAGTGCCTGCATGTAATAACGGTGTTCAAACCATGAGGTATCGTCATGTGAGATATCGTCGCGATCATTTGAGCGAGAGCAATAATTCTAGCCCTAGACCTCCTCTGTAACTCAAAACTGGTAACCTGTAGAAATTTTTAAACATCGCCTGTGGAGATTTTTAAGGGTAAAAGTTTGTCGCCATTCCACGAGCGGGTGCAATTTTGAAGCATGACATGTTGGGTATTAATTTACTCGGCATAACATTATCTTTTACAATATAAAAAAAAATTGGGCTAACTTTACTGTTGTCTTATTTTTCAATAAAAATTTTTTTTTTATTTTTTAATTAAAAAAAAATGTATTTTTTTCCAAAAAAAGTGCACTTGTAAGACCACTGCGTAAATACAGTGTGACAGAAAGTATTGCAACAACCGGCATTTTATTCTCTGGGGTGTTAGAAAAAAATATATAATGTTTGGGTTTTCTAAGTAATTTTCTAGCAAAAAAAAAAAAAAAATGATTTTAACCTGTCAACGCAAATCTCAAAACGAGGCTCTGTCCTTAAGTGGTTAACTAAACAAGCTGGAGATGGAAGCACAGCTGCTCCAGGTTTTATCCCCAGCAGTTTTGATAAATTCCCCTTCTATTTCTACATTTGACAGCTGTCACCGAGCAGGGTTTCATATTTTGGAGCTTTTCCCTTTAGTCCTCTTCAGGTGTCATCTGTAGAATTTTCGATTTACCTTCAATTGCTGTACTCTGAAACTAGTTGCTAAAATAGGAAGGGAAAAATACCCAGTTAGGACAGAACAAGGGTATTGAAGACTTCCCTACTCCACCGAAAATGAGAAAACCTTGAACTAAGCTCTCTCTGCATAGTAGAAAACATAAGGTGGCGGATGGCATCTTTATGTACACTGTCAGAAATAAAATGAAGCTGCTATGCTAATACTGACCTTCTGAAGGTTGACATTAGCATAGGTTGAGGCTCTTGCCCCATGCCTATAGAGCCCTGGTGTCCAACCTGCAGCCCTTTGGCATGTTTTGTGTGGCCCACTGAGCCCCTACAGGCTCTTCTCTGTTTCCCTATTGCTCTGTTAAAGCAGTGTACTGCAGCCTCAGTCTGTAAAAACTTCTATAGTATGTCTGCAATCTCTGATCATCTCCTGTACCATGTCTGCAATCTCTGACCATCTCTTGTACTATGTCTGCAATCTCTGACCATCTCCTGTACCATGTCAACAGACCATCTCTTGTATCAAGTCTATGAATATAATACAAGAGATGGTCAGAGACAGTGTATATACAATACAATAGATGGTCAGAGACTGCAGTCTCCGAACATCTCTTGTATTCTGTCTGCAGTCTCTGACTTTCTCTTGTATTCTGTCTGCAGCCTCTGACCATCTCTTGTATTCTGTCTGCAGCCTCTGACCATCTCTTGTATTTTGTCTGCAGTCTCTGACCATCTCTTGTATTTTGTCAGCAGCCTCTGACCATCTCTTGTATTCTGTCTGCAGCCTTTCACCATCTCATGTATTTTGTCTGCAGCCTCTGACCATGTCTTGTATTCTGTCTGCAGTCTCTGATCATCTCCTGTATTATGTAAACAAGTAGAAGAAGGCGCAATACCATATACCTTATATACTGTTGCCTATACGCACAAAGGCAGGGTCCATACAAACATATATATAAACTGTATATGTAGGTATAAAAAGAGTCATTCAAGGCAGCCACCGAAAGGAACCAAAGCCAGATCCAATGTGCTAAGATAAAAACAAGGAAAAGGGGGCGCCACTGAATATGTATCAAATAAAATTTATTATTAAAAATAACATCCACTCACATGTGAGACTGAAGAGTAGATCTCAGGTACATCTTATGACACACAATGGAGGGAAGGACTACAAATGTCAGCAAGTCCAATAGCACTGGCATCACTCTGATGGGCTAAAGATGAGCTGCGCTGAGTCAGAAGTAGTTTATGGGCACACCACGAACAGGAGAGCTGAAGAGCCGTCTGGGGTAGTGTGGGTTCCAAGAGTGGAGGATATGAGGGCGTCCAGCCTGTTGCTGTTAGTGTAAAGCGAAAGTCCCAGCAAGTCGTCCGGCATCCGTGATGGTATGGAAAGCACGGCCGTGTGATCGGAGCCAGAACGAGGCTAGGATCGCAAACACTGCGGCGCCGGGCTGTGACGTCACTCCTGTGCGACGCGTTTCCGAGATAGCTCGCTATCGATGGAGAGGATAGCGGCACTCCTTTGTCAAGCATAGGGCAATGGTGTGAAGCAGAGGTATTATATAGTCAATGGGGAGGAGGGGCCTTAGCAAGGAACATTCAGTACAAATTAAAAACATTAGCAAAAGAAAATTAACGGACATCTAATGGACATATAATGAAAACACATAAGTAAAGCAGCATATGGGCCATAGAAAAAAATAAATAATAATAATGATAATAATGACAGGTGGGGGATGCAGGATGAGAAGGCTGCCGACAATAAAACGAAAATACATTGAAGGGATCTTTCCCATCTAAAGGGTAAATAAATAAGCATAAACAATCTTAATACATAAATAAGAAATAAGAAATAAATAAAAATAAATAATAATGATAATAAGGAATGATAAATAATATGTAGATACTATAAACTCCAAACATGTAAAGACTGTGACAATATGAACTGAAAATAAAGCTGGATGATAATCATGATAATAATAATAAAATGATAAACTGAAATATTAAGTGGAAAATTAATATGGATATATCAGTATTATTGTGGTCAATAACTAAAGATGGGTGGTAGTGGTAGTGGCTCAGGACTGATAATAGTACCACACACATTATCAACATGTATAAGCAGCACAATCTATGGAGCAAAAAGTAGGTATATGATCTTCAAAAAATTAATTAGAATTTTTAATATATAATATATAATATGTCCATAAAAAACGCTGACGTCTATATAGAGCAGATATATAAAGGGTGTCCAGTCTTTAGAGCACTTGTTATAGGATATAGAGAAAATGATAAAATTAATGTTATAAATGAATTTATACTAAAAAAATATATACATAAAAATATATATACATTTTATCATAAAACAGTGGAAATTTCTATGCTCTCGTTAAGGCCACCAGGCGAAAGAACGTCGAGAGTATAGATCCAAAAGGTTTCCCTGGCGCAAAGCCTTTTGAAGCGTTCTGCTGCAGTAAAACATGTTGGAATTTGTTCAATAACCCACACACGGAGGCCAGTGGTGGATTTATTATGAAATTCTGCATAATGTCGCGGCACACTGTGCATGTCCTTCCCTCCCTCTATAAGTCGACGATGTTGTCCGAATCGCTGTCTCAAAGGGCAGATGGTTCGGCCCACGTAAATGAGACCGCAAGGGCAGGTGAGGGCATACACCACAAAATTGGAAGAACAGTTATAAAATTGGTCCAGCTGGTACGTTTTATCCTTACAAGAAAAAGATTTCTGTCCATGTGTAATATAGGGACAGGTTTTACACAGCACCTTTTTGCATTGAAACATGCCAACTAGGGGTATAAGGGTGATAGAGTGGTTGGTGAGCTGACTAGATGGCAGAGAAGGTAGTTTGCTGGGAGCGATTTTCTTCTTTAAGTTGGGGGCTTTCCGGTATGTGACTCTAGGTTTGGTGGGAATGATGGTATTCAGAAGGGGATCCTGTAATAAAATATCCCAATGTTTTCTCATTATTTTTTCCATTTTCTTGTGTTGAAAATGGAAGGTGGTAATGAATCGCATGGAGTGATCAGTTTCACCTTTCTCTGGTCTCGGAGGTTTGCCCTTGGAGTAGTAGGTGCATGCTTCATCGACCAAATCGTTGGGATAGGATTTTTCTGCAAATTTTTTCTTGAGAGAAACACTGGATGCAACATAGTCGGTGTCAAGGGTACAGTTCTGTCTGAGGCGACAGAACTGCCCTTTTGGTATATTTCTAATCCACTTGGGGTAATGGCAACTATGGTAGTGTAAATAAGAGTTGCCAGCCGTGGGCTTGGTATAATTTCGAGCTATGATATTCCCCTCTTTGTGGCCCAATTCCAGGTCCAAAAAAACTAGAGTCATTGGGTCAAGAACATGAGTAAACGCAAGTCCATATGGATTACGATTACAATGTTCCACAAAGAGGGAAATAGAGTCAACAGGGCCATCCCAAATCACGATAATATCGTCGATGTATCGCCCAAAGAAAATGATATTAGCTGAATACGGGTTATTGTACCAGATGTAGTTCTTCTCCCAATAGCCCATAGCCAGGTTGGCATAGGAAGGGGCGAAGTTGGCTCCCATGGCGGTTCCTTGCAGCTGTAAGAAGAAATCGCCATTAAAATCAAAATAATTGTGACATAGGCAAAAATCTGTGGCTTCCAAAATAAATTTGGCCTGCCTGGCATTAAGCATGGGGTCTTGGGCTAAAAAGAATTCCAAAGCCAGAAGTCCAAATTGGTGTGGAATGGAAGTATATAAGGACGTGACGTCCAACGAGAGCCAAGTATAGGAAGATTCCCACCTATAGGGGGCCAACAGATCTAACAGATGGGATCCATCTCTGATGAAGGATGGAAGTTGCTGTACTATGGGCTGTAAGTATAAATCAATATATTGACTAAGGCCAGTAGTTACACTGTCCATTGCGGCCACAATCGGCCTGCCAGGGGGGTTAGTGGAATTTTTATGGACCTTGGGCAGATGGTAGAAATACGGTACCTGATAAAAGTTTTTTAGAAAAAATGAAGCTTCCAATTTGGTGATGACTCCGCTAGTAAGGGCAGACTGTACCACACGACTGGCTTCAAGGGCAAATTCATTAGTAGGGTCTTTAGATAATTTGGTATAAGTGGCCTTATCTGAAAGAAGTCTGTATGCCTCTGCGATATAATCGTCCCTATTTTGGACAACTATACCCCCTCCCTTATCGGCTGATTTGACCACAATATCCGTGGCATGGATCAGGGTGTCTAGTGCTTTTGTTTCTGCAACAGTAAGGTTGTGAACATGAGCAGGGATGGTGGAGGAAGACTGACAGAGTTTTACAAAGTCGGCATAAACGACCCTGTAGAAACTCTCGAGATAGGGTCCTTTAGACTGAGAGGGGTAAAACACAGATTTGGGTTTTAGCGATGAGTGTACTATAGGAGGAGAAGTAGCCAAATGCTGTGTAAGCAGCATAAGCATATCGTCATCCTCAGTATGAGATTCCAACATGTCAAGGATGTCACCATCATATTCGAATACATCCAAAGAGGGATTGGGCTGAACACTAGAATTGGAATCAGCATTGGCTGGGGTAGGTTTAAGAGATTTAGCTTGAAAAAATCTTTTTAGGGTGAGGTTGCGAATGTACCTATTAAGGTCCTTGAATAACAGAAAAGGGTTGGGCTTATTGATGGGTGCAAAATTTAATCCTTTACTAAGAAGACTGGTATCTGCAGTGGAAAGTACTCGAGAAGATAGATTAAAAATCTTTACAGTTTCCGAAACTTCAGTTGATTGTTTTCTAGACTTGTTTCGTCCCCCTCTGCAACCTCTCCGGTAAACTTTCTTTTATTATGTCCACAGACTATGGCTATCTCTCTTGTCATAGTTGCAGTCTCTGACCATCTCTTGTATTCTGTCTGCAGTCTCTGACCATCTCCTGTATTATGTCTGCAGTCTCTGACCATCTCTTGTATTCTGTCTGCAGTCTCTGACCATCTCTTGTATTATGTCTGCAGTCTCTGACCATCTCTTGTATTCTGTCTGCAGTCTCTGACCATCTCTTGTATTCTATCTGCAGCCTCTCACCATCCCTTGTATTCTGTCTGCAGCCTCTCACCATCTCCTGTATTCTGTCTGCAGCCTCTCACCATCTCCTGTATTCTGTCTGCAGCCTCTCACCATCTCCTGTATTCTGTCTGCAGCCTCTCACCATCTCCTGTATTCTTTCTGCAGCCTCTCACCATCTCCTGTATTCTGTCTGCAGCCTCTCACCATCTCCTGTATTCTGTCTACAGCCTCTCACCATCCCTTGTATTCTGTCTGCAGCCTCTCACCATCTCTTGCATTTTGTCTGCAGCCTCTGACCATCTCTTGTATTCTATCTGCAGCCTCTCACCATCCCTTGTATTCTGTCTGCAGCCTCTCACCATCTCCTGTATTCTGTCTGCAGCCTCTCACCATCTCCTGTATTCTGTCTGCAGCCTCTCACCATCCCTTGTATTCTGTCTGCAGCCTCTCACCATCTCTTGCATTTTGTCTGCAGCCTCTCACCATCTCTTGTATTCTATCTGCAGCCTCTCACCATCCCTTGTATTCTATCTGCAGCCTCTCACCATCTCTTGTATTCTGTCTGCAGCCTCTCACCATCTCTTGCATTCTGTCTGCAGCCCCTGACCATATCTTGTATTCTATCGGCAGCCTCTGACCATCTCTTGCATTGTGTCTGCAGTCTCTGACTATCTCCTGTATTAATGTCCATAGTCTCTGGTCATTTCTTGTGTCCTGTTTGCAGTCTCTGACCATCTCTTGTATTCTATCTGCAGCCTCTAACCATCTCTTGTATTCGCTCTGCAGCCTTTCACCATCTCATGTATTTTGTCTGCAGCCTCTGACCATCTCTTGTATTCTGTCTGCAGTCTCTGATCATCTCCTGTAGTATGTCTTCAGTCTCTGACCATCTCTTGTAGTCTGTCTGCAGTCTCTGACCATCTCTTGTATCCGTTCTGCCACCTCTCACCATCTCTTGTAGTCTGTCTGCAGTCTCTGGCCATCTCTTGTGTCCTGTCTGCAGTCTCTGACCATCTCCTGTATTATGTCACAGTCTCTGGTCATTTCTTGTGTCATGTTTGCAGTCCCTGACCATCATTTCTATCCGGTCTGCCGCCTCTGACCATCTCTTGTATTCTGTCTGCAGTCTCTGGCCATTTCTTGTGTCCTGTATGCAGTCTCTGGCCATCTCCTGTGCCCTTTCTGCAGTCTCTGACTCTGCTCTTTGACTATATCCTGCTGTGTGTCTGATGACACAGAATATTCACTGAATTTTATGTGCAGCTCTTTGATGATGTCAGGGGCGGCACTTGAGGCCCTACATTTCAAGAAAGTTGACCATCACCAACATAGTGTTCTGACCTGGAAATGCTACTCATATGCTCTGGGGTATCACAAAGGGGAAAGGATGCATCTACTGTGCACATACCCAGGAGCTAGGTCATTTCGGGAGGCTATGAAGTGAATGGCTGTGTGGATGAAGGTACAATCTGGCACCTAAAGTAATAATGAGATATTTTTTCATTATTTCTTTGGGAGCTGAGCTCCATTTACATGGTCCAGGAAGAATAAGAAAAAAAAATGAAAATGAGAGAGGAGGGGGACATGTCAGGAGAGCTAGCAGCAGCCAGACTGCCTCAGTGAATGAAGCTAATTTAGGAACACAAAGCTGTATATAAATGAAGTGCTGTCTGAATATAAAAACAAACAAACACCAGGAGAGAGACATGCAGAAGCAAGGATGCTGGGAAAGAGCAGCAAGAGCTGGAAAGAGCTGCAAGGGCTAATTTTTGGAGTCAGTCTGATTATATGATAAATTGTAGCCACACATGCTGGGATAACTGCTACAATATCAGGCAACTGGCCCAGTGTCACAGTGTGTATGGCACTAAAATTTCTACATGCGTGATCATTATCCATTCAAAATGATGACTTGATATGCTAATAAACATGGTCAGAAGGAAACACCATTCCTGGACATTTGTATGCCTGTGGCTATTTTCCAACAGATGGCTATGGCCTTGAAAGTGTTCCTTCTAATCCCAAAATGGTGATCAGTGGGATCTTGTTTGTTTTGAGTAAACTGGTGCATCAATTACAGGAACATGTCAGCTGACAAATAGAAATTTAGATGATTAACCACTTCAATACCAGGCACTTAGACACCTTCCCGCCCAGGCCAATTTTCAGCTTTCAGTTCTGTCGCAATTTGAATGACAATTGCGCGGTCATGCTACACTGTACTAGCATGCCACAAAAACCTACGTTCTGTCGTCCGAAAATCAAAGCGTGTGTATGAGGCTTTAGTGTAGGAAGAAGAATGGTATGGCATGGTGTGCATCCCAGTTGACAGGCTAAAATAGGCGAAAAGCAATTACACTTTGGATGTGCTACTGGTGACTGTTCTTAGGTTGGATAATTTTACCAGCAAGTAAGCCCTGATTGCTCTTTAGGATGAAGCAGGAAACATGCCTAACCTCCATGATAAGGAGGTAGCTCTAATTTCCACTGATTTCAGTGCCACAGATATGTGTTGACATCTTAAAGTGAACCTATGGTCAGGATTTTGACATTCAAGTATTTAGACATTCTCAACGAGCAATAAATGACCTTTAAAACAAGTCCTCACTTACCAATTCCTCCTCAAAGTTCAAAGAAGAAGCACTGAATGATCTGTTATCAACACAACCTAAATTTTTTTTTTTTTTTTACAAAACATGGAAACAAAAAGATCTAATGTTTGAAAATGATTACTAAAGCTTAAGTCGATATTTATGAATGTTAAAATCTGCTAAATTTTTCAACCACCAACCCCTAAGTATAACTGAAAAGGCAACAGTATTCCCTAAAGGTGCCCAAAGTACCCTTTGGATAACATGCTTGGCAGGGAACCTCTAACAAAGCACAACCTCAGCTGATAACTCTGGGGTCAAACATCTAAAGAACGTTACTGCCCACCCCACTGTACACTAATTTAAAAAACCATGCATTGCAATGTGGTAAGTTAATGAATGTGATTATCACTGGCACATAGCATTACTATAGCAACACAAGTGTTGAAAGCGTGGTTTACTGATGCAGGTGGAAAAGCGCTGAATACTATTGTCATCTCTGGGCTCCCTCTCTCTCTAGCCATGGTCCCTGTTACACAACAGCTTGACATGCTCATTTCTGCTTACTTAAAGCGGATCTAAAATTCAAGTGGTTGTAAACCTCAGACATGAAATGTGAACAAAGCATTTCCTTCTATAGTATGTACTTGTCTCAATTCACAGCACTAAGCCCCGGTTCACACAGGGGCGGCACGACTTGCAGGTCGCCTCACCGAGGCGACCTGCACACGACTGCCACGGCGACTTGCAAAACGACTTCTGTATAGAAGTCTATGCAAGTCGCCCCAAGTCGCCCCCAAAGTAGTACAGGAACCTTTTTCTAAGTCGGAGCGACTTGCATCACTCCTATTAGAACGGTTCCATTGTACAGAACGGGAGGCGACTTGTCAGGCGGCTAGGTCGCCTGACAAGTCGCCCCTGTGTGAACCGGCACTAAGTGTCATTTCTGTCTGCTGCTTAATTTCTCTGTTATAAGCATGAGTCACTTCTGACAAGATTTCCTGACAAAAAAAGTGTATGATGTTGCGCCTATACCCTTAGTAATGTGTATTAATCAAAGAAACATGCATGATCAAGGTGTATGAAATTTTCCTCAATGTCCTAACTTGTTATTTGTATTATTTACCACTGAGGAATAATAAGTGAATCACATATCAGAGACAAAAGACTAATACAGCTCAACAATTTCAAACATGTAAAATCAAAGTGGCTGAGATATTCCCCAAAATCCTTACATCATGACTTATAAAGTGAAAATACTACTCAGTGATGAATAATACAAATAAAAGTGGATCACTTTGTTGCCTTATGAGTTTATGTGAAATCTCCATTAATAGCTGTAAAATATTGTAATTAGGAATATATTACATTTAGCTTGTATCTATGCAGGCCAGAACATATTGGTCTTCACATATAACTCGAGACAAGTCGGTGCCTAGGCTTTTGTGTACAAACAATGGGTTTCCAAATTTATTGTTACACATACTCACTTCAAAGCATCCCATGCTGGGATATGCAAAAGGGGGCCCACCCCGGATTCAATACTTGAACTTCCCGGGAACATTCTCATGCTCAGAATAGTCACTAGGATTTGCAGTAAAGGCTGGCTGGCTTAGAAAAGGTATAGGGAAGCTAACCAATCAGAAGTCACGCTATGCCAATCAATGAGGCCTCAGCCTGGTTTGATATACACAGACTAGCGGGGAGGTAACGCTCTCTTTCTCTGAGACCAGCCAGCAGAATGGAACTTTGGTAAGAATGGGTAATTATGGGGAAAGGTATGCCCTTTTTATTTGTAACTAAATATGTTTGTAGATTACTGTTTTACGGAATATACTCCGTATTCCTTCATGTAAATATTTTAATTAAACCTAATATTTTCTTCCTTGGTGTAAGACTATAGATAGATGATTGTGTATTAGCTAGACTTTAACGATACTCTAATAAATGTTATTATATTTAAAGCTTTTACTCTTGGTCAAAGAACTCTCATTTAACCCACATCATATCTATGAAATATTGATTTTTAAGGGTAACAACTTATAACTGAAAATGGCTTAATCCACTCATAAATAGTGTAATACAAGAGTGAGTCCACAATTTTAAGGTATATCACAGTAAAAGGTGCTAGTGCTTCAGTGACTCCCACCACCTCTCAAACTATGCACTCAGTTCTCTTTTTGACCTCTCTTACTAGGTCAAATCACGCTTTTCCCTGTGCTGGGGATGCAAGGTTAGCTCCTCTAGTTTTCTCCTCCTCCGTGGTTCCACTGGATGTCCTGGCACGTTATCCTTAATTGGGTGTATTGCCCTTTAAGATCACGATTTTCCCAATGCGGTGGCTTATGCAAGAAAGGGTATCCTCATAGTGCAGTAGTTTCAAATATAGATTTATTTAAAAGTAGTAACTTAAACTTAGGTTAATAACAAGCAGCTCCTAAAACTGACTGCGGAGCTCGGAAGCTCCTGTGTCACTTCCGGTTTCAGCAGTGTCACCCGGCTCCACCCTATGTGTGTCAACATGGTTACGTGACTTCCTCAGGGGTATCATGATCATGATCAGGGGGATTATGCATGTTTCTATGATTGATACACGTTACTAAGGGTATAGGCGCAACAACTTACAGTTTTATTTTCTGACATACATTGTAGGTACCCAATCAGGTTGTGTGCAGCTACCCATCACAAGATACATCACACATATACCACCTACCAGGTAGCACAGGATAATCCATCCATTTTTTCAAGTTTTCCTGACACAAAGAGAAAAAATGGTGACAGGGGAGAGATCTGATTGACAGCCTCGGCTCTGTTCCTGTGTGCTGTGTGAACGGGGGGTGGGGGGTTTGTACCTTCCCTCCCATCAACTCTCAGAGCTCTCCTCACTGAGGTCTGCAGAGTGTAACTTCAGCTCTCCACCCCCTTTTATTCTGAACTCTCAGACCAACTTTTTAAATTCTGGACTTTGAACGGATATAGAGAAGAGAAAACTGCAGATAAACAGTTACAACTTATGTAGGAGGATTTGTTTCATCTCTGTGTACCACCCGAGGATAGTCCCTTCACTGGACATATGTAAGGGTTTACAACTCTTCACTGTACTAGAGACATGCGAAAAGACGTGTGAAAGAGTGTGTGTCACTTCTCTCCAATCAGCTTGCAGAGCTCTCCTTGTATAATTTCAGCTCTCTGCCCCCTGCTTTTCAGAGCTGAGAGATCCTGTGTCAATTCAGCATTTTGGATGGATGTTGAGCAAAGACAGCTGCAGATGAACTGGTACAACTTGTGTAGGAGGATTTGTTTATCTCTGTGTCCAGTCACTTCACTGGGTATATGTGAGGGGCTTACAATGACCTTACCATTTTTCTCTTGGTTGTCAGGAAAACTTGTCAGAAGTGACTCCTGCTTATAGCAGAGGAACGAAGCAACAGACAGAAATTACGCTTAGTGCTCTGGAGTGAAACAAGTACACACTATAGAGGGATATGCTTTGTTCATGTCTGAGGTTTACAAACACTTTAGGGCACTGGCTGAGCCTTACATACACAACCTAAAAAGAGGTAATGGGAAAGTAGCAGAGTGATCTTACTTACTAGCAGAGGTGTGGTGGTATCACAAGTCCAGCTGGGCAGAACTGTAAATCCACTGGCAGATAGAACAGTAAACATATGCATATCTTTAAAGTGGCATCAATGTTTAGAAATGTATAAAAGCTTTGAGATACTTAGTACAAATGTACTGCTGAGAAAGTTCTACCTTAACCTTAACCTTAATGCAGCCCTGGTAAAGTTTATAAACAAACACGGACAGCCTTGTGATACTATTTTATATATGTATATAAAATCTACCGTCTATCTTTAAAAAAAAAAAAAAACATGCAGTTAGAAGAAGGGTAAGCCGGGTCTTTCCATAATGAGTGGTTTCCTAGGCAACTGACAACAATTAATGGTGAGTAAGGACGTGGGCCTGAGCTCTGCTGCTAGTTGCTGCTGGTTCTCGGTTGTGGAGGATGCGGGGGAACACAGATCAGCACTGACACACATCACACATGTAAACCATATACACTTCTGCCGTAATCCTCCAAATACACTGAGATCACAGTGGGAGACCAGGAACCAAGTTGCGTGTTTAAGAAACAGATTTATTTCATTGCTGCTTGGAACAAGCTGTTTCATAGACTGCAATATGTTGTCTTCCCATCCAGTCAGCGGACACACTCTTTTGGCGAGGTCATCAAAATCTAATTTATATTATTATCATTTTATTTAAAATGAGACACTAATGAGGTTTTAGCAGTGGCTTATCACATGTATGCCTCTGTTTTATTAACTTTTCCATTGCCCTTTATTATGTTTGAACACATACTTCCAAAGGCTTGCCAGATAACTGGATTTTACCCAGTCTGGTTCTTCAATATCTGATGAAAATAATGCAATCATTTATGGAATGGCTTGGAGAACTGTGATGACACAAAAGCAACCAATCACATTCTCCCTTCTATCTTCCTTGTACAGGTTAGAAACTGCTACGGAAAGTCTAAATGGGTTCTATCATGTACGCAACCAGTCCTTCTTTTACAACATTTGATAGAGGAGGCTGTCTATTTGATTGACATGATCTTAAATAACTGTGGGATTAGTAAGTGTTAGAAGAATGAATTCTACTTACATGACCAAAGCAAAGCATTTAAAACATATGTAGTACAAAAAGACATCACAATTAACACTTAGGAAAAGATAAATTGGTAAATTGTGCATTTATTCAATCTACTTAAATATAATTAGGTTGACTTTTCCAATCTGCAAAGAACTGTACAATTTATGAATCACAACTGTTTGGATCCCCAAATTTTCACCAAACTGTATATTTTTGAATTCTGAGTATTTCCATACAGATCTGCCCAATGTGTAGAGAGAAGCAAGATTCAAAAATCTAAACAATTGTAATTCACAAATCATATGATTATCTGCAGACTGGACAGGTCAGCATGAATATCTAGGTCAGGGGTCAAAAACCTTTTTCCTATTAAGGGCCGGATTCAATGTATGTGAATGCATGGAGGGCCGCATTCACCTGCTAATAAATGAAGATAACATTACACAGCCCCCGCACCTCTGGACCCCTTTACATTACACAGCCCCTGCACCTCTGGACTCCTTTACATTACACAGCCCCTGCACCTCTGGACCCCTTTACATTACACAGCCACCCTGCATATTACACAGCCCCCTAGACATCACACTGCCCCCCTGCATATTACACAGCCCCCCCCCCCCCCCAGCTGTGTAAACACAGAGGGATATTGCACTTTACATTTTTATTTTTATTTTTTTTACACTTTTCCTTTAAAAAAAATTTTGATCAATTTTATTGCTGTTACAAGGAATGTGAACATCCCTTGTGACAGTAATAGACAGTGATAGGTACTGTCTATGGAGAGATCTGGGGTCTATAAGACCCCAAAGTACCTCCTTTGCACTTAAAAGAATTCAAAACACCAAGTTTGGCTATTTTCAATACGGACATCTTTTTAAATTTGGCGCCTTTAAGTCTTCTGTAATCCGGACGTGTAATCCGGCAAGCAGCGGAAGGCGGCAAAAGGCGGGGGGACGTCTCCTCCTGCTGCTTGGGATAACAGCCGAGTGGCTTCTTAGCCGCATCGGGTTGTTATCCCAAGAAAGTCAACCGCCAGCTCTAAAAAACAGTACCGGGGTGATGCCTGCATAAAATATTATTCTGGCCAATGAGATGAATTAAGGGTCATGTGCTTGAAGCCTTTCAACACGTCTAAATGTGTGTAAAAGCGTTAGACACTTTTACAAGTGTCAGGCATTTTTTTGGGGGCAGAAAACAGGAGGAAAGGCTTTTAGTAAAGTTTCTAAAACGTCCTGTGTGCATGAGGCCTTAAAAAGAAATACTAAGGGAGCATATAAAATAAATATATGAGGCCAGCAAGTGTAATATCAGTATCCAAAGGGGCAAGACAGGTAGACATTTGATAGGGAAATTGCATATTTAATAATTCCTTAATAAAGTTGTCTAGTTGTCTCACAATATCTAAGAAAGCCTCTAATATCTTGGTTATCCTGGTTACTTCAGCTGACTTCATACCAAAGAAATGTCATTGCAAATTAACCAAGTCCTTAAAAGGTCATATTGTTGTTCGCAGTAGGAGTTGACCATTTCCTTACATTTAGGTCCTTTATATACTACAGCGATAACTTGGGTAATGATTAAGCGCACCTGAAAAGTGTGAAACTCGTCTACCAGCTTTATGTTTTTTGTCAACACTCGGGATGTTCTGAATAAAAGAATTTTGATCGATTACGGAGTGCAGCCATTTCTTCTATCATTGATAACTTGGAATGGTCAGTCTCGTTGCCATCGTGCATGCGTCTGATTCTGATCATTTAAGCCATGCCGTGAAAGCGGGCAGCACTCCATGGTGGAACTGCATCTTTAGTTCTCTTTGCACATATCGAATACAACCCCAAAAATGTAAACTATCACCTATTCATGATAAAATAACATTTTAGGCAAAAGGTAAAATCAGGAGATAAGGAAATGACAAGCTCCTAGATTAAAAAAAAAAAGAAACATAAGGGATGGGTCCAGGGTACAGACAAGCTCCTTTACCTACAGTGGATCCATTCCTGGAACCTGATGTATTCACCCATTCTTATTTGCCCCAACACATAACTGGATGAACCCCTTTTTTAATCCAATGGGTGGCAGAATCGAAAGTATAAGAATGGAAAACATGAAGGGAGAAAAGACCAGACATGACCTAGACACCGAGCTAACAGAAATGGAATTACAGCTGGTTTACAGGTTGGAAAAACCAAGAGTTAATTTGGAGCTGCAGAGCTAGTCAGACATGAGGATGAAAATCCTGAAGACCAGGTTATTGACGAGGCAGACAATCATATGGATGACGGCATTCAAAGGATTAGCAGGGAGCAGCAGAGTTAAACAGACATAAATCTGAGAATACTGCAATCAAATTAACAAGCAAGACAGACCCTAGACAGGGAAAGAACAAGAAATTAGGTAATAATCAAAAGGCAGGAGGGACCAAGGTGACAAAATGGGAAAAACAGAAGCACAAACATACAGAGAGACTTGATTAACATCCAAACAAGGAAACTCTGCTGCCAGCATCAAAGCACTGTCCCCCCAACTGAGAAGTTCTAATCCCAAGATCGTAAGGAATCGTAATGAACCAGTGAAAACCCATGGGTGATAGTTCATATAATGTATAAAATGAATGTGTGCCTTGGTATAAAAATGTTTTCTATTTTTCAAAATCATTACCCTTACGTGGGAGTTGGAAGCAACAAAAGTAAGTACTCATTAACCACTTACCGACCGGCCACTGTATATATACGTCATTACTTTAAAGATGGATATCTCGGTAACGGCAGCAGCTCCTGCCACAACCGAGGCATCCATCTTTAGGGCCGGCGGTTCTGCACGCGATAATGGTGGTCTCTGCAGCGGGTTCGCCGCAAGATCACCGTTATCGGTGATGGGAGAGGTGCCACCCCCTCCCGCCGCTCTCCCGCGCCCTCCGCCACTTACCGGAGCCGACGGTAGCGGCGGAGGCGATCGGGTCCTCTCACTTCCTCATGTATGGAGATGAGTGAGGCTAAGATGGCGCCCACCCGTCTCCATACCATAGGACGACCGGAGCGACGTCATTACGTCAGCTCCACCCACTTGTCTTAAAGGCACAATTTTTTTGTGTCATTTTTTTAAACAACTTTTTTTTTTTGCATTAAAGTCTAAGTATGAGATCTGAGGACTTTTTGACCCCAGGTCTCATATTTAAGAGGACCTGTCATGCTTTTTTCTATTACAAGGGATGTTTACATTCCTTGTAATAGGAATAAAAGTGATCCAATTTTTTTTTTTAAACAGTGAAAAAATAAATAAAATAAAGTAAAATAAATAATTAAAAAAAAAAAAAATTTTTAAAGCGCCCCGTCCCGATGAGCTCGCGCGCAGAAGCGAACGCATACGTGAGTAGCGCCTGCACATGAAAACGGTGGTCAAACCACACATGTGAAGTATCGCCGCCACCGGTAGAGTGAGAGCAATAATTCTAGCCCTAGACCTCCTATGTAACGCAAAACAAGCAACCTGTAGAATTTTTTAAACGTCGACCTATGGAGATTTTTAAAGGGTAAAAGTTTGACGCCATTCCACGAGCGGGCGCAATTTTGAAGCGTGACATGTTGGGTATCAATTTACTTGGCATAACATTATATTTCACAACATAAAAAAAATTGGGCTAACCTTACTGTTGTCTTATTTTTTTATTCAAAAAAGTGAATTTTTTTCCAAAAAAAGTGCGCTTATAAGACCGCTGCGCAAATACGGTGCAAAAAAAAGTATTGCAATGACCGCCATTTTATTCTCTAGGGTGTTAGAAAAAAAACAATATATAATGTTTGGGGGTTCTAAGTAATTTTCTAGCAAAGAAAACTGTTTTAAATATGTAAACACCTAAAATCCAAAACGAGGCTGGTCCTTACTCTTGTAAAGAGCTACTACTTAATGAAAAATCACTAGATCTACACCTGAAAAGTCACAACAGACTATGGTTCACGCAAGACTTAAAGGACTGGAAAATGCTGGCCTATGAACTACTGTTTTACCAGAATAGGTAATCAGCTGAATGATCAGTCGGAGTTAGGCCACTTTCACACAACCATTCCAATCAGGTCCACCTGTCAGTTTTTCAGGCATGGTACAAATGGACTTGTGTCCATTTACACCCGCCTACCTCCAATTTGATCCTGTCCACTAAAAACAAACGGAAGGGAATCCATCCTCCACCATTTATGCATTGGAGGGCAGTTGGGTTTAAATGAAGAGGGGAGTGCATTTACATCCGGCCACCCATTGAGCAGAGTGGGCTCTGTCCAAGCAAGGGCATAACTGTAATGCCGCGTACACACGATTGGACATTCCGACAACAAATGTTCGATGGGAGCTTGTTGTCGGAAATTCCGACCATGTGAAAAATTTTAGAGCTAGTTCTCAAATTTTCCGACAAAATCCATTGTCATAAATTCTGAGCGTGTGCACACAATTCCGACGCATAAAAATTCCACACATGCTCTGAATCAAGTACAAGACAGAAGCGCTTGGTCTGGTAAAACTAGCGTTCGCAATGGGGATAGCACATTCGTCACGCTGCAAATTTTGAAATCCTTCAATGCAGCACATTATCTTCTTCTTTATAATACTAGAATTATGAAGTTGTTTTGCTTCTGATATTCACACAGAGTTCTGACAAATTGATTTCTTTATTCTTTCTTGTGATCTCATGAATATTCTTTTTTATTTTTTCGCCAGATCTCCAGAATAATGTTTATAATTTTTGTTTATAGTGATCTTTTTTTTTTTAAAAAAAATCAAGATCTCCTGTTTATTTTTTTTCTAGTGATCTCCACAATATTTTTTCTAATTTTGTGTGTCAAGTTACCACACCATTACTATCTTGTATTTTTTAACCTCAAAGAGATTGCTTGGTGTTGGTGTCCCTTGTTAATTTGACATTGTATTTTTGAAATGTACCTGTCTACTCACAAACAAACTGTCCTTTTTTAATTATAACACATAGCCAATGATTTAAGAAAAAAAAAAAATTTATTAAGGGTCATAACAAAATAAAGAGGAAGGCAACGCTGGATAAACTGGTGAAATTAGCGAAGCCTTTGTACCCCAGGGCACACATCAACTATTTGACAGGCAAAATTGGTAGCCTGTGGAGTCCATTTAATAGGGAGCAAAATCCAGTCCAGGACTCACTCTCTTGTTTTCCTTACACGCTTCCTTGCACCCTTGCTTCCAGGCTGTGGCTCCGGAGTTGGAGTTGTGGCAGAAGGTGGAGGAGGAGGATGGTCCAACTCACACAGGTGGGTTTTGCTTGTGAGTTCACCCCTGAACCCCTTATTTAGGGCCATATATATCCCTTCCTCACAAAAGAGTCGTTGACCCACCTCCATTTCCTGCATTTTGTTGGCAGCCATGCAGGCATAGGCCTCAAGAAGACTGGGGGGGGGTTCTGAGGCCGCAGAAGCCTGCCGAATTAACCCAAGTGCTGACTCCTCCACGTTACTCCTCTTCCTGGGCCTTTTTTGTTGAAGGCGGAAGGGAGGGACCAGGGATTCAGTCAGGCTACTGGGTCCGGCCACCTCCTGGCTGCCACTTACCCCCGCCACCTCCTGGCTGACACTTTCCCCTGCCACCTCCTGGCTGACACTTTCCCCGCCACCTCCTGGCTGACACTTTCTGCAGCCTCCTCCTGGCTGAGGATTTCCTGTGTATGAAAAAGGGACATAGTTTTAGTTTATTGTTCATCAATCACACACAATTTTGAGAAATATGTTGAACAATGCTATACCTGACTCAAGCTGGGCTCCTCCACATCTTCTTCCAGGGTGGAAGGCCCAGGTTGGACGTCGGAAGCCTCAGCTGGGGTGGAAGGAAGAGTGGAAGGAAGGGTTGAGAGTGATGGCCTGATTTCAGCCTGGTCTGACAGAAATCGCAGTCTGTCGTAGTACCACAGCCTGGGCACATAAACGTCATCTGCTGCCTCTCCTGATCTCTGGGAATCCTGAACCTTCTTGTACTCCCTATTATAAGTGCTCCTCAGGCCACCAATTTTGCAATTCAAATAGTTGATGTCTGCCGTGGGCATCTGCGACTTCACAAATTCCAGCAATTTATCCAGTGCTGCCTTCCTCTTTAGTCGATTTGTATAAAAGGGGTGTTTTGTCTGCCACAGACAGGGCAGCTCTCTGTACAAATCAATAAATTGGGGGAGGAAATCATGATCGTTGAATCGATTAATTTTATCTGCAAGACACAACACAAGACAAACCCTAATGTCAGGCTAAACTCGTATAATCTTGTGTGTCATACTTTCCCAGGAGTCAGTGAGTTGCGCCGAGGGCTAGGTTGCCATAACAACGGGGCGGGCACTACCAACAATGGCCCCTAGTTGTTATGGCAACCTGTATACTTTACAGTGCCACTACGGCGCATTACTGCACATGCGCGAGAACGGGGCGCACGGTAACCAGGAAGATAGTGCTTGTGGGCTTCACATGCCCACAAGCAAAATGAGAACGGCCAGGACATGATTATATAACTTAATTTATTTATATTACAGCGGACATCGGGGGACGAAATCTTCTAAACAAGTGAGTGCTATATGTTAATGTTCTGACCTTTAGAAGTGTTTAAAAAAAAATTAGAACATGTCATTGGAACTCCGCTTTAAGTTGGTGTTTACATTAACAACGGGGGTTATTTCCTAAAGGCAAATCCACTTTGCACTACAAGTGCACTTTCAGTACAGTTTCAGTGCACTTTCAAGTGCACTTTTGCAGTGTACTTGTAGTGCAAAGTGGAAAGTGCAAAGTGGAGAAATCTTACCTTAATATAGCCCTTCTGCAGGACCAGAATGATGGCAGAACAGGTCTCAGGAATAATGATCCCCAGAGCCTGGGGGGAGATGCCTGTCGAGAACTTGATGTCCTGCAGACTTCTCCCCGTCGCCAAGTACCGCAAGGTGGGGACTAGCCTCTGCTCGGGAGTGATGGCTTGCCGCATGCAGGTGTTCTGCTTCGTAATATAAGAGGACAGCAAGGCTAACAGACGGTGAAAAATGGGGTCCGTCATCCGGAGATAAATCCTGAAATTGTCAGGATTATTCTCACAGATCTCCCGTAACAAAGGCATGTGCAAGAATTGGTCATGCTGGAGCAACCAATTCTTGGTCCATGAACTCCTCCTTGCCCTGTTCATGGACTGAGCTTGGGTCAAAGTAAGAACCCCAACACTAAGCCCCTGCACAGCACAAACTTTACGATGAGTACGTATGGCTTCAAAACGGTCGGCTTGTCAGAACGAACTAACAGAACGCACTGAAAATCAAATACGTACTGACTACATGCACTGAAAACCATATACAAACCCACAAGCACAAACTGAAGAGCAGTAACAACCTGAAAAGCACGAGGCTGAAATGCGCAAATTGTCTCTCACCAAATTTCTACTAACACAAGATTAGCAGAAGGAGCCCAAAGGGTGGCGCACTGGCTATTGAACTTCCTCTTTATAGTGCCATCATACATGTTGTACGTCAGCGTGTTCTTGGCGATCGGAATTTCCGACAACATTTGTGTGACAAGCTTGAGCCAACATCCATCGGAAATAAATCCCAGGATTTCGTTGTCGGAATGTCTGATCGTGTGTATGCGGCATAACTTGCTATTTTACTTAACTGGTGCAATGTTGGACGCAATATTGCAGAAGAGGTTTGGGGTCGCAAAGGGCATACTCTACATACACTACATAATAATACAAAACAGATTATGAAAGCTGAGCAAACATAGACTCATCACACCAATGTCTCTGTGGCTCAATCAGAAAGACAGAGCTGCATAGTATAGTTGCTATAAGACTCTATAGCAATAGAGTCTAGCTAAAAATTGCTACTCAGTAAAACCGTTCCAAACACAAACAGCTACTAGCACATATACTCATAAAATAACATCCCTCAGAGTGAAATCCAGGTAGCTTTGGTAACACAGGCAAGCAGCTGGAGGGATCCAAGGCATGAAGACAAAGGGGCACCCACTGAAATTGCAGTACTTTGCTAGCAATTTGAGAAGCGAGTCTTCCGAAGAAGCTACGTGCTATTAGACTCCTGTCCGTACTCTAATGCTTTCAGTTGAGAGACACTCATCTAGCTGCAGATCACGTTGCCAACTACCTCTGCTTCATCTGATGTGGCCTCTCTGAGCTCCTGAGGAAAGCTGAGGAACTTACCTTACCTGATTATGTCCTGGAACCCGCTGAGTTGTGAGGCACGGGGTTAAGGGGGCCTGCACCTAAATCTGCGTGACACTGTTTTCTGGTAATATGTAACCAAGTATCAAAATGTATATATACCAAAAACCTTGGGAGAAATGAGAGGTAAAAAACCCAAAACAAAGCACCATATACAAGCGCACAGAAACATAACATTTGGAAAGTTTTGCACATCAACACTGTCAGTATCATCACAGAAATAGTCCCCTAGATGTTTTCTGAGCCTAGCTTAGTATACAAGTGGTATGCTTACAATTAGACATACCGTTTGTCATGCTTGTAAAAGTAGTGTGTGCATGCTTATCTGAGTGCATATACACTTGCCAGTAGCAGTGTTAATATGGTAAACATTTCCTCTTCACCTGAGTAAATCCCTACACAAAATTAAAAATATGCAAATCATGCCAGCCAAAGCAAGATGTTTTGGAGTTCTTAAAAAGTGAATAACTTTCGTCTGCATAACTAACATGCTAATTCAGGTGTATTTCTAAGAAGAAATTACACAAGCTGAATGGTTGGGCACAGTAAGAGTGAAATGAAAGGCTTTATGAATGTGTATGAGTAAATATAACTCAGAATACATAATAAAAGTTTTCTGTTTGGTGAGAATGCTGCTAAGAAAGCATGGCTCCTAAGGGCTAGACTTGATACTCTATAATTTATGTTAAGTGATGGAAATCCTCAGAGAAACAGCTAAAATTCTCAAGACCCTTGGGAAAAAAAAACATGGGATTGTCATAATTTGTGTAATACCTTCAAGGGTCCTGTCCAGTTATTAAACTGCAAACATTTATACAAATGGGTACAGGCATAACCCACTTTTAAGTACACAATGGGACCAGAGCATGTATGTAAAACGAAAATGTACTTAAAGTGAAGCAATACCTTTTTTCACTTCTGGGGTGTCAGGGGCTGTAGTGGGGGGTCAGGGACTGTAGTGGGGGGGTCAGGGAGTGTGTTTCCAAGTAGTGGGGAATCTGAACTATCCGTGCACGGATTACTCAGCTGCAGCTTTAACTTGAGAGACACTTTACATACACTCACGGGTATGCCTGTATTCTCTTTTGTTAAACTCACAATTAGATTAAACAGCGGATAAAACTGCAGAATAGAATGATGTAAAATACTGCTTTTTTTATATATATAGTACAAACCATTATATATATATATATATGTAGGCAAACGCTAAGGTGCATTAGTGGTGGAAGTGTTATGCCTAATGCTTACATTATACCTGTGTACGTACATCCATACCGTTTGGCATATTAGCATGTGTTAAAGTTAGATGTGACATTCTCCTCTACCATTCAGCCCATCACATCACAGTTAGAATGTAACTGTAGGTAAAGCTTAAAGGAGAAGTGCGGGAAGTAAAAATAAAATCCATACTCACTGGTATGACTGCAGCATCGATCCGACTCTTTGACCGAGAACTGAGCAATCACATGACCTCTGATTGCTCAGTTCTTGCTCTTCAGTAAGCAGAGAGCTGGTGACTGTCAGTCACCGACTCTGCTCTGACCTTCCAGTGCTCACTGTCTGGCTCAGGCTCTCAGATCAGAGGCATGCTGAGAGGCTGAGCTAGCTGCCAGTGAGGCATTTTTGTTGATCTCAACCTTAAAGTGGGGAGCCTTGCAGAGCCTGGAGCAGCTCTGTGAGGTCAGCCAACAGTGGGCTGTAGCCTGCTGTCGGCTAAATCCGGGTCACAGGATTGCAGAAATAAGTGCACTCCTGTGACTCATAAGTATGGCCAAAATTCTTATTTAATTCCTCTACAACAGTTGTCTCCAAACATCCAGCCCTTGGGCCGGATGTGGCCCTTTGCTTGCCTATATCCGGCCCTTAGGGCACTATTCTGTCCACAACTGACACTAATAATGGGGTACCATTTCTCTCACTGATACCAGTGGTGGGGCACCATTCCTCCCACTGACACAAGTGGTGGGGCACTATTCCTCCCATAGACACCAATGATGGAACATTATTCCTCCCACTGATACCAACGATGGGGCACCATTTCTTCCACTGACACCAACAATATGGCACTATTCCTCCCACTGATACCAATGATGAGGGACTATTTCTTCCACTGATAACAACAATATGGCACCATTTCTTTTCTTTATCTTTTCTTTTGTTTCACTGATACCAACAATGAAGCACCATCGCTCCCACTAAAAACAATGATGGGGCAATGATGCGGCATCTGACGCTGGGGCATTTTCTACTCCCACTGGCCACAGTCACACCCTCTAAACTCTGAAGGACAGTAAACTGGGCATTTGTTTAGAAAGTTTGGAGACCCCTGCTCTACAATGTAGCCTGAGTAGAGTTAAGTTGGTATGGGAGGAGGGTCTAATAATCAAGTAGGAGGGACTTAAAAGTCATAACTTTTTTTTTTTTGGGACCTGAATAGAACCAACGTCTATTTTTTGCTGCTACCTTGGTCTCCGTTAAAGAGACTACCAGTCCTATTCTGCGACAATGGTTTTCCTAGACAGTAAGTAAGAGAAAATCTAAAACAGAGATACAGACATCTGGCAGGGATTCTAGCATTACCCTACTCCTACTGAAAAAAAAAAAAAAAACTTAAAATAATTCTGTAGGTTTTGCTGTTGAAAAGTATCCCTGACTTCCTGTCTGGTAAAATGTTGTCAGCAGGACAGAACGTGAGGGGAAATCATTCTAACAAAGTCCTAAATAGCAGCAGAAAACCAGACAGGGGTTCTAATTCTTCCCCACTCCACCCAAAACTACAAAACGTGTTTTTCACTTGACATACACTTTATTGTTTTAAAGTGAAAAAAACAATATTTGTTTTATTGAAAACAAATATGAACAGTGTTTACTTGTCCCTAGGTTCCTAATTTACAATTCAAACGTGTGCAGATGGTTTTATAGACCCTGGACATCCCTGAAAGCTAATAAAAACACATAATATAATAAGATACACTTAGATGAAGATCATCTGTCATAAAAAATAGCAAACCAATATTTGTAAGGTTGCTTTAAAACCAGATTAGTGCCCTCAGGTGCCCAGTTATTGCCTGACATGTACTGTTTATTATATTTGGTAACCCACAGATGACTGTTAATGCACAACTAAATTCTAATAATAATAGTAAGCACACTGCATGATGAAATGGTGAATGGTGAAGTATTTCCCATTAAGGTTGGGAATGGCCCTCAGTTCATGATGGCAACCCATCTCCTCTAAGAACACCAGAAGCAGACATCCTACAAAGCAGCAGATACAAGACTCCTCTTCTACTAGCACATGATTCTGGACTCTTGCAAGCTTTTTTTAGAGCACTGTAGTTAAACTCACATTAGAATTTAAATGAGATGCATGAAAGATGTTAGAAATACAAGCATGCTTAGCATTTCGGGTATACGGCAGCATGGAATTCCACAATACTTTTCAGATGCAACCGGCAAAAGAGTGGTTAACGGCAACCACAAAAGAAAGGACAATGAATCATGGGATACCGCCTGCCAATATCCGTTTAATTACCACAAACCCAGCTGGTTTCTCAGCTCACATCCGAAAAATGCAAGAAAATGGGGGAAGAGATTCAGAAATAGCATTCAGTTTTATTTTTAAAGTCTTGCTGAATTATTAAGAACACTGCAGGAACCCACGGCCCTTCTTCAATCAATATTTCATCCCATCCCAATCCTTGTGCTTTCTTCTCTCTGGTAATGAATTCTAAAATGCAAGGAAGCCACTTTCACAGTTAGAGAACATGCGTAGCAAAAGAGATAATCCATGCATAATATGATGGTACAGTACGTCTTTATATGGTGATCACAGGTACCTCAAAACAACAATTTACAGTATGCACACCTTACTAATCCATATGCAGACTTATATAAAAGAAAGGTGACACAAACTGATATTTATGCTTTTCCAAAGCTGTTGAAAGGACACAAAACCCTTAACTGTTTTATACAATCCAGAAGTCTCTGCATGGGCTGCTCCTCTGCTTATCTAGGGTTATGATGAACTCCTTAGTAAACCACAGCCTTCAAAAACATTATGTTGTACCAAAAAGCACGTCTGTTGGGATAGAATAACCCACTATGGATATCACATTTTTCCACAAGAACTATTGGCTGCTTTGATCTGGTATCACCCACAGATCTTTTCTTTCAATCCTGATAAGAGTCTACTGTCCTTGACTTTAAAGTGTACCGTTAGGTAATTTTCATGATTACAGCTATTTCTCACAGTTTTATACAATTATTTGCCCAATCAATCTGCTGCCTACAGTGGTGGAAATCACGCTCCTCTGATTTCATAATCAAAAAAATTATAACTATAGGCAAAAAAAAAATTATCAAACTACCCTAGAGCGAGAGAGAATTAATGTAGAACTAGCTGGAAACTTTACCCAATGTGAGGTTACATTTTGCGGACCTGAAATGAAATTTGACAAAGCCATTTACTTTCATCTCATGCTCCAAACAATAGCCAATACAGTATGTATAGGTGGTGTAAAAATAAAGTGAAACTTAATTAACTGTAACAATAGTGTGAGAAGTTTTTTATCCCTGGGACATCACTAGCATACTATGATTCTTTACTTCAAAATATAGTCAAATAATAAAACAGTCCAGATTTTTACCACAGTACTGTTTCTCCACTGCTACTAGCAGGGAGCAGAGCTTAGTTCTGGAGGTTGGGCCTAGCAACTCAGTTGTAAAGTAGGGTTCAGTGTACTATTCTTTTATTTGTAATATGCTTGTGTTGGAGACCGCGCTGGACTGACTGAATTGGTCACTGGTCCTGAGTGGATATTTGTGTGGGCAAAAAGGAAGGAATGCATTCCAGTGGATAGTGCTCGGTGATGGATGGTGGCAATGGGCCCTCTCTGGGATTGGGCTGCTGCCTTTTCTGTGAGACCTTAAGGAAACGTAATAGCACACAGCAACAGGTTACTTTCTATTCAGTACACCCTAATTTCTTCATATGTACAATAATGCTGCGTACACACGGTCTGACTTTTCGACCAGACTTGTCCGGCGGACGCCGACGGACCAAATCCGGCGGGCAATCCGATTGTGTGTGGGCTTCACCGGACCTTCAGCGGACTTTTCCAGTCACAAATCTGACCGACTTTAGATTTGGAACATGCTTCAAATCTTTACGTCGTAACTCCGCCGGACCCAGAAATCCGCCTGTCTGTATGCTAGTCCGACGGACAAAAACCGAAGCTAGAGCAGCTATTGGCTACTGGCTATCAACTTCCTTATTTTAGTCCGGTGTACGTCATCACGTACGAATCCATCGGACTTTGGTGTGATCGTGTGTAGGCAAGTCCGGTCATTAGAAAGTCCGTTGAAAGTCCGCCAAAAGTCCGTCGAAAGTCTGTTGAAAGTCTGTCGGACGGGCTGTCTGACTTTTGTAGCTGAAAAGTCCGACCGTGTGTACGCGGCATTACATTAACTCAAATTTTCCAATCATCTTCATATAGGTTAATACAATTTAAAGGGTTTTTTAACACAAACGATTACTGACATGTACAGTATATACACCCTTTTGCACATAATGAGTATATACCCATATTATCCCTTAAGTTCATGATCATATTTCAACTCTATATACATTGTTTTTTGTTTTGTTTAGTTTTTTCGATCTGTATCCAATTTCACATTCTCCAAAATGTGGTTACCAGCTCTATTTATATTATATATTTTTATAGTATTATTTATAAATTGTTATATTCGGTTTATTTTATATATTATGACTGTCACTGTATGTGTATATACACATACAGTATCTCACAAAAGTGAATACACCCCTCACATTTTTGTAAATATTTTATCTTTTCATGTCAAAGAACTCTCTGAGGATCAGAAAAAAAAGAATTGTTGCCTTATGTAAAGATGGCCTAGGCTATAAGAAGATTGACAAGACCCTGAAACTGAGCTGCAGCACGATGACCAAGAACATACAGCGGTTTAACAGGACAGGTTCCACTTAGAACAGGCCTCGCCATGGCCGACCAAAGAAGTTGAGTGCAGGTGCTCAGCGTTATAGTTGAGTGCTGCCAGCATTGCTGCAGAGGTTGAAGGGGTGGGGGGTCGGCCTGTCAGTGCTCCCCAGCCGGCAGCACTCATGCAGCCCCAGACCATGACACTCCCACCACCATGCTTGACTGTAGGCAAGACACACTTGTCTTTGTACTCCTCACACTTGATACCATTTGAACCAAATAAATGTATCTTGGTCTCATCAGACCACAGGACATGGTTCCAGTAATCCATGTCCTTAGTCTGCTTGTCTTAAGCAAACTGTTTGCTGGCCTACTTTTGCATCATCTTTAGAAGAGGCTTCCTTCTGGGACAACAGCCATGCAGACCAATTTGATGCAGTGTGCGGCGGATGGTCTGAGCACTGACAGGCTGACCCCCCTCACCATGCTGCAGCTCAGTTTCAGGGTCTTGCCAACCTTCTTATAGCCTAGGCCATCTTTATGTAGAGCAACAATTCTTTTTTTCAGATCCTCAGAGAGTTCTTTGCCATGAGGTGCCTTGTTGAACTTCAAGTGACCAGTATGAGAGAGTGAGAGCGATAACACCAAATTTAAAACACCTGCTCCCCATTCACACCTGAGACCTTGTAACACTAACGAGTCACATGACACCGGGGAGGGAAAATGGTTAATTGGGCCCAATTTGGACATTTTCACTTAGGGGTGTACTCACGTTTGTCGCCAGCAGCTTAGACATTAACGGCTGTTTGTTGAGTTATTTTGAGGGGACAGCAAATTTACAGTTATATACAAGCTGTACACTCTCTACTTTACATTGCAGAAAAGTGTAATTTCTTCAGTGTTGTAACATAAAAAGATATAATAAAAAAAAAAATAAATAAATAAATAAATAAATATATATATATATATATATATATATATATATATATATATATATATATATATATATATATATATATATAATGTATACATATATACTCACATACATACACATACAATATTGTCAAAAGTAGTTGGACGCATTCCTTTACATGCACATGAACTTTAATGGCATCCCATTCTTAGTTCGTAGGGTTCAATAATGAGTTGGCCCACCCTTTGCAGCTGTAACAGCTTCTTCTGGGAAGGCGTGTGCTGGACTACCTGGTACTGGTACTGTTTTTGTGCATTATATTAAAATCAGGGTGTAACATGCAACCTGTTATTGCTGCAGTTGCCCCCCCCCCGAGTCCAAGCTATGACAGCAGGCCAGTGTTCTTCAGTAAGAAAAAAACAGCCACGTTGCTCCTTGGTGTACAGAGCCCTGTGCTGTTAGTAAACATAGGCCTCTGTACTGTGATTTGCTAAGCTGATCAGCAGGTCCCGGCCATAAATCATTGGCCAGAACCTGCTGACTGACTTGTGCTGTACTGAATGACACATGTCCCCTATCCGGAAATGCCAAATCACGTACATGATCGGGCGCAGAGTATCCACCCTGATGCAGTATAATTACAATAGAATGGTCCGCAAGTTGTTATGTTCATCTGGCAAAAATTCAGTGGCAACACAAGCTGCCTGCCACCACCTGATGTGCGATACATCCACGCACTGGAACTCGGCCAAACTGCAGCAGATGTACCAGCAACAGTGAGCCACCAAGTATCTGTGCAAGAATAGGAGGACAAGCTCAAGGTAGCTGGGGTTCTTCTTACCATGTCAGTGACTGCTGATTCAAAACACATGCAGCATTTTATCACGATTCGAAAAAGCAAACAGAATGATAAGTGGTGATGAGGCATGGATTAGCAAAACAATCCCTCTGGTGTTACCACTGGAGCACACACTGCACAGTGTAACAGACCGGGCACTGAAGACACAGCACGAAAAGGAAGAGAATTACACGCTGTCTCAGCGCCAGCAGCATCCTTTGTCTATTGCCTCCAGCTAGAGGCAGAGGAGAGAGTTTGGGTGCTGGCAGTGAGGAGGTGGAGGCACTGGGGCAGACATACATGAAAACATTAAGCCCTTCCAAACCCCAGGAATTGTACTGTGCATTGGTAAGATTCGTGAGGACCCTTTGTTCTCAGTGACAACTAATGCCCTGTACACACGATCGGACTTTCCGACAACAAAACCGTGGATTTGTGTTCGAAGGATGCTGGCTCCAACTTGTCTTGCATACACACGGTCACACAAATGTTGGCCAACAATTACGAACGTAGTGACATACAAGACGTACGTGATATCTCCATTCCAAACGCTAGTTCTACAAGACCAAGCGCTTACGACTCATACTTGATTCCGAGCATGCGTGGACTTTTGTCCGACGGACTTGCGTACACACGATCGGAAAGTCCGACAACAAATATTTGTTGGCGGAAAATTTGAGAACCTGCTAGCCAACATTTGTTTGGCGGAAAGTCCGACAACAAATGTTCGATGGAGCATACACATGGTCAGACTTTCCGCCAACAAGCTCACATCCAACATTTGTTGTCGGAAAATCCGATCATTTGTAGGGGGCATAAAGATCCTCTGCTGAAGGAAATTTATGCAGAATGGGCAAAATTTAGCTGAAATGCCTGTGCAAGGGCCTCAGGATTTGGGCCATGAAGGAAAGAGATCATTACAGGGTGGTCACCTTTTTGGATCTCCGATACAAGGAATAAAATAGCATCTCTCATGGTACCATCCCGGATTGAGCAAAAAATGTGACACTTAGAACAGGTGCTGCAGAAGAACCCCTTGACCACATTTCCAGATAGTTGCAGGATCCCCTCTCGTGCCCAATGTGTCATTGATACTCAGATCACTGAAAGAAGGAGCAACGGTGGTTGGGGTAGCTGTTTCAATTAAACTCTTATATTGTTTTTCCAACCACAGTAGACAGGCACATTTGCAGGTAGCAATCACAGGGAGTAAATGATCGCAGACTACTTGGGATCCATGGCTGATGTGGATACTCTTCAAGGTAAGGACGCTGTGTACTATTGGGTGTCCAGGATAGCCCAAATGGCAAGAGCTTGCACAGTACACACTGTACCTTCTGCCCTGCCAGTGCACTGTCTGCAAGGGCCCTTAGCTTAGCAGGAGGTTTGATGACAGAGAGATGAATCTGCCTGTACCCTGGCACTGGGGACCAGCTCATGTTCATAAAAATTAACCAGTCTTGGATCAGCAATGATTACTAAACCCCTCCAGCTGATGCTAACTTCTAAATGTTATCTTGTAATTCAGCTCACAAAAAAATGGCACCTTACATCATTACCAGCTCCTATCACCTCTGCAGGACTCTGACCATTACCAGATCATTGCAACCCGGCTGGACTATTGCCACTGGTACCATTATCAGCTCTGTTTACAAACTGTCCAGCAAATGTGCAACATTTGAGGCTAATTTTAATTTTAAAAAATACACTCTTATGCCGCATACACACGATCGGACATTCCGACAACGAAATCCTGGGATTTATTTCCGACGGATGTTGGCTCAAACTTGTCTTGCATACACACGGTCGCACAAATGTTGTCGGAAATTCCGAACGTCAAGAACGCGGTCAGAATTGTGTACACACAATCGGAATTTCCGAAAACTGATTTTGTTGTCAGAAAATTTGAGAACCAGCTCTCAAATTTTTGTTGTCAGAAATTCCGACAAAAAATGTCCGATGGAGACTACACACGGTCAGAATTTCTGACAACAAGCTCCCATCGAACATTTGTTGTCGGAAATTCCAATCGTGTGTACGCAGCATAACTTTTATTTCATAATAAAATACTTCTTCTACTTCTACTTCTCTCTAACTTACATTGCAGCCTAATCAAGCTGCTTACATACTGTGCAGCAACTATTCAATATTTTCAAATATTATCTCTGAAATGAAAAACCTCTAATTTTAACTTCATGATAAACACTGCCTAGTCTCTCCATCTTGTATTACAGCATAATCAAGCTGCTCTCCAGCCACTGTACTATATTGTGTGGCCATTGTCTTAGAAATAATACACTCCAATGTACACCTAATACACAATGCATACAACAGCATCATCTTTGGAATACAGAGTTGTGGTTTTAAAGTGTTTTGTGCACTGTTTATATATTTGATAACATTTTAGGACAATAAAGTGTGGTTTTGCAAAAAAGAAGCTCACAAACTATATTGAAACTCCTTTGCCACTGGCGTGAAGTTGAGGGTTTTAGCTTTATTTTTTAAGAGTACGCTTTCCTATAACTTTTAGATCTGTTTTGACTTTGACTGCTATTTGCACCATTCAATTTAGGTCTATTACCACTAGATTAAAAAAAAAAAAAAAAACACAAGTGTCACAGCCAAAGCTACCTAAGGTACAATGAATTAGATTACGGATTCTGTATTTAGACCAATAAACAATGTAAAAGTAAAAAAAATCCATCAAAGATACAAAATATGTGATATCAGAATACAGTGTCACTTTTGCTGTCCGTGAGTATCGTACTGTTCCATAGCACCACATGCAGCTTAAAGGAATCTTCCAATCATGTAATATAAGGGATTAGTGTATTTCCCATGTCACCCTTGAAGTCACATAAATAGGAGGACCCTTTCCGCATAAGGTATTTAAAACATAATTTTTTACATTGTTACTTGTCTCCCATGCCAGTGGCCAGCTCCCTATGCCCTTTGTTTGACAATCCTTTGCCTAATAGACTTTAAAATTGTCAGATTTAATTTTCAAGATTCACCCTCATAGACTTCAATGGGTTTCAGATTTAAGTTTTCAAATTTCCAACTTTACACTAGGGTTCGAGGCACTCCCCACAAACCAAACCCTGACACATTTGCTCATCCCATCTGCCAATATAGAAACCTTAGTGCACACAAAAATGTAAACACATTTGTGATATATTCCGCCCAAGTTCTGACCCTTATTTTTCCCCTTTCTATAAAAAGTTAACACACATATAAAATGGAAAGCTCACTGGGTTGATCTTGCTCATAGGCTATTTATTTGGCCTAAGATAGATGAAGACAAAGAGAGACAGAGAGAGATACAGACAACCAACTGAGATTTTCATGTTAGTTAAATCACAAATTATCCAATAAACTTCTCTGAAACTGTAACATATATTTGTAGCTCATTGTTTATGAAATGGAAACCCTTCACATCAATAAGATATATGCTTTCATTTATTAGGACAGCAGTGAAAGCCCTGAGACATGGGTTGTCAAATGTTTCTCTTGAATCTTTTACACGTAAGATAATGAAAAATTTAGACTGATCTTGTTTCAGCTAAATGCTTTGCTCCACACTCAGTCCCTAGGACCTCATGCAGCAGTGCACATGTAGGGCAGACAGAATATGGCTCTTACAAAGCGGAGACCAACAGAACACATGACATTGAAGCAGCTATTAAATAAAAGGGAAAAAAAAAAATACATTTTTAGTTAAACATACACTATATTACCAAAAGTTTTGGGACGCCTGCCTTTACACGCACATAAACTTTAATGGCATTCCAGTCTTCGTCCGTAGGGTTCAATATTGAGTTGGCCCACCCTTTGCAGCTATAACAGCTAAAACTCTTCTGGGAAGGCTGTCCACAAGGTTTAGGGGTGTGTCTATGGGAATGTTTGACCATTATTCCAGAAGCGAATTTGTGAGGTCAGACACTGATGTGAACGAGAAGGCCTGGCTCAGAGTCTCCGCTCGAATTCATCCCAAAGGTATTCTATCGGGTTGAGGTCAGGACTCTGTGCAGGCCAGTAAAGTTCCTCCACCCCAAACTACATCTTTATGGACCTTGCTTTGTGCACTGGTGCACAGTCATGTTGGAACAGGAAGGGGCCAAACTGTTCCCACAAAGTTAAGAGTTCCCTTCACTTGAACTAAGGGGCCAAGCCCAACCCCTGAAAAACAACCCCACACCATAATCCGACCTCCACCTAATGATTTGGACCTGTGCACAAAGCAAGGTCCATAAAGACATGGATAAGTGAGTTTGGGGTGGAGGAACTTGACTGGCCTGCACAGAGTCCTAACCTCAACTCATATCGAATACCTTTGGGATGAATTATAGCGGAGATTGTGAGCCAGGCCTTCTCATTCACATCAGTGTCTGACCTTCCTTTTGGAAGAATGGTCAAACATTCCCATAGACACACTACTAAACCTTGTGGACAGCATTCTGAGAATAGCTGCAAAGGGTGGGCCAACTCAATATTGAACCCTACGGACTAAGACTGGGATGCCATTAAAGTTCATGTACATGTAAAGGCAGGCGCCCCAATACTTCTGGTAATATAATGTATATGTAATGTGAGTAACAGAATGACGGATGCAGAGGGTAGTCATGGTTGAGGTGTAGCTTACAGCCAGACTGTGGTGTTGGTGGAGAAAGACAGGCAGACAGACAGGAAACTGGAGTCTGGTCAGAGCGAGTAGGCTATTTTGCTGCACAGCACAGAGAGAGAGGAACTGACGTTGTTCCTCCCTCTCTGTGACCCCAGATCTCTCCATAAAGAAGACTTGTCATGGCCCATGCTGATGTTGTTTATCCATTGTGATAGCAATAAAATGAATGCAAAAATGTCCCACACGCATTTGTAAACGTTGATCACACCAAATATATGAGGTATCGTCACAAACGCCAGAACAAGAGCAATAATTCTAGTGCCAGACCTCCTCTGTAACTCTAAACTGGTAACCTGTAAAATGTTTAAAGTGTCGCCTATGGATAATTTTAAGTACCATAGTTTGGCGCCATTCCACGGGCATACACAATTTCAAAACGTGACATGTTAGGTATCTATTTACTTAGCGTAACATCATCTTTTACATTTTACCAAAAAATTGGGTTCTAATTGGCGTTTGTGTGCAATAAAGTTAATTCAGAAGGTACTCAATTTGTTCTTCTCCTCAGTCTTCATGAGGGAAACGGGGGGCTGCAGTAACCAAAACTGCAAGATTTATCCTCGTTACACATCACAGGAAGCACCCTTATAGCTAACAGAGGATAGAATTAGGAATATAATTGAAAAACTTAACATAAACAAATCACCGGGACCAGATGGCTTGCACCCAAGGATCCTTAAGGAACTCAGTCAAGTAATTGCCAGACCATTTTTCTTAATTTGTCTACTGACTGGTATGGTACCAGCTGATTGGAAAAAAGCCAATATTTAAAAAAAGGACCAAGATATATCCTTGGGAACTACAGACCAGTTAGCCTAACGTCAATAGTATGCAAGCTCTTGGAGGGGATGATAAGGGATTATATTTGGGGCTGAGTGGTTGCTGGACACATGATGTCAGAGTGGAGATCCGCATGGGGGGGGGGTGACGCTGCTTGACACATGTCAGAGCTGCCTGGGGGATAGTTGCAAGCTCTGTGGACAGTGCGGGAATAGAAATAACTAGCGGCTGGACGCCCTAGGCGGCAGTGCGCCCTAGGCGGTTGCCTATTCCACCTAGTGGTAGCACCGGCCCTGCAGCTGTGCATGGAAGCCAATCCACTTCTAACTTTAGCTTGTTCAATCAAACTGGTTCTAAAAGGCTCAAGGTTTTTTACCTTCATGCATTCTATGCATGAAGGAAAAAACCTTCTCTGTGCAGCATCCTCCCCAGCCCCCCTAATACTTACCTGAGCCCCATATCGATCCAGCGAGAGTCTCAGCTCTCTGGGGACTCTCCCTCCTCATTGGTTGGGTCAATTACAGCCAGTGAGCCAATGAGGAGAAAGAGGGGGGTAGGGCCGAGCCGCGGCTCTGTGTTGCAAGCTGCTTGCTCTGGGGGCACTTAGAAGGGAGGGGCCAAGAGTGCCGGCAAGGGACCCGAGAAGAGAAGGATCGGGACTGTTCTGTGCAAAACCACTGCACAGAGCAGGTGATTATGACATGCTTGTTATTTAAAAAAAAGAAAAAAAGAAAGCCTTTATTATCACTTTAAGCTTTGACAAGAAAACCTGGAAACTGGTTGGTTTCCATGCAGAGCTGCACCAGATTCTGCACGCTCCAGTTTTAGTAAATCACCCCAAAGTGCTGTAGTATATTCAACTAAACAGTGCCAAAGGGCCAGGACAGTACATTTTCCTGTAATGGAATGGAAATCTCGGTAACCATGGCAATCTGTCTTCCAAGGATTTTTCCAGCTCCACCATAAATGTTGTTAATAAATGTAGTTTTGTCATTAAACACAGTACTCTATACATAATGTTCTAATTAAGCATAACACATGTATATCAATACCTTAATTAGGAGTGAGTGAGTGACTTGTATAGCGCTACCTATGCGAACTGAATCGACTCAGGGCGCTTTTTTAGCTGCCGGTGTCCATCTGTGGTATAGCGCGGTCCTTTACCCCAAGGGGTCCCGACGTTCCTACAAACACATACAGCATACACATATTTGGCCAATTTTTCGACAGGATCTAATTAACCTACCAGCATGTCTTTGGAGCTGTACTGTACTTCTACTGTAAAGTATAGTCCCTCCATAGCAACCTAGAGATTTATTTATAGAAACTGCTGTCTTGGGGCTAAGCACCACTACAATTGTAATTTACCTTCCTTAACCGCTTACGGACCGCCCCACATACATATACTGCGGCAGGGCGGTGCTTAAGCTCAAAATCACAGAGCCGGAGCCCGCCGCTGGGACCCATCAACCATTCAAAGGAGAGACAGAACGGCGGTCTGCCTATGTAAACAAGGCAGACCGCTGTTCTGTGAGGGAGGAAAATGGAGATCTTGTGTTTCTGCAGAAACACGGATCTCTGTTTTCCTCCAGTCACAACATTCCCCCCCACAGTTAGAAAGCACTCCCTAGGGGCACACTTAACCCTTTGAAAAAAAAAGTCCATAAATCTATCCCATAGTTTGTAGACGCTATAACTTTTGCACAAATCAATCAATATACTCATATTGGGATTTTTTTTACCAAAAACATGTAGCAGAATACATATTGGCCTAAACTGATGAAGAAATTAGATTTTTAAAAACTTTTTATTTGCTACATTTTATAGCAGAAAGTAAAAAATATTGGGTTTTTTTCAGAATTGCTGGTGTTTTTTATTTATAGTGCAAAGAATAAAAGCCAACATTTTATTTGGGTGCAGTGTCGCAAGACCGCGCATTTGTCAGTTAAAGCGACGCAGTGCTATATCGCAAAAAAATGGCCTGGTCAGGAAGGGGGAAAAACCTTCCAGGGTTGAAGTGGTTACGTTTGCTTTGGGCATTGGGTAATAAAGCTAAAGATTAATGCTGAAATCTCCATTTAATCCCACAGAAAATTTTGTAGCAAAATGAAATTATTATAGTTCTATACTAACCACACTGTACAAATTATTGCCATGGATGTACGATGAATCTGATCTACCTAAAAGCTGGTCAATAACTAAACCTGTTTGTGTCCAACCAAAATCATTGGGATCTGCAGTTTAGCCCCGAAAGGATTTACTTCAGCCCCGAAAGGATTTACTCACTTCATGACCAGGCAATTTTTTGCGCCACTGCACTGCGACGTTGTGCTCAAACAAAACTGATGTTCTTTTTTTTCCCACAAATAGAGCTTTCTTTTGGTGGTATTTGATCACCACTGCTTTGTTTACACTGGTAGATCCCCATTCTGCCTCTCTGTGGAGCGATTGCAGGTGGCTAGCGGATATCGAGTCCGCCGGACCTGCTGATTGGCTCCCCTGCTAGCGAATGGGGACGCCCGCGCCCACAGATTGTCGTGTACGCGCTCGACGGTGATTCACGCAGCTGAGCCAACCTGCCGCAGTATAACTGCAGCGCCTGGTCGTCAAGCAGTTACTAAATAAGCTCCAAGATTCCTTCTATAAACACTGTTTTTACTTCTAGGAATGTTCATCTGGATGTTGCATTATTTAACCAAGACAGGATGACTCACACTCAGTAAAGTGCAGACTGACTGCAAGAGAAAATGGAAACAATAGAAAGGTTGCTTAAAATTATTAATGATAATCAAGATTAAAAAAAAAAAAAGAACAATAGATGACAATGTAGTCACCCACACAACAGGATAAAAATGACTAACTCTAAGAACAAAGGAATAATAGAACCAAGCAAATGTATTCTGTAGTATTACATATTTTACCTTTTCAGGTACATCCATCACCAATAATTAGACACAGTTGCTAAGACACAATTTACACCATTGCTCTCATTTAAAGTAATTTTCATTCCATAAGTGTAGATCTTTCTAACAAAGACCATACTTAGGCTTCATGTACACCAGGGGTTGGCAACCCGCAGCCCATGGGCATCACCCGGCCCGCCGCCGATAAATCTCCGGCCCGTCAGTGCCCGTGATTAATTCACGGGCAACCGGCCCACAGATAAGTGATTGGATATTTTTCATACTGTTATCTGCAAAAGTGTCTGTTATATGATAAAACAGCAGCTATATTACCTCATTAAGAGCACCACTCGGTGCTCAGATTACTCGCCGCCTCTCCCCCCCCCCCCCCCGCCTCCCCTCCTGACTGATGTCATTCTCGGGCCCCGCCCACTGAATTGTCAGACAAGGCCCTCTTAATGAAGTAATATAGCTGCAGTTTTATCATACAACAGACAGTTTTGCAGATAAAAGTATGAAACACAGTGACACATTTGAAACACAGGGAGGAATATTCAGGGCCATTTTTAGTATTGTTTGGACCCTGTCGACAGCCACCACTGTACACCCCCCCAGTCCACAGCCACCACTGTACACCCCCCCAAGTCCATAGCCACCACTATACCCCCCAGTCCACAGCCACCACTGTACACCTCCCCATTCCACAGCCACCACGGTACACCCACCGCCTTTGAGAACGTCGATGACGAAACGCTCCGGGTACGGAGCGAGAGAGCCTGGAACGCAGCTGGACCGCAAGCCGCACGCTGCGGGGAAGCACTTCCTGGCTTTCAGCTTCACCCTTAGTGTAGTGCGATGTGTTTTTTTCCCTGAGGGGAGTTTTTATACCATTAAAGTTTTTAATTATACTACACTATGAGGTGGCATCTCCTTTTATGAGGGCTTGGCTGGCGATCCCCTTCCTGGACATGGTATGAGGTGATAATCCGGAACTCCTGGGAGAGAGGCCATTCCATCTCAGTAACCACGGGATACCGGATAAGAGGACGGCTTTGGGATCCTAGAGTGTCTGTCACCCCTGCAGGGGTAGTGGAAGCTGGTGAGTGGGGAGCCAAAAGGGGAGCACAGAAGTCACGGATTTACCTCTGCGGGCACCAAAGTCACTAAGCTGTTGGAACGTTTCTGCTGCTATTTAAAACTGGGACGCACCACTTGAGATTATACTCTCTTTTTTTGCAATTTTGATGTCATTTACAGTTTTTTTCCTTTTTGGCTTTTTTTGGACTTTATTGCACTATATTGCACTTTATTGCACATCTATATGTTGGATTGCACGGTCATATATATACGTATATATGGCATATATATGTTTCTGCATTGTTATATGTATATGTCACTAATTTTGCATACATATAAGTTGGATTTATTACATCAGCTGCTCAGCAGCAGCACCTAGTGGCACCTTTTGACACTACTTGTGACACAGAGGTATATGCAATATAATAGGGGTTGCATATACATATACATATATTTTTATTGCTTTTTTGATTTACATAATATGGGTTCACCGAGCAAGAGTTTCACAGTCTTCACCTTTTGCGTTTGGAATACTATTTAACCTATTTGGTATAGTCACTGTTAAACGCACATAAAATTAATAGTCCACATCTCACAAGGAAGCGCCATACCCCCACCTACAATCCATTATATGTTAGTCCTTTTGAGGACTTAACTTGGGGAGGCAGCATACCTACAATTTTCTTTTCTTTCCTTCCTTTCCTCCTCCCCCCTCCCATCCCTTATATATCTGCATCATTTGTCCATCTGCATTACTCTTCCTCCCCCCCCCCCTTTTTTCTGCTATATGTCCTAAGCGCAGAGATTTGGAGGATTGATTAATGTACATCCCCCCAGTCCACAGCCACCACTGTACACCCCCCCAGTCCACAGCCACCACTGTACACTCCCCCAGTCCACAGCCACCACTGTACACCCCCCCAGTCCACAGCCACCACTGTACACCCCCCCAAGTCCATAGCCACCACTGTACCCCCCCAGTCCACAGCCACCACTGTACACCCCCCCAGTCTACAGCCACCACTGTATCCCCCCCAGTCCACAGCCACCACTGTACACCCCCCCAGTCCACAGCCATCACTGTATCCCCCCAGTCAACAGCCACCACAGTACCCCCCCTGTCCACAGCCACCTCTGTATCTCCCCCCCGTGTCCACGTCTGTACCCACTGTCAACAGCCACCTCTGTATCTCCCCCCCGTGTCCACGTCTGTACCCCCTGTCCACAGCCATCTCTGTATACCCCCCGGTCCACAGCCACCTCTGTGTATCCCCCCTAGCCACAGACACCACTGCACCCCCCCATCCACAGCCACCACTGTACACCCCTGTCCACAGCCATCACTGTATCCCCCCTGTCCATAGCCACCACTGTGTATCCCCCCCTGTCCACATCCATCACTGTATCTCCCCCCCGTGTCCACGTCTGTACCCACTGTCAACAGCCACCTCTGTATCTCCCCCCCGTGTCTACGTCTGTACCCACTGTCAACAGCCACCTCTGTATCCACCCCCCGGTCCACAGCCACCTCTGTTTATCCCCCCTGTTCACAGCCACTACCCTGTACCCCCCCTGTCCACAGCCACCACCGTGTATCCCCCCTGTCCACAGCCACCACTTTACCCCCCTGTCCACACCCACCACTATACCCCCATCCACAGCCACCACTGTACCCCGTGTCCACCACAACCACCACTGTACCCCCCATGTCCACCTCTGTACCCCCTGTCCACAGCCATCTCTGTATCCCCCCCGGTCCACAGCCACCTCTGTGTATCCCCCCTTAGCCACAGCCACCACTGCACCCCCCCATCCACAGCCACCACTGTACACCCCTGTCCATAGCCACCACTGTGTATCCCCCCCTGTCCACAGCCATCACTGTATCCACCTGTCCACAGCCACAACTGTACCCCCCCTGTCCACAGCCACCACTGTACCCCCCCTGTCCACAGCAACCACTGTGTATCTCCCCCTGTCTACAGCCACCGCTGTATGCCCCCTGTCCACAGCCACCACTGTATCCCCCCTCCTGTCCACAGCCACCTCTGTAAGTCACCCCCCTGTGCCCCCCCAACTTCATTTATTAGCAAGTGAATGCAGCCCTCCATGCATTCACATACATTGAATCCGGCCCTTCAGTGGAAAAAGGTTGCTGACCCCTGATGTACACTTTCCTACACTTGAGTTTAGGAGCTTTTGGCATTTTTTTGCCAAAGCTCCTAAACTTACTGGTTAGTATAGGCCAGTGTAAATCAAGCTTTAAAGCTTTAGGTGTGTTTGATTGCTTATTTACAAATTAATTGGCCAAGCTTTACCAGATAGAGGTAGAAAATACAACATATATTGCAGAAGCAATCAAGCTTGTAACTATTGTAGTGGATTTATTTTCTTATTGGATAGCACTCACAATGGCATAAAGAAATTCAAACAAAAAATAATTCAACCATCTGAACCTACCGTTTATACCCTCCCCAACTACGTAAAATCCTGCCTGACTGTTACAGATCTTAGACATTATTTTATAGTCCACCATCACCCTACTTTGCCCTGTGCTCAGCTTAAACTGGTTATAAAGCTAAGACATTTTTACCACAATGCATTCCCTGCATTAAGGTAAAAAATGTCCCACTAGTTGAATCACTCGCTCCCCCCGACCTCCCTTTATACTTACCCGAGTCCTATCGCAATCCAGCGCTGTGCATGTCTGCTGGTGGTGCTGGTCTCTGTTCCTCTCCTCATAGGACACAGAGGCAGCAGTGGGGGCCATTGGCTCCTGCTGCTGTCTATCAAATCCTTTGTGGAGGAAGGGAACGGGGCTGAGCTGTGTGTGTCTATGATCACTCACATCATGGCTTGAGAGTGAGCCTGCACATCTGCCCCCACAACAAGTGGTTTGCTATGGGGCCAGACACAGAAAAGGAGAAGCGGACAGCATCAGTGGGGAACTCCGGAAGAAGAGGGTTGGGTCCACTCTATACAAAACCCTTGCACAGAGCAGGTAAGTATACCATGTTTATTTAAAACTTTAAAAAAATAACCTTTACGATCACTTTATTTGTCCTTGGGCTTTTGCCTCTGCAGTATTAGGGCAGTGAGCCACAGGAAAATAGGTTAAAATTTACTAACAGATACAGTGCCTTGCAAACGTATTCACCCCCTTGGCATTTTTCCTGTTTTGTTGCCTCACAACCTGGAATTAACATGGATCGTTTGAGGATTTGCATCATTTAATTTACAGAACATACGCACAACTTTGAGGATTTATTTTTTTTTATTGTGAAACAAAATAACAGAAAAAGTCAATGTGCATAGCTATTCACCCCCCCCTAAAGTCAATACTTTGTAGAGCCTTTTTTGCGGCTATCACAGCTCCAAGTCACTTTGGATAAGTCTCTATGAGCTTGCCACATCTTACCAATGGGATTTTTGCCAATTCCTCCCTGCAAAACTGCTCCAGCTCCTTCAAGTTGGATGGTTTGCGCTTGTGAACAGCAATCTTTAACTCTGACCTCAGATTTTCTATTGAATTGAGGTCTGGGTTTTTACTAGGCCATTCCAACACATTTACATGTTTCCCCTTAAACCACTCAAGTGTTGCTTTAGCAGTGTGTTTGAGGTCATTGTCCTGCTGGAAGGTGAACCTCCGTCCTAGCCTTAAATTACACACAAAGTGGTATAGGTTTTGCTCAAAAATATCCTTGTATTTAGCACCATCCATCTTTCCCTCAACTCTGACCAGTTTCCCAGTCCCGACTGCTGAAAAACATCCCCACAGCATGATGCTACCACCACCATGTTTCACTGTGGGGATGGTGTTCTTTGGGTGATGTGATGTGTTGGGTTTGCGCCAAACATAGCGTTTTCTTTGATGGCCAAAAAGTTACATTTTTGTCTCATCAGACCAGAGCACCTTTCCTCTATACATTTTGGCCATAAAGCCCAACTCTATGGAGCGTACGGCTTATTGCCGTCCTATGTACAGATACTCCAGTCTCTGCTGTGGACCTCTGCAGCTCGTCAAGGGTTACCTTAGAGCACCTTCCTCCATACATTTTGGGAGTCTCCCACATGCCTTTTCGCAAACTCAAAGCGTGCCATTTTGTTTTTTGCTGAAAGTAATGGCTTTCTTCTGGCCACTCTGCCATAAAGCCCAACTCTATGGAGCATACGGCCTGTTGCCGTCCTATGTACAGATACTCCAGTCTCTGCTAAGGTACTCTGCAGCTCCTCCAGGGTTACCTTAGGTCTCTGTGCTACCTTTCTGATTAATGCCCTCCTTGCCCGGTCCATGAGTTTTGGTGTGCGGCCGTCTCTTGGCAGGTTTGCTGTTGTGTTATGTTCTTTCTATTTGGTTATGATAGATTTGATGGTGCTCCTAGGGATCATCAAAGATTTGGACAGTTTTTAACCTAACCCTGACTTGTACTTCTCAACTTTGTCCCTTACATGTTTGGAGAGTTCCTTGGTCTTCATGGCAGTGTTTAGTTAGTGGTGCCTCTTCTTAGGTGTTGCAGCCTCTGGGGCCTTCCAAAAAGGTGTGTATATGTAATGACAGATCATGTGATACTTAGATCGCACACAGGTGGACATCATTTTACTAATTATGTGCCTTCTGAAGGTAATTGGTTGCACCAGAGCTTTTTTATGGGCTTCATAACAAAGGGGATGAATACATACGGACATGCCAATTATCAGTTTTTTATTTCTGAAAAATAGTTTTATGTATATATTTTTCTAATTTTACTTCACCAACTTAGACTATTGATTAAAAAAACATTGAACTAAAGGCTGTAATGTAACAAAATAGGGAAAAAGCCAAGGGCGGTGAATACTTTTGCAAGACACTGTATATTAGTCTGGATGTCACACCCCTTCCTCAAACTTCCATTTTCCTCCCCCACGTGCCCCTTCCCCGACCTCTATGTCAAAATCAATGGCGCAACTGGCCAAGATCCTATGTGTAATCCTGGACTCTGAACTCTCCTTTCAGCCCCACGTCCAATCACTGTCCAAATCTTACTACCTCAGTCTTCACAACATCTCCAAAATAAGCCCCTTTCTATACAATGGCTCAACAAAACTCTTAATTCAATCCCTGGTCATCACCCACCTCCACTACTGCAACTCCCTTCTCATTGTCTTACTTCTACATAGCCTATCCCCCCTTCAATTCATCATGAATGCTGCTGCCATCCACCTTACCAATCGCTAAGTGCATGCATCAGGGGTTTATCATACAATAGTGGCCAAATATCAGATTAGCTACAGCGAAATGCTTGCAGTTTCGGACAGGAATATACAGGAAAGGCTTTGCTGCAGAGGAGACTTGTTTGGAGAAAACAGCCATGTGATACTTCATTCCACCCAGATTGGCTAAAGTGGTGGTGTAATTATATTAAATTAATCTTGTCAATCTGGGTCACTAAGCACCAACCATTTTAAGTTCAAGTACTGTGCTCTAGTACTGGTGTCTCTGCATAAGTCAGGGTGACCTGTGAGGCATTTATTTGTAAGGGGTTGGTGGTGATCATGAATGTAAGGGCCACTGATTTAAAAGCAGGATGAGAAGTTATAAATGTGGAGGCAGTGAGTAGTAAATTGGCTTTGAGAGATAATGAATATTGAGAATCTCATTTGTAAGAAGGCAGGAAGATCATACTGTGCATTACAGAAAGGTCTTTCAAATGGTATGGGTTAGGAGGAATCATGACTTTGGGACAATAAATTGAATAGTCGGCTTAAACATGTCAACAATCAGTGACACAATTAAAGGAGAAGTACAGCCACAGTTTGTTTGGCTGTACTCCTCTTATGGATCACAGGCGTGCAGATCGTTCTGCACTCCTGTAACCCCTTCTCAGTAGACAGCGGGCTGAAGCCTGCTGTCGACTGACGTCACAGAGCCAGTCCAGGCTCGGGCAAGATGGCGACAATGAAGTCGGGATCCGCCCACATGCCTGGACCGGTACCCAGCTCAGCCCAGAGCTCCAGTGAGCGAGGAGGCAGAGCAGGGAGCAGTGACTAACAGTCTCTCTGCTCAGGGAGCTCTGAGAACTGAGTCATCTGCGGTGTCTGATCACTCAGTTCTCAGTGTTAGAGCCAGCTGTTGTTGCATCTGTCCCCCACCGACTCCAACACTGAGGTAAGTACCACCTAAGTAAGTATGATTGTGGGAAAAAGAAATCCCACACTTCTCTTTTAAACCTTATATGAACTGCACCACCATCAGCCTATGACTACCGAAAGTGGTGGGTGCTTATAATGATAAAACAGTGTCGTCAAAAATCCAGTTAAGTTTAAAAAGCCACCAGCACTCCAAGAGATGTATTTGTAACCCCTGATTGTTAACGTGTCATGTCCCACAATTCAGACATAAAATTGCATTACATGGCACTTTCACAATAAATAGTGTAAATAATCTTTTGGAATGCGACTTTCTATGCTTTAATAGGCAATTACTGACAGTCATTTCAAACATTTCTAGCAGTCTCCTGGAACAGAGCAGCGTTTTGTTAAAAGGCAAGAGTAAAACAAAGTTGAGGTAAGGGTGCCAACATAGGAACTTCATGGAACTTGCTTCAAGATACTATATTATTTTAAGTACCATGTCAAAAAAAAATTATCATTTACTTCCATAAAAGTATTGAAGCAGATGTTCTTTAACTTCAGGTAAGCATCCTGATGGTTCCTGAATAATATAATTGTTGTTTTAACATTGTGGAGTTTATGCTGTTTTACTAGTGGGACATTTATCAATTTCAAGAAGTTTAGGAGCAGCACACCGTAACGTGGTCATAGAGGTTACTTTGTTGTCGAATGCTTGTATTCATTAGAAATGTGTTGCTTGCCTGAAAACCATGGTGACTTTGATACAAAATATCTCAGGCACTTTGATGGAGGTATAATCACAGCGAGCCAAGAAGCTGGTAACGATTGTCTCTACATGTAACATTGATTTCCACTGCTGGATTATGTACGGTACTCCAGATGCATTATCTTTGATAGGTTTCCTTATACTTTCCTGATTTCCCATTTTACTGGATTTTCCCTTCTAATTTGGTGTTTTTACTTTTTTTTACTTTTTACAGTTTTTAACCATTAAGTGAAAAATACCTAAAAGATAACGGTTATTATAAAAAGTGTGAAAGAATAAAAAAAAATACAGAAATAAAAATAAAATGCCTTTCTCTATATCTCTGATTTATATCTGTTTTATAACAGAAGTCTAGAAAATAAGGGATTTACTTAAAGCAGAGTTCTGCGCCCCCTTCCAAAAATTAAAAGCCAGCAGCTACACATACTGTAGCTGTTGACTTTTAATATTAGTAATATTTAATATGAAGTACGCTGCGCTCTGTTACTGGCCCGGCGGTGAGGGAAGGAGGAAGCCTTCTGACGTACCTTGTCGCGGCAAGGTACCTGTCAAAAACAGGTACCCGCTCCCCCCCGAAAGGTGCCAAATGGAAGTGGGGGGGGACAGAAGGGTGGAACTCTGCTTTAAGTCAAATAGACTGTGCCCTTTGCAAGTGCAGTTGCTCCAGAGCTTAGTAAATGAGGTAATGAGGTAAAGCTTCACTTTGCAAAGAATCCCCAATCACATGCAAAGGAAAATTTTAAAAAAAGCATTTTTGATTGGATGATGGAGGTCAGCAGCGCTTCCCCTCATTTCCTAAGCAACTGCACGTGCAGAGTGCAACTGCGCTTGCAAAGTACACAGTCTATTACCTTTACTAAATCAACCCCATAGTGTACATCTAACAACAACAGCATGTTCGTGCCTTTTTCATTTCAAGTTGTTCATTGACTTTTTCACAGAAAGATCATTGTTGTTTCTCACAGTATTGTTGTAGTATAAAAAGTGAACTAGTATGACAGCATCCTGGAAAAGAGAGTAGCTGGAGACTGGTATTCAAATCAATTATTATTCAGGTGGTCCAATTAGATCATGTACAGATTTGACTTGCTCTAGTTACAAAAAAAAAAAAAAATGTTAAATCTTTTATACATGTTTTTGATAATAGTGCGGAATGGTGAATTTAAACTCTAAGCATAAGATTAGAAAAAATTACAAAGTCTGATATTGAAATATTAAAATGGTTTTAAGGGCTCAAAGTTTTTTACCTTCAGTGTGCAGCAGCGACAATCCCCCCCCCCATACTTACTAGAGCCCCATCTCGATCCAGCAATGTGCATGAGAGCAGCGGCTCTTCAGGGTCTCTTCCTCCTCATTGGCTGAGACAGCATTAGCTCCTGCTACTGTCAGTCACAGCCAGTGAGCCAATTAGGAGAGAGCTGAGTCGCACTCTATGTGTGAATGGACACAATATAAACATACAGCATTTACTGTATAAATGTGAATATATATATATATGGTATATATGTGGATATATAATATGTATGTTATGTACAACTTCTCTCAGAAAAGAGCAACACAACAAAGTCCTTAAAGTGGAAATAGGGGGAAAAAAACTCACATATAAGCACTGTTTGTTGTCACTCTATCGACATTTAGGTTTTTAATGTGACAAATTAAAGTCTAACTCCATCTAACAATGTGTATCCCACCTTTGTCTTCCAGCCCCTTAGGTGGATCGAAATACCGGTACACGCGTTTGCATTTAGAAGAGTTTTTTTTTTTTTAAATAGCCAAAAATAAAAAACGCCTGTAAACGAAATGCGGCTAAACGTGATTAACCGCGTTTAGAAGCGTTTGGCGCTTGAAATGCCTCTAAATTCAGCTTCTGAACCCATTTTTTTGCATTCCAAAAAAAGCCTTTAAGCTCAACTGCCTAGAAACTTCCCATTCTGAGTCATGCAGTGTCCGATGAATGCATTGCCATCCCCACTGCATCGCATCACAAATGTGGGAGTGCTGATGTACAGTAATTGAAAAAAAACATCTTCCAGTTTCATGGTGACCTCTGTGTATCTGAAAATTTTCTGCCTGTTTGTGGATGTGTCAGATTTACAACATACTACTACACCAGCAGATAATTAGACTGAGACCCAGGGATTGTAGGATATGTTGTTTCTTCACGGGAAGTGTCAGTTCTCACACTACAGACAGAGATCATACATTAAACTGTCCAGTGTCATGCCATATATTTGAACACAAATAGAAACTTCTGACACAGCAATGTGAATATTTACTCCACATGTGACTTGCACTTTTGCTGGATAGCTTGTTCTGTTACAGGAGGTAAAAAAATTAAAAAACAATATGATAGGATCAACAGAAAGTATACCTTGTTAAATTTTGCATTTAAAAAACTAAAGTTTCTGTATTATGTTAGCAACATGCTGTATAGAGGTCGACCGATATTTGGCATTTTTTAATTGGCATCGGCCGATTGTGCTGATAAAAAAGGCCGATTATAACTACAGCGTGACTTGCAAATGACTTCTGTAATAGAAGTCAATGCAAGTTGCCTGAAGTCTTCTGTGGAGAGACTTCTATCCTCTCTGGGCAGCCTGCCAAGTCTGATAAAAGAAACTAAAAAGATACAGTGTTTCCACTTGTCAAGGAACTGAACTCAGTGTGGAGGACTTCTCAGTTTAACCATTTAAAGACTAAGGCCCCTTTCACACTGGAGCGGTTTTCAGGCGGTATTGCGCTAAAAATACCGCCTGAAAACCGCCCCTAAACAGCCTCCGCTGTTTGTTCAGTGTGAAAGCCCGAGGGCTTTCACACTGAAGCGGTGCACTCGCAGGACGGTAAAAAAAGTCCTGCGAGCCACTTCTTTGGAGCGGGGAAGGAGCGGTGTATTCACCGTTCCTGCCCATTGAAATCAATGGGACAGCGCGGCTATACCGCGGTAATACCGCGGCTATAGCCACGCTGTACGAGCGGATTTAACCCTTTTTCGGCCGCCAGCGGGGGTTAAAACCGAACCGCTAGCGGCCGAATACTGCTGCAAGAACGACGGTACAGCAGCACTAAAAATAGCGCTGTTGTACCGCCGACGCCCCCACCGTCCCAGTGTGAAAGGGGCCTAAGGCCTCATGCACACGAGACGTCGGTGCAAACTCTGCTGAACACGTTTTTAATAGCTGAAACCGGCGTTTAGAAATGCCAGTTTTGCCGCGTTTGCATGCCGCGTTTGCATGCCGCGTTTGCGTCTAGAAGCGTCTGCAGAGCAGAGAATGACATTTTGTGACCCAAATTTGGGGCCCCGTTTTTTGAGGGCCACTTGGTGCTAGGAACCCCAAATTTGGTGTGCTAACACAGTGGAACTAGCACTACAACATATCCAAATGTGGGGTTCCTAGCTCTAAGTGGCCCCAAGATATGGGGCCCCAAATTCGGGTCGCAAAATGTCAAGCACTTTTCTGCAGCAGAGAATGACATTTTGTGACCCGACTTTGGGGCCCCATATCTGGGGCCCCATATCCAACTGTGTTAGCACACCAAATTTGGGGTTCCTAGCACCAAGTGACCCCGAGATATGGGGCCCCAAAGTCGGGTTGTAAAAAACACTTATAAACACAAACGCGGCTAAATGCGGTACCGGCCTTTAGCGTCTGAAACGTGGAAAACTTTTGCGCCTGAACCCATTTTTTTGCTTCTGGAAAAACGTGGTTAAACGCAACTGCCTAAAAACGCCAAAAAACGAGACTGTGTACATGGACACACAGGATAACATTGAATGGGTTCAGGGGCAGTTGAAAAAAGTGTCCAACTGCCTCTGAACGCGAGTTTAACAGCGTCTCGTGTGCATGAGGCCTAAATCTTTTCTGACATTTGTTGCTTACAAGTAAAAATCCTGTATTTTCTGCTAGAAAATCATTTAGAACCCCCAAAAATTATATATATTTTTTTAGCAGAGACCCTAGGGAATAAAATAGCGGTTGCTGCAATATTTTATGTCACATGGTATTTGCGCAGCGGTCTTTCAAACACAATTTTTTTGGGAAAAAATACACTAATGAATTAAAAAAAAAAACTAAGCAGTAAAGTTAGCCCATTTTTTTTTTCGTCCAAAAGTTTTGATTACCTGTTTAAATGTAAGAAATTTTCTGTATCACTTATTACTTAAGGCTGCTTTCACACTGGAGCAGGCGTTGACGGTAAAACGCTGCTAGTTTTAGCTGCGCTTTACCGTCATTTTAGCGGCGCTATTTGGCTGCTAGCGGGGCGCTTATAACCCAGCTAACGCCCGAGGAAGGGGTTGAATGCGGCGTGAAGCGCCGCTGCCGAATCACTTTGCAGGTGCTTCGGCAGCGGTGCGCATTCATTTCAATAGGCAGGAATGGTTTACGAGTGGTATACACCGCTCCAAAGATGCTGCTTGCAGGACTTTAACATCCTGCCAGCGCATCGCCTCAGTGTGAAAGCACTCAGGATATCACACTGAGACTGCAGGGGAGCCGTTTTGCAGGCACTTTACAGGCGCAATATTTAGCCCAAAAGCACCTGAAAAATGCCCCATTGTGAAAGGGGTCTACCTGTTAGATTTTATGAGATGAAGGGGAAAAAAAAAAAATCGGCTTAACATATTGGCCCCCCCCAAAAAAAAATCGGCATGATATATCGGACATCGGCTGCCGAGATTTCTACGTAACGGCATCGGCCAGAGAAAAACCCATATCGGTCGATCTCTAATGCTGTATGTAATTTTTTTATTTTACCCATTGTTTAACTTAAAGTATACTTAAAAGGCAAAAAATTTCTTCTTAGTTTTGGATAGATTCACCCTCTCTATTTGTCATGTTTACCATTATTGGTGAATTATAAGTGAAAGGATGTTTTTTTGGAGTTTGCCCTTTGGAAGTGCAGTGGACAGCTGTAGCTGGATATGGTAAGTCTTAGGCTGCTTTCACACTGGGGAGGTAGGGAGCGTCGGCGGTAAAACAGCGCTATTTATAGCGCTGCTTTACCGCGGTATTCGGCCGCTAGCGGTGCGGTTTTAACCCCCCGCTGGCGGCCGAAAAAGGGTTAAAACCGCTCGTATAGCGCGGCCATAGCTGCGGTATAGCCGCGCAGTCCCATTGATTTCAATGGCCAGGAGCGGTTTAGGAGCGGTGAATACACCGCTCCTTTACCGCTCCAAAGATGCGGCTGGCAGGAGTTTTTTTCTTCTCCTGTCAGCGCACCGCTTCAGTGTGAGAGCCCTCGGGCTTTCACACTGAACAAACAGCAGCGGCTGTTTTGGGTCGGTTTGCAGGCGGTATTTTTAGCGCAATAACGCCTGCAAACCGCCCCAGTGTGAAAGGGGTCTAAAGGATTTCTAATTGCTCTTTTTAAATTGTTTACTTTTTTAACTTTGGTATTGTGGTTGTGTTGCTATTAGTGACTGCATACTAGTTACTGGAGTGATTTTGTATTGTGCATTGCCGACTAGGTGTTGAATACTGGATGTTATCAATTAGCATATGTAAGAGAGGTGAGCTATTATCCTAATTGGTTCCTAATTAGTGTGGTATTTAAGAGGAGTGGCAACTCTGCAGAGTTTACTCTTTGGGAGTGTATCAGGACAAAAGTGCATAGTTTGAACAGCAGCAGTTTCACCCTATGCGTTTTTTAGTGCGTTTTGCAGTTTGTAGAAACGCACTACAGTCCATTTAACATGGTTTCCTATGGTACTAGTTCACATCTATGCTTTTTGCAGTCGGTACATTTTTGGAAAAGGTCGGGGACCTAATAGACTTCAATGGAGCTGCACCAGAAGCGTAGGTGGTGCATTTTTGATTACATTTTTGATGTGTTTTGCGTTTCATATTTTAGGGGGCATCCTTAGCAACTGACGAGTCATCAGCTGTCAGCACGGTTCCAAGCTGAATGTAAAAAAAAAAAAAAATTCTTTTTTAAAAGATGGAGTGGGATCCCCCCAAATCCATACCAGGTCCTTATCCGAGCATGCCACCCCAAAGCACCTTGCCCCCATGTTGACGAGGACAAGGGCCTCTTCCCGACATCCCTAGCCAGTGGTTGTCGGGATCTGCGGGCAGGGGGGCTTATCGGAATCTGGAAGCCACCCTTTAAGAAGGGGGCCCCCCGATCCCCCCCCCCATGAGAATAGGTATTGGGGACATCGTACCCCTACCCATTCACCTAAAAAGCCGTTAAATGTAATAAAAACACAAGAGCTGGTTTTTGACAATTCCTTTATTAATAGCTCTGTCTTCTCTAGCTGTCTCTTCTCGCCGTCTCCTCCTTGAGCTGTCTCTTCCCGCCGTCTTCTCCTTCCTGCCGTCTCCTCCTTCCCGCCGTCTCCTCCTTTAAGCTGTCTCTTCCCACCATCTCCTCCTTTAAGCTGTCTCTTCCCGTCGTCTTCTCTTTTCCTCCATCTTCTCCTTGAGCTGTCTCTTCCCGCTGTCTTCTCCTTCCCGCCATCTCCTCCTCGAGCTATCTCTTTCCGCTGTCTTCTCCTTCCCCCCGTCTCTTCCCACCATTTTCACCTCAAGCTGTCTCTTCCTGCCGCCGCCGTCTCTTTCCACTGCTGTCTTCTTCCTCACCACCGGTTACCCGCTAATAATAAAAAAAAAAAAAAAAAAAGCCGCTCTTGTTCTTTTGATGCCTTCATCTGTCTTGTTGTTGCACGCTCTGTGCCGACTCTAATATAGCAATGGGGCATGGCCATCCGATGACATCACCCGGAGAGCCCGCCCTTTGCCCCATTGCTATATAAGAGTCGGCAGAGAGTGGGCGACAACAAAACAAATGAAGACATCAACAGAACAAGAGCTGCTTCTTTTATTTTTTTTAGCGGGTAACCTGCGGTGAGGAAGAAGACAGCAGCAGGAAGAGACAGCGGCGGGAAGAGACAGCTCGAGGAGAAGACAGTGGGAAGAGACGGTGGGAAGGAGACGACAGCGGGAAGAGACAGCTCGAGAAGGAGACGCAGGAAGGAGAAGACAGCAGGAAGAGACAGCTCAAGGAGGAGACGGTGAGAAGGAGAAGACAGCGGGAAGAGACAGCGCGGGGAGGAAATTGTCAAAAAACGGCTCTTGTGCTTTTATTACATTTCACTGCTTTTTTGGTGAATAGGTAGGGGTACGATGTACCCGATACCCATTCACATAGGGGGGCCAGGATCTGGGGGCCCCCTTCTTAAAGGGGGGCTTCCAGATTTTGATAAGCCCCCCGCCCACAGACCCCGATAACTACCGGCTAGGGTTGTCAGGAAGAGGCCCTTGTCCTCATCAACATGGGGACAAGATGCTTTGGGGTGGGGGGCAGGGCCCCCCCCGCCTCAAAGCATCCACCCCCCATGTTGAGGGCATGCGGCCTGGTATGGTTCAGAAGGGGGCCCACTCGCTCAACCCCTCCCCTTCCTGACCTGCCGGGCAGCATGCTTGGTTAAGGGTCTGGTTTGGATTTTGGGGGACCCCACACCCTTTTTTTTTTTAATTTTGGCATAGGGGTCCCCTCCAAATTCATACTAGACCTAATGAGCCTGGTATGGACCTGGGGGGTGGGGAACTCCATGCTGTTGTTTTTGCAAATTTTTTTTGCCGGCAAATGTTTAATTTTTTTTACATTTAGCTTTCAGCGGAGAAACCCGCTGACAGCTGATGACTCATCGGTTGCTAAGGATGCGACGACCAGCTTTCCGCCCCCTCCTTAGCAACCAGCTATATATAGTGTGTTTTACAGTTTAAAGAGGGGGGAAAAAGGCGTAAAATGCAAAATGCATGAAAACTACATGCAAAAATGCATAAAAAACCCTGGTTTAAAAACACAAAATGCACTGAAAAATATGCCTGAAAAACGCATCAGCCGCATAGATGCGAACCTAGACTAAAAACATCAGGAGTTTGGAAACAGCCAACTATCTTTGATTAGTACCTGTGTTTGAGTTTAGGTATATATATTTTTGAAATGTCTGGTTTAGTTCAGTGCAGTACTTGCTTTCCATTTGTTTTTCATGGTACTTTTTGGAAGCTAGGTTGCTGTCCCATCTGTATGCAGATTTCTAGTCTACATGGTGGAATTGCTTATTTAAATTCCTTGGTTTTTGCCTTTCAGTCCAAGATCAGAAGGCTGTCTAGGCCAATTTGTTCTGTTGAGCTGCCTTAAAAAAACACTTCTTCCTCAAAGACTGCACAAGATAAGGGCAGTGTGGACAACTGTTGGGTCAGGAAGAGTGAGGCCTGTGGACCATAAACATGTAGCATTTGCTGTGACACTCCATAGCCTTATAGTGTTCTTTCTGAGCTAGAAGCAGATACAAAGATTGCCAACATAGCTGCTTGCCTTGTGAGAATGGCAACCCTTCTCTGCACAGGAAGGAAGTCCCTCAGAAAGAAATTGTTTTGCCAAGAGTAGCTTTTGTATCTGACATTGCAAACCAGGCAAGTGATGTGAATAAGGCTCCTAAAAGAAGTCATTTTTTTGTTGGTGATTCAGTTTTAAGAGGTGCTGCTATCAGGAGAGATAAAACACATTTTAACCACTTGAAGACCAGACGTCTTCTGGCACTTTTTGTGTATATGTAACAGGTTTTTTTTTTGCTAGAAATTACTTAGAACCCCTTAGAACATGCCTAGACGTTAAAGTGGCTCTAAAGGCAGTTTTTTTTTTTATCTTAAAGCATGCTATGCATTAGGATAAAAAACCTTCTGTGTGCCGCAGCCCCTCTAATACTTACCTGAGCTCCATCTCGATCCAGCAATGTTGCAGAAGAGCTCCGGTTATCAGGGACTCTCCCTCCTGATTGGCTGAGACACAGCAGCGGGAGAGAGTCAGTTAGTGTCAGAATGTCTGCCACAATATCGCAGTCCTGCTATAAGTCATTGATCACTGCCATTACTAGTAAAAAAATATAATAAAATAAAAAAATAAATTTAAAATATTAAAATTAAAGTTTAAAATAAATACATTTTAAATAAAAATATTCTAAAGTCTGACGCTATAACTTTTGCGCAAACTAATCAATATATGCTTATTGGGGTTTTTTACCAAAAATATGTAGCAGAATACATATTGGCCTAAATTTATGAAGAAATTTGATTTTTTTTTTCCAAATTTTTAATTGGATAGGTTTTATAGCAGAAAGCAAAAAATATTGTTTTTTTTTTTTCCCCAAAATTGTTGGTCTTTTTTTTGTTTCTAACACAAAAAATAAAAAAAGCATGAGGTGATCAAATACCACCAAAAGAAAGCTCTATTTGTGGGGAAAAAGGACACATTTTATTTGGGTACAGCGTCGCACGAATGCGCATTTGTTAAAGTAACGCAGTGCCGTATTGCAAAAAATGGCCTGGTAATTAAAGTGGGTCAAGTGGTTAAAAAAAAACAAAAAAAAAACGGATTCAATGGACCACTTCATCTTTTTTCTGTTGTCGCTCTATGTTTGTAAGTTTTTAATCCTAAATTTTGGGTTGTCACTAGAACAGGAACAGAGGGGGAATCTTCCAATGAGCACACTAGTTCTGGTGACAACCAGGAATTTCCCTCACTTTGGAGGGATTTACTCTATCTTTCTGTTTTGTCTTTGGGACAGGAAGTGAGGGGAAATCTCCCCAATGGGCTACAGACAGCAAACAAGAAACTGGTAGGGGTTATAGGCTTCCCTTACTGTATCCAAAATGGGAAAAAAAAAGTTTGCCCTTAATATTACATACTTATCAAGTATGCTGGTCCTGTTACCCCATTTGAACTGGCTACTCTGTAAAATTTGTATAAAGCCTCACCACAGGCTCGGTTAATCATGAGGCTGGATTCGCACTTATGCAAATTGGATGTGGATTTCCCCACATCCAATTGGCATGACACACTGTGACCAGATCTCAATGGAGCCGGTTTATACATCTCCGTCTGCGGAGCGCACTGCAGAAGTGTCCTGTGTTTCTTTGGCTCCGTTTCAGGTCCAAATTCAGGCAAAAATTCGGACCTGATTCGCCCCTAAAAACGGAGAACAGGGACGCACTGGACCCCCTTGCTGCAGGCCGCTCCGCAAACAGTGTGAACCCAGCCTGATTAAGGGAACTCTGTCTTCCTAGATCCAATATCTTATGCTCATCACACAGAGATCTACCATTTACATCAAGGATAGGCAATTAGCGGACCTCCAGCTGTTGCAAAACTACAAGTCCCATCATGCCTCTTGGTGTCATGCTTGTGGCTGTCGGAATCTTGCTATGCCTGATGGGACTTGTAGTTCTGCAACAGCTGGAGTTCCGCTAATTGCATATCCCTGATTTATATCTTCTACCACAAGGCCTCCTAGAAGCACATCTATAATATGCCATAACTAGTTACCTAGCAACTGGCAACACTAACCAACCTAGATAAACACAATTGAAGGCAAAGTGGGACATTTGCAATGTGAGAGGTTTTAATGACTGTTTCATAGTGTTCAATGGAATGCACCCGATAATGGTACAAATTACACACTAAAATGCCTTGTTACTTAGCAAAATAACAACAACAGCGGTATGGGATTTTCTGAAATACAACTACTTTTTAATGGAAACTCAGTACATTGGAATGAAGGCTGGGGGGGGGGGGGTTATAGAATTCCCCTTTAGTGCCCAGAGATTGGGTGACTCTTATGCCACGTACACACGAGCGGACTTTCCGGCATACTAGGTCCGGCGGACCAGAGTCCGCCGCACAATCTGATCGTGTGTAGGCTCCCGCTGACTTTTTTTTCCCAAAAGTCCGCCGGACCTAGATTTGAAGCATGTTTCAAATCTTTTCGCCGGACTCAGTTCCTGACGGAAAGCCCATTCGTCTGTATGCTGGTCCGACAACCAGATACGACGCAAGGGCAGGGTACTGCATTTCGCGCTCGCTGCAATAGGAAAAACAAATTTTCCTATTGCGGCGAGCGCAGAGCATACCAGGCCCTTAGGTCTGGTATGGATTTTAAGGGGAATCCCCTACGCCGAAAAAACGGCATGGGGTCCCCCCTAAAATCCATACCAGACCCCAATCTGAGCATGCAGCCCGGCCGGTCAGGAAAGGGGGTGGGGACGAGCGAGCGCCCCCCCCCCTCCTGAACCGTACCAGGCTGCATGCCCTCAACATGCGGGGTGGGTGCTTTGGGGGAGGGGGCGCCCTGCGGGCCCCCCCCCACCACAAAGCACCTTGTCCCCATGTTGATGAGCACAAGGGCCTCTTCCCGACAACTCTGGCCGTTGGTTGTCGTGGTCTGCGGGCGGGAGGCTTATCGGAATCCAGGAGCCCCCTATAATAAGGGGGCCCCCAGATCCCGGCCCCCTACCCTATGTGAATGAGTATGGGGTACATGGTACCCCTACCCATTCACCTAGGTAAAAAGTGTCAATAATAAAACACACTACACAGGTTTTTAAAGTAATTTATTATACAGCTCCGGGGGTCTTCTTCCAGCTTCGGGGGTCCCTCCGGTTCCTCTTCTCCCGGCGTCCGGTTGGTTCTTCTCCGCTCTCTCTGGCCTCTTCTCCCGGTGTTCCAGTTCTTTTGCCGGCTCCTCCGCTATCTTCATGCCACTCTTTTGTTAGCGGGGGCCCGGACTTCTGGCTTCTGGGCTTCTTCTCTTCTTCCGATGTTGACACGACGGTCTCTCCAGCTGGAATGCTCGCTGAGCGCTCCGCTGTGACTTATATAGGCGGAGACCCCGGCCCCTTATGCTGTCACAGTCCCTGGGCATGCTGGGACTGTGACGTTTTAGGGGGGCGTGGTCAACATTACCCGGTGACCACGCCCCCTAAAACGTCACAGGGTCTCCGCCTATATAAGTCATATCGGAGCGCTCAGAGAGCATTCCAGCCGGAGAGACCGTCGTGTCAACTTCGGAAGAAGAGAAGAAGCCAAGAAGCTCAGAAGCCCAGAAGCCAGAAGCCCGGGCCCCCGCTAACAAAAGAGCGGCATGAAGATAGCGGAGGAGCCGGCAGAAGAACTGGAACACCGGGAGAAAAGGCCAGAGAGAGCGGAGAAGAACCAACCGGTTGCCGGGAGAAGAGGAACCGGAGGGACCCCCGAAGCCGGAAGAAGACACCCCCGGAGCTGTCTAATAAATTACTTTAAAAACCTGTGTAGTGTTTTATTATTGACACTTTTTACCTAGGTGAATGGATAGGGGTACCATGTACCCCATACTCATTCACATAGGGTGGGGGTCCGGGATCTGGGGGCCCTCTTATTATAGGGGTCTCCCGGATTCCGATAAGCCCCGCGCCCGCAGACCCTGACAACCAACGGCCAGGGTTGTCGGGAAGAGGCCCTTGTCCTCATCAACATGGGGACAAGGTGCTTTGTGGTGGGGGGGGCTGCAGGGCACCCCCCCCAAAGCACCCACCCCCCCATGTTGAGGGCATGCGGCCTGGTACGGTTCAGGAGGGGGGGTCGTTCGCTTGTCCCCACCCCCTTTCCTGACCGGCCGGGCTGCGTGCTCGGATCGGGGTCTGGTATGGATTTTAGGGGACCCCACGCCGTTTTTTTGGCATAGGGGGTTCCCCTTAAAATCCATACCAGACCTAAGGGCCTGGTATGCCCCGCGACGGGGCTCGCAAGGTGTCAATCTCGCCAATAAAAGCAAAGCAAAATGAACGGACTTGTCCGTGTGTGGGGACATAACTCCGGTGAAACGGGCGGACCTATGAGCGTGTCAAAAGAAATAGGTCCATGAACAAAAACTATTTGTGGAGGGTTCCGATTCCATAACATTATTATACAATGCTGCCAAAATCTACTCCAACCCTTTTCTAGCTGCCTATCCTGTGATGGGGATAACTCATGGACCTCAATGGATGTGACACTGTGCAGCTAATGGGAACCAGTCCAAGACAGGGACTGTGCTTGCAGCTGAACAATGAAAGGGTTCGCAACCCAAAATTCATATCATCAGCATCTCTACCTGTCACATAAAATGCCTGAAACAGCACTGCTTTGTTATTACCTTTTGAAGAAACTTTAGTTACATATATCATTACATAGTAGGTGAGGTTGAAAAAAGACACTAGTTCATCAAGTCTAACCTATATGTGTGATTATATGTCAGTATTGCACTGTATATCCCTGTATGTTGCAGTCGTTGCGTAGTAATAAAGGATTTCACTCAGTGTTGTTGATAAGGTTTAATTGTTCCTCAGTAGTTGCACCATTAATAGCTTATTAAAACTTATTAATTAGTGTAATATGTACGAGTTTCATGCCAGGTAGAAAAGTCTGGATTTTTCCATAGTGCTTTATAGAAAGCGCAGCTATTATGGTATCACAGAAAAAGCAATATCGATTCTATTCGTATTTCCGAAGATATTACCAAAGATCATTTATTTTTGTAGATTATTTATTCATCTCTAATTGTGTTTTTGTGCATTTAGGGCACAAATACATCACATCATGCAGTGCTTTGTGCTTTACCGCACACTGCTGTTCTTTTTTATTTTATTTAGGCTGTTTTTTCTTTAAAGCGTTTGTTACCCTAAATAAAAAAAATAAAAAAAATGAATCTTGTTCCCTTAACCACTTGACCACTGGGCACTTAAACCCCCTTCCTAACCAGGCCAATTTTCAGCTTTCGGTGCTCTCACACTTTGAATGACAATTACTCAGTCATGCAACACTGTATCTATATGAAATTTTTGTCCTTTTTTCACACAAACAGAGCTTTCTTTTGGTGGTATTTAATCACCGCTGGGTTTTTTATTTTTTGTGCTATAAATCAAAAAAGACTGAAAATTCGATTAAAAAAAAAAAATTATTTGTTTCTGTTAAAATTTATTGCAGAGTATTGGCAGAGAATTGGCGGAGTATTGGCGAGTATTGGCAGAGTTTTGCAGAGTATTGCAGTGTTGCAGAGTATTGGCAGAGTATTGCACAGTGTTGCAGAGTATTGCACAATGTTGCAGAGTATTTCACAGTGTTGCAGAGTATTTCACAGTGTTGCAGAGTATTGCACAGTGTTGTAGAGTATTGCATATTGACACCGAGCAGTGCTGTGGGCACTAAACATCCAGCCCACAATGCTGCTGCAATCTCTCCCCCTCTCCCCTCGGACTGTACCCATCAGTACAGAGAGGGGAGGGAGGAACTGGCGTCATGACGTGACGCCGGTTTGTTTACAAGTGATCGCTCCGTCATTTGACGGAACGATCACGTGGTAAACGGCTGCGATCAGCGGCTATTTACCGTGATCCGTGATGCGCTGGGTCCTCGGGAACCGGCGGTCACGGATGTTCCCGGGTGCGCGCCCCAGGGGGCGTGCGGGAGCAACATTCTGGAATGACGTCCCACGGACGTGCACCCAGAAAAAGCCAACCGCGCTGTAGGCGTCTTTCGGCTATGGTCCTGCCGGCAAGTGGTTAAAGCATGTCATACAGCACAGTGCATGTGCTGTGTAATTTGGCCCCCTGTATCACCTGAAATACCTGGCTGATGCTGCCTGGTTCTTCCCTTCCTTCTGTAAACTGACCACAGTTTATCATGGCTGCTGAGCCCTGACACCCAGTTCAGTTTATGCTCCTCCATCATCCGCAGCTCTTCTGTCCTCCTCTGTGTTCCTCTCCCCCTCCCTCCCTTCCTGTCAGCTCGTACCAGCGCCGCTCTGCTCCCCTCCCCGCTGCTATAAAACTATATTATGTTTATACCATCCCCACTGTTAGATAACATGTGTTTTAGTGTCTGGGCTTTATAAAAAAAGATGATTTCTACCTTATTTCACAGTGACTCCTGGTGCTAACGACTCCTTGGCTCTCTCCTCCTCACCTCCCCGGCTGACATCAGTGGAAGTTCTTGGCCCCTCCTGCTGGAGCTGTCAGCCGGGGGGGCGAGGAGGAGAGAGCTGAGGAGTCACGTGAGTGCCGGGAGGCACTGTGAAATCAGGTAGAAATCTGCATTTTTTTATAAAGCACAGACACTAGGACACATGTTGTTATCAAACAGAGGGGATGGTATAAACATAACATAGTGGCTTAACAACCACTTTAAAGAGGAAGTGAACCCTGATGGGTTTTACTTCCTGTTCTGTTGATCGCATACTAGCACATTATGTGACACTTACCTGCAAACAAAGCCCGCGCTGCCCCCACTGGAGGCCGCAACCATGTTCGTCCCTCTTCCTTCCAGGGCCGCGGACTCCGGCACTGTGACTGGCCGGAGTCGCATGACGTTACTCCCGCGCATGGGAGCCGCCAGTTTCGGCGCTTGCTAGTGAAGAAACCACACGGAGGGTCTTTTCTTCACAGCACATGCGATAGGAGAAATTTACTGTACCAATAGGCCTTATTATGGGTTTACCTATGGATACTATTTTTACAATTTAAACTAGGCGATATATAAATTACCACAAACGTAGTCAGATATCCTTACTTTACCCCATCACCCAGAATGGCCAGTAATTTATTATACTTTAAAGTGTTACTAAACCCACAACAGTAAAATCAGCCTGTATATGCTGTAAAGCATGCTTGCTATACTCACTGTGGAACCTGTAAAAAGGCCGTTTGATCTGTTTTCTCTGATCCTTCGTTTCTAGAAACAGCCCCCAAACCATCTCCTGATAGAACAGAGCATTGGGGGCAAGTTGCACACGCTCAGTTTGGTGTTTATTGCTAGAGAGTTTTTTCTTGGGAGAGTGCATATGATCAGCACAGGGCCAATCAGCACTGCCCAGACAGAGGGTCAGGTGTCCTGCAGCCTCATAGGACAGTTAGGGGAAAATGAAAACACCGCCTACAAGCTTTAACCAGTGCTCTGCTGGACACTGACAGAAGTGACAATACTGCTCTAACTGCTGATGAGAAAAAGTATTTAGCAGTTTATGTTTACTAAAACTATTGCAATTCTATGTTCTGTGGGAGACCAGATATAGTGAATGCAGGGTAATGGGTTTAGTAACACTTTAGGCCCCTTTCACACTGGGGTGGTGGGAGCGTCGGCGGTAAAACGCTTTTTAGCGGTGCTTTACCGTCAATTTTGCGGCGCTATTCGGCCACTAGCGGGGTGCTTTTACTCCCGCTAGCAGTCTAGAAAGGGTTAAAACCACCGCAAAACGCTGTTACAGCAGCGCTATGCTGGCAGGAAGGCCTCGCTGCCCCATTGATTTCAATGGGCAGGAGCGGTTTAGGAGCGTATACACTGCTCCAAAGATGCTGCTTGCAGGAGTTTTTTTACCGTCCTGCAAGCGCACCGCTCCAGTGTGAAAGCACTCGGGCTTTCACACTGGATAATATGTTGTCTTAGGACAATATATTATTCTGACTACCATATACTGTATCTGCTTTACCAACAAGCAATTAACCTCTTGCCGACTGTCCCACGTACGTTTACTGCGGGCAGCAGCTCCTCTGCTCAGAATCACGTACAGGTGTGATTTTGCACTTCCGGGTCTGCACATGCAGGCCACAGCCGACCCACTTCCACTGTGATTGGACACAGCGGGAGCCAATCAGTGGGCCTGGCAGACCCAATGTCCGCCAGGACCCGACGATCATTCCCGACAGAGGCAGAATGGCGGTATGCCTATGTAAACAAGGCAGATCGGCATTCTGTTAGTAGGAAAGACAGAGATCCTGTGTTTCTGCTAAGCAGGAACGTGGATCTCTGTCTTCCAACAGTAAAGCATCCTCCACACAGTTGAGCAAGCACTCCCTAGGAACACATGTAACCCTTTGATCGCCCCTGATGTTAACCCCTTCCCTGCCAGTGTCATTAGTACAGTGACAGTGCATATTTTTAGCACTAATCACTGTATTGGTGTCACTGGTCCCCAAAAGTGTCAGTGTCCGATTTTACCAAAACAAACAGTATACATATTGGCCTAAACTGATGAAGAAATTTGATTTTTTTAAATTTTTTTTATTGGTAAAAAATACTGTTTTTTTTTTTTCTAAATTGTCAGCCTTTTTTCGTTTATAGCGCAAAAAAATAAAAAAATGCAAAGGTGAGCAAATACCACCAAAAGAAAGCTTGAGTTGTGGGGAAAAAAAAGGATATCAATTTTATTTTTGTACAGGGTCACACGACCGTGCAACGACCCGTTAAAATAACGCAGTGCCATATCACAAAAAATGGCCTGGTCATGAAGGGTGGTAAACTTTCTAAAGCAGTTATCAGCATAAACACTGTGCCAAACTGGAGGTCAGTAAATGATGCCATCACTGCTTGCATCCACTGAAATTACTCCTGCATTTCCGAGTCTCCATGGTGCACACCATGGCCACATGATCTGGACATTTCCATGCCAAAAACTTCTAAGTTGGACACCTCTTTATTTATTTTGGTGAAATCATTTAACTGTTCCCTCCTGCGTTGCCATGGTACAACATGGCTGCTACTGGAGGTGTCCAGTGTGAAACCGATATAGGGTAATTCATTCTATAAGATTATAATGATTTACCCAATAGCTGATGTCATTAGGATGAACAAATCAGGTTTCTTCAACTATCTCAGGGGTCTCCAAACTACGGCCCTCCAGTTGTTCAGGAACTACAATTCCCATCATGCCTAGTCATGTCTGTGAATGTCAAGAGTTTTACAATGCCTCATGGGACGTGTAGTTCCGCAACAGCTGGAGGGCCGTAGTTTGGAGATCCCTGAACTATTTGGTCAGGTCAGCAAGGTCTATACATTCTTGAAGCATGTTAACAGGCTGTTTTTCAAGGAATGAACTGTTCCTGCTCATGAGTCCACCAGTCAATCCAGATACCTAGGGACATCCGACTGTGCATGCAAAATGACCACCCTATTAGAGCTATGAATGACCTTAGTGCAAATTACCTCTACATTGATAAAGATAACGAATAATTGAAGGGGGCGCTGTACAGGACTGCTCTAGATTTCTTACACATCAGATTTAAAGAGAAGCAGCCCCTATTAGGCTTATTCAAATATATTTGCTGAAAATATCATATATTTTCACCTTTATCTATAAACGATTGATATTTTCCCCTTATTTAGCTCAACTTACTTTGTTTGGGGGTGACTCTAGGACCTAGGAGTTGTAGTTGAAAGGTCAACTAAAGTCTAACATTTACTGATCTGCCAGCTATCAAAACCCATGCTGTCTCCTGAGTGTAAATCACAGTATAATTTAATAGAGCCCTGTAGTTAAGAGGAATGTAAACGACAGGGTTCTGTGTTTAACACCATTACGGATACTTAGAACCTTCAAGACAGCCTGTGTTATCAGCATGAGTTCAGGCAGCGTACATGGCGGATTTCAGAGGGCCTCCTATCTGGAGTTAAAAGTCATCCTCAGACAAACAAAGTAAATTTCAAACTTTATTTTGCTACCAATGTCCTTGCTCTATCCAAGAGAAAAATGACATTAACTTATTTTATTAATAAAAAAAAGACTAACGCCACCAGTTGGAATGAAATGATCAGTGCCTTAACCAGTTATAGGAAGTCTGCAACTTAAGCAGACACTTCCAAGCTAACCCATGACAGGAGGTTTCTAATATGAATGCCTGTTGAGGAATTTAGCAGTCTATATTTTGAGGATTACCCTTCCTAATGATCACCTCTCATGCTAGAATTAAATTTGATTCAGTGGCTATTATTTTCCCTTACTACATGTTTGACCAGCATGACTTGACTATTGTAATTGGATTTCTCTCTGTAGGCTGTATTTACGGACATATTGCAAGTCCGTTCTAACAAAGTGTTTGGTGCAGTTTTCACTGTTTTCCTGAGTTAAGATTGTCGGAGCCATTAGTTTAAATAAAACCTATCCCATTTGAATATTTGATTGCTTCTCAACACCATGGGAGCCTTATTGCAATCATTTCTTCCCAGCAGGTTTCATAATCTGAGCAGCCATGTGTCACTAAGATCTGATGACAGTCTGAAAGATTTTAACATGGTTATGTAATTAGGGAAGCCGAAAAAAAATTAAAAGAAAGCTACAGAAATACAAATTATAACCCACATAAATCCGGCAAAAAAAGAAAAGTGAGCAAAAAAAAATAGACATACAGTGCCTTGGCATTTTTCATGTTTTGTTGCCTCACAACCTGGAATTAACATGGATTGTTTGAGGATTTGCATCATTTAATTTACAGAACATGCCCACAACTTTGAAGATGTTTTTTTTTATTGTGAAGCAAACAACAAATAGGACAAAATAGCAGAAAAAGTCAATGTGCATAACTATTCACCCCCCTAAAGTCAATACTTTGTAGAGACACCTTTTGCGGCTATCACAGCTCCAAGTCGCTTTGGATAAGTCTATGAGCTTGCCACATCTTACCACTGGGATTTTTGCTCATTCCTCCTTGCAAAACTGCTCCAGCTCCTTCAAGTTGGGTGGTATGTGCTTGTGAACAGCAATCTTTAAGTCTGACCACAGATTTTCTATTGGATTGAGGTCTGGGCTTTGACTAGGCCATTCCAACACATTTACATGTTTCCCCTTAAACCACTTAAGTGTTGCTTTAGCAGTGTGTTTGGGGTCATTGTCCTGCTGGAAGGTGAACCTCCGTCCTAGCCTCAAATCACACAGAGTGGTACAGGTTTTGCTCAAGAATATCCCTGTATTTAGCACCATCCATCTTTCCCTCAACTCTGACCAGTTTCCCAGTCCTGACTGCTGAAAACATCCCCACAGCATGATGCTGCCACCACCATGTTTCACTGTGGGGATGTGTTCTTTGGGTGATGTGATGTGTTGGGTTTGCGCCAGACATAGTGTTTTCTTTGATGGCTAAAAAGTTAAATTTTAGTCTCATCAGACCAGAGCACCTTCCTCCATACATTTTAGGAGTCTCCCACATGCCTTTTCGCAAACTGAAAAGTAATGGCTTTCTTCTGGCCACTCTGCCGTAAAGCCCAACTCTATGGAGCGTACGGCTTATTGTCATCCTATGTACAGATACTCCAGTCTCTGCTGTGGAACTCTGCAGCTCCTCCAGGGTTACCTTAGGTCTCTGTGCTGCCTCTCTGATAAATGCCCTCCTTGCCCGGTCCGTGAGTTTTGGTGTACGGCCGCATCTTGGCAGGTTTGCTGTTGTGCCATGTTCTTTCCATTTGGTTATGATAGATTTGATGGTGCTCCTAGGGATCATCAAAGATTTGGATATTTTTTTATAACCTAACCCTGACTTCTCAACAACATTGTCCCTTACTTGTTTGGAGAGTTCCTTGGTCTTCATGGCAGTGTTTGGATAGTGGTGCCTCTTGCTTAGGTGTTGCAGCCTTTGCGGCCTTCCAAAAAGGTGTGTATATGTAATGACAGATCATGTGACACTTAGGTGGACATCATTTCACTAATTATGTGACTTCTGAAGGTAATTGGCTGCTGGCTTCACACTGAAAGCCGATGCAGCTCCCAGCAGTGGTCCTTTGCGTCCTGGTTCACCATTTCAGGTCCGATTTCAACCCGAAATTTGGGCTGAATTCGGACCTGAAATGGACCAAAGGACACACAGGGCTCCTGTGCAAATTCGCACAGAAGACGCATCGGAAATATGTGAACCGGCTCCATAGAGAGCAGGTCACATTCTCCTGCTATTGCAAATTGAATGCATGAATCCGCATCCAATTCGCAATAGTGTGAGCCCAGCCTAACACACTGATCATTTAAATTTTTCAGGGGTTAAACGTTGATTATTGCAAATATACTGGTAAACTGCTTTGTGGATAGAATCTATAACACTGAGGTTAAAAGCAATGTAAGGGCCCTTTCACACTGGGGCGGCGTCGGCGGTAAAGCGCCGCTATTGTAAACAGCGCTTTACCGTCAGCATTCGGTCGCTAGCAAGGGGTAAAGCCGAGAAAGGGTTAAAAACCACCGTAAAGCGCCTCTGCAGAGGCCATCCCATTGATTTCAATGGGCAGGAGCGGTGAAGGAGTGGTATATACACCGCTCCGAAGATGCTGTTAGCAGGACTTTTTTTCCCGTCCTGCTAGCGCACCGCTCCAGTGTGAAAGCCCTCGGGGCTTTCACACTGGAATCAAAGCAGCTGCACTTTCGGGTCGGTTTGCAGGCGCTATTATTAGCGCAATAGCGCCTGCAAACCGCCCCAGTGCGAAAGGGCCCTTAGAAAACACAGTTCCATTCAACTTTCGCTCATGTACTGCAGAATCTTGCCAACAATGTTACTGATTCAAGTGTGCCTAATGTCCTCTGAGCAGAATATGGGGGTGGCTGTAATTATCCCAAGCAAGGAACCACAGCTGATGAGATAGACCAACATGCATGATGATCTTTTGTGGCAGGACAGGGAGCGCACCCTCACACGAGTGCCCCGAGGGAGAGGGTCTCTCCAACAGGGTACTTGAGAAGAGGAGGAGCCAGGAGCACTGTTGAGGGACCCCAGAAGAGGAGGATCGTGGCCACTCTGCAAAACCAAGTGCACAGAGGAGGTAAGTATGATGTTTGGTTTTTTTTTGTCTGCTTTTTTAATTAACCTTTACATATCCTTTAATCTATTATTCACAAACTCCAGGAAGGCAGTGCTCTATAAACCCCCTAACCTTGAAGTTTAAGCTGGCCGATATAAAAGGTACAAATTAATCATTAATAAATACAATGCAAGTACCTTCATCTGATTTGGCATCAGCCTTCTTCAGTACCTGTGCAGCAGAGCTCAGAGAGGGAGACAGAAATGCAGCATAGGGAGCTGTGCAAGTGCTGATAGGAGGAGAAAGCAAAGATGAGAGATAACCTCATCAGTGTGCTGCTTTCACTATTTCATCACACAGTGGGCGTGGTAAGGAGACCTGTAAGTGAAAGTGAAACTGCAACAGAGAAAGGATTTCATCTATATAAATGTTTGCCTTCGGTTTAGATTTAAGAGTGTCCTGCTTTATATGATAGTAGCCTCTTCAGGAAGATCCATTGGAATACCCTTTAAGCAGCAAATTAAAAAAAAAAAAAAAAAAACTAGAGGCAGAGGATGAAGTTTTTCTTTTTTATACATTTTCTAGGGATTAAAGCAGAACTCCGGGATTTTCAAAAAATCCCCATTAGTACACCTCCCTACACAAAACACTAAACAGTTATTACATTTGTGAAATTTCTTACCGTTTAAGAGATATGTCTGATTTCATTTTCAGGAAGTCCGTTTTGTGGCGGGAAGGATCCCTAATGCCGCGTACACACAATCAGAAATTCCGCCAGCAAAAGTCGAATGTGAGCTTTTGGTCAGAAATTCTGACCGTGTGTATGCTCCATCAGACTTTTGCTGGCAGAGTTCCAGCCAGCAAAAGATTGAGAACATGTTCTCTATTTTTGGGTCGGAAAAAGTTCCTATCCAAAAATGCGTTCGTCTGTATGCAATTCGGACGCGTGAAAAATCACGCATGCTCGGAAACAATTCGATGCATGCTCGGAAGCATTGAACTTCAATTTCTCGGCTCGTCGTAGTGTTGTACGTCACCGTGTTCTTGATGGTCGAAAGTTCAGAGAACTTTTGTGTGACCGTGTGTATGCAAGCCAAGCTTGAGTGGAATTCCGTCGGAAAAATCATCCAAAGTTTTTTCTGACGGAATTCCTGATCGTGTGTACGGGGCATTAGAACAGTGATTGCATCATATCCTCTTCTCTCTCTAACTGTAATTAGCCTACATTTCCCATAAATCCTCGGAATGGGAGTAAATGTGGGAGGTACACTAGGCTTATACATGTAAATGTGAACTCGCCCACTTCAACATAAATCACACCCCTCATTCTGTAGCCAGCAAGCCCTACATAAGGGTGCTTTCACACAGACGTCGGCAGTAAAGCGCCGCTATTTTTAGCAGCGCTTTACTGACGTTTTAGCAGCGCTATTCGCCCGCTTTTAACCCCCTCTAAAAAGGGTTAAAACCACCCGCAAAGCACCACTGCCTTATTGAGGCTGCAAAGATGCGGCTTGCAGGACTTTTTTTACCGTCCTGCAAGCGCACCGCTCCAGTGTGAAATCCCTCGGGCTTTCACACTGGAGAGACAGGAGAGGCTCTTTACAGGCGCTATTTTTAGCGATGTAGCGCCTGTAAAGCGCCTCTGTGTGAAAGCAGTTTAACACACGGTATGATAGGTTACAGCCTTATAAATGCAAAGCATTTTAAAAAAAAATGCAAACCAGTGCAACGTGTCAGTGTCCACCAGTGCAAATGTCAGGGACTACCAGAGCAAATGTCAGGGACCACCAGAGCAAATGTCAGTGTCCACCAGTGCCGAATGTCAGGGACCACCAGAGCCAAATGCCAGGGACCACCAGAGCCAAATGTCAGGAACCACCAGAGCCAAATGTCAGGAACCACCAGAGCCAAATGTCAGGAACCACCAGAGCCAAATGTCAGGAACCACCAGAGCCAAATGTCAGGAACCACCAGAGCCAAATGTCAGTGTCCACCAGTGCCGCCGAATGTCAGGGACCACCAGAGCCAAATGTCAGTGTCCACCAGTGCCGCTGAATGTCAGGGACCACCAGAGCCAAATGCCAGGGACCACCAGAGCCGAATGTCAGGGACCACCAGTGCCGAATGTCAGGGACCACCAGTGCCGAATGTCAGGGACCACCAGTGCCGAATGTCAGGGACCACCAGAGACAAATGTCAGGGACCACCAGAGACAAATGTCAGGGACCACCAGAGTCGAATGTCAGGGACCACCAGAGCCAAATGTCAGGGACCACCAGAGCCAAATGTCAGGGACCACCAGAGCCGAATGTCAGGGACCACCAGTGCCGAATGTCAGGGACCACCAGAGACAAATGTCAGGGACCACCAGAGCCAAATGTCAGGGACCACCAGTGCCGAATGTCAGGGACCACCAGAGCCAAATGTCAGGGACCACCAGAGCCAAATGTCAGGGACCACCAGAGCCGAATGTCAGGGACCACCAGTGCCGAATGTCAGGGACCACCAGTGCCGAATGTCAGGGACCACCAGAGACAAATGTCAGGGACCACCAGAGCCAAATGTCAGGGACCACCAGTGCCGAATGTCAGGGACCACCAGAGCCAAATGTCAGGGACCACCAGAGCCAAATGTCAGGGACCACCAGAGCCGAATGTCAGGGACCACCAGTGCCGAATGTCAGGGACCACCAGAGACAAATGTCAGGGACCACCAGAGCCAAATGTCAGGGACCACCAGTGCCGAATGTCAGGGACCACCAGAGCCAAATGTCAGGGACCACCAGAGCCAAATGTCAGGGACCACCAGAGCCAAATGTCAGTGTCCACCAGTGCCGAATGTCAGGGACCACCAGAGCCAAATGTCAGGGACCACCAGTGCCGAATGTCAGGGACCACCAGAGCCAAATGTCAGGGACCACCAGAGCCAAATGTCAGGGACCACCAGAGCCAAATGTCAGTGTCCACCAGTGCCGAATGTCAGGGACCACCAGTGCCGAATGTCAGGGACCACCAGAGATAAAATGTCAGGGACCACCAGAGCCAAATGTCAGTGTCCACCAGTGCCAAATGTCAGGGACCACCAAAGCCAAATGTCAGGGACCACCAGAGCCAAATGTCAGGGACCACCAGAGCCAAATGTCAGTCCCACCAGTGCAGCTTGTCAGTCCCACCAGTGCAGAGCGGGGATTATTATCAGTAATCACTTGTATGACACAGTGGGATGTCCCACTGTCACAGGTATATTATAACAGAACACCACTCGCTGATGTCCCACCTCCCACCATTATTATGATTGACAGCACACTGTGCCAATAACGACACAATTGGCACAGTGCACTGTCCATCATAATGTCGGGGGGCGGGACATCAGAGATCTATGTTCTCGTATACTATACCTGACATGGTGGGACATCCCGCTGTGTCATATAAGTGATTATTGATAATAATCCCCGCTCTACACGGAGATAGCAAGATAGCAGGTGGGGGGGGGGAGGAGCGGGCGGCAGAGACTGTCAGGGAGCAGAGGAGGAGGGAGGAGGGAGAAGAAGGAGGACACCTCCTCCATGGGCAGCTGTGAGACCCCCTCCGCCCACTACAGGAAATAGAACTCCCTGCTCGCTTTCAGAGGACTACAAGGGGGCGAGTCAGACCACTGGCTGAACTTAGGAGAAGGATAGAAGCCAGCGGTCTTACAAACAGGATGTCATCAGGCAAAAATGTTTTTTCAGCAAGTTTAGCAGCCTATTACAGAGGAACTACAGAGCTCAGAAGAACATGGATGGCAAAGTTGGTGAAGGTAGGAGATCAGCAACAAGGACATGGAAAAAAATTTTGGCCGGAGTTCTGCTTTAAGAATGCAGAACAAATAGAAAAACACGTTTTGACAGAGCAGAGAGGGAAAGGCCAGAAATCAAAGGCCTGCATAGGTACCAAGGTGTGCATGGAATGAAGCCATTTCATAGCCTTGACCGATCTATGACTCTATGCATTTACAATTTGGCAGCAATTTATGTTAGATTTTAGATTTCTGTATCTCTTGAAAATAATCACATGAGCTCCCAACTGCCCCTCTTTTGAAATCAAATCCCTCTGTCCCAAGTTCATTCTCAGTTGTCCTTTTTTGTTCTGATGTGTACATCTCTACAAAAAAAACCTACTATTTTACTTTTTATCCAACCTCTATATTACAGCATTTGTTATTTGGAAAAGACATTATACAGGAGAAATAGATGTTCAAAAACACTTGTGTGGTTTAGCCAATCATTTTCTCCCTATAAGATCTTTGCAACTGGGGTTGGGGTAGGAACATATCATTTGCCCACTGTGATATTTGGAGGAGTCCAGATCACAAGTCAGCCACGTTGGTAAAAACAGTCTATATATTTCAAAAAAATAAGTAAATCCAGCTTACTTTCAACATGAAAACAAGCAGAACAGTTCATCAGCCTCAGGAATAAAACAAAAAAAACTTTGGCTCACCACCAACAAGACCTTGTCCCATAACAGGGTTTAAAGTCCCGCCTGCTCCTGGGTTCCAAAGAAAAGGTTGCCACAGCTCAGCAGAATCTCAGCAACCCAAACAGTACACGGCTCCTTCTCACAAGCATATCTTGCTCCGCACCACACCTCATGGACACCTGCTGACTACTTCCTGCCATTTTAAGCTCTCCCTCACAGGTGGTTTAACCCTTTCGAGATCAAAGTACCTGTAATCAACGTTGGAGGCTCTTTCCCACCTAAAATCTCTGCAAGCCTCCGAATACAGGGACCAATATGAGGACCTAATAATCCTAAGGAAACTGCAAAACCAGTTTTCTCTCTCTGTCAGATAACCCTGGAACCCCTCACCTTGAATGGGTGAAGCCCTGCTTCAATTATTGGCCCTCCAAAAAGGGACCACAACCCAAACAATGGGGACACATACATCCCATTAAGGACCCATCACTGGTGTCCTGTACACCGCATATTGTGTGCTGAAAGGTGTTGCTCTTTAGAATTTCAGAAAGTTGGGAGGTATGTGAAAGGATCAAAAGCAATTACATCTAACAAAAAAAAAAAAAATCAAACTTCGAACTGTTTCTACATTAACCTGTATAAGCTAAACAAGTGGACACACTCCAATGTGGCCAATTCTAAAAGAGATCTAGCTGCTTAGTTGTTGACTGAGTAGTCAAATCTGGGGAGTGTAACCAATGGCAACAGCTTATACTACATTTTTTGACTACTGCTTAGCCATAATTCTTGAAATCCTGTATAGAACTTTAAGCAGACCTAGCGTCAGATATATTTGCCTATATTGATTGCATGCATGCTAATTCATAATTGACTGTAACACCTAACACTAGATTTTTACTATATCTCAAAGAGGTCCTAGCACTCCTATGGCGATGTGTTCAGCATCCTTTCTCCCCAGCGGGCCAGCACCATTTTTTGTTTAGGCATCTCTCTTGATCAGCACCTGCTTTCTGGAATAAAATGTTGGCCCCCGAAATAACACATACATCAATTTCCCAATGCCTCTGCAGTAACTTTTACAGTTTTGCCTAGGTGTACTCATCACGTGCAGCCCTTCTGCTGTTGCCTCACTGACCAGGTAATGTAAGAAGTTCTCTACATAGCTTCCTCCATCCACGCTAAACAGAGGAGATGGACGAACCTCCCCTACCTGGCTCTTATATTCAGACATCCGGCTTGTTTGAATGCTTAAATAGTGACTGCATCTGATAGGATGCACCTGTTGGACTGACAATTTTCCACTCAGCTTCTTCGATTTTTCATTTGAAGTTTGTTGAGCCTGGAAGTGCCAAGAGGCCACCCAAGGCTCAAATTTTTGACCATTTCTGCTGATTTGGCTAAAGTTTGAATTGAGTAAGAAGGCTTAAAAATCCATCGTATTTACACAGTTCAGTCCCTCTGCTACATCCCCTCTTTGACCTGCCAGTGTAAAAATCCATCACCGCCTCACATAGGTCAGCCTCCTTGTGGCCTCTTACCCTGTCAACAAGCAATGTAAAAATTCCATTGCATTCAAAGAATTCTACCAGAATCCTACAAGAAGTATGCGTGATCACAATATAAGGAAACAGTGTAGGAAGGTTTCCTCCTGCCTACAGCAGACTGATGATATAAGTATGCTCCATTCAAGTATACTATAATAGACTGCACCTAGTCACGATCACTTGACGGAAGCTCAGGAACTGCTTTTTGAAGGTGCAGTTTATTAATTATACTCTGTTGGTGTACACTGCGATATAGCAGGAATTTATTCATGCAGACTTTCAAACTTGCTGATATAGGTCCGCTTTCACAGGAGTTCCAGCAATCTGTTATGACAGATTACTTGTCCAATAAAACAGTGGTTGAACATATGGGGTACCATGGTCTAATTACCAACTAGACTAATAATATGTCTCTGGACATATTGGTGTCTTTGAAGAACACAATATAACACAGTAGTCTGAGCACCATTGTGCTGTACAAATCACCCATTGAAAACACAGATTAGAATAGTATCTCATGCAAACAAAATGTAAAACTTATATATAAAACACATATACTGCACATAGTATCAGAATCTTAAACAAACTTTGCAATAGATCCACAAAAATAGATTGTTTGGGAGGGGGATTTAAAGTGTCACCGATCACCAATGTTGGGGGTGGGGGGGGTTTAAAATGCCACCGACCACCAAAGATTGTAGGATTGTTTTGTGGGGGGGGGGGGGGGGGGTTAAAAAATGTAGGTCAACTTCATTGACAAATTAAAGTGGAACTCCAGCAAACACTTTATAAGCAGTCAGAGCAGCGGTTTATTTTTAACGGTTTAACATACACTACATTACCAAAAGTATTGGGACGCCTGCCTTTACACGCACATGAACTTTAATGGCATCCCAGTGTTATGCCCCGTACACACGGTCGGACATTGATCGGACATTCCGACAACAAAATCCTAGGATTTTTTCAGACGGATGTTGGCTCAAACTTGTGTTGCATACACACGGTCACACAAAGTTGTCGGAAAATCCGATCGTTCTGGACGCAGTGACGTAAAACACGTACGTCGGGACTATAAACGGGGCAGTAGCCAATAGCTTTCATCTCTTTATTTATTCTGAGCATGCGTGGCACTATGTGCGTCGGATTTGTGTACACACGATCGGAATTTCCGACAACGGATTTTGTTGTCGGAAAATTTTATATCCTGCTCTCAAACTTTGTGTGTCGGAAAATCCGATGGAAAATGTGTGATGGAGCCTACACACAGTCGGAATTTCCGACAACAAGGTCCTATCACACATTTTCTGTCAGAAAATCCGACCGTGTGTACGGGGCATTAGTCTGTAGGGTTCAATATTGAGTTGGCCCAACCTTTGCAGCTATAACAGCTTCAATTCTTCTGGGAAGGCTGTCCACAAGGTTTAGGAGTGTGTCTTTGGGAATGTTTAACCATTCTTCCAGAAGCACATTTTTTAGGTCAGGCGGTGATGTGGACGAGAAGGCCTGGCTCGCAGTCTCCACTCCAATTCATCCCAAGTGTTCTCTCAGGTTGAGGTCAGGACTCTGTGTAGGCCAGTCAAGTTCACTCGCTCATCCATGTCTTTATGGACCTTGCTTTGTGCACTGGTCCAAATCATTTGGTGGAGGGGGGATTATGGTGTGGGGTTGCTTTTCAGGGATTGGGCTTGGCCCCTTTAGTTTCAGTGAAGGGAACTCTTAAGGTGTCAGCATACCAAGACATTTTGGACAATTTCATGCTCCCAACTTTGTGGGAACAGTTTGTGGATGGCCTCTTCCTGTTCCAACATGACTGCACACCAGTGCACAAAGCAAGGTCCGTAGAGACATGGATGAGCAAGTTTGGGGTGGAAGAACTTGACTGGCCTGCACAGAGTCCTGATCTCAACCTGATAGAACACCTTTGGGATGAATTAGAGCAGAGACTGTGAGCCAGGCCTTCTCATCCAACGTGCCTGACCTCACAAATGTGCTTCTGGAGGAATGGTCAAACATTCCCATAGACACACTCCTAAACCTTGTGGACAGCCTTCCCTGAAGAGTTGAAGTTGTTATAGCTGCAAAGGGTGGGCCAACTCAATATTGAACCCTACGGACTAAAGCCTCATACACACAATCGGATTTTCCACCTGGAATTGGGTGATGACAGACTGTTGGCCGAAAATCCGACCGTTAGTACACTCCATCAGACAATTGTTGTCAGACTTTCCGCCGACAAATGTTGGATGGCAGGATTATACATTTTTGGCGGACAACAGTCTGTTGTCAGATTTTCCTATCGTGTGTACACAAGTCCATCATACAAAAGTCCAAAGTAAAAACACGCATGCTCAGAATTAATGCTCACCAAACACAACATTAGCAGAAGGTGCCCAAACGGTGGCGCTCAAGAGTTTAAATCCCTTGTAGTACGTCACTACATTTGTGTTTGTTGGCCGACAATTGTGTGCTGTTTGTATGCAAGACAAGTTCCTGGCCCATGCCCTTTGGGCAAAAGTCTGATGCTTTGTCTGCGGAAAATCCGATCATGTGTACGAGGCTTAAGACCGGGATGCCAATAAAGTTCATGTGCCTGTAAGGGCAGGTGTCCCAATACTTTTGGTAATATAGTGTATATGAATAAAATTTGACCATTGTAAGCACCCCTGTCAGTGGTAAATGGTTTGTCCCAACCCTCTAACTGACAATTTTCCTGGACAGCTTGATCTGTTAAAAGAAGTTTAAAAAAGCAAACGAATGCAGGCCGTACATGGCTCGAATTCCGAACGAAATTTCTTTCAAAATCAGAAAGTTTGTGCTTTTGTGATCCGATGGTGCCATCATTGATTTTGAAATTCGACCAACCAAACCTTTCATTTCACCTCATGTTGCTACAGAAAAGAATTATCGTGGCCGGGAATCTCATGCGCATTTCTTTTTCAATTAGATTTCTTGCACAATTTTCCCATTATTGATTTGTAATTTGTTTGTTCTTCAGAAAACTTCCAACATGCCCGGTCACTAAAATTCGATGGCCACGCGAAAATCAGCCCACTAATGGTGTGAAATTCGAACGAAAATTCTTAGTTACAAATTTCGTAAGAATTCAACCAATGTATGGCCGACTTTACTGGCCAGGTGAAAATTAAGGGGAAAAAAGCTTTAAAAAAAAAAAAAAAAAAGAGAACCAATGCAGCTATTACCGCTAAGGATTTGTAAGTTGCAATATAATATATACTATATTTGTTTTTGGTTTGGGGTTTAATACCACTTTAACCAACTCAGTACCATGTACAATGTTTCTTCATTTTCAAAAATTGGTGAAAAAAATAAGATCACTTTGAGTTGTCCACTTTACAAAATGGGTCATTTGGGGAGTGTCTGTACTGTCCTGGCATTTTTATTTGATGTTTTATAACAGAAAGTAAAAAAAAACATTTTTCTTTTTTTAACCCCTTCCTGACCGCCGCACGACGATATATGTCGGCAGAATGGCTCAGGTGGGTAAAAAGGCGTACTGGTACATCCCCTTTAGGATGTGGCATTGTGCCGCGTGCTCCGTGACTGTGGGTCCCGCTGACTCGATGTCTGCCGGGTGCCCGCGATCGCGTCACAGAGCAGAACGGGGAGATGCTATGTAAACAAGGCATTTCCCCATTCTGCCTAGTGACATGACAGAGATCACTGCTCCCTGTCATCTGGAGCAGTGATCACTGTCATGTGTATAGTAACCCATCCCCCCCCCCCACAGTTAGAATCACTCCCTAGGACACACTTAACCCCTTGATCACCCCCGTGTGGTTAAAACCTTCGCTGCCAGTGTCATCTACACAGTAATCAGTGCATTTTTATACCACTGATCGCTGTATAAATGACAATGGTCCCAAAATAGTGTGAAAAGTGTACGATGTGTCCGCCATAATGTCGCAGTCACGATAAAAATCGCAGATTGCCGCCATTACTAATAAAAAAAAAAAATAATAATAAAAATGCCATAAAACTATCCCCTATTTTGTAGACGCTATAACTTTTGCGCAAACCAATCAATATACATTTATTGCGTTTTTTTTTAACCAAAAATATGTAGAAGAATACATATCGGCCTAAACTGAGGAAAAAAAATGAAAAACCAAGTGTTTAATACCACCAAAAAAAAAGTAACTGTCAGTCAGACATCTCTGAAAACTGAAAAATAGCCAGGTAATGAAGGGGGGTGCAACATGCTGGTATTGAAGTGGTTGATATATCTACTGTCTAGCAAATGTGATATATAGTTCTATGCATACAGCAGCGCATTTGGTGCAATCATGAAGCACTGGTTCACACTCTGAATCACCTATGAATCACATGGGAATCAGTGTGGTGCGATTTGAACCCATTCTTTTCGGGCTCAAAATGCACCGCTTTGCAATAAAGTAGTCCATGCACCGACATTCGAAATGCACTGCCACCAGTGAGTGAGGAGGGGCAGAGCAGAGAGCTGCTGACTGACAGTCACAAGCTCTCTGCTCACAGAACTGTGAGAACCGAGCGATAAGCAGTGTTTGATCGCGCAGTTCTCAGTGTTAGAGCCAGCGTTAAGCCCACACAATACGAAAATCAGGGGGAAAAAAAAATGTCTCGACGAACGATCTGCTGATTTTTGGATCGTTTGTATCGTGCTTTTGACAGCTGATTCGATCCGATTTTTCATACGACAAAAGCTGGATGTGCAGACTATACATTTTTTGTCGGATATGAACACAACATCCGATTTTCTTTTAATCAGTACAGTTTTCGCCCGAAAAAAATCGTAAGAGCAAGACTACGCTTGCTCAGAAACGAAAGATACATACAAAACTATTCAACACATTACGTCACTTCTGAAGTTGAATTCAGTCATACGAGAATTTTCGTATGGTGAGTAACCTCTTCACTTTGCGTGCAACAAAAAACGGACGAACGTCCAAAAAATTTGATCGAGTGTATGAGGCTTTAGAGCCAGCAGGGGACAGCTAAGTATGATTTTAAAAACAAATTCCCATACTTCATACTTCTCTTTTAAATGAAATCTAGTCAGCTCTAATAAGCTGCTATGGGTTTCTGCATTGTGTACAGTATACTATTGTTGCTCTTTGCATCACATATTAAACATTCCATATGATTTCTTTGAGTGAAAATCAAAGTAAAATGTTCCTTGGCCCACTTGTAGACCACATACCCTCCATTCGCTCTTCTAAATGTTATAGAATGGTCCAAATGATTAAAGTTGAAATGTGGCTGGCTGCTAGGAGTTGCTGCGCATCCTTTTGAGGGCCAGTTCACACCACATGCCGTCCAGCGGGTTTTTATTTATTTCTTTTTCTGCATCATCAAAAACGCACAGTAGGTTACATGGATTTCATTGGCAAAGTTCACATCACTGCAGTGCGTTTCAGTACAGTCAACAAAAAGTAGAACATGCTGAATTTTTTCTGCAAGGAACTGCACTGGAACGTGGCAAAACGCATCAAAAATGCACCAGAACGCATCTAAACGCATTAAAAAAAATGCCTCAAAAAACACGTCAAAAATGCGCTTGCAGAAATGTTTCCAGAACTGCTCATGTGGTGCAAACCAGCCCTGAGTCTCTTTCTTTCTTCAAAGTGACAGAAACAATATACATCCAGTTTTCCCAAGCGGATCGTACACTACCGCTAACAACCCAACAGAGGAATGCCGCCTTAAAAAGTGGACAAAACGTATGATTTGAGATATAAAAAAAAAAAGTATGAACATTTGGTCGTAGATATCTTCCGGCAAAGTGAAAAGATTTTGTGAGTGAATCTTGAAAAGTAAACATTTTTTGTTTTTCCTCTGAGAAAAGAACAGTCTGTTCAGTAATACAGCTGTCAAAACTCCTATCACAATTTACAAAAGATCTGTCCTTTAATTATTCGTTTTCAACCATTCAGCTGTGTATTTGCCTGCACTAAAATTTGTGTACAGTGCTGTATTACAGCAGCTGAAACCTGAAATTAGGCACACGGTGGTAGTACCGGTTGTGCAGGCTGCAGGGGAAATATACTAAGGCTGGCCATACACTATACAATTTTCTTGTTCAGCTTTCCTTTAGATTTACCAAAACCATATAATATGAGGTCACACTTAAGCCCTTTCAATTTGTATGCAATCAAGCAGGCTCTTGTACTACACAGTAAATCTAAAGGAAATTGAATAAGAAAATTGTATAGTGTATGGCCAGCCTTAGTTGGCAGGGAATAAAGAGTTCAGGGTTTATCCCATGTGTCAAAGTGAAAATGAACTTTCATCACTGACTTTTACCTAGAAGTAAGCCTATATTAAAGATTACCTATAGGTAGTGTAAATATCTCCTAAACGTGAGCCGTTTAGGAGATATTTACATTAAATGCAGCCAGTGACATCACTGGCGCATGCGCTCTGAAGGAACAGCCACCGTGCCATTCCTTCAGAGCCCTGTGCCGTGAGCGGCGGCTCCCGCACACATGCGCGGGAGTGATGTCATCACGGCTCCGGCCAGTCACAGAGCCAGAGTCCGAAAACCCGGGAGCAAGACGGGTGAAGATGGAAGCACCTCCAGCTCTGACATCTCGGTGCTAGGGGGCTTTGTTTAAAAGGTACGTTTAACATAATGTGCTCGATGCATACTAGCACATTATGGCTTAACCTTGCAGGGTAAAAAAAAAAAAAAAAAATCCAGCGGTTTACAACCACTTTAAAGAATGATACCCCAACATTTCATATTTCTGATAGGTTTGTTGTACTATGTACTTGTGTTAAAAAGTATCCTGTTCTCTTTGTTATACTTCCTTTGCGTGAAATACCTGGTGATCCTGCCTTCTGCTTTCCTATTATAAACTGACTACACTAGCAACAGAATCACATCCTTCCCAACATAGTCAGTTTTCTGGCTGTACTCCATGGATACAGTACAGCGGAGTGAGGATTGTCACCCTAGGATAGGGCTGGGAGATTTTCTGAAAAAAAAAAAAAAAAATCTGAGATTTTCTTAAAAAAAAAACCTCGATTCGGATCAAGTTTTTATTTTGTTTTTTTTTCGGACTAGGCCGAAGCCGCGGCCTCGCCTAAAAGCTCCTGCCCGCAGCTCCTCAGGACTGGCGCAGTGAAAAAAAAAGAATCTAAGAAAATCGATTTGCTTAAATTTTGAATCGATTTGACCTCTCAACTCGATTCATGATTTAAATAGATTTTTTCCCCAGCCCTACCCTAGGATAGAAAATTCTTACTGCGGGATCACCAGGTAAAATTAAAGGAAAATATGCGTGAAAAATTAAACAAATACAGCCACCATGAAGGACTGGTAAATTCGGCTATATTACATTTTGGTTGTAGGATTAAATATACTGTCTGACACTATGGGGGAGATTTACTAAAACTGGTCCACACAGAATCTGGAGCAGCTCTGCACAGAAACCAATCAGCTTCCAGGTTTTATTGTCAAAGCTTAATTAAACAAGCCAAAGTTAGAAGCTGATTGGTTATTATGCAAAGCTGCACTAAATTCTGTGTGCTCCAGTTGTAGTAAATCTCCCCCTATATCTCTGTCTGGCTAGCTGATTTCAGGTGGTGGAAAAGACTTTCATGAAGGCTACATGTTTAAATCATACCTATAAATTCAGTTATCCTTTAAACTTAAACTTTTATTCTTTAATGTAAAAACTTTATCACAAGAGGATAAAAAAACAAAAAACAAAACGTTTCAGCGCTGGAAAGTTTACCCCCCTTCCTGACCAGGCCATCTTTTGCGATACGGCACTGCGTTACTTTAACTGACAATTGTGCGGTCACACCACACTGTACCCAAATAAAACTGATGTCCTTTTTTTCCCCACAAATAGAGCTTTCTTTTGGTGGTATTTGATCACCTCTGCAGTTTTAATGTTTTGCGCTAGAAACAAAACGACTGACAATTTTGAAAAAAAAAACAATATTTCTTACTTTTGGCTATAAAAAATACAGTAAAAAAAAAAAATCTAATTTCTTCATCAACTTAGGCCAATATGTATTCTGCTCCATATTTTTGGTAAAAAAAAAAAAAATCACAATAAGCGTATATTGATTGGTTTGCGCAAAAGTTATAGCGTCTACAGACTATGGGGTAGATTTATGGAATTTTAGTTTTGTTAGTTTTTTTACTGTCAATGGTGGCGATCAGCGACTTAGAGTGGGACTGCGACATTGCGGCAGACAAATTGGACACTAAGTGACACTTTTTGGGGACCAGTGACACCAATACAGTGATCAGTGCTAAAAATATGTACCGTCATTGTACTAATGACACTGGCTGGGAAGGGGTTAACACCAGGGGCAATCAAAGGGTTAAATGTGTTCCCTGGGAGTGCTTACTAACTGTGTGGTGGGTGCTTTAGCTGTGCCCTTCCTTGCCACAGAACAGCGATCTGCTTTGTTTACATAGGCAGATCGCCGTTCTGCCTGTGTCACGAACGATCGCCAGCTGCCAGCAGACATAGAGTCCGCTGGACCCGCTGATTGGCTCCCGCTGTGTGCAATCACAGCGGGAAACGGGTCGCCAGGGCCCTAGAAGCACGAAATGACGTACAGGCGGCACTGATAGGTGGCACTGGTGGGCACTGATAGGCGGCACTGAAAGGCAGGACTGACTGGCATCACTATTGGGCACTGATTGGTGTCACTGATGGGCACTGCAATGTAAACAGGACACTGATGATCAGTGCCCCGATTACTTGTCCTGGTCTCCTCTCCGAGGAGATGCCGCTGATCGGCTCTCCTCACCACACCCTCTGTCAGAGTGAGGCGAGAAAAGCTGATAAATGTTTGAACACAGCCAATCACATTGTTAAAGAACCATGTCATCAAATCTTTACCAAGATCTGCGATTGCCCCCGCGGGCAGGAAAGAGCGGCCATTCTGGGGCGCCTTCATATGAAGTCATCCCAGAACAAGAGCCGCAGCGCTCCTCCGTTCTTTGACAGCAAGTGGTTAAACAAAGGCCAAGATGGCAGCTTCCTTGGGTGAAAACAATAAGAGGGTTTAGTTCTGCTTTAAGTGTGTTGGTTGGCAGATCACCAAGTAAAAATAAAAGAAAAAAAATGCCTAAAAAAAGAATAATGAACGCAGCCACCATATGGAGGGATTGTAAGCTACAATGTATTAAATAATTGTTTTTTTAGTTAAAGTGGATGTAAATCCCATTCATGAAATTTGACCTAAGCACATCTGACCTAGACACAAACCCCATTCATGAAATTTGACCTAGGCACATCTATCTGTAGTATTTACTTATCTCTCTTTAAAGCCCTAAGTCCCGTGGCTTTCTCCTGCTCTGTTCTTCTGTTATCAGCATGATAACTTCTGACAAGTTCTCCATCAACTGAGATAAAACCAGAAATTTGTGTCGGGGTGGATGCATAGAAATAGATTAGCAGAGAGCTGGTTAATTCACAGCACAGCTCTGCATTGCTTATTACTTTTTCTGCCTATGTGGAGAGGGGGTGGGTGCCTTTCCTCCAATCAGCTGCCTCACAGTGTATAGCAAGAATACACACCCACAGGTGAATCAGGAACAGAAAATTCTAACAGGGTGTGCACTTTCTAAACAGTATATAAAGGTGAAGACAGAAGATATACATGTAAAACTTAGGGAGATTTGTTTCATCCCTGTGTATCATCTGAGGCTGTTTACTTCAGTGGGTATATGTGAGGGTTTACATCCACTTTAAATACTGCTTTAAAGTTTTTCTAAAGCCTTAAGAGGGTTTGTAAAGGCTTGTGTTTTTTCACCTTAATGCATCCTATGCATTAAGGTGAAAAAACACCTGGCAGTCACTAGCCCCCCCCGTTTTACTTACCTGAGCCCATTCATCTTCTTTGGTGGGGACGCAAAGTCCTTCTTTCCACAGAGTCCTGGCTTGGTTGGATAGATTGATAGCAGTGCAGCCATTGGCTCCCGCTGCTGTCAATCAAATCCAATGACCCGGGGGGTGGGGCCGAGTCATACATTCAGCTTCTATGGATGCCGAATGTATGACTCGGGAGCACGCCTGCAAGGTAACCTCCTTGGGAGGGTGCTTCTTCTAGGGCAGTGATGGCGAACCTTGGCACTCCATATGTTTTGGAACTACGTTTCCCATGATGCTCATGCACTTTGCAGTGTAGTTGAGCATCATGGGAAATGTAGTTCCAAAACATCTGGGGTGCCAAGTTCGCCATCACTGTTCTAGGGGGTTATCTAACGCGGGGAGGAGCCGCGAGAGCTGCCGAGGGACCCCAGAAGAGGATTGTTCCGGGTCACTCTGTGCAAAACCAGCTGCGCAGTGGAGGTAAGTATGATATGTTTTTTTGGGGTTTTTTTTAAATGAAGCTTTAGTGTCACTTTAAGGTTTTTCACTTTAATGCATTGTATGCATTAGGGTGAAAAACCTTCTGTGCTGCAGCTTCCCCCCAGACCCCCGCTTTTTCTTACCTGACACTTTCTGTATCAATGGATGCAGCAGTGAGGCTCTGGAGTGAGCACACATGGGTAACCCCATGGAAAGCGGCTTTCTGTAAGGGCACCCAAAAAGAGGAGGGGCCTGGAACGCCAGCGGGGGACCCCAGAAGGAGAGGATTGGGACTGCTCTGTCCATTGCACAGAGCAGGTAAGTATAGGTGTGTTTGAATTTTTAATACAAAAATAAAATAGCTTTAGATCCACTTTAGGTAATGCTTGCCATACGTTGGTTCTGTCTTTGCAACAATAAAGAGGACGTATGATCAGAAGTGTACTGTTACCAGATGTAAAGATTTTTCGAGCTGGAAAATGTTCAATGGGTGCTCATTATGCCTACAAAGAAAAAGGACCCGTGTCACAGTCAACTATAAGAGCTCTTGGCTGTATATAGATATATCAACATAGTATCAACAACGATCGATTTCTCATTTCAAAGAGGGGGGTGCCATGTATATCCATAAACACAATATGATCATTATCCAATCTGGCCTATTTTAGCCCGATCAGGCAATAATTGTCATGAGGTTGTACCAGCAGAGAGCAGTTAAAAACCACAACCTATCTCAAGTTCCCTCTTAATGATCAGTTGAGGTTTTCTCCAACTCTCGGAGGTGCACACAGACACGAGGATCGGCGTTCTTTTGGCCAACTGTTATTGTTTTTGTGACAATTGATCTCTTGGTGGTTGGATTGTGTTCTCAATTCAGGCTGACATCTTAGGTCTACAGCCAGCTTACCTTTCCTTCAAACTCTCCAATCTGCTCTGATGAACAAAGAAAATGCCAGGGCCAGCCGTCTGCCCTGCTCAGTATAATCCTTGTAGTATTTTACATGTTATGATGATAATAGAGGCTACAGGCTGTAGGATTACCTACAGAGGTAGCGAATATATCTCGACTCTGAAGAGAATCATCAAAGCCTTGTAATGATAAACTTGCTAGTTGTAATTGACCAATAATACCTATATGAGCTCATCGCTGGTAATTAAAAGTGCACACTGGAGGCCTGATATGGGACAAAAGATTTCCTCTGCGTTTATCGCCACGTTAGCATAACAAAAGCAGTAAGAAAATCCTGGGAGAAAGTTATTGAGAGAAAAGGTGCTCACCGTTACAATGCTATTAACCAGTTCCTGTCAAATGAAGAATACTTTCACACAAACATGCGTCTCCATATCAATAAATTTGTAAGGGGTAGGCAACCTTAACCACTTCAGCCCCGGAAGGATTTACCCCCCCCCCCCCCTTCCTGACAAGAGCACTTTTTGCGATTCGTCACTGCATCGCTTTAACTGACAATTGCAACAGTCGTGCGACGTTGCACCCAAACAAAACTGACGTCCTTTTTTCCCCACAAATAGAGCTTTCTTTTGGTGGTATTTAATCACCTCTGCGGTTTTATTTTTTGCGCTATAAACAAAAAAAAAGGGCAACAATTTTGAAAAAAAAAGCAATGTTTTTTACTTTTTGCTATAAAAAATATCCCCCAAAAATATATATATATATTTTTTTTTTCCCTCAGTTTAGGCCGATATGTATTCTTCTACATATTTTTGGTAAAAAAAATAAAAAAAAAAAAAAAATCGCAATAACCGTATATTGGTTGGTTTGCGCAAAAGTTATAGCGTCTACAAAATAGGGGATAGTTTTATGGCATTTTTATTATTCATTTTTTTTTTTTTTATTAGTAATGGCGGCGATCTGCGATTTTTATCATGACTGTGACATTATAGCGGACACATCAGACACTTGACACTATTTTGGGACCATTGTCATTTATACAGCAATCAGTGCTATAAAAATGCATTGATTACTATATAAATGTCACTGGCAGGGAAGGGGTTAAACACTAGGGGGCAATCATAGGGGTTAAGTGTGTCCTAGGGAGTGATTCTAACTGTGGGGAGGATGGGCTAATATACACATGACAGCGATCACTGCTCCCAATCACAGGTATACCGTGCTCCCAAACCGCTCCAAAGATGCTGCTTGCAGAACTTTTTTAAGGCCCCTTTCACACTGAGGCGCTTCTAAATTGCCAGTAAAACATTTGAGCGCTTTTGAAGAGCTTTTCAGGCGCTTTTGAAGAGCTTTCCATTAATTTCAATGGAGAGGGGAGTTTTTTCACCGCCCTGCCAGCGCACTGCCCCAGTGTGAAAGCATTCATTGATTTTAATGGAAAAAGATTTTCGTGAGCTTTTCAGGTGCTTTTTTTAGCGTGAAAGATCTAACTGAACAACATAAGAGAAGTCAAAGAGCATCGCACACCTGATTTAAAACTCCTAATTGCTGTACTACCGTGTCGCAATTGCATGCATTGCATGGTAATTGTGGACATATCGCCTCCTCACCACCTGTCACACACACTTGGATTGCTTTTCAGAGGAGCAGCAGTGCCCTTAGTTGTGTTCGGCAGTGGCACCCTTAGGCCTCATTCACACATAAAGTTGGGCGGTTGAGTCGTGGTTGTACCACTCCCAATCCCTACCCCCTTTAGCTGCTGTGGCAGCAGCCAAAGGTGTACACATGCTGCAGCAGGAACTAAACCCCTGTTGCGTTTCATGGGTGCTTCTGCCTGCCAATCATGACCCATTTAAGTAAATGGGGCTACTCTGCAAGCACCTCGCAACTGCAAGTTTCTGTGGGGTCCAAGGGGTTAAAGCAACACAACGCTGCCTGCTTTAACTCCCAGTTTGCCGTACTGCACAAGGTTGCAGGACATTTGCAGAGCAGCCTCATTCACTTGAATAGATCATGCTGGGAAGGTGCTACACCCACCAACTATGACAGAGCTTATAATTCTTGCTGTGACATGTGTACACCCCCCAGCCACTGCAGCTAAAGGGGGTGTGGTTGGGGCGGGGGTGGTAAAAACACGTCTATGGGGTTTCACCACCCCCCCAATGACAAATGTAAATGAATACCTTACTCTGTTCTGAGCACCCTTTAAAGCTGTCCTTTACACTGATGTGCTGCGGTTTACCTGCACCGCGGGTGCAGAGCAGTGCATCTGCAACTTTCCTGGGTTAGCTGTGCTCTGTCATAGACATCTATTACATCCTGCGCACCAAAACTCCTGTATTCAGTAAGTATACCAATCCCTGCAGGATATAATTGAAGTTTATGGCTAAGCGCAGCAAACCCACAGAAAAGCTGCAGGTACACTGCACTGCACCCCTGATGTTGGCAAACAGCAGCGCATCAGTGTAAAAGCAGCCCTATACTATTATGCCCAGGTTTCAGGCAGGTAATCTAACAATCAAAAACTTGAGCCAGACCTCGATAGTCTGGGGGCGAGCCCAGGTGATATGCAAAGGACCATCCTCATCACACGAGTACTGGTGAAGTGCCTTAACATTGATGCAGAATTGCATGTTAGTTGGCATTCAAGGTCATATGTGAAACATATGGCGAGATGTTATTATAACACGTGACATCATAAAGGAAAAACAAATGAAGATCTCTTCTTTCCTGCTGCTGGCACCACTCTGGAGACAGCTAGTCGGGATAAGAGGTGGAGTGCAGTTTGTATCACTCAGCATGGGACAGGAGCCAGCACTACAGAGGAGGCATCTTGCTTCCAACTACAGCTCCAACTTTACAAGTACAAATCTGCATTCCACTCTGTGTGATGCTCTAGAATGGTGGGTCAGCAAGCGCAAACCGCAATCTTCCAGTCACCTGGCCACGATCTACTGGTAGATCACGATCTATGGGTTGCTGACCCCCAGATAGTAGATAGAAAAATGGAAAGTCCCATTTTTCTATCTACTAATTTATTTCAATGCCTTCTAGGGATATGGTGCCCTTTATACCCTCCTCACTAATTTCCTTTTTGATGAGGCTTCTCCATAAAGGCAAACAATCTTTTTAGCAAATGCTCTTGCCTTTTAATCAGAGGTGCACCGAATGGAAATTTTGGTGCCGAAACCATGCAAATGCAGGATGTACTTGGCCGAAAACCAAAATCGAAAATGCAGGATGTTCTTGGCCGAAAACCAAAATCGAAAATGCAGGATGTAATTGGCCGAAAACCAAAACCGAAAATGACAGTTTTTAAAAAAATATATATACATTTTTATAAATGATTGTATTATATTCGACTTTTTAATTAAAATTAGGAATTTGCAATTATTGTCGGCCATTATTGGCACCTTTAGCGCAAAAAAAGCTCAAGAAAAATATATCCCTTTAAAAATTCTATGTATGTCTTTACAATGGTCCGTTGCGCTTCCATTGTGTTGTTAAAAAAAAAAACCACACCAAAAATGCACCTCCCCTTTGAAATGCATTAAAATGCATTGAAAACGCAGGAAGAACACATCAATAACGCACCCATGTTATGCTTTTTAGGCATTTTTTGGAGTCACATGACCTATGAAAAACACACAATAAACACAGTAAAATGGTGGAAAAATTGTGGCTAAATCACGGTAAAAAAAAATTGCAGCAAAATCGCAGTAAAATCACAGTAACAAACCATTTCTGCACTTTTTCTCTTCAGCAAAATGCTGATAACACCATTTTCGGCCGATATGTTTCGGCGGCCGAAATTTCAGTGTATCTCTACTTTCAATGTTGGGCTTCTGGGTTCAAACCTATCAGGGATGCAATCTGCATGTGTTTGTATGTTTCCTGGACTTACTCTCGCAATCCTAAAAAAAAGGTAGCAATTCAACTGGATTTTACTCAAACCAGCTCTGGTTACATAGTTACATAAAGACACAAGTCCATCTTGTTCAAACAATAAAAAAGGGAGGGAAACAAATATCCTAAAAAAAATTAATAAATAAAAGCCATACAATCCTATACACACAATCCTATACCCACAGTTGATCCACAGGAAGGCAAAAAAAAAACAAAAACAATAAAACATGGAACCAATTTGCTCAAGCTGGGGAAAAAAATCCTTCTTGATCCCCCTGAGAGGCATTTGGACATTCCCTGGATCAACTTTACCTATAAATAGCGGGTGATGAATGGCTTTGTTAGGGAAATGAAATGGTAATCTCCTTTATGAGCAGAGACTTACGTGAATGAGCTGCAGAATTCGTAAGCACTATATAAATCAATAAAATCAAAGACAAAGAGCTTCAGGCCTGACCTGTACCTTCACCTGTCATTTTTGACCCACTACTGCCCTTGATTCCTCCATATTTTGTTTTCTCCTGGGCTGAACATACTTGCATAGAAGCAAGTGAATCAATATTTTTTAAGTGTAATATTTCTACTTGGATCTGGCTGATTCTCTAAGGCCTGATTCACATGTGTGCAGGTTACAGTTTGCATATTGCAGGTGTATTTTGCGTTTTTCAATACACATCTTTAAACCATCAAAGTCAATGGAACCAAAAACCAGAAAAAATCCCTTGCCCTTTCCATAAAATGCACAGATGTGAACTACATCCACAGAAAACCATGTTAAATGGATGGTAGTGGGTGCAAAACCGAAAATGCACTAAAATGCATAGGTGGTAACCAGGCCTTAAGGCACAGATTTGCAAATTTTTTTCAAAATTTTGCTAGGGGGTCTTTAAGAGGGCTCTCCCATACTGCCATGAAGTTCCCTCAGTCTACCCTCAGCTTTCAAATATTGTTTACAAGCCTCAAAAAAGAGGATGTGTTATCAGGGATAGAACTCAAAATAAAGGCACTGGAGCACAGATAGCCAACAATTAAAAAGCATTTTATTGGGTGGGGGGTGCCTTGACCTTGACGGTGGACAGCATCAAAGATTCAGAGTTCCTGCTCTACACGTCAATCCAGCCAGCACACTGGAGCTGCTTTGCTCTCTTCTGGTGCCTGACAAAGTAGACTTTTAGTGGTGCATATAATAATAACTGTCTTTTAAACTCTTGTGTAGAAGGGCCTAAAATCTTTGTTGGAGGTATGGTTGCCACCTCATCCCTTTAAACCCGAACACATATGAATTACACAGGTTCTGTGGCTGATTAAGGTGGTAATTAAACTCACTTGGTGCCCTACCTGAATCAAGTAAGCCTCAGAACCTGAGTTCAGGTTTAAACTTTAAAGGGATGAGGTGGCAACACTAGTTGGAGGCCCTCCATAACAACGCAGCATCCTATTAGTGGGGCTATGCTTTCTCTCTGACAGCCTTCACAGAAGGAAAATCAGCCACCTTCAAAAGGCACAACTCTCCTTCTGCTCTATAGTCAGCAACCCTGAAAACTTCCGGATAGCCCCTCTCAGCATGTGGAACTATAATTCCCTTTTTTTCTTCTTACCTTTTTTTAGCATCTGTTCTATACCTCTGTTTTATGCCGTTCCTTTCCTCTACCAAACTGCTCTCCCACCATATCTACAAGCTTACTCTTTAGTGGTACTGTGGCAGTAACACATTACAGAGCTCTGAAGGATTGACCACTCCTCCATCAGAGACAGCATCAACTTTAGATTTATAATAGATTTGTAATATAAGCACCTGCCAAAACTATCCAATCAGGCAGGCCCTTGCACTACACAGATGTTGGCATATCTAAAGAATATTGTACAATCAGATTGTAATGCTTGTGGTGAGATTTAGCATCAAGCACACCTCCTGTTTTAGCACTTTAAATACCTGAAGGCCGTTGCCATATTGAGCCTCTCCTTCCGAAAAACACCAGATCTGATTCTGGTTAGACTATTTGTAATTATGACAATTTGCCAGGTCACCACCTGAGTGGCCCTCTTGACTGGACTCTTCCTTCATGATTTTTCACTTGTCCCCCAACTGAACTTTAACCCCACCCCAAAGTTTGGTCGTGGTTTCTCTGCTTCTACTGTTCATAGTGTTACCTTGTAGTTCCTGTTCATCGGTTTATTTGGTTTTTGAATTCTTCCTACTGTCTTTCCTTTCTATGTGCAATTTCTGTACCCTTTTTACAAACGTACTTATACAGTGCTATGTAAAGCGGAGTTCCAGATGCAAAAATGTTTTTTTTTTTGTCAGCAGCTACAAAACAGTGTAGCTGCTGATTTTTAATAAGGACACTTACCTGTCTAGGAAGCCCACAATGTCGACCCCCCGAGGCCGATCCATCCACCGGATCAGGTGCAGGAGCCGCCATTCCAACTAAGGGAACCCGGCAGTGGAGCCTTCAGGTTTCACTGCCGGTTTCCTACTGCGCATGTGCGTGTCGCGTGGTGCTTCCTGAATGGCCCCGTCATCTTCTGGGACACACAATCCCAGAAGGCAGCAGGGGAAAAGAGGACGTGACGCACTGGGCCACGGCGAGGCTGGGACGGAATTAGCCAATAGCAGTAGCCAATAGCTTTCATCTCTTTATTTATTCTGAGCTTGCGTGGCACTTTGTGCGTCGTATTTGTGTACACACGATCGGAAATTCCGACAACGGATTTTGTTGTCGGAAAATTTTATAGCCTGCTCTCAAACTTTGTGTGTCGGAAAATCCGATGGAAAATGTGTGATGGAGCCCACACATGGTCGGAATTTCCGACAACAAGGCCCTATCACACATTTTCCGTTGGAAAATACGACCGTGTGTACGGGGCATTAGGGCACTTTCAGTGCAATTTCAAGTGCACTTTGCACTTGTTGTGCAAAGTGGATTTGTCTTTAGTAAATAACCCCCATTGTGTCTACAGGAAACCCACTTCCAAATCACAGCTCTCTCCAGACTTTTTTCTATTAAATTCCCCTGTGGTATTTTAGCAACTCCTCTAAATTTTAAGTCTATTACTGTACTTCAGAATCCGGCCTTTGGCACTTTTTATGTGGCCCTCGGGGACCCCTTCAGACTAATCTGTGTTTCCCTATTATAACAATGCTTTATAGCAGTCTCATGCAATATGTCTCCAGTCTATGACTGTCTCCTGAAGCATGTCCCCAGTCTAATATAGCATGTTCACAGTCTCTGAAAGACACCTGTAGCATATTCACAGTCTGACAATCTCTTGTACAATGTCTGCAGTCCCTGACCATCTTCTGTACCATGTCCGCACTCTCTAACCATCTCTCTAATCATGTCCTCATCTCTGACCATCTCCTGTATTATGCCTACAGTCTTTGATAATCTCTTGTATCATGCCCATAATATTTTACTATATTCTATTGTGTGTCTGACATGGAACATTCACTGAATTTTATGTGCAGTGATATTGGGGGCCCTGGATATCAAGAAAGCTGAACACCACTGCTTTAGATGGTGAACCTAAAGACTTTAAGGTCAATTTCACACTGAGGCGCTGGCCGTGTTGACGGTAAAGTGCAGTTAGTTTTAGCGGGGCTTTACCATCGTGTTAGCGGTGCTTTACAGACGTTTTAGCTGCGCTTTTCGGCCGCTAGCGGGGCGCTTTTAACCCCCGCTAGTGGCTGAAAAAGGGTTAAAAGCGCCCGCAAAGCGCCGCTGCCAAAGCACTTTGCAGGCACTTCGGTAGCACTAGCCATTGATTTCAATGCCCCAAAGATGCTGCTTGCAGGACTTTTTTTCCTATCCTGCAAGCGCACCGCCCCAGCGTGAAAGAACTCGGGTTTTCACACTGGGGCTGCAGAAGAGGTCGCTTACAGGCGCTATTTTTAGCGCAAAAACGCCTGTAAAACGCCTCAGTGTGAAAGTTGCCTAAAAGGCAGAAACTTATTCCTGAAAGGAAAAGAAAAATCAAGAATTATGTAGTAACCATAAACAACATGGCCCAGGTGAAAACCAACCAGAATTAACAATGAAAACTCTTTGAAAACGTAAACCAATTCAAAAATGTATCGTAAAAGTGGCTAGGGACTTTAAATCAAGCTTGAACCCCTTACTGGACTCCCCTCAGGGACTCACAATTTTTCTTACTCAAAAACCTAATAAAGTAATGGTAATTATGTAGTTCACGACATGCATCTTTTAGGCCTTAGGAGGACCTCTCTTGACCCAAAAAAAGTTGGGTACACAACAGGAGAACATCAGAAGAAAACTTTTATACGAGACACAATCGTTCGATTTTCGTATAGTGTGTGTACAACCTTCGACTTCCGATTTAGACTTTGCAAATGAAAATTTCCCAAATTTTTCTTGTAGGTGAACAGAACAGATTTTCGTTTAATGTGTATTGTTTTCCTACAGTTTTAGACAAAAATCAGATATGAGAGACTGTGCATGATCAGAAACTTTAAACACTGAAAAAAAGCCTTTGACGTATTCGATTGTCCGTACATTATTTCCTTCCTCGGTTCCGACTTGCTGTGAAACATGGAGGAAATCCAGATGATCATTCGCACCCACCTTAGGAGACTATTTCTTTTACTTCTCCCCCACTCCACCTACTCTAGGTTAAACCTTCATCTAGTAAACCACTTTTTGCTTTGACAAATTTCAAGCAGCAAATATAGACGATAGTGGATCATGACCCAGTCAATATACTTATAGACATAGGCAACAAGGAACCTAAAACTTTTAATCAGTGTCTCAGTCGGGCCATTACCATACCCTATTTTTCAGGACACCCTAAGAGCAGATATTTAAAAAATATTTATCAAAAAAGACATGGGTAATAGATCCCCAACAGACGCATAAAGACTATGGGGTTGATTTACTAAAACTGCAGAGTGCGAAATCTGGTGCAACTGTGCATGGTTGCCAATTGGCTTCTAATTCCAGCTTGTTTAATTAAGCTTTGACCAAAAAGAAAAAAACTGGAAGCTGATTGGTTTCTATGAAAAGCTTCACCAGATTTTGTACTCTCCAGTTTTAGTAAATCAACCCCTATGTCCGCTGGGAAAGTAATTGTGCAGAGCTCCAAGCTATAATGCAAAACAGAAAAGCAATTTGATTCAACAAGTAGCTAGTACAGAAACCCTACATAAGGAAAGCTTGGCACAGCAACACTCATCTGAACTTACTAAGCCAAGACTGGTCGATATACCAGATACAGAAGCAAAACCTTTTTTTGCCACAAAGACCAAAAATTGTATGAAGGAACAATGGTTCAAAAAAAGCTATTTTATAATATTGCACTGGGTCATGCCAAGTGGACCTGTTTAGAAGGACACACAGTAACGCTTAACGGAGTTTCTCTTTAAGATAGTTCCATCAGGAAGCCAAAATCTTGTTTTTCCTTGTGGACACAATGGAACACACATGTTCACATAACACAGACTCAAAAAACAGAGCGTATCTGACTTCTCCAAGAACAAAAATAGAAATTAATGAACACAAATATGCAATAATCATAGGCTGTTGAGTACTAGAAGCCAGACTGTTTTCACTTCGGTAAATGATTCCTAATTATTTGCACGCATGGATATAAAGGCAGGTTACAGACATTGGCCACTGAGTTCATTATTTCTGCTGTACCAGCTGTTCAGCTTTTATAAACTGGTAACTGCTACTCTAGTATTTCAAAAGGAACTCTTTGGTTTTACGTGTTTTGTTACATCTTCACCCTAAAACTACAAATTTTAAACTGTGTAAAGCTAGTATACTTCATTCAAAATAATAGTTGGCCAAATGATTTTATTGCGGGGTGTCCACAAAGAAGGAACCTTCAAAGGAAGCACCAACCAAGACCATGATTCATTACTTCTCAAGTCAAATGTGTTGGGACTGCCTTGACTTTTACTTTAGACTCTGATGACATTAAACCTTATGTAGTGAAAGGATTGCTCATTCTGTGGGGAAAAGGGTCCTTCAGTGATCTTAAATTGGTTCTAAACCCACAACAGTAAAATCAGTCTGTATATGCAGTAAAGCATACTTGTTATACTCACTGTTGAACCCAAGAGGTTATTCCTCCGCATTGTGTAAAAAGGCTGTTTGACCTCTTCTTCTACTGTCCCCAATCCATCTCCTGATAGAACAAAACCTTTGGAGTCACTCTGCACCTGCGTAGTTTGGTGTGTATTGCTATCAAGTTTTTTTTTTCTTCGGAGGTGCAATTGATCATCTCAGGGCCAATCAGCACATCAGTCCAAACAGAGGGTCAGGGGTCCTTCAGCCTCATTAGGACAGTCAGAGGAGAATGAAAACTCCTATAAAAACTTTAACCAGACACTGATAGAAGTCACAAGACTGCTATATACTGCTGATGAGAACAGGTATTTAGCAGTTTATATTTATTGAAAAATTGCATTTCCATGTTCTGTGTACTGTGGGAGATCAGATCTAGTGAATGCAGGTTCCGGGGTTTAGTAACACTTTAAATCTCGATGAGCAATAAAGAGCACTTCCAAAGCTTATGTTTGCTTCTGTCTCTTGCAAAGGCACCCCAAATTACCTCAACTGATTTTAAATGACTGCACATTTTTTTGCTATGATCTTATTTCATGTGGTCACACCAAAGTTGAACATCAATAATCATTCATTATAGGTGAGAATCGAGCCATTATTGAAGTATGACCAATATATGACCATATATTTTCTCTATCTTGTGCCCCAGGGGACAAAGTGCACTTGATCAGTGCAGTACATCTGTAAGTAGCTATGTCGAGAGCCTCCCACAGCTATCTGACCGTGCTACCTCAGGAAAAGGACTAATATTTAGAGCTTTCTGACAGCGGTTGTCTTGAGCACCAGGTGCTTGCGTCATCAGCATGCAGGCAGAGGGAAGGGTTATATTAGAGTGACAGTTTGTAAAACATCCACAGGCACGGGGGGGGGGGCAGAAGCAAGTGAGCTCTATATGAGCTTCAGCAATGCTCAGTCAATAGCTCTGCAGGAGGTCAGGGTATGTCAATGCTCCGCTTCATTTCCCATTGAGACTAATGTAGAAGACTGTCGGTAGCACAGGACTGTATGATATCCACAAAGCAAGTGCAGGACGTAAATAAAACTGTAGATCTATCTACAAATGTTTATGTCTATATAGGAAAATCATTCCACTTTTTTCATTTAATTTTCAAAACCCGAAAGGCATACTGACCGAACAGAGGATGTGGGAATTGAGTGTGCCTGAGCTCTGCAATAGGAATGCCCATAAATTGGGCTTCCAGCAGGGGAGGAGCTGACAGGCAGGAATAAAAGGATAAAAAAAAGAAAATTTCAGCAAAATTTATTAGCATTTTTTTATGCAAGGTATTTCAACATAAATGTATAGACCAACATGTCATTTTCAATGCTCAAAACTTCTTTTTGAGGTACTGGAGGTGATAAAAAATGTCTCTAGTTTTGGAAGATCTCAATAATAATCAACAGAGATATTCCAGTCTGTTGAAAGAAATGTTTGTGCCCTGGCCATTTTTTTTTACTATGTTCCCATGATCAGATGGTGGTGTGGTGTTAACTGCATGTATGTCACTTCAGTGCTTTGGACAAGTCATTCAAAAAGACCAGCCAGTCCTGGTGATGCACACTACAGGCAAAGGACTCCTCACCTGTCATTCTCAAATAGATGTTTGCCTCTATATGACTACTGAAAGTTACCTCTCTCCACCTTAGAGCAGGACTCCACGTTTCCTAAAAAGTACACCTGTCTGCCAATCCCTCCATTGGCTTCCACTCTCTCAACCAATTAAATTCACAGTACTAACAACAACTTACAAAGCCATCCACAACTCTGCCCCCAGCTACATCACTAACCTGGTCTCAAAATATCAACCATTGATATTGATATGTCCTCCCAAGGCCTCCTGGTCTCTAGCCCCCTTGTCACCTCCTCCCATGCTCGCCTCCAAGACTTCTCCCGAGCTTCCCCCATTCTTTGGAACTCCCTACCCCAATCTGTCCGACTGTCTCCTAATCTACCCATCTTTAGATAATCCCTGAAAAGAAGCCTATCCTGCTTCTAACTAATACACTGTGTTTTTACTTTCTCCATCAGCTCATTCCCCACTGTTACTATCTTTTGTATCACTCGACTCTCCTTCTTAGATTGTAAGCTCTAGCGAGCAGGGCCCTTTGATTCCTCTTGTACCAAATTGTATTGTAACTGTAAAGTCTGCCTTCGTTTTGTAATGCCCTGTGCAAACTGCAGGTGCTATATAAAACCTGTACATTAATAATACTTCAGGTCGGTCTGGTGACTTCCTTCTCTTCATTGGGGGTGGTGGTAAGCAGTCCTTCCTCTTCAAGTGAGCGGTAGCACTGAGTGTCACTCAGTCCAGGAGTGGTGTGAGCCAAGATTGCATAATGAAGCACCCCAAGAGGTGTTTCTATGACAGCCTAGGCTCACAGGTAGTGAGTGGGCTGAATGACATTGGCCACCATTCAACACAGAAGATGAGCAACAATAGACATCTAGAGCAAGGGTAGGCAACCTCAGCCCTTCAGCTGTGGTGAAACTACAAGTCCCATGAGACAATGCAAGACCCTGACAATCACAGGCATGACTCCTAGAAGCAGAGGCATGATGAGATTTGTAGTTTCACCACAGCAGGAGAGCCGAAGTTGCCAATCTTTGATCTAGGGCATTAAGTCTGCAGGAAACAGTGCCAGAGAGGAACTATGAAGGCTGTTTTTTTATTCTAAGAAATGCACAACAATGAATATTTGTTTCCACAAAGGTAAAGTTGAGCTTTAAGAATGATTAAAACAAAAAAAAAAAAGGTTGTTAGGCATATATCTATACCTTGTTTTGTAAGCAGGCATGGGCGTTGACAAATATACAACCTTTGCTATGGATACTCCTAACGCAAATGCAAGCATATACTCATCAACTACTAGCAAGTTATCAACACCTCTCAGAAAAATACCACCCATTAATAAATGTGCCCCTTATTACTGACCATGATGATCTTACCCTTCTGTTACTTTTTTTGTTTAGCTTACTGTTCTGACATCCACCAGTATACTATCATCATGCATTTATCTGCAGATTTTCCAATTTATGTACCTTATCTAAGCATAGGGTTGATAGCACCAGCACATTCATCAATGTAATATAAAAATGGTAGCTAAGCTACAATGCTAATTTAATCTGTTAGTCTGTGCAATATGACATCATGCACAGATCTCTCGCTCACTCTCATGAGAGTTTGCCAGGAAGGGAGGGGGGGTGAGTCATAAGAGGGCCAATGAGAGCTGCAGGTGTGTGTCTTTGTAAATCCAAGAAGTGAACAGGCAGCAGGTTCAGCTGCCCACAGTTAAAATGGATGCAGCCAGACTTAGTGGAGCGAGATTTCTGTAGCATAATTGGCAAGTACAGAATCACAGTATAAATAAAATAATATGGTTGGAGGGAAGCTTCAGAATGGCAAAGATGTTTTTATTACAAATTATGTGAGCAGATTGCAGTTCCTCTTTAAGATTAAAAGCCATCTGTGTGCAGCAGTCCCCCTAATACTTACCTAAACCCGGTCTCTGTCCAGCGATGTCCACGAGAGTCCTCCAAGACTCTCCCTCCTGGTTGGCTGAGACCCAGCAGGGGTGCCACTGGCTCCCACTCCTGTCAAAGTCATCTAGCCAATCAGGAAAGAGAGGGGGCCGGGCCGGGCCAAGGCTCCATGTCTGAATGGACACAGGGAGCTGTGACTCGGTGCCCCCATAGCAAGCTGCTAGAGGAGGATCTGGGCTGCTTTGTGCAAATCCACTGCAACGGGAGCAGGTAAGTGTAACGTGTTTGTTGTTTTTATAGAAAAAAAACGAGACTTTATAATTACTTTAACATAGAAAATCTTCCATGGTCAGCTTCCCCTCAGCCCTGCCAAATACTTACCTGAGCCTGATCTTGATCCAGCGCTGCTCTCTGTCTCTCTCTTCACTGCACATGGAGCTGGTGTGAATCAAATCCTGTGAGAAGGATTGAGCGGGTCAATTGATGCGCACAGCCCGGCTTTGGATCAAGCCCGCATGTCTGCACCCCAGTAAGCAGCTTTCTAGGTGGGCAGACAAATAAGAGGAAGAGTGGACAGCGCCGGCAGGGGGACCCAGAAGAGGAGATTTAGGGCTGCTCTGTGAAAAAATATTGCACAGAGCAGGTAAGTATAACATGCTTGTTATAAAAAAAAAAAAAAAAGTTACAATTGCTGTAAATCTGTAAATTTCGTTGTATCAACATACAGTGATGGGAAAATAACACAACTTTACTTTTTGAGTTAAACCGGGTTCACATATGTGCGGCTGCATTTTCCAGCCTGAGGTCCAGTGCGTTCCTGTTCACCGTTTCAGTTGTGATTCGGGTCCGATTTTTTTGGCTGAATTCGCACCTGAACCAGAACCCAAAAACGCACAGGAAACTTTTGGAATTCGCACTGCGGCCGCCCTGGACATGTGTGAACTAGCTCCATTGAGAGCCGGTCACACTCGCATGTCATGCGAATTGGATGTGGTGAAAACTGCATCCAATTCACACATGTGTGAACCCAACCTTAATCGTTGGAAAAGTAGTACACATTAAATACCCATACGGGCACCCTTCTACATGTTTTTTGGGAATGCCCCATGTTGTGCCCTTACTTGCAACAGGCTACCCAAATCATAACACAACATCACTGATATCTCTAACAACCCTGTGGCTGTCTATTTAAACTTAACACCCCTGCCAAGGAAACGTTACAAGAAGTCATTTCTGATCCATCTAATAAATGCTGCTAGGGCATGTATCCCCAGCAACTGGAAACAAATGAGCCTGCCAATGCTAAGGCAATGGTTTTCCAGGAAGAACGATATGTAAACTATGGAAAACTTCACCTCTGCCCTTGGGTAAAAGGCAGGAGGACACACAGCCAGGTGGTTCTATTGGGAACAATTTCGATACTCCACTGAATATTTACAATACAAATTAGCAATATCTCATATCTGTATCAGAGGCTTGCCGATGTTACACGCTCCACCTTTCATTTTTTGCCCCCCAAACCCCCTTTCCGTCCTTATTTTTCTCCTTCCCTTACCTTCCTTTCCTGTTGCTCCTTCCTTTTCCACTTTCACTTCCCTTGACCCTCATTTAAAGTGATTTTAAAAGGTTCTGGGTTTTTTTTTTTTTTAAATAACAAACATGTTATACTTACCTGCTCTGTGCGGTGGTTTTGCACAGAACAGCCCCGATCCTCCTCTTTTTGGGTCCCTCGCTGGCGCACCTGGTTCCTCTCTCCTGCCTAGTCCCTCCATAGCAAGCAGCTTGTTATGGGGCACCCAAGCAGGCTCACTCCTGAAATGCTGCTCCATGTGTCAATTCATACACGCCCTTTCTCTTTCATAATTGGCTCACTGGCTGTGATTGACAGTAGCGGGAGCCAATGGCTCTCGCTGCTGTCTCAGCCAAACGAGGAGGGAGGGACCTGGGAGAGTAGGGGCTTTTGTGCACATTGCTGGATCGAGATGGGGCTCAGGTAAGTTTTAGGGAGGGCTGGGGGCACTGCTGCACACAAAAGGTTTTTTTTGCCTTCACGCAACCTTGAGCCTATACAACCACTTTAAAGTAAAATTCCAGCTAAAGCCTAACTAGTCTTAAAAATGCTGATTCCCCCGTGGGTGAAGGGGAGAGGGGAGAGGAGAGAGCACTCAACAACAGCTGTGAAACCTGGGCATGATGACATCACCCATATGCTCCAATGGTGCAGCCTTTGTCCACGCTCCCTCCTCTCCCCTGCAACCACCGCTGGTTGACACAGAGGAGCCAGATCAACAGGACTGGACTGGAGCGAGCTGAAAATAAATATACATATTTTTTACAGAGGTTAGTAAATACAGCTGTTGGGAGGGGGGAGGGAGCATTTTTAAGACTAGTTAGGGTTTGACTGGAATTTTACTTTAGGGCTGGTTCACACCTGATTCACACAGGAACATGATCCGCATTCCTGTGCGATTCCTATGCGGTGCGATGTTCAGACCATTCATTTGCATAGACTGAAATTGCATTGGACCACATCAAAAGTAGTGCATGCACTACTTTATGGAAAACTAACTGCACCAAACCGCATGGTACTGTAGTACCATGCAATCCAGTACAGGCAAATGCACTGCTTTTGCGATCTGCATATGGGGTGTCATTAGAAATACATTGACACTTGCAGCAGATCGCACACCTAGTGCGTTCTGAATGCAATGAGGGAAACAAGCCCAGAATGCAGGTTTCCCATACCGCGTTCTGGTGTGAACAAGCCCTTAAAATTTGCAAGTACCTCTTCCAAATGTCCTCCATTTTTTTGTTTGGTTACTAAATTAACCCTTAAAGCAGAACTTCCCCCTAAAAAGGAAATTTTGCTTCTCCTCGCCAATTTGAGATTTTTTATTTATTTTTTACAGAGGGGGGAGTGGGTACGTAGTAGGTACCTGCTCCTACTTCCACTTCAACCACCTAGGCGATCGGAGTGGAAGTTCTCCCCCCACCCACAACCTTCTGGGACATGTCACAAGTTCCAGGAAGCGGCGGGACCATTCACAAAGCGCAGCAGGAAGCCAGCTGTGAAGGAGTCACAGCCAGCTTCCCTTAGTAAAGACAGAAGGAGAGCAGCGCCATCTAAGTGCAGCATTATTAAGACATTTTATTCCATAAAAGACAACTGGTAACTCACAAGATGTATGAGATTTTAGCGCATGCCTCGTGGGGAAGACAATCTTCTCACTGGTGAAGAGGTAGCTGATGGGTTCAGGGACGCCGGTGGTTCCCAGCACTTCCAGACACTCAGGACGGCTCACAGACAGCGGTGTACGTCGCTTCCGGTTGGAGAGAGAGCGGGGAGGAGCGCGTGTTTGGAGCATGCGTGCTCCTTCCATAGCCTGATGAAGGAGCACGCAGCACTCCTCCCTGCTCTCTCTCCAACCAGAAATTATGTACACCGCTGTCTGTGAGCCGTCCTGAGTGTCTGGAAGTGCTAGGACCTTGGCATGTGGGGACAGGCTGATAGTAGTGCTATCGATCTTGACAGATAAATGAGGGGAAGGGGCACGTGGGGGGAGGAAATATTATGAGCTCATTTTTGGATAGAGTTTGAGGAAGTGGTGTGACATCCAGGCTGAAACCTTTAGGGTTTACCCTGTTCTATATGTACAGTAAGGATGAGCTCCGGCGTTTCGCTCACTCCACGTGCAGAGCCCGCCAGGAAGTCGGCACGGCGCTGCGCTAATCACAGGCAGCAAGACATTTCCCGATCTCTACAGCCACACATCGGGAAAATGTGTCACTGCCTGTGATTAGCGCAGCGCCGTGCTGACTTCCTGGCGGGCTCTGTACGTGGAGTGTGCGAACACACCGGAGCTCATCCTTAATGAACAGAAAAGTTGGTTTCTACCGAACACTCTTCCACACAGGCAGGTGTTCTCCCATATGGTCAGTAGAGCTCATAGGGAATTGGGTAACATGTAATGCAACATCAACTGATAAACATTTCAGATCAGATATATGTTTATCAGGGTATGTTACCAGTCTTATCTGAGTTCTGGCGTTTTGATATATCTGTATGCTGCCTTAAGTGAACCCCTTAAATAATTATTTAACTAAAAAAAAGAACAAAATACACTAAAGTCAGGTCAGTAAAAGAGAAATTCTTATTAGATGCCATGGGTGGTCACATGCTATGCATTGCTCCTTACATTTCTGTATATATCTAAATAAATATGTTACAATATACAATATGTTACAATATGTTACAATTGGTAGCTTTGAAAATACATTTCGGAAGAGCACACAACACAGTAGAAGAGAATTATGATAAAATTCTGTGCATGTTGAAGCATGTACGGTATATGACATCCAGAATATGTTGACTGTCACACGTTGTCTTCCAATGTCTATACAAACACCTTTACGTTCAAGCCCCAAGATTATCCATGGGCATAAGGTACCCATTTTATAATACCTCTGATTAATTATAACGGCTGAAAATGTGATATTCAAACAATGGCAATGGATGACCCCAATGAAAACCTGCTTGGTTAGGCTGGAAATTTTTGGCCAGCTCCACACTGTTTCCCAGTAATGTTACAGAAGTCAAGCTTGGGTTGCAGTTTAGGGAGAATCCCACGTTTAGCATTCTGATCATTTCATAGCTGCTTTATTATGTACCGACATATTTTCAGAGCCAAGTTGTCCTGACCATAGAACGGTAAATGATATTGCACAGAACAGTTTAGCATTGACAGTACAATCATGGAATCTTTAGATTCTAAAATGACGCATTATGATTCCCTTAAATATGATGGAGGCTGTAAGCAGGTTTTCTACAGCAATTGACTAATTCGAAGATCTCCTTGTCAGTCAGCTTCTGGATGTCACAGGGATTTTAACCAGCCAAGTGCTGGAAGTGAGAGCAGAATATTTCAGTGCTAGAAGCCATGGCTCTAGTAGAACAGCTGTGGCAGGAGGGGGTGAGACTGCAGGCTCTTTTGGGACAGCAATACAACATCTGTCACCTTATATAGTTCTTCATCTGCCTCCTTCTCAAGCCTGTGTCCGCTAGCATCAAATAAAATGTGACACCCAGTTCAGTACTACCATTATGGCAAGGTCTTGGAAAGCAAGCTTTCTCTTTCTACAAATGATAGGAACAGGTGTCAGCATTTCTAGGAGATGATTAGACTTTCGATTCAGCAAACATGGAGCCTTTGACATAAAACGTGCTGTGTGTAGTATATGCACAGCTTTATGGTACAATATTACTATTGGTCCAGGTTCCGTCTTCATAAAGGTGACCTGAGATCAGCAAGCATTTATAGGCGCTTCAGTGAATTTCAATGAACTCCATCACATCAAGGTTCACATTCCCACTACTGAATGACAACATGACATATTGGCCCTGGAGACTGGATTCCGGCCACTGCAAAGAAGCTGCTCAAAGACCATCCACTGTGTTATGGTCTTTAAGCACACTGAAATGACAGATAGCGGGTGAGATGTATAGGCTACCTACTCGGAATTCCAGTCAGCACCACTGCAAGGCATCGTTAGTGAGTGACATACGTTACTGAGGCATGCAGGTGACTTGAGGCTAGGGAAGCATGTACTGTGTATCCCCTCCACGCCAAGGAATCAGGGAATGCGTGGTGCAAAACTTTGCCACCCCAGTCACTGAGCTGCTGTCACCTCAAATGACTTTCTATCACAGCTCCTCTGTAACCCATGCAGCACCAGTAGAGCCAGCACTGCAGCACCATGGTGAGAAGCCTGACATCTACTGCAGATGGGAAAAGTCACCACTCCAATGGACCACTGTGCTTTCCTTACACAGCTCAGACCAAAATAGATTTATATATTCCAACTGTTCTGTCCAACTGACATTACTAAGACCTAGAAGGATGCAATTACGATTGGCAGGGGCTAGTTTTTATTGGAAAGTCGAAATGCTAAAATTACTCAGGTACAGTTGTATTCAGAGAATCTGGTCTGCTACCTTCTACAGAAATCACACTCACCCATTCTGAACTGGGAAAGCCTGGTGAGCACTGCAGTGGAAGCCAGCCATCTGCAATACACTTCTACCCTGTCGAAGTGGAGGTGTCACTTGGACAAGTGTGTCCCACCATTATAACAACTGCAAGACTGTCCTGTCCAAGTGTCCATCTGATGCCTCATTCATGTATAGACTGTAAGCTCTTGACAGACCTTACAGTGGGCTATAAGCTCCTCCACAAAAACCTAGTTCACCCAAAAGACTGTAAGCTCTTCGACAGACCTTACAGTGGGCTATAAGCTCCTATACATAAACCCAGTTCACCCAAAAGACTGTAAGCTCTTCGACAGACCTTACAGTGGGCTATAAGCTCCTATACATAAACCCAGTTCACTCAAAAGACTGTAAGCTCTTCGACAGACCTTACAGTGGGCTGTAAGCTCCTCCACATAAACCCAGTTCAACCAACAGACTGTAAGCTCTTCGACAGATTTTACAGTGGACTGTAAGCTCTCCGACGTAAACCTAGCTTACTTAATAGACTGTAAGCTCTTTGACATAAATCTTCCAGTAGATTGTAAGCTCTTCTGCATAAACCTAGTTCAGCCAATAGACTGTAAGCTCTTCGACATAAACCTTACAAGGAACTGTAAGCTCTTCTACATAAACCTAGTTCTCGCAATGAACTGTAAGCTCCTTAACAAACCTAATTCAACCATTGAAATGTAAGCTCCTCAAAACAAACCTTACCATGGACTGTAAGCTTTTCGACATGAGCCCAATTCACCCAACAGACTGTAAGCTCTTTCAACATAAACCTTACAAGAAGACTATAAGCTCTTCGTCATGAACCTTCACCCCCAAGGACTGTAAGCTCCCAGAAATAAACCTTACTGTGAAATGTAGGCTCCTTGGCAAGAACCTAATTCAATTAGGCGCCTGACATAAGAAGAGCATACAAATGTTCATAGGTCATGTAATACGATTTAGGTATAACCCAAAAAAAAAGAAAGGAGCATTCCTTACAGGTTCTTAATGATTTACATTTGCAGTGTGAATGAAAGACAGTTTTATACATGTGTATATGATTGTGTGATGCATAACTGTGTCTAGTCAATACTAGGTCTATGTAGTAGATGTAGTATGATATAGAGATAGAAAGATAGGTAGGTAGCTCGTTTTTAAGGTGTGGATATAGATAGATAGATAGATAGATAGATAGATAGATAGATAGATAGATAGATAGATAGATATATCTATAGATATATAGATATATATATATCTATATATAGATATATATATATATCTATATATATCTATATATAGATATATATATCTATATATATATTAATATATCTTTTCTTTTTTTTTTGCTTTTTTTATTATACAGGATTTCCATAGCGCCCACAGATTGTGAGCACTTTACAATTTTATATATATATATATATATATATGTATATATATATACACATATATATATATACATATATATATATATATATATATATATTTACTATTTTACTATACTATTATTATTAATTATTATTATTAAATATATACTTATTTTTTATACAGGATTCTATAGCGCTAACAGTTTGTGAGTGTTTTACAACATATATACACAATGCACAGCGCTATATATAAACGCTCGCAAACTGTTAGCACTATAGAAATCCTGTATAATAAAATTATATACATATTTTTTTTTCCTATATTTACTCTCTCTCTTTATATATATAGACATAGATATGGATAGATATACATACATATAGATATATATATTGTATACATACATAGAGACGTAGATGAGCCATTGTACAGGTTCTCCATGCAGATGTAGATAAATGCAGATTGTAATGTGACAAGTGGTGGTGGAGATGATCAGGAGGGACCAGTGATGGGGATGACAGTGCTTAGAGTTTCTATGGACTCTGACACATCATCTAGTGGCATGGCAGGAGGGAACCACTGACACTGACAGCCCACTCTCAGCCATCCTATTCCATGTCCCTTGCTCTGTATCCATCTCTAGCACCTAATGTAATCCAGATCCCAGCATGCCCCAAGCCACTTGTCCCTGTACCCCCAGGACCTGCCCCCCGATGACCATGGCAGGTGATCAGAGTGGTCCCCGGGTGTGAGCACCTCTCCCATCCATCATCACCTACCTCGTCACCCCTCCAGCTCCTGGCGATCCGGGGTGTAGCGCATCTTCTCCGTGCAGACAGCTGGAATGGTGTTGAATGAGAAGGAGAACCCCGGTGGGGGTTGGCACGGGCAGAAAGTTGGGCAGAGCGTGCCTTCCCCTGGATGGTGATGGTAAGGTAGTGGTGGAGATAGGAGAGGGGAGGAGACCTGGTACTGCAGTGCAGGATAGCTGGGCTCCTAGTCAAGCAGAGCAGGAGCAGTGTCTATGTCTAGGATGAGGGAGAGAAGGAAACAAAGGAACCAGGATCCCAGGACTGAGAGAGAGAGACACACACACAGCATCCATCCCTGACTCACATCAGCACAAACTTTCCCTGGACCTGTCACAGCACGCTGGACCAACAACAGCACACAATCCAGCCCTGCTTGGAAATCCACCAAATGCTTCCCCTCAACTTCCAGCATTTCTCTGTACAAACCTGAGCAAAACCTGGACTGGATTACCACAAAAGGATGGATCTGTCTCCAGCCAAATGATAAATGCTGCAATCAGTGGAGTTCTCAGAAAGCAGCAATAACACTTCCAGCTTTATTTTTATACGTTTATGTACTAGGACTACCCTGGGGTGGAAACATCACTGTTGTTCAGTCTTTTCAGCAATATGTTTCTCTGGTAGTGTCTAATCAATTCATTTATCATGTTTAGTGCTTTATTCTAGACGCATTCTATATTAACCGATTTCCCTCTGGAGCTTATTTGTTTTCTTGGGTTTTTTTTTTATCTTTTAGGGCTCATTTACACTTGCTTCAGCTTCAACACACATTAATGGTTAGTTTACACTTGCTTCAAACAAGGCTTCAGACACGCTTTGTTAAAGCTCTCTGAACGCCAGTCAAAGCCCCCTGTCACTAAATAAAATGGTTAGCTTACAGTCCTGTTTACACCTTGCTTTTCCTTTGCTTTGATTCGGTTTTACTTCAAAAATTATAATTATACTCCATGTCGCTTTAGTGGTGCTTCAAAGCCTCCATAGAAGTCTATGGCAAAGCTCGCTTGAAGCCCCAACAAAGCCCCATGAAGCCTCACCGAAGCCCCACCAAAGGCTCATCGAAGCCCCATCCAAGCTCCACCAAAGCCTTATCGAAGCCTCACCGAAGCCCCACCAAAGGCTCATCTAAGCCCCATCCAAGCTCCACCAAAGCCTTATCGAAGCCTCACCGAAGCCCCACCAAAGGCTCATCTAAGCCCCATCCAAGCTCTACCAAAGCCTCATCGAAGCCCCAACAAAGCCTCATCGAAGCCCCATGAAGCCTCACCAAAGCCCCACCAAAGGCTCATCAAAGCCCCATCCAAGCTCCACCAAAACCTCATCGAAGCCCCAACAAAGCCTCATTGAAGCCCCATGAAGCTCCACCAAAGCCTCATCGAAGCACCAAGCAAAAGCAAGGTGTAAACAGAACTGTAAAAACTCATTTACACTTGCTTCGGCTTCAATACACATGAGCAGCTAGTTTACACTTGCTTCAAAACATGGCTTCAGCCAGTCTTTGTTAAAGCTCCCTAAACACTAGTCAAAGCTCCTCTCACTAAATAAAATGGTTAGCTTACATTCCTGTTTACACCTTGCTTTTGCTTTGCTTCAAAAATTATACCCCATGTAGCTTTAGTGGTGCTTCAAAGCATTTTCAAAGTCTTCACAGAAGTCTATAGCAAAGCTTGCTTGAAGCCCCACCAAAGCCTCATCGAAGCCCCACCAAAGCCTCATCGAAGCCCCATCAAAGCTCCACCAAAGCCTCATTAAAGCACCAAGAAAATGCAAGGTGTAAACAGGACTGTAAGCTAACCATTTTATTTAGTGACAGGAGCTTTGACTGGCATTCAGAGAACTTTAACCACTTCAGCCCCGGAAGGATTTACTCCCTTCCTGACCAGAGCATTTTTTGCAATACGGCACTGCCCTGCTTTAGCTGACAATTGCGCAGTCATGCGACATTGTACCCAAACAAAATTGACGTCCTTTTTTAACACAAATAGAGCTTTCTTTTGGTGGTATTTGATCACCTTTAAGGTTTTTATTTTTTTTTGCACTATAAACAAAATGAGTGACAATTTTGAAAAAAAAGCAATATTTTTTATACTGAAGGGCCAGTAGGCAGGGGACCCCACGCTGTTTTTTCAGTTTATTTTTTTTTTTGCCATCATTTTTTTTTTTACATTCAGCTGTCAGTGGGGAAGCCCGCTGACAGCTGATGACTCATTGGTTGTTAAGGACACGGCGGCTGGCTTCCTGGACCACTGCTAAACAGTCAGCTATTCTTCATACAGAATTTGAATTGGTCGATCATTTTTCTACCGATCCGAATTGTACATGTCTACCCGTATTTCCTCTCCCTCTCCCTGAAACTGTAAAATGCTTGTAAAAAGCTGCAAAAACACTTGAAAAAACACCTGGAAAATGCCAGTAAATCGCTACGCTCAGGTGTGAATGGAGCCTTAAAGTAAATCCTCTTATCGTTTTCAGCCAAGGAAGCTGCCATCTTAGCCTCTGTTCTATCTGCAACTGCCATGGTGCTGCACATGTGATCAGTTATGACACCAGCCATTTGATGGTTTAACAGTTTGGTGGCGAGCACAGCCAATGGGACAGTTACATTCCCGGTGCATGCCGGAAATCATTGGGGTTGATTTACTAAAACTGGAGAGTGCAAAATCTGGTGCAGCTGTCCATAGAAACCAATCAGCTTCCAGGTTCTTTTGTCAAATTGAACAAGCTGAAGTTAGAAGCTGATTGGCTACCATGCACAGCTGCACCAGAGTTTGTACTGTCCAGTTTTAGTGAATCAAGCCCAGTGCAACTGTTTTTTGAAAGTGTTAAATTGATGGTTTTCGTTCCGCTTTAATCCCCATTTTTTTTTTGTACAAAATAAAAGGTGAGGTTGTGTCGATTGAATAGATACCAGATATGAAAGAGGAATAAAATAGAAGTGGGACTTTATATGAGCCGTGACCATCCAGTACACAGGACTCCATCCCTAATTATTACTACATGTCAAAAGGAGGGGGTTTGGGGTTTATATGAAACAAGACACTTGGGTAGATTAAATCAATCAATATAGTAAAAAATATTATTTTAATGGCAGCATGGAAGGAGACAGTACAGTGGATAACATTAATGGTATAACAATACATGATAAGTACAATAAAAAGGCATGATAAAATCATAACACAATAAAATTCATAGTACGGTAGCATAGTTGCATATATTTTTGATAATGAACCATCAGTACACTCCAACGTAACTATACACTATTAGCCAAAAAAAATATTTGATTGATGATTTAAACAATTCAGACCCATGGTAAAATCATGATTAATTTGGCATAGCATCCAATGGTAAAAAGCTCGACGCGTTTCGTGGATCGTTTCCACTCATCAGGAGCAGCTATACATATGAGGTACCTATGATAGACAATGAATTAATAATCAATGGTAATTGATTATAATAGGAAGAGAGGGAGCATATGTCAATGGTCCTACCAACTCTTACCTAAGGTTTACATAAAGGTAAATAATGATGTTGAAGGTATATAGCAGAAGGCATATGGAGGTGAGAGATCATCCCCCGGGAGCTGAGGTAACGCACAAGACCGGTAGCAGGCCAGATGGAAAGATAGATGACACGTGTTGGATGGGGGTCACCTTGCCAGAACTGATGTAATGGGGGTGAGCCCAGGAAACTGGTGAGAAATATAACAAAAACAAAATAATTTAAAATTTAAAGGGACAAGTGATGTGCACTGTGTAGCATATGAGTCCAAGCGCCTGAAATGCAACCAGCCAGAAACTTCACGTGTGCAACAATGAAAATTAATTGGCAATTTAAAAGCATGCATACACAGGCGTTCATTTTCAGGTCATTGTTTGTATAGAGAAAATTTTGCAATAGGATCCTACCTTTGCCAAACTCACCTGTACACTGAGGGGACTAAACCAAATTCAGAGAACAAAGAGGTTGGTAAAATCCATTACAGCATTATGGTAAATTCCATTATAGGATTAGAGTCTGGCTAAAACAGTCCTCGGTTTTGTAATAAGATAATAACAAAAAGATGTATTTAGTTTATGTAAAATAATTTATAACCTGTTTAGCAGATATTAACCACTTCAGCCCCTGAAGGATTTACCCCCTTCCTGACCAGAGCACTTTTTGCGATACGGCACTGCTACGCTTTAACTGGTAACTGCGCGGTCGTGCAACGTTGTACCCAAACAAATTGGTGTCCTTTTTTCCCACAAATAGAGCTTTCTTTTGGTGGTATTTGATCACCTCTGCGGTTTTTATTTTTTGCGCTATAAATAAAAGAAGAGCAACAATTTTGAAAAAAAACAATATTTTTTACATTTTACATATTTTTTACATTTTTCTATAATAAATATCCCCAAAAAACAAATTTCTTTCTCAGTTTAGGCCAATATGTACACTTCTACATATTTTTGGTAAAAAAAAAATCGCAATAAGCGTATATTGATTGGTTTATGCAAAAGTTATAGCATCTACAAAATAGGGAATAGGTTTATGGCATTTTATTATTATTTTTTTTATTATTTTTTTTTTTTATTAGTAATGGCAATGACATTATGGCGGACACATCGGAAACTTTTCACACTATTTTGGGACTATTGTCATTTATACAGCGATCAGTGCTATAAAAATGCACTGATACTGTGTAAATGACACTGGCAGGAAAGGGGTTAAACACTAGGGGGCGATCAAGGGGTTAAGTGTGTCCTAGGGAGTGATTCTAACTGTAGGGGGGATTGTCTCACTAGAACATGACAGAGGTCACTACTCCCGATGACAGGGAGCAGTAGAACTCTGTCATGTTGCTAGGCAGAACAGGGAAATGCCTTGTCTCCCCATTCTGCCACTCCGTGACATGATCGCGGGCCCCCGGCGGACATCGAGTCCGCGGGACACGGGGGCATGCTCACGCGCATGCCCACAATGAGGCGATTTAAAGGGGACTTACCCCAACGCCCATTTGCCCAGCCGTGCCATTGTGCCGACGTACATCATCGTATGCTGGTCAGCAAGGGGTTAACAAAAGCATTAAAGCATATCTTTGGTCAAAATGAAACTCATATTGTCATTTCCACATTGTATTACTGGACTACTCCTACTAATCTAAACAATGTGGAAGTTTGTAAACTTACTTTGTGAAGATCCCCACACATTCACTTCCTTGAATTCTGGGACACATATTCATTATGCCCTGTGAGCAGGCTCTGCTGTGTCACACGTTTCACAGACCCTGTCTTCTGACCTACAGAGGTGCTGAAAGGAGGAGTTTAAAGTGGAACTTCACTCTCCCAATCAACATTGATATTTTTAATTCTCATTCTGCTAGCATTAGTAAATAGGTAGGAAATTATATCATATATACGTGTTTTAAACTTGTTTTTTACATTTGTTCAGTTACTTCCTGGTTTCTTGCCTAGGCAAATGATGTCATACATCCCAAGAGACTTCAGGAGGGGAGGAGAGGGGGAGGGGTTTTCTCAGCTAAGCACACTCTCCTGCATGCATGCTTGAGCTATGGACAGATGGATTCCATGAAGTAAATGCTAAATGAATCATTTGCCCTTACTCAAGATGACCATTGCCAAAAATGCAAAGGGGCTGTTTTTCAAAGTGACATAGATGGATGCTTTAGTTTGCTTTGAATATTAAAAATGAATTAACCCCTTTCAGTTCCGGAAGATTTACCCCACTTCCTGACCAGGCCATTTTTTGCTATACGGCACTGTGTTACTTTAACTGACAATTGTGCGGTCATGCAACACTGTACCTAGTGGCGGCAAACAACCCCCCTCCCTGTTGGTCGGTGGCATCTCAGCACCCCCACCTTGCACTTACCCAAGTAGGCCCCGGCGGGCAGGCTGCAGACCCTGGAAGGCAGCTGCAGGTTGTGGGCTTCGGAGGGTCGCGGGCTCCGGCAGGAAGCGTCAGACTTCGGCGGGTTGCAGGCTCAGGCGGCAGAAGTCTTCTATGGAGGCGGGCGGGCTCCTGTGTCTTCTGTGCGGCTCCTCCCTTCTTCTCCAAGGCATCCAATAGGATCGCCTGTCCCTTCTTCTCCTAGGCATCCGATAGTATCGCCTGTCCTGGCCAGGAGGAGAATCAGTGTTGCAACAGCGAATATTCATTTGCTGTTGTAACACACCTGGGTGGGCTCCGGACGCTGTTCTGTGCCCTGAGCCCACCCTATTTTGAAGCCTATTAGCGCCTCTGGCTCTAATCAGTGCTTCAAAAAACACACCCCCGCCATGGGAATTCTTGTGCCCAGCGTCCTGAAAGGGGCCGAGCACATGGATAGGGAGGTGGGTGGCATGGATAGATGGTACCCAGAAATGCAGGATGACGTATATCTATACATAGATAGATAGATAGATAGATAGATAGATAGATAGATAGATAGATAGATAGATAGATAGATAGATAGATGGATAGATAGATAGATAGATAGATAGATAGATAGATAGATAGATAGATAGATAGATAGATAGATAGATAGATAGATAGATAGATAGATAGATGTCATCCTGGCGCAGAGCGGCTGTCCTGTAGTAGTAAAGGTACTATAGCGGGGTCGGCAACTGGTTAGTGTTTTTGGTTTGTGGTTCTCAGATGCAGTGAAGATCCTTTTCAGGAGCAGTAGTCAGTACAGGAATCACAGCTTGCAAGCAGCAAGGTACCCTGGGACATATAGTCCTCGGAAATTGAAACCAAAAAGGAGAGGAGAAGCTGCAAAGCATGAAGGGAACCCAGGAAGCAGACGGGCATAACTCATGAAAGGAGATTTTTTAAAGTAAGCTTATATTGGATTTTCGAAAATAACTATTGTTTGTTATTACAATGCTGATGTTATAAAATTAAAACGTATGCTGTGACTTCTCTGTTAGCTTACCTTTTTAACTCACTGTGGTCCAAAAATGTTTGGTAATTATTCATATTTGAAATTACATTCACTTTTTCTGAATTTAAGTCAATAAAGTATATATCAACAAAGGCTTAAATTCATACCTCCCAACTTTAGAATTTGAAAATGAGGGACACCTAAGGGAGATAGTGACCTGCATGTAGTACGCCATGGCAAAAAAAATTGGGTGTGGTTATATTATAGTGGCCTGGAGGGAACAATCTTCTAAAAAGCTAGGGACATTGCTTGAATTGTAAACAAACTCAGGCACCTTTGAGCATCTCAAGGACAGTAGTAATATGGTGCACACACTGCAAGACAACTGTTAACATTAGGAGGGGCTAAAAGCACTACTTGTATCTATAAAACATACTTTCTGTGCTGTGCCACAGTCTAGAGTCTCACAGAAACATATAAACCCTAGCACAATAATAAAAAATAAATGAAATGCTGCCATTACAGAGAGCTAACATTTTGCCAGAGCCTTCCATAAAGTGTCACTAAACCCATAACATAAAAAACTATCAATAAATGCTATGTTACATGCTGTTCATACTCACTCACTCTCTATGAGATTTGTTTCCTGTATTCTGCAAAAAACCTGATTGATCCTGCTGTTCTATATCTCCCCTTTTGATCATGTTCCCAATGCAGTTGGGGATTTTGCAAGCAGTAGTGACAGCTCTGCACATGCTCAGTGTTTTCAGTGAGTTTCTATAGTGAGTATCTCTTTCCTATTCCATTTAAGCAGTCCATGTGACTATAGCTTCACACATGTGGGTGTATACACAGTGGTAAATGACCGCCTACTACCCCATTTTCTCCATGCCCACTAACCAGCTAAACACAATGGAGGTGGGATATTACATGTATATTCATGGAGGCTTTACATCCCTCTTATTCTAAAACATAGGCTGGAAGGGCTTGACACAGCTGTGACTGGCAAAAATACGCCCACACCATGTTATTGTTAAAAAATATATATATTAATTTCAAATATATATTTGTATGGTGATTTAAAACAGTTTATTTATATTAATTAGTTATTTTTACTCTGTATCTCAAAGGCTGTTTTTTGTTGACCATTTGACCTTCAGCAGAATACTAGAAGCTCCTCCTGCTTATGTTTTCCTGCAGACAGACTGAAAAAGATCTGGGTCATGTGACAGCTGTATATCAATTAGTAAAAAGGTACTTTGATTTTTTTTTTAAGTTAAATAATTACAGTGTCATCATCCACATACAGAAATAGAAGGGAAAATGTAACTGAAACAGTGTGTGTTTAGTATCACTTTAAATACGAACTTCATTAAAATAGTCAGAAACTGCTTAGCAACCAGCAACTGTTGAGACAATGAACACTTTGGTGTGAAGCATGAATTGTACAATATATTGTATATAGTGCAGGGGTCTATATGGCAGAGTGCAGGGCTCAGGTGCGTGCAAATGCACAGAGTGCAGGAGTCAGGAGTACATACCGCAGTGTCCGGTTTAGGAGTACATTATGTGTAGTGCAGGAGTCTATGGTTTGAAATGCATAGAGTGCAAGGGTCAGTAGTATGTAAAGCACAAAGTGCTGCAGTCAGTGTCAGCTTTAGGAGTACAGTGCGAGTAACGCGGTTAACGAGTGTTATTGCAAACCGAGCACTGTATTTCTAAAATTCCTAACTCGGTTTGCGAGTGTTGTCTTGCAAAACGAGCAGGATTCAGGGCAAAAGCGGTGTGCAGTACCGCTTTTGGCCTGAGGTGGGGGGCACCAGAGCCGAGCAGAGCCGAAAGTCGCCGATCGGCGCCATTCGGAAAGGCCTGAGGACAGTTCGGCTGACCTAGGCAAACCTCGGAAAGGCTCGTGAACGGAGTCTTTCCGAGCTTTGCCGAGGTCCTCCGAAGTGTCCCTCGGGCCTTTTCAGCCCTTTCCGAGGCTCTCCGGAGCCCCCCGCTTCTGGCCGCATGCGGTATTGCATCCCATTGAAGTCAATGCGGAACAAATTATTTTTGTTTCCATTGACTTCAATGGGAAAACTCACTTTGATATGCGAGTACATTGGATTACAAGCATAGTCCTGGAACGGATTATGCTCGTAATCCGAGGTTCCACTGTACATGACACACATAGAGCAGGGGTCAGGAGTAAACAACGCAGATGACAGGAGTGTGTAATGCATAGTAAGAATCAGGAGTACAAAAATAAAAGATTTCAGGAGTCAAGGGTAACACACAGTGTTGGGGTCAGGAGAATGCAAAATTCCCCTGCAAGCAATACTCTTCCCCCTCCCGCTTGAGAGGAGATATGATAGCGATATACAAATATCTCAACAGTGATTCCAGCGTAAGTATGACACTTTTCAGTCACAGGGAGTGTAGGAAGACACGGGGGCCACACGATTAGACTGGAAGAGAAGCGGTTTAACCTTAACCCCTTCCTACCTGGCGCACGACTATATACATCGGTAGAATGGCACTTGTGGGCAAAAGGGCATACAGGTACATCCCCTTTAAGAAGCGGCAATGTGGGCGGGCGCGCGCCGCCGCCGGTGCACTCACACACCTGCCGTGTGCTCAGTGACTGTGACCGCGTGTCACGCGGACTCGATGTCTGCCGGGTGCCCGCGATCGTGTCACGGAGCAGAGGAACGGGGAAATGCCTATGTAGACAAGGCATTTCCCCATTCTGCCTAGTGATATGACAGAGATTACTGCTCCCTGTCACCGGGAGTAGTGATTGCTGTCATGTGTATAGTAGCCCATCCCCCTACAGTTATAATCACTCCCTCATTTACACAGTAATCAGTTAATTTTTATAGCACCGATCGCTGTATAAATGACAATGGTATCAAAATAGTGTCAAAAGTGTCCGATGTGTCCGCCATAATGTTGCAGATTGCCGCCATTACTAATAAAAAATAATTAATAATAAAAATGCCATAAAACTATCCCCTATTTTGTAGACGCTATAACTTTTGCACAAACTAATCAATACACGCTTATTGCGATTTTTTTAACCAAAGATATGTAGAAGAATGCATATCAGCCTAAACTGAGGAAAAAAATAGTTTATTTATATATTTTTGGGGAATATTTATTATAGCAAAAAGTAAAAAATATTGCGTTTTTTTTTTTTTTTTTTATAGCACAAAAAATAAAACCACAGAGGTGATCAAATACCACCAAAAGAAAGCTCTATTTATGGGGGGAATAGGACGTCAATTTTGTTTGGGTGCAATGTCACCCGACCGCGCAATTGTCAGTTAATGCCGCATCACAAAAAGTGCTCTGGCCAGGAAGGGGGTAAATCCTTCCCGGGCTGAAGTGGTTAAGCTGCGTAGGGGGTTTTTCACTGTCAGGGCGGTACAGATGTGGAACTCCCTTCCACAATCGGTGGTGTTGGCAGGAAGTATGGATAGTTTTAAAAGGCTCTTGGACGTTCATCTTAGCGAAAACAATATACAAGGATAAGGGAAATTATTTTTCTAAACACACATACACATACCTACACAGGTTGAACTGGATGGACTGTTGTCTTTATTCAACCTTACCAACTATGTAGCTATGTAATAACTTTATAAGCAGAACTGCGCTTACCTATGTGAGATGAGCGCAGAAAGAATCAGTGTGACTGTTTCTGGGTACAAACTAACAGCTTGCGGAATCATGTGATAACACAGGACACTGAAAGGAGTGTGCGGTTAATGGCTGACTACCTTAGGCTCGGTTCACACGGGGGCGACTTGTCAGGCGACCTAGCCGCCTGACAAGTCGCCTCCCGTTCTGTACAATGGAACCGTTCTAATCGGAGCGACGCAAGTCGCTCCGACTTAGAAGAAAGGTTCCTGTACTACTTTGGGGGCGACTTGCATAGACTTCTATACAGAAGTCGTCTTGCAAGTCGCCCCGGCAGTCGTGTGCAGGTCGCCTCGGTGAGGCGACCTGCAAGTCGTGCCGCGTCTAGTGTGAACCGGCACTTAGGGAATAGCAAGCGTTCTCAGGATGGTGTGTTTTTGACTTTGCAGCAGGTTTTCCCAGGCTTAACAAACAGTTTAGAAATCAGTTGAAATATCCAGGGATCATAGGCTTTAAAAATTGTGCTGCTTGTCCAGTGGCCAGCCAGACAGCAATGACGCCCAAAAGAGTTCCAGCGCATGTGCATGGGGACAAGGTGCTTTGGGATGGGGGGGGGGGCAGAGTGCCCACACCCCAATGCACTTCCCTCCCCATGTTGAGGGCATGTGGCCTAGTTAGGTTCAGGAGGGGGGGCGCTTGCTCGTCCCCCTCCCTTCCTGACCTGCCAGGCTACATGCTTGAATAAGGGTCTGGTATGGATTTTGCGGGGGACCCCACGCCATTTTCTTTTTACATTTTGACGTAGGGTTCCCCCTCAAGATCCATACCAGACCCAGAGGGCCTCGTATGGATTTGGGTGGGGGGACTCTATGCCGTTTTTTTTTTTTTTATATATAAATTTGGCATGAGGTTTCATCCATACCAGAAGCAAAGGAATTGTTTTTGATTAGTCTAAGCTCAAGCCACAATCATCTCAAAGTCGGATCCCGTTCATTGAAGTCGCATGGAAGTTGGACCTGAAGTCGCAGGACAAAGTTGGATCGGAAGTCGTGCGACTTTCATGTCGGATCAGTGTGAACTCATTGTCAAAACTTAATTGAACTGAAGTTAGGAGCTGATTGGTTACTATGCGCAGCTGCACCAGATACCGAGTGGACCAGTTTTAGCAAATCCCCTCCCCTGTTTTTCTGCAATCATCTCACATAGGCAACCGTGGTTCTGCTCAGGGGGTTATTTTTGCTTCTCTTCAAAAGTTAGAGGGAGTGCCTTGAATAATGTGTAAACTCTGCAGCTGCCACACCTTATCACCTTGTGTGCCCCTAAGCTCCACATTTGGATTTTATCTACAATATTTTATCCCCAATTTACCCTTTAAGGAAAATCAACACTCCCCCCTCCAAAAAAAAAAAATCAGCACTAATCTGCACGCTCACCTCAATCCCCCTTCCCAACAGATATCCTCTCCCCTTCTAGCACAAATACTCCCCAGTCCCCACCCAAATCCACCCTCCCAGCACAATTTCTCTCAACCCAACAATCCCCCCTCCAAGCACAAATTCCCTCTCCCAAACCCCCCTCCCATAGCAAATCATTCCACCCCCTCAATCCTCCAGCAAAAAGCCAACCCCCCCTACAAATCCCTGTTCTAGTACAAATCCTCCTTTCCCCCAAATCCCCCCAGAACAAGTCCTTCTTCCCTCCTACCCTCCCAAGAACAAATACTACCCTCAATACCCTTCTATTATAAATTCTCTTTTCCCCAGAAGCCCACCTCCCAGCACAAATCCTCTTCTCCTTTAGCACAAAGTCTCTTTTCCTTCCAACACATATTTCTGTGCCTACCCCTCAAACTCCCCTTTCAAGCACATATCCCCCCCCCCCCCCAGCACAAATCGTTTCCCCAAATCCCTCCTCCCCAATCATTCCTCCTAGCAAAAATGCCCCCTATAAATCCCTGTAAAACCTCCCTCCAAGCATAAGACTTTTTTCCCCTTCTAGCACAAATCCTCCCCCTAAAACACCTCCACCCACCCACTTTCTAACACAAATCCTCTTCCCTCCCAAATCACCACCAGCAGAAATTGACCCCCCTCCCCCAACACGCCTCCTAGCCTAGATCCTCCAGCATAATATCTTGTTACCTGCACCTCCACACCATTGATTTCCCCCAGTGTATTTTTCAGACCTCTGATACGGCGCAGCTCACTCCAAGGGGACATCTCTCCTCCCCGGCTCCCCCTCCTGTTGTACATAATACATGACAGAGCTGAGGAGGTGCCTAGGGAAAGCTTCCCTTGGCTCTAACGTGCATTATTGCAACAGGTAGCTAGCATCTCTTCCCGCCAACTGCCTGTCACAATAAAGGTGGGGGCACCAGAGGCCCAGGGGACCCAGAACACCCCACAGGAGATGTGGGGCTGTAGCCCAATTCTTGCATGTCCCTGAACATTGGTGGAGCCAAGTGCCATAAATCATTCCAGCACTGGGCTCCAGGACTCCAGCCCAGATCTATAGGATGCCAGGATTGTTGAAATACCAGGACGGTCCCACGAAATCTGGGACAGTTAGGGGGTATGTAAATTCATTCATTCAAGGTCAGTGGCAACAATAAAATGAGTCAATGATAATGAGCTAAAACAAGTGTTAAGTTTCACTAGCACAGTTTAGACATTCTAAGGGGTACAAGTTTCAGGTGATAATAAAACTATAAAGGCCCGCCTAAAGGCTACTTAGAGGATATGTACTGCCCTCACATCTTGAGTGATAACAATGTGTCCTCTAACCTGTAGATCGCAGTCTTCCTGACGATCACAGTCAGATCACAGGTAGATTGCGTCCCACATGCCGCCCCCCCCCCCGGTCTAAAACTGCTTCTTTCACAAAGGCAGAGAAACGCATGGAAGGAACATACCTAACGCGCAGCACTGAACCCGTCCCCTCCTCTCAAGGCCATTCCAGGTATTGGTATGTGATCTCACATGGGATGGACGAGTGAGGAGGGGTGGAGATGATCAGTGCACCATAAGAGCGAATAGCAGAGTGTATTCACTGTTCTGTACTGTTCTACATGTGCGGGAAGTTCCTTCCCTGCTGGGACCGCTGTACATACAAATTTCTGCAGTGCTGAGCCCATCCACTCTCTTACTGCCCATTGAACACCCACTGCTTACTGACCATCCACTGCTTACTGACCATCCTCTGCTTTCTGACCATACACTGCTTACTTAATATCCACTGCCCCACTGCTTACTGACTATACATTGCTTACTGACCATCCACTGTCCCACTGCTTACTGAACGTCCACTGCTTACTGACCATCCACAACCCCACTTCTTACTGCCTGTCTACTGCTTACTGACTTTCCACTGCCATACTGATACCGTCCACTGCTCTACTGACACTGTCAACACACGGTCCACTGTCCTATTGACACTGTCCACACACCATCCACTGCCCTACTGATACTGTACTTACATCCACTTACTGAACCACTGTCCACACATCATCCACTGCTCCACTGACACTGTCCACAAACCCATCATCCTCCACTGCCCTACTGACACTGTCAACACATGGTCCACTGCCCTACTGATCATCCAATGCCCTACTGACACCATCCACTGTCCTACTGACACTGTCAACACAAGGTCCACTGCCCTACTGATCATCCAATGCCCTACTGACACCATCCACTGCCCTACTGACACTGTCAACACACGGTCCACTGCCCTACTGATCATCCAATGCCCTACTGACACCATCCACTGCCCTACTGACACTGTCAACACAAGGTCCACTGCCCTACTGATCATCCAATGCCCTACTGACACCATCCACTGCCCTACTGACACTGTCAACACACGGTCCACTGCCCTATTGACACTGTCCTCACACCATCCACTGCCCAACTAATACTGCCCTACTGAGACACTGTCCATTGCCCTAATGACCTAATGCTGAGTTTCTCATTGAAGCTCATTTTTAAGGTAGGCTAAGTTTATATTTTTACACTGACGTTTGTTTTCTTTTATATTTTTTGTTTTTGTTTTAATGTTTTCTTCATGCCATGCTTACTATTTATTGGCTTGCTAGTTAATTTCTTTCTTTTTCTAAAAAACAAAAAATAATATATAAAAAGGCACCAAACCCCAGTGATCTTTGATCTCTTCCATGTTGTTCAGGTAGATCTCCACCTCTTAAATGTTGCCTACCCCTGTACAATGCTTATGATAGGAAATATAATTCAAACTCCTTATTCTTAGCATGTCTTTTTGATATTCAGTTAAGTACCTCATATCATAAAACCAGTCCATTACTTCTGACATCTATCTTCTGTAATAATAATCCCTGGTTGGAAAGAACATTTCTTGCATTAAGCACCTCTTGTATCTGCTCCTTGCCTTGGCAACCACACATTATATTAGTCATTGGTTTTACTATAATACCAATCCTTGTTTGAGTTGCACCTGGAATTTTCAGAATTAGCTTGAGTTGAGTCAAATTCTTTTCTCCCAGATGATAACTAAGGAAGCTGAGTTGGTTTTCCTGGCTGAGATGTAATATTTAATAAAATATGGCTTTTTCTGTGAATCCAATAAATCAGTAGAAGCTTAGAAATCAGATTATAGTATATGGTACCCTTGGTACTATGGAACTGTTTTCCTTCATTTTGTAAAATCTAGTTAAAGGTTAAGTTGCTGGCCAATGCAGACAATGGCCGTCAGTATTTTAAAATGCACTGTGCCATTTGTAAAAAATGTTGTTTAATGCAAAATACCATGTGTGTAGGCCTTTCCTTTCGCCTATTAAGCCTGGCCAATATACTCCCAAGAGGGCTACATACTCAAAAAAGGAGGCTTGGTGGCCATTGTGTTGTAGCCCAGACTATGAGATGAAAAGGAACTCTATGGCAGCGTGAGAATCTCGGTGGGGATGTGTAACTGAAGAGTCTCAGCTGTGACAGGAGAAAGTGTACTGCGTATGCAGAGCTTTTAAATCAGTAGGTGCACAAACTCCTGTGATGCTAGGAGGCAAGCACCCAACAACTGCTTTGTCCTGGAAATAAGCCAGGGTGTAGAAATGTGAACATTGGAAATACTTTAGCCAGGCTTCATGGGTGACAGCAAAGTCCTACAGATATGGCATTTGCATTAAACAATATTTTTGAAAACAGAACAGCGCAATTTATTTTACACTGGAACCTTGTCTGCATGGGTCAGTTTATGTAAATGGTGAACTTAGTCTTTATGGATTCTTCCTGCCTTTCCTGATTTATTTTAACTGAAAGATTTAGCATGAATTCTATCAGTCTGTTTTGTTGCAAACTCAGATAAGGTAGAATAAATTCCTACTGAGTCTTCTTCAGAGACTTCACGGGGTAAAAAAGTTACCAGTAAAATCAAGTTACTATGAATTATAAGGATCTTTCCAGTCTTTGGATCATGTAAAATATGTGGAAAACAAGATTTTTACGGTCAACATTGACAACATCTTGACTCTTGCATATTTTTCTCTAAAACATCAACAAACATGTCATAGTCCATCATAGTTTCATCCTTCAAAACATTTGTGAACATGATGTCAATAGGTAAACTTGAGGTTCATCCAAACATTAAAAAAAGGTGAATATCCTGTACTTTTTTCTATAGTACAGTTGTTTGCAACTGTAATGCCCTGTACACACGGTCGGATTTTCCGACGGAAAATGTGCGATCGGAACGTGTTGACGGAAATTCCGACCGTGTGTGGGCTCCATCGGACATTTTCCATCGGATTTTCCGACACACAAAGTTTGAGAACAGGCTATAAAATTTTCCAACAACAAAATCCGATCACGTCAATTCCGACCGTGTGTGGACAATTACGACGCACAAAGTGCCACGCATGCTCAGAAGAAATTCCGAGACGGAACAGCTCAGTCTGGTAAAATTAGCGTTCGGAATGGATATAGCACTTTCGTCAGGCTGCAATGTTTAAAATTGTTTAATGCAGCGCATTCTCATCTTCTTTATAATGCTAGAAGAATTAAGTAGTTTTGCTGCTGATATTCACACAGACTTCTCACAAACGTCTTTTATTATTTATCATGATTTCATCAATATATTTTGATTTGTCACATCTGTCAAAAAAGATATATATATGTTTTTGGTTTGTATTTTTTTCAAGCCTGATCGTGTTTTTGTTTTTTTTATTTATTTTTTTTTTACTCCAGAATATTTTTGGGTGTGTTTTGTGTGTGAAGTTACTACAACACCATTATTATCTTGTATTATTTAATCTCAAGGAGATTGTTTGGTGTTGATGTCTCTTGTTAATTTCATATTGTACTTTTGAAATGTACTTGCCTCCTCACAAACAAACTGTCCTTTTTGAAGGAAAACACACATAGGCGAGTATAATTGAAACAAAAAATCCTTTATTAAGGGCTCAGAACCAAACAAAGAGGGAGGCAATGCTGGAGAAACATCAGAATATGGCGAAGTCTTTGACCCCCAAGGCACACATCAATTACTTTACAGCAAAATTGGTGGCCTGAGGAGTCCATATCTAAGGGAGTGCAGTCTGGTCCAGAAGTCCCAGAGATCATGAACAGCAGATGACATGTATTGTCCCCAGGCTGTGGTCATACAAGAGGCTGCATATTTTGCCAGACCAGACTGAACCCAGGGCAATCACTCTCTGGTCTTCCTTACACGCTTCCTTCCCGGCTGAGGCTCTGGTGTTGGAGGTGTGGCAGGAGGAGGAGTAGGACCTGGAAGAGGAGGAGGAGGAGGAGGATCTGGAGGAGGAGGAGGAGGACCATGGGTGAGCTGACAAATGTGGGTTTCACATGTGAGTTGGCCCCTCAACCCCTTATTTAGAGCTTCCAAAATTACAAACTCACATAAGAGTGGTTGGCCCGCCTCCGTCTGCATCATTTTGCATGCAGTTAGCTCTGCAAAATCATCTTCCACACTGTGGGGGGTTCTGAGGGCCTCAGTAGCCTACCAAAAGAGGCCTATTGCAGCCTCCTCCAGGTTATTCCTCTTCCTGCCACTTTTTCTTTGAAGGCGGAGGGTAGGGACCTGGGTATCAGGCAGCCTGCCTGGCCCGGCCACCTCCTGGCTGAGACTTCCCTGTGTATGAAAAAGGGACATGGTTTTAGTTTTTGGTTCATCAATCACAATCATAAATTAGTACTCCAAACTAACATCTATTTAACATCATTGATTGGACAACCAGAAATATTTAGAAGAATGCTATACCTGGCTCAATCTGGGCTCCTCCACATGTTGCTGCCTGGAAGGCCCAGGTTGGGCGTCAGAAGCCTCAGCTGGGGGTGAAGGAAGCATGGAAGGAAGAGTGGAGAGTGCTGGCCTGGGTTCAGTCTGGCCTGCCAGAAAATGCAGCCTGTAATAGTACCACAGCCTGGGGACATAAATGTCATCTGCAGCTCCTGATCTCTGGGAATCCTGGACCTTCTTGTGCTCCCTTAGATAAGTGCTCCTCATGCCACCAATTAGGATCTTCAAATAGGTGATGTCTGTCGTGGGGATCACCGGCTTCACAAATTGCAGCAAATTATCCAGCGCTGCCTACCTCTTTGTTTGGTTCTTATATTCGGGGTGGTTCACCTGCCACAGATAGGGCAGCTCCCTGAACATATCTATGAAGCTTGGCATAAAGTCCTGATCATTGACTAGATCCATTTTTACTGCAAGCCACAACACCAGACAAACCCTAATGTCAGCCTAAAGTCTTATAAACTTGTCTAAATACAGGCCTCAATCTAGAAGCAGTATAGGCCAAAATTTAAATCTTACCTTCGTTATCACGATCGGCGCCTCCAATACTCCTTCCTCCACTCACAGATCGTACGTACTACGCACGCGTGTTACGCTTTATATACACTGCGCATGCGTGAAACTCCGCCTGCCCCTGACGTTCTTTCTAGTCTATTCCCCACCCCTTCTCGTTCTGCGCAGTGGGGGAAAAGCACATGGCAGAGACACAGCAGGTGTCTGATAATTACACCAACGAGGAGGAGGAGGAGGAGGAAAGCCCGGGGCCTGAAACGTCCCGATCCCGGAAGAGACGATTTAAGGCCTCAAATATGTCCTTTGGGGAGATGTTGGAGACGGTCGACATCCTGAAGAGGGCCGACTATGACGGGAAGTATGGACCTTACCCCAACCCCAATGTCAGAAAGGCCAAGATCATGGCGAAAGTGGTCAAAAGTCTGCAGAAGAATTTCAGGGTACGACGATCCAAGGATCAACTCAGGAAGCGGTGGTCAGACCTCAAATTAAGGGAGCACGATCAGTACAGAAGGATCAGGAGAGTGCTGCAAAAAAGTAAGTAGCTGTCCTGTGTTCCTATTCTTTATTTTTCTTACGGTCGTGCTGCTCCATGTGCTTTTCTTTATACTGTTGTACAGTTTAAAATAACAACTTTCATGCTCATGGGCACATTGTTCGTTTGTATGAAACATTGTTCGTTCGGCCTATAAAACACCATTGTCTTGGCCATATGCATTGGAATACATTTTTTATAGCCTACGTCTCTTAAAATAATTTTGTTGTCTAGATGGGTTTGTAACCAGAATGTAATGCAAACTAGATTCTGTTTAAGGAGAGGACACTCAGCAGCAGTTTACACATCTGGATACTGGAGCACTGGTGTGGGACAACAGAACACCCTTTTTATTAGGGGGTCCCACATAGGTGCTCCAGTGTATACTATAGGGATGACTCCATCTGTGAAGCTTGTACAAAACAGGCAAGTATTCAAGCTTGACAAAGGAAAAAAATATTTATTCATCTTAGAATTCTGCCATAACAGACAATTGTACCCCACTTCCAAGCAATGTTTCATATTCCGATTTCTGTCTGCAAATATCTGTGTGCTAAGTATACCTATTTTTTTTTACATAGGGGAGAAAAGACTCGGAGGACACCACTCAGCAGAAGAGACAACAGACCCCCCACTTAATGAAGAAGGTGAAATCCCCCAAAGCCAACAGGAGGACGAGGGAGACGTGGTGGAAATTGTCACCACAACAGGTGAGTGTCTGCGACCACAGGCTCAGGTAAGAAATGGATGCCGGCATATTTATAATACATGGTGTGTTTTTGTTTCTCTATTTTTAGGTGATCATGATGTTGTGGATCCAGGTCATTTCACCAGTGAGAGTGCCCAGATCCTGATCGGGGAGATCATGGGGTATAATAGGGACTTGGAAAACATCCAGAAAAACATCAATGATGTTAAAAACAAAATGAAGAACATCATTGATGTTTTAGGGAGAGTCCAAAACACCTCCAAATCCCTTCCTTTTTTGTGGTATTTGTAATTTCAAAATTTTTTACATTTTTTGCCATTTTATAGAAAAGCCAAATTTTGAAGATGCACACAGTGTGTCAACATGTGCTATCTGCCATCATGGGAGATCAATGTATGCGTTTTGGGGGTGCAACCCCTTCCTCAATAATAAAGTAGCTGTGAGGAAGGGGTAGCACCCACAAAACACGTCCATTGATCCCCCATGATGGCAGCTAGCACATGTTGACATTCGGCAATTTGTGTGCATCTTCAAAATTTGACTTTTCCAGGGGTGACTTCACCCCATCTGAACGCAATATCAAACACAGTTTATACTCATGTCTGATATTGCCTTCAATTTATACAAAAGTTGAACTTTGTAAGTTCCAGATTTGTGTATTTCTTGTTGGTTTTAAACATGCCTGTTTTACCTTAAATGGACATTTCCACTTTTATTAATGTGACCCAAAAAATTGTTATACAACAAACATGCTGGTTTGTTTTAAAAATCCTTTTAGAAATGCATGTGATTGTGCTGGTATTAAAAAGATTGATACTCAAGAATTTGTGGATTATTGTTTCAATGCTCCTAAAATTTTGTTAAGGTAAAATTGGTGTTTTCAGTGACAATGGGGGTTATTTCCTAAGGGCAAATCCACTTTGCACTACAAATGTAGTGCACTACTACACTACTACAAGTGTAGTGCAAAGTGTATTTTCCTTTAGTAAATAACACCCAACAGTACTTTTTAAGGTTACACAATCACAACATTTTCAGGACTCCCCACATTTCTGTCAGGGTCAGCTAAAAGAAACACAAGCAGTAAATGTCATCAAAGATTTTAGTAATTAATTTTTTTTTTATTTTAAAAATTTATCAGACATTGTCTGGCATATTGATGGGCCCCCTACCCGCAAAGTAATCAAGGTATCTAAGACGGACCTCGCAGGCACTCGGGGAGGGGGCAAGCCAGGACGGCCACTTTCAAGCGCCGTCAGGGTTGGTTCATTTACTTGAATTCCGGCCTCAGGCCTAACTGAGGCAGCATAGTTGGCAGAATTTCGCCTTAAAAAGTTGTGTAGAACACAGCACGCCAGGATGATATGATTCAGTTTATATTCCGCCATGTGTATGGGTGTAAGAAATAGGCAGAACCGGCTGACCATGATTCCAAACGTGTTCTCCACCACTCTTCTGGCTCTGGCCAGCCGGTAATTAAAAACCCTCTGGTCCGGGGTGAGGGTCCTCATCAGGAATGGCGGCATAATATGGTCCCCCCAGCGCAAATGCTTCATCAGCAACGAAGACGAATGGGAGTCCTTCCACATTGTCTTCTGGAGGTGGCAAGTCCAAGCTGCCATTCTGGAGATGCCTCCATCTCCACAATCAGACATCCGGCCATTCTTCCCTACGTCCACATACAGGAACTCAAAAGTAGCCGGCACCATTGCCAACATCACAATACTATTGAACTCCTTATAATTATAATAGTATGACCCCGAGTTGGGTGGTGGGACGATGTGGACGTGTTTCTCATCAATTGCCCCTCTGCAGTTAGGAAAGTCCCACCGCTGAGCAAAGTGGGAGGCCGCAGTCTGCCATTCCTGTGGGTTGGAAGGAAACTGTGGAGTCAAACAAGAAAAAGAAATTAATAATTTTGCACATAAAAAAGGAAAGCAGATTAGACACAAACATTCTTGGCCAACATCAGTATAACATTTATTATAGGGAGTATTTAAAGACAAAGGTATAAGGTCCACCTATCAGATTCCTCCCCCCCATGGGCCATTTGTAAAATTTTATGGGGGGGAGATGTTTTGGACAGGTAACCCTCTCCATTTCATTGAGAGATTAATGCCTAAATAATGTGTATTAGTTTGGCCAGTCCCTCCTTACTTTACACTATTGGCAGCCCGCTGGACAGGTAAGAAGTGTCATAATACAAAGATATAAATACACACTGTACACTTTTTAGCACATTTTTACATTCTGCTATTCCCTATCAAGATAATAATAGGATCCAAAAACTTTAAACAGTACCATTTGAAAGTATTCTGGCAGGCCCTTGCACTACATGCTTTAGGGAGTTCATCCATAAATCTGACCACTAAAGAGGTGAGTATAGTGTGTATGGGTTTGGCAAAGTCAGCAGATAGAGGATCGGTATCAGCTGAGTTAGCAGTTGGGGGGAGGGAGGGTTCCAAATGATTTTGGGACACCAAAAAAAAGCCTCTGCCACTCTGCCTGAATTTAAAGCACAAATCACATTTTTACACATTTTAGGGGGTTTTTGGGGTAAAGCGCTACTATGGAGCTGACAAAATGCATTGTTAAGTGACTACATGAGGTGAATATAGGGCCAGCATGCATGAGGACAAAGGGGACATTCACAGCATATTACAATCATGGTAATTAGGGAATGAGGAAAGAAATACAATATATTAGCAAACATTATATGCAATAAAATGTGATGTTAAAGGATAAATACTCCTTCTGCAGGACCTGTATGATAGCAGAACAGGTCTCTGGGATAATGATCCCCAGAGCATGGGGGGAATTGCCTGTCGAGAACTTGAGGTCCTGCAGACTTCTCCCCGTTGCCAAGTACCGCAGGGTGGCGACTAGCCTCTGCTCCAGAGTGATGGCTTGCCTCATGCAGGTATCCTGCCTGCTGATATAGGGGGTCAGCAAAGCCAACAAATGGTGAAAAACGGGGTCCGTCATCCAGGGAAAGTGACTGAAATCATCAGGATTATTCTCACGGATCTCACGGAGCAAAGGCATGTGACAGAACTGGTCACGCTGAAGCAACCAATTCTTGGTCCATGAACTCCTCCCCACCCTGTTCATGGACTGGGCTTGTGTCAAGGTAAGGACCCCAACACCAAGCCCCCGCACAGCACGAACTCTACGAGGAGTACGTATACGCAACATGGCTAGAAGATGGTCGGCTGCTCAGAATGAAGTAACAGAACGCACTGAAGAACAGCAAGGCCTGTGAAGAGCGACCTGAAAAACTGCAACGAGCGGACAAGAACGCACTGAATAATCAAATACGAACTCACTGCACGCACTGAAGACCAGATACAAACCCACAAGCACAAACTGAACAGCAGAAAACGATCTGAAAACCACGAGTCTGAAAAAGTGCGAATCGTCTCTCACCAAACTTTTACTAACACTAGATTAGCAAAAGAAGCCCAAAGGGTGCCGTGCTTGGTTCTGAACTGCCCTTTTATAGTCTCGTCGTACGTGGTGTACTTGGTGTACGTGACCGCGTTCTTGGCGATCGGAAATTCCGACAACTTTGTGCGACCGTTTGTATGCAAAACAGGTTTGCGCCAACATCCGTCAGAAAAAATTCATGGATTTTGTTGTCGGAATGTCCGATCAATGTCCGATCGTGTGTACAGGGCATAAGTGTTTAGATCATCTGCGACCATTTGTTCTTTGCTCTCAGTGGTAAAGATTGCAAATGCTTTTAACTGTTCATCTAAAATGTTTTGCATTTGGCAAAAAATATATATATAAACATAGAGGTTGACCTAGCAAACTTGAGCACGGCTGCTTGGCTGGATAGTCCTCTGGAGCTGGCTCAGATCCAATTCCTGTGGGGCCCCTCAGGCTGATGTTTATGTTTATTTTCTTTTTTTCGCTATACAGTAATACCTTGGATTGCAAGTAATGTGGTTTACGAGTATTTCGCAATACGAGCTATTATTTTTTAAAAAATCCTGACGAACGTTGTCTCGCAAAACAAGCAGGATTCAAGCCAATGGGGTGTGCAGTACTGCATTTGGGCAAAAGTGCGGTGGTGCCGGTGACACTTGGAGCCGCTTAATTCCCAAGTGTCTCCGAGCCTCTCCGAGTGCATCTAAGTGTCTCCGAGCGGTTTCTGAGTGTTTCCAAGTGTCTCCGGCGCCCCTCACCTCTGGCCACATGCGGTACTGCATACAATAGCAGTCACTGGAACAAATTATCTGAGTTTCCATTGACTCCTATGGGGAAACTCGCTTTGATATACGAGTGCTTTGGATTACAAGCATTCTTCTGGAACGAATTATGCTCATAATCCAAAGTACCACTGTATATACTGTATTAACCTGCTTGAAAATTTGGATTGTGTATATGACCAGGAGCTGTATTTATTGTTTTGGGTGCTTACTAGCACTAGACTGCTGTAGCTTTGTTTGTTTCCAAAAAACCTTTTCTGATATAACAAAAAGTGTTTTGCGTGTCCATTTACCATACGATGATACAGGGCTTTGTGTGATTTTCTTACTCCAGCTACTTGTAACATATCGCTGATCAATTCGCTTTTAGGCCTAAACGACCCTCCCAGGGAATGTGTAAATACAGAAGAAATCATCCCAAAGTCTGTGGGATACTTGATTTACAGTTTGGTTCTGATTTGGGAACACATGAGCTAGGTTTGTTAAATGGTTTGTAATTACTGTACTAACACAATAACACTTTCAATTTTTAGTAGGTGTTTATTCAAGTATTTTGCAATTGGATTAAACACAACAGATATACAGCCATTTACACCACAACGTGTTTGATGGCAGTAGGCTGCGCAGAACCCTATTAGAGTAATAGAGGACACAAAAAGTGCCCCGCACAGCGTTACTCACCATGAAGAAACCAAGAAATAGAAAAAAAATAGTAAATAGACAATTGAGAGGCAATGACATTGATTTTTTGGGATGCAGAGGTGTCAAGCCAAGGCTGCCATATTTTAGCAATTTTGTGTGGGCAAGCCCTACCCCTGTAGATTATCTTGTATTTAGACAGAGCAAAGTTTACCAAATGGGAGACAAGCTGTGTTGTAGGACAGAAAGCACTTTTCCAATTAAGCAGACTAGCTTTTCTGGCTTGGAAGAAAAGTAAACAAAACACAATACGGCTGTGAGTTCATGGAAAAAAATCATTAAGGATTCAAACAAAACACACTTTTGGGTTCTTGGAGCCTGGAAGTCCAGATAGGTTTCAAGTAGGGGTGCACTGATACCAGTTTTTTAAGACCGAGTACGAGTACTGATACTTATTCTCAAGTACTCGCCGATACCTATTTTTGCATTTTTTTTCTTTATACCTTTAACTTTTTTTTTGGTGGAAAGGTGGGGAGGGGGTTATTGTTTAGGCCGGAGTGGGGGGAGGGGGAATATTGTTTAGGGTGGATAGGTGGGGTTATTGTTTTGGGTGGAGAGTGGGGGGGGTTATTGTTTAGGGTGGAGAGGGGGTTATTGTTTAGGTTGGATTTATTGTTTAAGGTGGAGAGGGGACTATTGTTTAGGGTGGAGAGGTGGGGTTATTGTTTAGGGTGGAGGGGCGGGGAGGGGGGTTATTTTTTTGGGTGGAGAGGGGGGAGGGGAAGGGGGGTATTTGGGAACCCAATCACTGCACTACAACACCCAGCAGACCTGCCCTCCCCCTCCAAGAAGTTCTGCAGCAGCAAAGCCTGGCTCAGTGCAGGAAATACTACTCACCAGGCAGGCAGATCTGTCACCCGCAGCCGCCCGCAGAGGAGCCAGAGGAGAGAAGAAGCACATCGCCGGAAGACACAAAAAGAGGAGTCGGCATGGGAGGGGGCGGGGCCGTCAAGAGAGGGGGCGGGGCCATTGTGAGAGTGGACAAAGCCGCTGCGAGAGGGGGCGGAGTCGGGGCGGGTCCACTGCGAGGAAGGGAAATCCCCACTAACAGCTAAAACGTCATTGGTTGTCAAGGACGTGGCGGCCCCGCTCCTTAACAACTAATGATTGCCTACATTCTTTGGTATACATTTCATCTGTCAGCGACAGATGAAAGAGTCGAACCTGAAGGTATCGGTTTCAGGTATCGGCGCATTTGCACGAGTACCGATACTCGTGCAAATGCTTAGTATCGGCACCGATACCAGTATCGGTATCGGAGCAAACCTAATTTTTAACTACAGGTAAGCCTATAATAAGGCTTACCTGTAGGTAAAATGAAAATCTCCTAAACCTGTACGCTTTAGGAGATATTCACTTTGCATGCAGCCGCTGACGTCAGCGGCGCATGTGCTGGGAAGGTCCGGCTGACACTGCCGGACCTTGCCGGAGAGAAGAATCCCACGCGCATGCACGGGAGTGACGTCATCGCAACTCCGGCCACTCACAGTGCCGGAGCCGCGAACCTGGAAGATACGCTAAGGGGAAAATGTCAGCTCCCTTGACGGTGACCGGGATCAGATGCCGATGCCTCGTTCTAAGGTAAGTATTTCATAATGAGCTAGTATGCAGTGCATACTAGCTCATTATGCCTTTGGCTTACAGGTTTTTTTTTTTTTTGTGCGGGTATACAACCGCTTTAATGGAGAGTTGAGTGGAAGGAAAAAGTGTGGTAGAAAAAGGTGCACAAGCAACAGCGATAACCGCAGCCTTCAGAGGATTGTGAAGTGAAGGCCATTCGAGAATTTGGGGGAGATTCACAAGAAATGGAGTACGGCTGGTGTCAGTGCTTCAAGAGCCACCATACACAGACGTATCCAGGACATGGGCCACAATTGTCGCATTCCTTGTGTCAAGCCACTCCTGAACCAGAGACAACGTCAGAAGCATCTTACCTGGGCTAGGGAGAAAAGGGACTGGACTGTTGCTCGGTGGACCAAAGTCCTCTTTTCAGATGTAAGTACATTTTGCATTTCATTTGGAAATCAAGGTCCCAGAGTCTGGAGGAAGAGTGGAGAGGCACAGAATCCAAGTTGCATGAGGTCCAGTGTGAAGTTTCCACAGTGAGTTATGATTTGGGGAGCCATGTCATCTGCTGGTGTTGGTCCACTGTGTTCAATTAAGTCCAAAGTCAGAGCAGCCCTCTACCAGGAAATTCTAGAGCGCTTTATGCATCCCTCTGCTGGCCAGCTTTATGGAGATGCTGATTTAATTTTCCAGCAGGACTTGGCACCTGCACACACTGCCAAAAGTACCAATACCTGGTTTAATGATCATGGTATCACTGTGCTTGATTGGCCATCAAACTGGCCTGACCTAAACCCCATGAAGAACCTGTGGGGTATTGTCAAGAGGAAGATGAGAGACACCAGACCCAACAATGCAGATGAGCTGAAGGCTGCTATCAAAGCAACCTGGGCTTCCATAACACCTCAGCAGTGCCACAGGCTGATCGTCTCCATGCTATGCCACATTGATGCAGTAATTCATGCAAAAGGAGTCCTGACCAAGTATTGAGTGCATGCTATACTGTACATGGACATACTTTCCAGTAAGCCAACATTTCTTTATTACAAATCCTTATTTTATTGGTTTTATGTAATATTAAAATTTTTTGAGATACTGAATTTTGGGTTTTCCCTAGCTTTAAGCCATATTCATCAAAATTAAAAGAAAGAAATGCTTGAAATATATGACTCTGTGTGTAATGAATCTATATAATATATGAAAAAATTTGAAATAAGAGGAAAATTCAGAAGCACCACATCCCATATAGTAAATTTTGAAATTGGAAGGAGGGCATTGAGGCCTATGTCTGTTTTTAATGAGATTGTTTAAATAAAATATTATTTTATGATACACTTTGTATATATATTTTTTGATCTCAGCACCGTTAAAAGTCCCTGAGGCCCACATAATAGGCCTCAATGCCCTCCTTCCAATTTCTATATAATATATGAGTTATACTTTTTGAATTGAATTACTGAAATAAATAAACTTTTTGATCATATTCTACTTTTTTGAGATGCACCTGTATATTATTTGTATTTTGATAGATAATGTACTGTAGATAATGATTCCATTAACAAAAAATCATTTGGCGTGTTCAATTAAAGCTCCTCTCCAGACAACGACCCCACCATCACCACCACCCTTTGCCCTCACTCCTGTTACTTTAAAAAAGTTAAAAGCCCATTTTGCTTACGTAAAGCCATAGTCATGTGACATGCCAGGTTCTGAGTCTTCTGTCTTCTTTACTGAAGAGGAGGGTCATACCTCAAGTGTTTTTGCCACTGCCTGGGTGTTTTCAGATTCCAGAACACTGCATGGTGCAGTGGCATAATGAAGGACTGGTCAACACAGGTAGACTGCAGTGCCGGTTCACAGTCACAGGGACATTGGCAAGGGGCACGGATGACAGGTTCAGGTGAGTATACAACAGTTTTGAAAGGTATTTTTTTATTTTTAAAGATGTTGCAAAGGGTGGGAGGGGGTTGTGTATACCTGGAGATGAGGTTTAAAGAAATGCTTTTATCTTATAGCTTACACAAAGCACAAGGCTAGGTAGGAAGGAAGGAAAAAAATAGTGGTCATTGCCAAAATATTTAATCCTCTTTTTTATTTTTATTTGAGCTAGTGCAAAAACCATCCAAAAAAGCCGCTTACCAGAAATGAAACCAAAGAGGCATGTGATAAACCACCAGATGATAGATGGAAAAAAAGGAAGGGATCTGAGGCCGCTTACCAGATTTAATTAAGATTGAAGCATACAACTAGTTAGCAGAAAAGGTGAAGGAATACCCAGGTGCAGATCTGAGGCCGCTTACCAGATACAATATAAATTGGAGCATATGACTATTCAGCAAAAAAAAGGATGAAAGGAATACCAAGGTGCTGCAAACCACATAGAAAACCTGCTTACCAGACAGCAGGCTCTTTAGTGGCAGATTAATTCACAGAACCGGCTCCCTGGAATGGGGCTGCGAGGATCCATTCAGCCATCCATAACTCGGGCTCCGCAATGCATATATATAAAAAATGATGGCAATAGTGTAATATGTACAAACTATTTATTAAAATGAAGAAATGACACTTACAGTGTAGCAAGATAAAAAATCACAACGCCGGCCGGCATACGAACAAACTCCCGTCCTCTGTGAGGCAGCGTGGTGACGTCAGCACGTCCCTCCCAAACGCGTTTCATCATAGGCTGACGTTCTCAGTGGGGAACGGGCAGCGTGTTAAACCACCACTAAATATACTAACTCCAAGCCTCGCTCTGAGTGCCGCTACGGGAAACACAGAGCGCCATTATTTTAGTTTTCTTCTTTTTCATTTTTATTTGAGTTTGTTGTGCCAAGGTTAGCTTTTGCAGTTATGCAGCATACACACGGTCGGACTTTTCGACCGGACTTGTCCGATGGACGCCGACGGACCAAATCCGGTGGACAATCTGATTGTGTGTGGGCTTCACCGACCTTCAGTGGACTTTTCCAGTCGCAAATCTGACGGACTTTAGATTTAGAACATGCTTCAAATCTTTACGTCGTAACTCCGCCGGACCCAGAAATCCGCTCGTCTGTATGCTAGTCCGACGGACAAAAACCCACGCTAGGGCAGCTATTGGCTACTGGCTATCAACTTCCTTATTTTAGTCTGGTGTACGTCATCACGTACGAATCCATCGGACTTTGGTGTGATCGTGTGTAGGCAAGTCCGTTCGTTAAAAAGTCCATCGGAAGTCTGTCAAAAGTCCATCAAAAGTCCGCTGGAAAGTCTGTCGGACCAGTCCGGTCGAAAAGTCAGCCCGTGTATACGCGGCCTTACTTATTTTTGCACAATGTTCAGTTGTTGTCATTCAGATCTGTAGATATTTATATATTTGGCAATAATTTTTTATACATGTATATATCTTAAAGCGCTTGTTACCCCACCATTTCATATTCCTGATATGTGCCTGCTGCACCATGAACTTATGAATAAGTATGCTGTCCTCTTATTATTGCTTCCTTTGTGTGACATCCCTGGTGTTTCTTCCAGTCCCTCTGCTTTCCAATTAAAAACTGTCTACACTAAGCAGGAGAGCACACCATAGTCAGTTCCCCACATCCTGCTCTCATCCTATGATCAGACTTGCCCTGACAAGCCCCAACCCCCGCGCGCGCGTGCCCTTTCACTGTGAAGCTTAGTGTGCTGCTGTTTCTCCTCCCCCAGCTCTTATGCAGGTGATCACTTATAAGAAAGGGGAAATAGGGTATTTAGAATAAAGGATAATTGGGGGGCGGGACTTTGAGTGAAGCACACGGATGCAATAGAGAAGTAAATTGGAAAATGTTTTTTTATTTGAGTCAGTTCATAGAACAAAGCTTGAGGGTATACAAATCATTACATAATGTATATTGATACTTGAAGGTCAGTCATCACACATAAATACATTGTCTGACCAGAGTTTAAAAGAGTATTTTACAAATACACCGGTCACGTAATAACATGATTAATTGCATTGTAGAAAATACTCATAAAAATAGCTAGCGCATTAAAGCGTCAATAGAAATACTAGTTAAGGTAAGATAAGTAGGAAAAATGATATAAAAACATACATCTTGACTCTATGGGGAAATATAAGGTATTATACAGTTGCACAGGTCACATAAGTACGTGATTAATTGCAGTGTAAGTAATACTAAAAACGGAAGTGTGATGCATTAAAGCATCACTTGAGAATGAAGGATAAAATAAGCTTGGTAGAGAGGAACGGCCATAGTGAATTCATGAATATGTTGTTATAACGGGAGTTGTTAACTCTACGCGTTTCGGGACCTTAAAATCACCTCGTCAGGAGCAAGACCGTAATAATCATCTAGAAATAGAAATAAGGACATATTGATAATCTGAAAAATGAGTGGGCAAATGCAGAAAATGTGAAAACCCCCACACATCCATACATTTGTCCCACAAACTTCCATGAGTGTGTCCGCACAAAGGGGAGAGCACAGCCGCGTGAGTCATACCGGCCAAAGATGCCACATCACAGAGCTGAGGGGGCATGTCCGGGCAGCACAAAACCAGCAGGGGCAACATCCCAAATTGGTCAAGAAGTGGAGAAGTGGAGATGGTGTGTAGTGGAGGGAAGAGAGGAATGGCCCCAGGAGGGGGAACCTGCTGGAGGAAAAAATCTGTGAATGAAGTGCAATAAGGATATGGGAGGGAATTAATAGAAAGTGAAGTGATAAAGAGTGAGAAGGAGTGAAAAGCAGAGTAAAAGGGTATTTAGAATGTTTTTTTTTTATATCCATACACATTTGTTTTGCCTTTCATTGCTATTTAAAACTGAATGGGTTGTTTTACAAGGTGATTGTTTACAATCACAGGTAAGTTCTATGTAAAACATTATATGACTTAAAGCGTAACTCCACTTTTGTTGAGAAAAAAACATTCCCCCCTGGGTGATCTATGTACATTACAAGGATTTTAACAAACTTTGTTGTAGATTCCTAACTTTTGTTATTCTGAAGAAATCCCTGTGTGTTTGTCTGTATCCATGTGGGAAAGTGAATCTAATGGAAGTGGTTTCATAATTATCAATCAGCTGTGCACCTGCAGGGCTCTAATGAGGAAAGCTACTGGGTCTGCATGCCTTTAGATGCTATTTCCTATTGGAAGTAGCTCACCAAAAGTGACATTTTTGTTGCAGGGGATGCTTGAAATTTGACTTGTATCTTAGTGTAGACTTCTGGGAAAATTGGTGAGCCAATCACGCAAGCAGGAAATTATGTTTCTGGGGGGCGTTCTATACACATTCTGTGTACAGAACACCTTCAGGTAGCCATATTGCATTGCATATTACAAAAAATTACAAAGCTGCAGATTGAAAAGGAAAGGTAATTTTTAATGATATTCAATTACGATATAACGTGTGTCGCAATTGTATATGCTATATTATTTTTCTTTATCTGCTATTTTTTCCCCACGAAAGTGGAGTTACCCTTTAAAGTGTATGTGCAGCCTAAACTTTTTTTTGTTTTGTCAAATGTTCACTTTTTTTAGGGCTCCGCAGGAGAGATTTTTTCCCCATTTATGTCCCTGTGACAATGGTTTCACCAGACAGAATTTGCGGGGAAAAATCCAAGAGAAAAATTGATTGATTTTTTTTTATTAGTAGAGTAAGGGAAGGTTAGAACCTCTCTCAGATTTTTGCTGTTGTCTGTAGCTCTGTTGCAGATCATCCATAACTTCCTGTTGGTGAATCCATTGGTACTATGACAGGAAGCAAGAAGAAATCCCTCTAACATAGTTCCAGATAGCTGTGAAAATCTAACAGGGGGTATAATCCTCTGAAGTATTGGTTGACCCTGACTTTTGTATGAATGTAAATGTGATAAACTCCGTAGGTCACAGAAATACATAGCAAACGATTGCAGCACTGGACAACCTTTACTGTTATTTGTGGATACTTGTAATCAGTGTAGCTATTCATATTCATCTCCACTTGAAAACTCATAATCAGCTACAGTTTATCAGCAACAATTTGTCATGTAGTAGAACCTTACACATTTATGTAAAGTCTTAAATGTGTTATACACATTAGGCGATGACAAGATCACAGAAAGATGTGTTTACCTTTATGTCATTAATACTGAACGTATAGCACTCCTCTCAACAGTCCCGGATTCTTCAGGACTGCCCTGGATTTTAATACAAATTCCGCTGTCCCTTAGATCCAAGCATTGTCCCGCATTTCTCCCCAGCCCTTCATTGCTATTCTTCACAGTGGTGCGGGACAGGAAAAATGACAACCAATATGAATTAATATTCAGCCGTTTATTGAGTGTACTCCATTGTTATAACTTGTATCTAATTTCTGGAACTGCAGCTAATCAGGAGGTTCTAATACTGTTATGTTACAGTGCCAGCTTGTTCTTGATTAGCCGCAGTTTCAGAATGTCTGAATTTAAGAATCACGGAGTACATTTAAGCTGGCCAGAGATGGTTTAAAATTCAGCCAGTTCAACAGGGAGCAAACGAATTTCAATTCGTCTATGGCCGCTCCTATTCTAGAGGAGTCAACCTAGTGATCAACTCCTCTCAAATGGGACTATTGTAAACCTTGTGTTCAGTCAGCCAATCAGCTACAGCACTGATCACTGTATTATGGCAGCAGAATGTCTCGAATGTGTAAATAGGACAATCCATTTTTGTTTTGTTTTTATCAGCATGCTGGCTTTACTAAATAATTAATTTATGCAAACGGCTGTAGACTAAACACAAGGACTCTAAAATGTTGGTGAAGGGGGGAAAAAGAAAGGAAGGAGAGGGCACAAAAAGCAGGGACAGATATGGGGAAGGGAACACAGCTTTACACATTTCAAACCAAATGTTTATTATTGACAACAGTGGGCTCCAATCACAAAGAAGTATTTTGCTCTTTAAAATTTGCTTTAAAATAGCTCATAGCGTTTTTTAAACATGTTTTTGCAATTTACAAAAAAATGCTACCAAAATATTGCATGTGGTATTTCATTGAAATATGCGGTATTTAACTCATGGAACCATGTGTTTTTTATCTCATGCGATATCCAGTGTGATAGATATAGTGCAGAAGAATTAGAACTCCTGACAGTTTTTAGTGCTAATAAAGGAGGTAAAATGGTTTAAACTGTAGAAATATGCCAACTCACTAAGGCCTGATTCACACCTATGCAGGTTTCAGTTTGCATATTCCAGGTGCATTTTGCGTTTTTCAATACACGTTTTTGATCCATTGAAGTCTATGGAACCAAAAACCAGAAAGACACAGGTGTGAACGTGACCCATAGGAAACCATGTTAAATGGACTGTAGTGTGTTTCTGCAAAACTGAAAACACACTAAAAAGTGCATAGGTGTGAACCAGGCCTTAGTCATTGCGCTCCGTGCAACACATGTATTAACACAAAAGAAAAAAGGTGACTAGAATTCCAGTCAAAGGGAGGCTGCTTTCACAGGACATGTGGTGTATTAAAAAAAGTTCAATAAAGTAAGTACAAAATATCTTTATAAATGTCAAATATGGAATGAAAATATTATCAAAAATTACACACATATATAACAACCCTTCTTTCACCAATAAAAAAAAAAGTTTTCTTTTTTATTGGTGGAAGAAGGGTATTTATATATGTGTGTAATTTTTTTAGACTCTTTACCCCTGGTAACCTCTGCAGAAACCCTAGGCTTACATGGAACCCTGGTTAAGGAAACCCTGCTTTAAAGTTATTTTTGCTGTGATATTTGGTAAAGTCATTGCTATATCTTTGGACAGGTCTGTTTTGACTTGTTAGCGAACAGCCATTGTCATTCTATGATGTTCTTAAAAGTGTCACTCTGATATCCATCTGTCAAACCTTAAAATTGATGACACCCCTCTCCTAACAGCTCAAGTTCCACTCCATTGTAACAATACATGTCTATTCCATTCTGTTTTATGAATATTTGAGACAAAGATATCTCTAAAAATAATTGTGAATAAGTAAAGTAGTATCCCCACTATATATGATATATGTTCTAACAAGGGATTAGACCATTGTGATATACATGTACATTGTATTATGTTTGAAGTGATTGGGAGGTTTGCAGTTAATGATTTTATGCTTGTATATTCACAAAAAACTCTCCAAAAATCTGGCGAAATGACCGGGAAAAATAGATATATTTTACTACAAGTAATGGGGTGGATTTACTAAAGACACGTAGACTGAGGACTTTGCAAGTGCAGTTACTCCAGAGCTTAGTAAATGAGGGGGAGCTCTGCTGACTTCCATCATCCAACTGTGTGCAAGCTAAAACGCATTTTTTAAAATTTTCCTTGCATGTGATTGGGTATTCTTTGTAAAGTGAAGCTTTACCTCTTTTCCTAAGCTCTAGAGCAACTTGCAAATTACACAGTCTATTTGCCTTAAAGTAGAAGTATAGGCACAACTTTCTTTTGCATTTTGGATAGAGTAGTGGAGTGTTATAACTCCTGTCCCACTGGAAGATTTCACTTCTATTACTTTTGTGGGGACAACCCAACATTTGGGATTTTCTTTACATTTACTGTCAATGATAATGGTTAACAGAAAAAGAATATAGAGAGGGTGAATCTCCCTAATGGGGGCACATACAGCAATAAAAATCTGTCAGGTATCCTAATCCACCTCCACTCTATCCAAAACGTAAAAAAGTTTCTTTGGATATACATTAAGTAAATCAGCCCCAATTATTTCCTTGTCAATTTTGTTTATTGAATTTCAATAATTAACAACATAGGTGCAATTAATAAGTAATATTCAGAGATACAATTGATGGTAGTGGAATAAAAGAACATATACAAGTATATAGTATCATTCTGAAGTTCCAAAATGATTTAAAGATATTGTGACTTAACCTATTTGGGTAAAAATCTAACTCCTCACAAAAAATAAGTTTTATGTTGAAAATGAAAGGTTAAAACTCAGATAGAGCATGTATTTATAATATGATCTCCAGTGCTGGAGAGGAAAAAAAGGTTCAGAATATTAACTCACATAAATCTTTTGAATACAATATAGAAGATAATAAAGATTGGATTTGTGTAGGTTTGCATTGTATTATGGAACAATATAACATTTGTTTAATGGTATTTAAGGTAACAAAGAAATAAGAAATCTGCTACCAACTTTGTGTATAAAGAAAATTGAAAATGGGAGAAAAGGGTAAGGGGGAAAGTTTGAAAAGGGAAAATGAGAGAAGAAGAAAGAAATCAAAGATAGTGGGGATCCCCGGGGTATCACATGGTGGTAGTCTTATATTATTAACATATAAAATAGGTATGAAGTAGAATTACAAAGCCCTTAGTAAGGAGGTGTCAAAGTTGGGAGGAAAAAAGTAAATCACTCAAGGACTCCATATTTTTTCAAAGTTGTATACTCTATCATGGAATATGACTTCTATTTTGTAAGGAATCAATGCTTGGTTTATTCTATTTTTAGTTTCAGAAATCATTAAGGATGATGATTTCCAAGCTTTGGCAATTGTTTGTTTCGCGGCTGTGGTTATTTGTAATAGGAGTTTGAATATAAGATATGGATATAAGAAATGGTGGTCGGTTTTATGTTTAGAAGTGCAATTGTAGGACTGGGTTTGAAAGAGATCTCAAATACTGTTGAGATCATAAGAAAAACATCATTCAAAAAGTTTTTTGCAACCGGGCAGTCCCACCATATGTGAATATGTGATCCTAGTTCACCACAACCACGAAAACAAAATGGAGAATACTGGGGAGCAAATTTCGCAATTGTGACAGGGACCAAATACCAATGAGTGAGTACCTTATAGTTTGTCTCTAAGGCAGTAATATTCTGTGAAGAAGATTTTGTTGTGGCCCATATTTTATCCCATCCAGTTGCTTCCAGCTGAAATCCAAGGTCCCTCTCCCATTTTGCTACATATGATGGTGATTCAATATTAGGTAAAGTAATAAGATGGTTGTGGGTTATTGTTATAAGACCCTTTGAAAGAGGATCACGTTTGCATATTCTTTTAAAACTCATAAGTTTATCTAGATTACTTTTCCCTTGTATGTAGGGCATAACATTTTTTTTAATCTGCAGATACCGAAAAAGTTCTGATTGAGGGAGTTTGTGTCTTTCACATAATCCAGGAAAAGTTTTAAATGAGGTAGGTGATGATAACTCACAAATTTGGGTTAGATTAGAAGAGGTCCATTCTTTAAAAGGTTTAGGAACTAAACATGCGGAGTAGAAAATTGGATTTCTAATAAACGATAATAGAGGTATATGGGGTGGTTGTAGTTCATTAACTATTTTACATTTATCCCAGATAGCCACTGTATGTCTAGTTATAACATTTTTGATAGTTTTATGGTCAGAGGAGTTAGACCATATTAAGTTTGTTATGGAAAATGGGTCGCAATCTATAGCGATTCTAGTGCTACCCAAAGCGGGGTTTCATGTGTTGCGTGGTATTTAGGTATATGTGCTATTTGAGCTGCATGGTAATATGCGGTGAAATTAGGAAACCCTAGTCCACCTTTAAGTTTGGGAAGGTAAAGGGTGTGTTTGGGTAAACAAGGTTTCAAAGAGCCCCAAACGAAAGCAATTACTTTACGTTGTAGTATCCTAAGAAAATATGCTGGGACAGGGATCGGTAAGACTCGAAAAAGATATAGGATCTTGGGTAATATAGTCATCTTTATTACATTAATTTTAGCAATCCGTGATATTGGTAAGGAAGACCAATGTTTAAAGAGATTGGAGATTTGCAGCAGTATTGGAGGGAAATTAGCAGTGAATAGGTCTGGGGGTGAGAGTAATTCCTAAATAAGGGAGGCGTGAGGTGGACCAGGAGAATGGGAGGGATGTTTGTGCTTGTAAAATATGAGAAGGCAATTAAATATTTAAGGCAGTAGATTTTTGAGAGTTAATAGTTAGACCAGAAACGTGGGCAAATTGATCAAGTTTGTTTATAAGGTTAGGAGCAGAGATATGGGGGGATGACATGAAAATTAAGATATCGTCAGCAAATAGACATGGTTTGTGCTTGTGACCAGCTAAATCTAGACCTCTGATAGAGGGGTCGGCACGGATTCCTTGGACAAGAGGCTTGATAAGTAAGACAAATAAAAGTGGGGAAAGTGGACAGCCCTGACGTGTTCCTCTACGGATGTCAAACATGTATGATTTATATCCTGCATATTTAATATAGGCTTTGATGTTTTTGTTTACTGCTGAAACCCATTTAAGAAAATGAGGACCAAATCCACATAGTTGTAGGGTAAAATCTAGGTATGACCATGCTACTGTATCAAATGCTTTTTTGATATCTAGAGATAGAAGACACATGGGTATTCATCGTGTTTTGGCTGCTTGAATCAATAGATTAGTCCTGCGTATGTTATCTGTAGCATGGCGTAATGGAATAAAGCCTATTTGATTTTTGTTTTTTAAAGAACCTATAATATTTTTTAAGCGGGTCACTAGAACTTTCGCTAGTACCTTTATGTCGAGATTAAGTAAAGATATAGGCCTATAATTAGCACAAGATGTTTCATCTGACTGAGGTTTGGGAATCATTGTAATTATGACTGTTAATGTCTCAGAGCGAAAGGATTGATTATTGAGAAGGGAAATAAAAGCATCTGTTAACATTGGAGCAAGGATATGCATACATTTCTTATAATAGAGGGCCGAGAAGCCATCAGGATCTGGACATTTGTTAGGTTTAAGAGATTTAATTGCTAATTCAACTTCTGTAGATATAATGGAGCTTTCAAGGCTATCAGGGAATAGTCGGGAGTTTAATTTGTGAAAAAAATGATTCTGCAGAGGTTTGATCAAAAGATTATTTTTTTTATATAGGGAAGTGAGATGTTTGTGAAAGGTATGTGTGACAGACCTAGCCGGGACAGAGGCTGTTGGAGAGGACTGAATGCAAGCCTCTTGCCTTTTGATTATGGGCCCTGGATTTTCAAGGGAACAATACTCTTTGTGAGGTGAATTAGAAATCCAGTCTGAACTGTACTAATCGGACTCAGTCATGTATATATGTATATATTGTATGTTGTTTGATTCATACTGTTGGGACACATCCTGTGAGGAGATGCTGGTGTCATCAATTCCAACTACCTGTCTTGTTCTCTGCTATAATGTGTTTAATGTAAACTGGCTTACCACAGGTTCTAAGGGTATTCCACACATTGTTGTTTGTTCTAATTAACCCTGTGTTTATGCTAATTGAATGAGCTGATCACATTGTCCTCTATACAATGTAGGAGCGGGACGACTCCTATTGGAGCTGCTGCTATTGTGAGAAAATGTCCTGTGATAATTAACTCAGTCTGGGCAAAAGGTCATGTCTTAGTCACCTAGGCTGTATAAAGGATTAGTTAATTAGCTCATGTTAATTAGGTTAATTAGGTTACATTTGTATTGTTAGAGTAATATGAGCAGGAGGGGGGAACCTCATCTTCTCCTGTATATAAGACTGTATTCTGGTTCTGAATAAAGTGAGTTCATGTTAGCAACAAGCAAGTGTCGCCTTGTTTTGTGCTCAGAGAGGTTGGAATATCTGATATCTGTATACAGACTGGGAGGAAGTGGTATATAACGGAAGCACTCAAGCGGAGTGTGGGACGTTCCGTGACAGTATGAAGGATCTTTACTGGGTTACCAGTGTATGTATCATGGGGCAATTTTAGTTGAATCGGTTTAGAAGGGCGATTTCATTTTTTTAAGTGTTCGGGCAAGAAGAGTACCAGGTTTATTTGCATTGAGATAGAATTTATATTTAGTTTTAGGCAAGGATTTGTCAGCAGATTCTGATAAAAAAAGGTTGAGATTTAGACATGCCTTATCAAGCTGTTTTTTGAGTTCTAGGGGTAGGATTAGATTGAAAATTTGCATGGGAAGTATTAAATTCCATTCCTATTTTTTGTTGCATGTGTCATTTTTTTTTTTTAAGAAATGATGCCTGGCGTAAACAGACCCCTCGGAGAACCAGTTTATGTGCTTCCCATAATGTTAATGGTTATATATCAGGAGTCTTATTGTGAGCTAGATAGTCTTTTATGGCTATTTCTAATCAGAGGAGTGTGATGGGTGGATTAAATCATTAATATACCACGTGGAATCTTGTGTTTTAGGTATTAGAGAGCTAAAAGTTGAGAGAATAGCACAGTGATCAGTCCATGTAAAAGGGATAACTGATGAAGTAAGCAGTTCCGAGGACATTCTTATTGAGATCAGTATGTGATCGATACGGGAAAATGTTTTATGAGGATGGGAATAGAATGTATATTGGTGTTTCGTAGGGTTAATTTCACGCTAGGAATCTGGTAACGCATGTTGCTGAAGAAGTCTTTGAAACTTTCGAGATTGAGGATTGGGTGCGGGTTGGGAATTTATCTAAAAAAGGGTATAGAACTTGATTTGAGTCTCCACAGATTAAAAGTGTGCCCATTTTATGTGTATCTATTACCTGAAATAAGTGGGAGAGGAATGAGGATGGATTTCTATAAGGAGCATAGTAGGATACCACTGTGATTGGGGAATCGCATAGATGTCCCGTAAGTATAAGATAACGACCTTCCGGATCTTTGATTTCTGTTAGAAGGGAAAAGGGTGTAGATCGATGAAATGCTATTAGCACTCCTCTTTGATTAGAATTAGCAGAGGCTGTGATAACTTGGGGATAAATTGAGTCAAAATATTTAGGAGTTGATCAGTCTGTGAAATGAGTTTCTTGGAGGCATACTATGTGTGCTTTTGAAGAAGCTATGGAGCGAGAAACTTTAGTTCGCTTTTGCGGGATATTTAGACCTTGTACGTTTAATGTAAGGACATTTAAGGGGGCCATCTAGAGACCATAAGGAGGATATTGTAGTATATTGTATTCATAGATTGTAAAGACATATTGCTAAGTAAGAAAGAGAGAGTAAGGATCATATGTACAAATAAATTACAATTAACTGTGTAAATAGCAAAAAGTAAAATAGTGGCTTTCTGAGTGTGTATATAACGCTAACTCAGAGGTAGGGATGAGCTTCGAGTTCGAGTCGAACTCATGTTCGACTCGAACATCGGCTGTTTGCAAGTTCGCCGAACAGCGAACAATTTGGGGTTTTCGCAGCAAATTTGAATGCCGCGGAACACCCTTTAAAAGTCTATGGGAGAAATCAAAAGTGCTCATTTTAAAGGCTTATATGCATGGTATTGTCATAAAAAGTGTTTGGGGATCTGGGTCGTGCCCCAGGGGACATGGATCAATGCAAAAAAAGTTTTAAAAACGGACGTTTATTCGGGAGCAGTGATTTTAATAATGCTTAAAGTGAAACAATAAAAGTGTAATTTCGTAGCTGGGGGGTGTCTATAGTATGCCTGTAAAGGGGTGCATGTTTCCCGTGTTTCGAACAGTCTGACAGCAAAATGACATTTCAAAGGAAAAAACGTCATTTAAAACTACTCGCGGCTATTAATGCATTGCTGGTCCGACAATACAGATACAAGTTCATTGATAAAAACGGCATGGGAATTCCCCACAGGGGAACCCCGAACCAAAATTTAAAAAAAAATGACCTGGGGGGTCCCCCTAAATTCCATACCAGGCCCTTCAGGTCTGGTATGGATATTAAGGGGAACCCCGGCCAAAATTTTAAAAAAAAATGACGTGGGGGTCCCCCTAAATTCCATACCAGGCCCTTCAGGTCTGGTATAGATATTAAGGGTAACCCGCGTCAAAAGTCCATACCAGACCCTTATCCGAGCACGCAACCTGGCAGGCCGCAGGAAAAGAGGGGGGATGAGAGAGCGCCCCCCCTCCTGAACCGTACCAGGCCACATGCCCTCAACATTGGGAGGGTGCTTTGGGGTAGCCCCCCAAAACACCTTGTCCCCATGTTGATGAGGACAAGGGCCTCATCCCCACAACCCTGGCCGGTGGTTGTGGGGGTCTGTGGGCGGGGGGCTTATTGGAATCTGGAAGCCCCCTTTAACAAGGGGACCCCCAGATCCCGGCCCTCCCCCCTGTGTGAAATGGTAAGGGGGTACTTACCCCTACCATTTCACTAAAAAACTGTCAAAAATGTTAAAAATGACAAGAGACAGTTTTTGACAATTCCTTTATTTAAATGCTTCTTCTTTCTTCTATCTTCCTTCATCTTCTTTTTCTGGTTCTTCCTCCGGTGTTCCCGTCCAGCACCTCCTCCGCGGCGTCTTCTTCCTTTCTTCTCCTCGGGCCGCTCCGCATCCATGGCATGGAGGGAGGCTCCCGCTCTTCTCTTCATCTTCTTCTCTTCTTCATCTTCTTCTCTGGGCCGCTCCGCAGCCCGGAGAAGAAGATGAAGAAGAGAAGAAGATGAAGAAGAGAAGAAGATGAAGATGAAGAAGAGAAGAAGATGAAGAGAAGAGAGGGAGCCTCCCTCCATGCCATGGATGCGGAGCGGCCCGAGGAGAAGAAGGGAAGAAGACACCGCGGAGGAGATGCTGGACGAGAACACCGGAGAAGGAACCAGAAGAGCCAGAAGAAGAAGAAGATGGAGGAAGAAACCGAAGGAAGATAGAAGATAGAAGAAGAAGGGCCGGGATCTGGGGGTCCCCTTGTTAAAGGGGGCTTCCAGATTCCGATAAGCGTCCCGCCCGCAGACCCCCTCAACCACCAGCCAGGGTTGTGGGGATGAGGCCCTTGTCCTCATCAACATGGGGACAAGGTGTTTTGGGGGGCTACCCCAAAGCAACCTCCCAATGTTGAGGGCATGTGGCCTGGTATGGTTCAGGAGGGGGGGCGCTCTCTCGTCCCCCCTTTTCCTGCGGCCTCCCACACCATTTTTTTTTTAAATGTTGGCGCAGGGGTTCCCCTTAAAATCCATACCAGACCTGAAGAGTCTGGTATGGAATTTAGGGGGACCCCCCACGTCATTTTTTTTTTAAATTTTGGCCGGGGTTCCCCTTAATATCCATACCAGACCTGAAGGGCCTGGTATGGAATTTAGGGGGACCTCCCACGTCATTTTTTTTTTTTATTTTGGTTCGGGGTTCCCCTGTGGGGAATTCCCATGCCGTTTTTATCAATGAACTTGTATGTGTATTGTCGGACCAGCAATGCATTAATAGCCGCGAGTAGTTTTAAATGACTTTTTATCCTTTGAAATGTCATCAGACTGTTCTAAACACGGGAAACATGAGCCCCTTTACAGGCATACTATAGACACCCCCCCAGGTACAAAAATTAAAGGGATATTACTTTTTTATTGTTTCACTTTAAGCATTATTAAAATCACTGCTCCCGAAAAAACGGACGTTTTTAAAACTTTTTTTTGCATTGATCCATGTCCCCTGGGGCAGGACCCAGGTCCCAAAACACTTTTTATGACAATAACTTGCATATAAGCCTTTAAAATTAGCACTTTTGATTATTCATGTTCGTGTCCCATAGACTTTAACGGTGTTCGAACAAATTTTTTTCCTGTTCGCATGTTCTGGTGCGAACTGAACAGGGGGGGTGTTCGGCTCATCCCTAATCAGAGGCCTAGAATGTGTCCCAGAAGATTCCCCACCAAAAAAAAGAATGGAGGGGTGTCCTAGGACAGAAATATGGGGGAAGCAGTGGCCATTTCTCAGGTCCCCAATGGTCAAGAGGTATATTTGAAAAAAAAATAATATAATATCTTGGACATCAAAGTTCAGCAGTATATAAAAAAATAGGTGAAACTAAAAGAAAAGTTAGTTAACCATAAACATCTGTAACATAAGGTGAGTTTGAACCTCATCTGTATTTTCTATGGTTATATAACTAAAAAATAAAAAGTAAAAACTATATGACTTCTCTTAAGGTTATATATCTAATAAAATAAAAATTAAAATCTATATGATTTGCTTAACATCACTGATTGTTTCAGGAATGCCAGTAATGGAAAAGGTAGGTAATGCTGTTGATGATCCGGAACATTAAAGATGGATCTATTTTAGTATTAAAAAAATTAAAGGATAACTACATTTGTTCCTTTGAATTAAAATAAGGTAGATAAGGGTATGACCAGAACAATTTGCAACACTTTTTGTGTTGAGAAAGAGGAAGGGAATGAGAAGGGGAGGAGTTAGTGAAGGAGGAGAAGGAAGGAGAATAGAGGGAGGGGATTGTGGAAGGGGGAGAGGGAGGGGTGGAGTAGGGGAGGAGTAGAGAGTAGGTAGATAATATAATAAATATAATTATCTGGATCTGAGGGAGATTTAGAGGATAATTCATAACTTATTAAAACAGTATTAATTGAAGTAGGTATATTCAAACTATAATAAAGGCAGTAAGTACTCAGCGACCGCTGAAAGGGAAAGCCTTAAAATAAGGTAAACTTCAGACTGATATACGAAAGCCATTCAGTCCATTGTGTCCGGAGGTTCTGGAGAGTTGAATCGACCTCTCTTAGGCTCCATTCACACTAGCGCGTTTTTTGATGCATTTTGCATTTTGCAGAAATGCATGGGAATTTTTTAACATGAGTTCCTATGGAACATGTTTACATCAATGCCTTTTTGTATCTCTGCATTTTTGGAAAGGGTCAGGGACTTTTTTTCATGCAAAATGCAGCGTTTTGCATGTAATGGAATTCAATGGACAAGCATCAAAAACGCAAGTGCACCGTTTTTGCAGCGTTTTTACAGCGTTTTTGATGCGTTTTTGACGTTTTTTTTTTTTTTTTAGACTGTAAAAAAAAAAACGGAAAAAAAAAAAAACGCAAAACGCGGAAAAAACGCTACAAAAACGCTGCTTAAAAAACGTGGCAAGCATGAAAAAAAAACCTCCAAAAACGCTCAAAAGCAACATGCATAGGTGTGAATCGAGCCTGAGAGGAGTTTTGTCTGCTTCTATCATTTTTGAATTTGGAGGATTCTTGTGGAGAACTGGATGTTGTGCGTCGACAAGGGCAAACAGAGGGTCTTTCATAAAGATGAAGTTCCTGTTATGCCCCGTACACACGATCGGAAATGCCACCAGCAAAACTCAGATGAGAGCTTTTGGTCCGAAAATGCGACCATGTGTATGCTCCATTTTACTTTTGCTGGCAGAATTCCAGACAGCAAAAGATTGAGAGCAGGTTCTCTATTTTTTGGTCGGAAAAAGTTCCTATCCGAAAATGCAATCGTCTGTATGCAAGTTCGACGCGCCAAAAATCACGCATGCTCAGAATCAAGTACGAGATGGAAGCACTCGGTCTGGTAAAACTAAGCGTTCATAATTGAGATAGCACATTCGTCACGCTGCAAATTATTGGATCTTTTAATGCAGCGCATTCTTTTGTTCTTTATAACTAGAAGAATGACGTTGTTTTGCTGCTGATATTCACACAGAATTCTGACTCTGAACTTATTTCTTTATTATTTTTCGTGATCTCCTGAATAATCTTTTTTGTTTTTAAAGCCAGATCTCCATAATAATGTTTAGAATTCTTTTTTTTAATTTTTAATCAAGATCCCCTGTTTTTTGGGTTATTTTTAAATTATTCTAGTAATCTCCATAATTTTTTTTTTTTTTTTTTGGCGTGTCAACAACATTATTATCTTGTATTTTTATAAAGCTCAAGGAGATTGGTTGGTGTCCTTTGTTAATTAACCATTGTATTTTGGAAATGTACCTGCCTACTCACAAACAAATTATCCTATTTGAAGAACAACACATAGGCAAGTATTTTCATATAAAAAAAAAATATTCTGGCTCATAATAACAAAATAAAGAGGAAGGCAACGCTGAAGAAAATGCTTGAATTTGCGAAGCCTTTATACCCCAGGGCACACATCAACTCTTTGTAAATTAAAATTGGTAGCCTGAGAAGTCCATATAATAGGGAGCACAATCTGGTCCAGGACTCCCAAAGATCACGAACAGCAGCAGATGACATATATGTCCCCAGGCTGTGGTACTACAACAGCCTGCATCTTCTGTCAGACCAGACTGAACCCAGGCCATCACTTTGTCTTCCTTGCAGCCTTCCCTCCACGTTTCCCTGCAGCCTTCCCTGCAGCCCTCCCTGCAGCCTTCCTTGGAGGCTGTGGCTCTGGAGGTGGACTGGTGGAAGGTGGAAGAGGAGGAGGAGGATGGCCGAGCGCACCTAAGTGCATGTTATCACTCATTTGGCCCCTCAACCCCCTATGAATGGCCTCAAAAATAATCTTCTCACAGATGAGGCATTGGCCCTCCTCCATTTGCTGCAATTTGGCAGCTACATAGCAGCCATAGGCCTCTTCAGTGTCGGGGGGGGGCTTTTCAGGGCCGCATTAGCCTCCTTAATGAGGCCCAGTGCTGCCTCCTCCACGTTACTCCCCTTCCTGGCCCTTTTTTTTGCAAGGCAGAGGGGAGGCACCTGGGATTGGGTGTGGCTACTGGGCCCCGCCACCTCCTGGCTGACACTTACCCCGCCTCCTCCTGGCTGACACTTACCCCCGCCTCCTCCTGTGTGCCACATTCTAGAGCCTCGTCCTGGCTGAGGTCTTCCTGTGTATGAACAAGGGACATAGTTTTAGTTTTTGGTTCATCAATCACACACAATTTTCAGCTCATGATTGTTGCAAATTAAATGTTAATAAATAGAAAAGACTATCATTCTGACCCCAGCATTTTTCATTCTTGTCACAATCATTTTTGGCCCCTACTGTCTATTGATATGTAAAACACTTTTTTGTTAAATCATTTGTTATCAATAATAACATCTAGTTAACAATAATTTTTGGAACATAAATATGTTAAAAAATACTATACCTGGCTCCAGCTGGGCTCCTCCACTTCTTCCAGGATGGAAGGCCCAGGTTGGTCCTCGGAAGCCTCAGCTGGGGTTGAGTGAAGGGTTGAGGGAAGGCTGGATGGAAGTGTAGAAAGTGATTCCCTAACTTCCATCTGGTCTTCCAGAAACATCCTGTTGTAGTACCACAGACTGGGTGCATACACATCTTCTGCTGCTGCTCCTGATCTCATGGAAGCCTGGACCTTATTAAGCTCCTTCCTATACGTGCTTCTCAAGCTACCAATTTTCTTCTCCACAAACTCAATATCTGTGTTGGGGACCTGCGTCTTCACAAATTGCAGCAGTTTCTCCAGCGATTCCTTGCTAGCTGGTTTATTGCGATATAAGGGGTTTTTAACCTCCCATAAATTACGCATATCCCTGTATTTGTTAATGAAATGGCCCATGAATTCAGGGTCTTCGAATTGTTTCATATTTGTTTGAAGACAAAATGCAAGACAAAAACACTAATATCAGGCTAAACTCTCCTAATCTTATCCCAATATAGGCCTCAATCTTGAATCAGTACAGATGTCCCAAGTTAAAATGTTACCTTCGTTAGAACGTTCGGCGCTTCCGGTCCTCCTTCCTACGCACACAGAACGTAGGTATGACACACGTGTGTTAGCTTTATATACACTGTGCATGCGTGAAACTCCGCCCACGACGCCCGCCCCTGAAGTTCATTCTAGAATAATCCTCGCCTCGTCTCTTTTGCCGCAGTGGGAGAGGAACATGGCGGAGACACAGCAGGTGCGTGGTAATAGCAGTAATGAGGAGGAAAGCCCGGAGCCAGAAACGTCCCGATCCCGAAGGATCAAGAAAATGCTTCTACAAAGTAAGTAGTTGTCGTGTGTTCCTATTATTATTATTATTGCTTGCATGCTGCGCCATGTGCTTTTCTTTACTGTTGTACAGTTTAAAATGGCAACTTTCAGGCTCGTGTGCTCAGTAATAGTTCGCAGCAAACATTGTTCATTCACCAATTGAATACAATGTTTTAGGCAGATACAGGGTTAACTACATTTAGTCATGCTAATTTGTATTAAAAGAAGTTTAGGACATTGTTGTCTAGATGTGTTTGAAACTAGAACGAATTGCAAACTTGATTCATTGTAATGTAAAGAGAGGACACTCAGCAGCTTTTTACACATCTGGACTCAGGAGCACTAGTGTGGGACACAAGAACAAATTTTTTAGGGTGTCCGACACAGGTACTCCAGTGGATACTTGGGGTGTCTACATGTGTGAAACTTGTCCAAAAAAGATAAGTATTGCAGCTTTGTTAAGGGAATAAATAATGCCTTCAACTTGGAACTCAGACAACTGTACCACACTTCCAAGCAATGTTTCATATTCCTATTTCTGGCCTCAAATATCTGTGTTTCATTCTCATAGGGGAGAAAAGACTCGGGACGTCTGAGGACTCCAGTAACCCCCCCACCTTCTGAAGAAGGGGAACAGAGGACACCACAACCTCAGGATGTGGAGGAAGGAGAGGTGGTGGAAATTGTTACCACAACAGGTGAGTGTCTGACACCACAGATTCAGGTAATAGATGTATGCCTGCATATTTATAATACATGGTGTATATTTTTTCTTTTAGGTGATGTGCATGTTGTGGAAGAACAATCTGCTCATTTCACGACTGACAGTGCACAAAGACTAATCCAGGACATCATGTTTTGTAGTCGGGATTTGGACCCCTCATAAAGGAAAAAAACAAGGAGATGGAACAAAGAATAAGGAATATGATTGATGTACTAGGGAGAATCAAAATCGAAAAAAAAAATTACAACTTTTTTTTTTTTAAGAACATTTAAATAACCTTTTAATACATTTTAAAAGCCAAATTTGATTTGGAAGATGCACAGTGTGTCAACATGTGCTATCTGCCATCAGGGGATATCAATGTACGCGTTTTGTGGGTGCAACCCCTTCCTCGCAACTCTATTAGGTGAGAGGAAGGGGTTGCACCCCCAAAACATGTCCTTTGATCCCCCATGATGGGAGCTAGCACATGTTGAAATTAGGCATGGGATCAGGAGGGAAATCCCCAGTTTGACTCCCAATTTGTGTGCATCTTCTAAATTTGGCTTTTACAGGGGTGACATCACCCCATCTGATGAAGGCAATATCAACACATTTTTGACACTATAATGTCTGATATTGCCTTCAGTTTTTCAATGTTGAACTTTGTAAGTTCCTGAGTTGTGTATGTTATGTTCTCAAACATGCCTGTTTATGTACCAAAAAAAAATTTTCAAGGTAAAAATTTATAAAACCAAGATGTTATTTTTTTACAAAAAAAGGTTTTACAATGCACATGTGAATGTGCATGGAGTAAAAGGTTTTATACTCAAAAATGTGTGGCTTCTTCTTTCAATGCTCAATACCAGTTTTTTGTATTAAGTTGGTGTTTACAGTGACAATGGGTGCTATTTAAATAATGGAAAAACCACTTAGAACTGCAAGTGCACTAGGAGAACCTAGGAGACAGATAAAAGAAACACAAGCAGTAAATCAAATTCAAGATTTTATCACATCATTTTTTTTTAATTTTGAAAATATTTAAACATTTGCTGGCATAGCAATGGCCCCCCTACCCATAAAATAATCAACATATTTTTGACACACTTCACGGGCACTTTGGGGGCAAGCCAGGATGGCCAGCTTCCAGGGCCGTCATTGTTGTTTCATGAAGTCCAGCCTCAGGCCCAACTGAGGCTACATAATTAGTAGCATTTCGCTTTAAAAAGTTGTGAAAAAAAGATGCAGCATGCTAACACGATGTGGTTAAGTTTGTACTCCGCTATATTTATAGCCGTTAGAAATAGGCGGAACCGGCTGGCCATTATCCCAAAGGTGTTCTCCACGACTCTTCTGGCTCTGGCCAGCCGGTAATTAAAAACCCTCTTCTCCGGGGTGAGGGTCCTCTGGGGGAATGGCCTCATCATGTGATCACCCAGACCAAACGCTTCATCACCAATTAAAACAATCAGGAGTCCTTCCACGTTCTCTTCCGCAGGTGGCAATCCCAAGCCACCACTCTGGAGATGTGTGTAGAACTCTGTCTGGGCAAAGACTCCACCAGCCGACATCCGACCATTCTTCCCCACGTCCACATAGAGAGACTCGTATGTCACTGACACCACTGCCATTAACACAATACTATGAAACCCCTTATAGTTATAATAGTATGACCCCGAATGGGGTGGTGGGAGAATGTGGACGTGCTTCCCATCAATTGCCACTCCACAGTTGGGAAAGTCCCAACGGTTGGTAAAGTGGGAAGCCACAGGAAACTGTGGAGTCAAAACATTAAAAAAAAATAGTACTTTTGCACATAACATTGCAAGCAGATTAGACACAAACATTCTTGGCCAACATCAGTATAACATTTATTTTAAGGAGTATTTAAAGACAAAAATATAAGGTCCACTTATCAGATTCCTAACCCCCTCTGATGGCCCATTGTAAAAATTTTAGGGGGGGTTATAAATTAGTTTGAAAGCCAAAAAAAGCCTCTGGCACTTTGCATGAATTTAAGGACAACAATAACATTTGTACACATTTTAGGGGATGTTTAGGGTAAAGCACTACAATGGAGAAAATACATTAAGTGACTAGGCTAGGTGTGTATGGGCCCAGGATAGCATGCTGGGGAGGTTAGTGAAGGCAAATATGCATGAAGGACAAAAAAGGAGCATTAAAAGCTTCCAGCATGCATGAGGACAAAGGTTCACAGCATATTACAATCATGGTAATTAGGGAATGATGAAATAAATACAATACATTAGCAAACATTAAATACATAGAATGTGATGTTAAAGGAGAAAACTTACCCTAATATAGTCCTTCTGCAGGACCTGTATGATGGCAGAACAGGTCTCAGGAATAATGATCCCCAGAGCCTGGGGGGAGATGCCTGTCAAGAACTTGAGGTCCTGCAGAGTTCTCTCTGTTGCCAAGTACCGCAACGTGACGATGAGCCTCTGCTCCAGAGTGATGGCTTGCCGCATGCAGGTGTCCTGCTTCGTAATAAAAGGGGACAGCAAAGCCAACAGACAGTGAAAAATGGGGTCCATCATCTGGAAAAAATTCCTGAAATCATCAGGGTTATTCTCCTGGATCTCACGCAGAAAAGGCATGTGAGAGAACTGGTCACGCTGGAGCAAACAATTCTTGGTCCATGAACTCCTCCCCACCCTGTTCATGGACTGGACTTGGGTCAAAGCAAGAACCCCAACACCAAGCACTCACAGCACGAACTCTACGACGAGTACGTACCCGCAACATGGCTTCAAAACGGTCGGCTGGTCAGAACGAACTAACAGAACGCACTGAAAAACAGCAAGGCCTGTGAAGAGCGAGCTGAAAATCAGAAACGAGCGGACAAGAACTCACTGAAAAACAGATACGAACTGACTACATGCACTGAAAACCAGATACAAACCCACAAGCACAAACTGAGGAGCAGTAACGGACTGAAAAGTACGAAAGCTGAAAAGTGCGAATCGTCTCTCACCAAACTTCTACTAACACGAGATAAACACGAGATTAGCAGAAGGAGCCCAAAGAGTAGCTAACTGGCTATTGAACTTCCTTTTTCTAGTGCCATTGTATGTGTTGTACGTCACCGCGTTCTTGACGGTCGGAATTTGGTGTGACCGTGTATATGCAAGACAAGCTTGAGCGGAATACCGTCGGAAAAGCCATCATACAAAATCCCGATCGTGTGTACGTGGCATAAGGTGTTCAGTAGTTCATCTGAGGATTTGCATGAATGCTTAGTGCCTTGATGTGTGAAGCGAATAGAGAATGGGAATCCCCATTGGTAAGGGATCTGGTGATGCTGTAAAATTTGAAGCAAGGGCTTCATCGCACGTCGCTTAGCTACATTTATTTGGGAAAGGTCAGCAAAGAGCTGATAGGAGTGACCTTGGAATATGAGGGACTCTTTGCTTCTGACAGCAGCCATGAGTTGCTCCTTGGTGCGAAAGAAATGAAATTATGTCACGGGGGTTGGGGGACTTTCTGGTTTGCGAGGTGTTAAACTCTGTGGATTCTATCCATTTCTTTTTGATTTAAATATTCTTTATTATTTTCTCAAATACAAAACATACATTTAGAGTTTTTACACTTTACCACAGAATAATAATTTTAAGTATGTTGCCACCCTTATAATCTCACCATGTCTATCTATGTTGAGCAGTATATTTTTGTTTTTTCTTTTCCCTTTATCCCCCTTTCCTTCTCTTTCTTACCTTTAACTATCTGCATGACACATTTCATCTATTGTCTCCAACCACAGATAGACTAGTGTTTGAGTTAGAATCGCTATATATGTGTTATTGCAGCCTGTGGAAACCAACCTCAGGGTTCTACTCTAGCCTCCCCTCCCAATCGCTCAGGGGGAACAACCCATCTTACCCAGCCAAGGCATCCACATCTTTAGAAATCTATTGAAATTACCCCGTCTAGTGAATACCACCTTTTCCCTCCACACTGTCATGTTTACAACCTTTACCCATTCTTCAGATGTCGGGGGCCTCGTTGATTGCCAATTTTGCGCAATCAATTTTCTCGCTTAAAATAGGCACCTCAGTACTACTGCTGGCTCTCTACATTCCTCCATATATCCCAAGACACATACTGTATCTTCTAATTCCAATGTGGTCCCAAAAGTTATATTTATGATGTTAAGTATCTCTGCCCAGTACCTAAACAGTTTTGGGCACCTCCACATCATATGTATAAGGTCCCCTTTCTCTTGGCACCTAGGGCACTTGGCGTCTGGTCTCCGGCCAAACATAAACAGCCTCTTAGGGATGTAGTAGGCTCTATGTACACCAAAGGACCCAGTTCTAATATCCTCCTCCACTGTTCCTTTGTAATTTCCCCCCAAATCCGTTTCCCTTCTTTCCTTATTTTTAGTGAACCTTACCCCATCAATGGTTCTACTGCATATCTGCGGATATAGGTCTGAGATAAGTCCTTTAGATATTCCTGGCTTAATTATCCTTTGAAGGAGGAGAGCCTTACTCCATTCCACTGCTTGTGTTTTGAACTGAGCATGCAGGGCATGTCTGATTTGATTAGATACCTATAAAATGAATGGTTTGGTATACCGTACTCTCTCTTTAATTCTGCAAATGTTTTCAGAGTGCTGCCTTCATACAGTTGGGCCAATTGTTTTATACCCTGCCTTTTCCATTCATTGATCTTCCCCATCAACAATAATTCTTGCAGATGTTTGTTATTCCAAAGAGGGGCATATTCTGTTACCCCCTTATACCCCATTACTGTCTTAACTATCTGCCATACTTTTATGGCCAACTTTAATGTTGGACTCCTAAGGGGAAAAGAATCTGCTTCCAACGCTTCTATTACAGTATTGTGTGGGGCTCCCAGTAGCATCATTCTGCCACTGGCATTCCCCCCTCCTGGCATAATACACCCCCCAAGTGCTGCAACTGAGCCACTAAGAAATAGCTTTGAGGGTGTGGGACAGCCATTCCCCCCTTCTTTGTTGGTAACTGCAACGTCTGAAGACTAATCCTGACCTGGCCCTTCTTCCAGATTAATTCCCTGAAAAGGGATTTTATTTTTTTAAACCATTCTTTTCATATCCAGACTGGGGAGTTATGCAGCAGATACAGCAATTGCGGCATCCACATAACTTTAATCAAATTAATTCATCCCGTCATAGACAAGTTGAGCTGCCCCAAATATCACTTTTGCGCTTAAATTTAACCAGGAGTGGGATTAAATTATCACTAATGTATTGGTTTGGGTCCCTCGTTAACCTTATGCCTAAATATTTAATCTTCTCCATCACTTTTAACTGAGGGGCTCCAAACAGTATAGGGTTTCTTAGTGGATCAACAGGCAAAAGTGCTGACTTTTCCCAGTTTATTACCAGGCTTGAAAATCGTCTAAATTCCTCAACTATATTCATTGCCACAGTTAAAGATGACTCAGTGTCGCCAAGAAAAACAAGACGTCGTCTGCATACAATGCAATCTTATCCTCCCCTGACTTCCTCTGAAACCCCAGCATACCCGTCGCTGATCTAATCGCAATTGCTAATGGCTCCATCGCAAGAGCAAAGAGCAAGGGCGATAGGGGGCACCCCTGTTTCATCTCTCTCTCAAGCTGAATCGACTCTGAATATACATTATTAATTTTTATTTTAGCACTTGGGGCATTATAAAGTGTTTTTACCCATCCAATAAAGGTGGGCCTAAATCCAAATATCTCCAGAACCCGCCAGAGATAGTCCCACTCCAGGCTATCAAACGCCTTGGCTGCATCCAAGGACAGAACAGCCCTTTAGTCCGTATTCTCCATCGGGGTCTGCAGATTCAAGTACACCCTTCTAATGTTAATGCTGGTAGATCTGTTGGGGATAAATCCAGATTGATCTGAAGATGTTTGGTGAAGATTTTGGATGCATTTATTCAACCTGGCTGCCAACACCTTTGCCAATATTTTAACATTGGAACATAATAATGATATTAGTCTATAAGAAAATGTATCCAACTGATCTTTCCCCTCTTTCTGTAATACTAATATGGTAGCCTACGTCATTGAGGAGGGCAGCCTCCCCTCTACTGCTGCCCAACCCAATGCCTTTAGCAGCTCTGGGAGCAACACTTCTCCATACTGTTTATAAATCTCTACTGGAAGTCCATCTGGCCTGGGAGACTTTTAGTTAGCCATCCTGGTGACTGCCTGTTGCAACTCCTCTAAGGTTATGGGGGCCTCCATATTACCTCTGTCCCTCTCTGAGAGGGTTAGTACTTCCATTCTCCTTAAAAAACTGACCATTTCTCCCGCCCCCTCCTCCCGCCTTGATTTATACAGATTCGTATAATATTCCCTGAATGTATCTATGATCACAGGCGTCTGAGAGGAGATCTCTCCCCCTAGCGCCCTAACCGCGGAGATTGTAGAAGGGGAGGAATTAGTTTTAACCAGAAGAGTCAGCATACAGCCCACGTTTTCCCCTTCACCAAAAGCACATTGTTTCTGGAAGAGTCGCTTGTTCTCCGCTTTCCTTGTGACCGCTATCTTATACTCCTGTTGTTTATTAAGCCACCTCCTTTGCTTCTCCAGGGTTGTATCTTCCACATACTGTTTTTCTGTCACTATCACTTCTTTCCTAATGCTCTCCTCCGACTCCATGGATTTCCTCTTATTTTTGCCACCTGCTGGATTAATAATCCCCTAAGAAAGACATTCAGGGCATCCCACATCACTTCCATCGGTGCTGTGCCTGTATTAAATGCCACAAATTCTTTTCATTTTAATGTTACCTCATCAGGTTCCCCCCATTAATTCTATCCAGAATGGGCTTATTTTCTAATCTCTCGGGGGACATTTTCCCCCTGTATTCACCGTCAGCACTAGTGGTGAGTGATCCGACACCCCCCTTGGCCAATATACTATATTTTTTACTAACAGCAGTGCTACCCCATTCCCCAGGGCCATATCTATTCTAGATAGTGTAGAGTATGAGCTGGAAAAACAGGAGTACTGCTGCCCTTTTGGATTCTGAGTTCTCCAAATGTCATACAATCCTACTTCTTCCAAAAATTGGCATAGGCAACCCTCTGACACCCTATCTGACCGTATCCCAGGTGGGAACCTATCCAGTCTCTTATTGAGAACCTCGTTAATGTCCCCCACCCCTATAACCAGTATTCCTTCTTTATCTGCCAAAAATTCCATTAACCTATATAGAATCTCCAGTTTAAAAGGAGGGGGAATATAAAGATTTGCCAACACATACGGCTTGTTCTCTATTAAGCAATACAGAAAAACGTAACAACCCAATTTATCTATACTGATCTCACTGCAGGAGAAAAGCACCCTATTCCTCACCATTATACTCACCCCCCTAGAATAAGAGGAGTAAACCGAATGGTATTGACACTGAAATTTCCTGCTACGGAATTGTGTCATGGTGTCCTTTATCAGGTGCGTCTCCTGCAGGCAGAGCAGAGTCCCACTCCGTACGTCTCCAATGTGGAAAAAACTGTGGCTCTTTTGACTGAGTCACCCAACCCCCGGACATTCCAGGAGCCTATACTGAATGTTTTAGACTGCATACAAAAAAAAAGAAAAATAGTGAAAAAAGAAAAAACAGCAAGGAGAAGTAAGGAAAAAAGTAAGGTAAAAAAAAGAAGGAGGGGTTTAAAAAAAAGGACCAACCCCCTAAGGTTACTCATTGTGTCCTAATACCTTTGTTACCATTTACACGTGATTGATCTGCAGGTGGATTCTTTTTTATCATAACTTTCAAAATTTGTGATATTGCCCAACTTTCTTCATTGGTATTTATATCCTGATCCTGTACATAAAATGTGATGCTTGTGATACCATTCCGCCCTCTCCCCCTCTCATACCCCCCTCCCCCCCCCCCCCCCCCCACTTATCCCACACCTAACTAGGCTAGCCCTAGGGGCTTTACAACTGACCATTTCCTGTTTCCCATACCAACCCATCCACTCATACCAAGTGATGTGCAAGTTTTATTATTTCACCCACCTTTTCATACTTCTCCCTCCCCCTCCCTCCTACCAACAACAAATATATAAAAAATATATTTTTCAACAAAATGCCCCACACATACATTGTGCTCTCTTCCTATGTGTAGCTCCCCACTCTGTCCCCTATCAAATTTAAACAACCTATAACTGTAAACAAACCATAAAGTCCAGAACAAACATAGCTATTTTTTCAATTTTGGTTTGACTATAAATCTGCAGCCTATAAATTCTTCTTATTATCTTCTAACCATTGTACCTCGTCAGCTGGTGAATAAAAAAACTGGGTTCCCCCAACGCCGTTACACGCAGACGTGCTGGTACAACAAAGCATACGTGATTTTATTGCGTTTAATTGCTGTAAACTCAGCTCTGCGCTTCTGTAGGTCTGGAGAGAAATCTGGGTACAGCGAGATCCTAACTCTACTATAAAGGATATTTCGCATCTCTCTAGCTCTCTGCAACAGAGTCTCTTTGTCCTTGTAGTTGAGAAGCTTCAAAAGTATTGGCCTAGGATAGCCACCCAGCAACGGGGCTCTAAAAGGGACTCTATGGGCTCTTTCTATTGCAAAGAGCGGTGAAAAGATATCCTCCCCAAACATTTCTCTGAACCATTTTCCCTATGGGGTGGGGACCCTAACTCCGCTCCGGGAGGCCCACCACCCTCACATTGTTCCTACATAGCCTATTTTCCATTTCAACCATCTTTGACACCTGTAGGCCCATTTGTTCTCTCATTACTTTAATTTTCTGTTTTAACGGGTATAACTCATCTTCAACTAAACTTAACCTCTCTTCTAGGGCAGTTGTCCTTTCCACAGTCCTTCACAATTCCTGACCAATTACAAGTAGTTCTTCCTTAATTCCCTTTAATTGATCACATAGACTGTTCAGTGAACACTTACATGCATTAACAGCGTACAATACATCTTTCATTGTTGATTCCTCCTGTGGTAGTAATCCAGAATCAGGGACTACCACAGACACAGATGCCAGGATTTCTCCCTCTAGCACCCTGTTACTCACAGTGTTTGTGTCTAGTGGTACCGTTGGCATGTGAACATGACTCTTTCTGTCCAAGGGGGCTCCTGACTGAGCTCTTGCTTATGCTTGTTGAGTCCCTTTAACTGGTGACTGCACAGGGGTGTGAGCAAACCGCTCCAGCTTGGCTGCTGCTGCTACCTGGTTCCCCTTCTCTTTTACAGAGCGTGTTGCTTGGGACCCCGCATTCTCCTGGTGTGGCTGCTACTCATGTTATGGCCGTCTTTTTAACGCCTAGCTGGACCCGCACCTCTGTGACAGGGATTCACCTGCAGTGGCTCTCCTCATCTCTAGCCAGCCTCCGGGTATCACCCCACAGTCCTCTGACAAGCCGCCCTGAGCTGTATGAGCTGGACACTGTTCTGTGCGTGTCCCGCCCTCTCTTGCGAGATCTCGTGCCCCACTGTGCATGGCTACATGGCTAATGCTGCTGCCTCCGCCACCTCTTCCTTCTCGTCTTAAGGCGAGGGGCAGACGGCACACCTCCAGCTTCACGCAGTCCCGCTCACTGCCTCCACCCACAGCATGAGCCGCACAAAGCTCACAGAGACGGGGCACACAAAGCAGACCAGACGGGACCCCTCCAGGTAGCTCAGGACCTCTGGACAGAGTGGAGAGAGAACTCACTCACAACCTCTCACTCCCACATCCAGTCACGCCCCTCACCAGAATGATCCGGAGAAAACAATTCTATCCATTTCTAATCTTTCAATCGGTATTGATGGTGACAATTCTTGGAAGAGAGCAGTTATGGTAAATTAAAGGTCAGTAATAGCCTCAGGTATACCACGTATATGGAGATTTGAGCAACGCGTTCTATTTTCAGAATCCTCAAATCGAGTTTGCAGTATAAGATTTTCATCTTTATGTGTCTCTATTTCATTATCATGAGACAGAAAATTAGTTTCAATGTCATCCATTTTATTTTCTAAGTCACCAGTCCGCTGACCTAAGTCACGGATTTCTTTAGTGAGGCTTTCAGTAATATGGTCGGAGGCCTGCCTTAAGGCTTTCTGAAGCATTTTTTCTATTTGTCTAATTATATTTGGGTGTAAGGTATCTGCCTGTTTTCCCTGGGAGGTGGCGCTGTGTTCACAGTCAGTATCATAATCTTCCTGAGGTAAATGTAGCTGCTTGTCAGTGTGAGATGTGACTGTGTGAGGAGAGTGAGACAGTGTCATTTTACAGGAGCCTCTGGGCACTATGTTTTTGGGATTCTTAGGCTTAATTTTGCCGTGGGTGGCTCCCAAAACCATTTTGAAATGTTCCCAGGTTGCTGAGGAGGCTTAGGGTAATGATTTTATAGTATTTAGCCTGTTGTTCGGGTGTCCGTTAGAGCCGTGGAGTCCCTAAAAAAGCAGAGCTTCAGAGGAACATATCTGTCGTCGTCAGCTCCGCGCATGTGCCCCTGGCTCAAATTGTTGTCATATGTCCATATTTAGGTTTCTATGCATTACTGTTGAGAGAACTGATCCAAAAAAGCAGAAAATACTCAAAATTGTCTATTAGATTTTTACATTCCTTAAATACCACAAGCCTGGACCACTACTTAATTACCACATACATTTAATTATTTATTTCCTTCTGTGAAATGAGTTTAACTCCTTTTCAATACCACAAAACATTACAGAGACTTGACAGTTTCAGGATCGCATGCAATATTTAGGGAAAATGTGTCCGTGCACCTAAATACTGCATGCAAGATGCTTTTGTGAATGGAGCCCAGTGGTCCTCAGTCCCTGACTGGATCTATGTGTACACACATGGCAGGTTATACACTATAATCTCTGGGGTTGATTTAGTAAAACTGGAGAGTGCAAAATTTGGTGCATCTGTGCATGGTAGCCAATCAACTTCTAACTTCAGCTTGTTCAATTACGCTGTCAGAACATTTGGAGTTAAAAGAATTTATATTCATATATATATAGGCCTTTATATTGTATATTTTTCAAATGAACATGAGAGGAGCCATTTTGGCTCTAAAGTTGAATCAGAGTTCATAGCCCATGAATAGGCATTGTTGCAAAAGTTGCTTTATGTCTTGAGACTGTGTAAAAATACCAGTATCCCAGGTTATATATCTTTTGTCTTTGACACTTATAGATAAGGGGAGTTGGTAAAAACTTACACAGCCTGCAAAACTAAATAGTATTTTCAGAATAAACCACGTAACAAAAAGGGCTTATCCACAAATGATATATTTTAAATAATAATGTTTCTTTTATACATCTTTACAATGTATCTTTATTAGGTAACATTATATAAACCTGTTTACTACATCTATATTATTATAAGGTTGCAAATATGGTATCTTATTTAGGAAACCATTCATGAATACCTGTTAGGCTTATCGTAAGAATACTGACATCACTTTCATGGCATTTACAACCCTAGTTAATTGTGTGGGGTATATTTTCTCATACACATATATTTTAAGAAGCGCCAGGATGGCTGGGGATATTGACACTTGATTGTCAACCATTAGACAATTAGTGGTGTTTTGCTAAGCCAAGGTCAGAAGTTTATGTCAATCACATTAAAAGTAATTTCTGATCCAACACCGCCCCTAAGAGGCTGAAATTGGTAATTATTCAAAATGGCGTTGGTCTTGGTTGTCAAGGTTACATATAAACTCCATCGTCATATGACATCATCCATTATATAGTAATGAGACCCACACCCACTTTTGGGGCGAGATAAAAAGGAGAGACAGATAGCAAAGAGGGGGGCTATGGGAAGAGAGCTATGGGAAGATCTGGAGGAGCTCTGAGGACGACTGAACAGGTCTGTCTCTAAGGTGGAAAGAAGTCTCTTTTGGGACTTTGCTTCTCAAACTGACAGAATTCTTAAAGACCTGGAAAAGTATTAATCTTTCCAATGTATACCTTTTTAGGTAATTGAAGTTTGGTTGAGCATATGCTTGACTAATCCAATCCATTGTTAGTTCTGCTTTGGAGTGAAGTGAATTCTAACTGCAGTATGAATTTGTTTTGCTTCTAAACCAAGGGAGATACATATATATTGTTATATCTCATAATACTGACTTCAAAGTTTTAGAATTGGATTGGTTATAGTATGTGTTAAACCATTGATTCATTCTAAATCTAAAATATAAGCTTTGATTAAATTATCAAGCTGTGCACAATATAACAATTTTGTTTGTGCATTTAAGAGTGTAAAAAGAAGGTCTGTTGGTTTTGAGAAGAGATCACATCATAGTATTAAGGTAAACAATATTTGTTTACACAAGTCCGTGAAGTCACGGAAGGCTATTCACAAGTTACCAGGTTTAAAATGTACAAGTATCATTTAAGTATTGAAATATGGTATTTTGTTATAAGAAATTGAATAAGAGAACTGTGAATATTATCTGAACCATCATTTATCTTTGATATGTAGAAGTATATCCATTTATTTGTTTTATCACGAAATATACCTGATATTATTTTGCACTGTATTTTAAGTTAATAAATATATATTTTTAAAAATATATTTTTAAGCAACATCATTTGTATCACTTGTCTTCAAAATAGCACGGATAAACGAACTTGAATTTCTTGTTGGTATTGGTAGAAAATTGTAAATCTCCCAAATCAAAGATTTGCATATTTTCATAATTACAATACTGTTTTATTATTTCAGTATAAACATTCTGACAACGCTTTGAGAAAAAAAACCTGGAAGCTGATTGGTTTCTATGCAGAGCTACACCAGATTTTGCACTTTCCAGTTTTAGGAAATCAGCCCCACTCACTCTGGATCTGTGTGTACACGTGTCAGGATATTTTTAATTGATCCTTTAGATTTTTGCAAGACCTATGCAGAGCACAGTCATTATGGAGTATGTTGTGGGTGCAAGCACTGCAGACTGTGTACAGTGAATACTGTATGTAAGTTTAGACTCTATTAAACCATGTTCCTTTAGGTTGGCCATACATTTTTTTTTCGATCAGCCAGCCGGCTGAAATTAAAAAAATTCAGGATTCCACACATTCAAGATGGATGAGAAAATCCTCCCTGATGTGTCATTGTATTCAGACAGCAGGACTCCTCCGCCGTAAGAGTACACTGATCACATAGCTCCCAACTGTCCCTGGTTTGGAGGGACTGTCCCTGATTTGGCACAAAGCCCCTCTGTGCCTCTTTCCTCCTCATTTGTCCCTCATTTTGATCTGATCTATATAGTTGTATATAAAATGCACTTTTTATCTTTCAAGTCTTTTCCAGTGCTAAACATTTCATCCAATTTCTAAATTGCTGCATTTGTAAATTTCAAAGGCCAGTATAAATTAACAGTAATGGTAAAAAAAAGCACTTATGAGTTTAACCAATCATTTTTTTTTATAATTCTCCTTTATGGGGGCATGGCAGGGGGTGTGTCCTATGCCTACATACTTTTGCGAATTGGTGTCCCTTGTTTCCATCCCAAAAGTTTGGGAGGTATGTAATCAGTGTGGCAGCCAATTTTCTGCATGCCCTGATTGAGCAGAAGGTTTCCAACAAGCCCGTTCATGAAAAGTCAATAGATGGACTTCTCATGAATGGGAACGGCCATATGTGAATTCAAACTCAGCTGGTTCCTACTAGAGCATACTACTACACCGAAGCTCTGCTTGTCAGGCTCCGTTCCCCGGAGCCCGACAGAAAATTCAAAAAGTACAAAATACATAACACATACAGTACACTGTATTCTTACAGATTACATTTCTGTATCAAATCATTTCATCTCCCTTTTGTCCCTAGTGCTTTGTCCAGTGCCCTGCATGCACTTTTATATTATATATACTGTTCTTTCTGCCTGGAAACTGGAGATTGTCCATGTCAACCAAAAAGTGTCCCTTTACATCAAAAGTGGTTTTAGACCAGCTAGAAAACAGCGATAGTAAATTTGAACACTTGCAGAATTGAGCGATAGTGAATCGTGGAGAAATTAATTTTATTATTATTATTTTTTATAATTATTTATAGTTATTTATTATATTATAATTTATGATTTCATGTTTCAAACTTTATCATACCCGGAATGTCTACTAGACTCTTGTTTGGACAGATTTAAGTGAGTTATTCCCAAGAATTACAGGCCTACAATATAAAACGCCAAATTTTTATGCAAAACAATGTACCGCCTTGAGATTCAAAAATCTGACATAATCGCCAGGGAGGTTAACCAGTTGCCGACCGCCGCACGACTATATACGTCGACAGAGCGGCACGGGCAGGCAAAAGGACTTACAGGTACGTCCTTGCCTGCCCGCGGGTGGGGGGTCCGATCGGACCCCCCCCCGGTGCCAGCGGCGGTCGGATCGAGGTCAGGGTCGATCAAAGGTGAGGGGGAGGCCACTCATTCGTGGCCCCCCCCTCGCGATCGCTCCTGGCCAATGACAAGCTTCCTCGGCTTCTGTGAATGTAAACAGAAGCAGAGGAAGTGATGTAATCTCTCCTCGAGTCGGTCTTTTCGTCCGGCGCCGAGGAGAGAAGACATCCAAGTAAGTGCACCAACACTACACATACAGTAGAACACGCAGGCACACTTGTCACCCCCCTGTCACCCCCCGATCACCCCCTGATCACCCCCCTGTACCCCCTGTCACTCTGACACCAATAGCAGGTTTTTTTTTTTTCTGATTTATTGCATTGGTGTCAGTTTGTGTCAGTTACAAGTGTTAGGGCAGTTAGGTTAGCCCCCTTTAGGTCTAGGGTACCCCCCTTTAGGTCCAGGGTACCCCCCTAACCCCCCTAATAAAGTTTTAACCCCGTGATCACCCCCCGTCGCCAGTGTCACTAAGCGATCGTTTTTCTGATCGCTGTATTAGTGACACAGGTGACGCTAGTTAGGGAGGTAAGTATATAGGTTCGCTGTCAGTGTTTTATAGCGACAGGGACCCCCATATACTACCTACTAAAGGTTTTAACCCCTTGATTGCCCCCTAGTTAACCCTTTCACCAGCGATCACCATATAATTGTTACAGGTGACGCTGGTTAGTTGGTTTGTTTTTTGTAGTTTATTGTAGTTTATTACAGTTTTAGGGCACCCGCCGTTTATTACCCTATAAAGGTTTAACCCCCTAATTGCCCGGCGGTGATAGAAGTTAAGTTTTTAGGGTCAGATAAGGTCTGCGTCGCCCCAGGCAGCGTCAGGTTAGCGCCAGTACCGCTAAAACCCACGCACGCAGCATACACCTCCCTTAGTGCTATAGTATCTGAACGGATCGATATCTGATCCGATCACATCTATACTCCCCAGCAGTTTAGGGTCCCCCAAAAAAACGCAGTGTTAGTGGGATCAGCCCAGATACCTGCTAGCACCTGCGTTTTGCTCCTCGGCCCAGCCCAGCCCAGCCCACCCAAGTGCAGTATCGATCGATAACTGTCACAAAACACTAAGCACACATAACTGTAGCGTTCGCAGAGTCAGGCCTGATCCCTGCGATCGCTAACAGTTTTTTGGTAGCGGTTTGAATCAGTCGCTGACAGTCAGGAGCTTTTTTGCCTGTGAGTCTCACTAGTGTACCCCTAAATTTAGAGGCCAAAATGGCAAATCGAAGGTACACTAGTGAAGAGGCCTACACGTTTCTGAGTATGACAGATAGTGAAGAGGAAGTCACTCATCTGTCAAGTTCAGGCTCAGAATACGAACCTGTAGAGGACAGCGGCTCCATGACAGATAGCTCTGACGACGGAGTTGTGGTCCCTGCTAGGGTCAGGCGTACCAGACCCCGATCTTCTTCTTCTGTCCTTGAAGTGCAAGAACCGCAGGGCTCTCGTAGGGAGCAGAGAGGTACTAGTGCCGCTACTCCTTCTGGTGAACTGGCAAGCACCAACGGCCTAGTACACCCTGGTCGTACATCCAGCACTGCAGTATCACGTGGTGACGTGGCGAGTCCCATAAGTGCAGTTCAAGCTGGCGAGGTGGCAAGCACAACTAGTGTCCCGCTGCCACCAATAAGACAAAGACAGGCCCGTCGTGCCCATAGTGCCCTTCCTGCTGCATTCGCCAATCCGAATTGGGTACCCACCACTTCTGCAGCACCCGTACTTCCCCCTTTCACTGGCCAACCCGGAATTCAGGTGGAAACAGTTGACTTTATGCCACTGGATTTTTATTCACTGTTTTTCACCGAAGATCTCTATAGATCTATTGTGGACCAAAGCAATTTGTACGCTGGTCAACACATCGCCGCTAATCCCCAGTCCTCCCTTGCCAGAGATTGGAGACCAATTACGGTCTCCGAATTTAAGATCTTTCTGGGCCTTTCCCTCAACATGGGCATAACCAAAAAGAGTGAGTTGCGGTCATATTGGTCCACTGACCCAATTCACCATATGCCCGTGTTCTCTGCCTCCATGACCAGGGCACGATACGAGCAGATTTTGCGGTTCATGCACTTCAATGACAATGAACTCTGTCGTCCTCGTGGAGACCCTGCATACGATCGGCTCTACAAAATTCGGCCCCTCGTAAACCACTTCAACCAACGTTTTGCAGACTTGTTTACCCCCCATCAAGTTGTCTGCGTTGATGAGTCCCTGATTAAGTTTTCTGGCCGCTTGTCCTTCAAACAGTACCTTCCCAGCAAGCGTGCCAGATACGGGGTCAAGATGTATAAGCTCTGTGACAGGGCCACAGGCTATACATGTAGATTTATGGTTTACGAGGGCAAAGATAGTCACGTAGAGCCGATCAACTGCCCTGACTACATAGGAAGCGCTGGCAAGATAGTGTGGGACTTGGTGTCACCCTTATTCGGAAAGGGGTACCACTTGTACGTGGACAATTATTATACGAGCGTGCCACTTTTTAGTCACTTGTTTGATCAGCAGATTGGAGCATGTGGCACCGTGCGACCTAATCGCCGGGGCTTTCCCCAGCGGCTTGTAGAGTCCCGTCTTAGGCTGGGGGAGAGAGCCTGCTTGAAGTATAATAATTTGCTCGCTATGAAGTGGAGGGATAAGAAGAATGTTTTCGTTCTCACCTCCCTTCATGCAGACACGACGACCCAAATTACTACGGCGACTGGTGTTGTGGAGAAACCCCTCTGTGTCCACGAATACAACCTTAATATGGGAGGGGTGGACCTCAACGACCAGTTGTTGGCGCCGTACCTAATTGCCCGTAAGGCCAGACGCTGGTACAAAAAAGTGTCTGTTTATTTATTTCAATTGGCTTTGCTGAACGCTCATGTGCTATACAGAGCTTCAGGACGGACTGGATCCTTCCTTAAATTCCAGGAAGAGATCGTGAGAGCCCTTCTGTTTCCAGACGGTGCTCCACCTCACCTTCCCAATCCAAATGCAGTAGGCCGGCTGCATGAGAGGCATTTTCCTTATGTCCTCGAGAGTACCCCTACCCAACGAGCCCCCCAAAGAAAATGTCGTGTCTGCAGAAAGCGCGGATTTAGGCGTGACACCCGGTATTATTGTCCCTCCTGTCCTGGCAATCCTGGTCTTTGCATTGGTGAATGTTTTGAACGCTACCATACACTAGTTGAGTATTAGCGTAGGGTACAGCACTGCACAGACTAGGACACACTTCCACAGGGTCTCCCAAGATGCCATCGCATTTTGAGAGACCCAAACCTGGAACCGTTACAGTTTTAAAAGTTACAGTTATAAAAAAAAAAAAAGTAAAAAAAAAAAAAGTAAAAAAAAAAAAAATACACAAAAAAAATATAAAATAAAAAAAACAAAAATAGTTGTCGTTTTATTGTTCTCTCTCTCTCTATTTTCTCTCTATTGTTCTGCTCTTTTTTACTGTATTCTATTCTGCATTGTTTTATTGTTATGTTTTATCATGTTTGCTTTTCAGGTATGTAATTTTTTTTATAGTTTACTGTGTTTTAAACATTTTTTTGTTTTCAGGTACGCCATTCAGCTGCAGCGCGGATTTATTTATCTTGACAGCAACAGCGTTTGCTCCCACGATACATAAAGCCGTGACTCCATCGCTGTCGGAGGTGATTTCACCACCACAGTTACATACTTCAGCATATATGCCGAAGCGTGGGGGCAGAAGTGGGTGGAGGAGCGATTTGCTCCTGCCTTTTGCGGGAGGATGCCCCCATGCTTCAGCATATATATATTTTAGGTAGGCACAGGTTGCGTTAAATGTTTTATTTTTTACTATGGTTTTTTTTGTATTTGCTTTGCAGGTATGGTAAGTATTACTGTTATACTGTAATGTTACTTTGTTTTTTGTTAACCATCATTTGCTTAGCAGGTACGCCATTCAGTTGCAGCGCGGATTTATTTATCTTGACAGCAACAGCGTTTGCTCCCACGATACATAAAGCCGTGACTCCAGCGCTGTCGGAGGTGATTTCACCACCACAGTTACATACTTCAGCATATATGCCGAAGTGTGGGGGCAGAAGTGGGTGGAGGAGCGATTTGCTCCTGCCTTTTGCGGGAGGATGCCCCCATGCTTCGGCATATATAAATGGTGCATGTATGCCCATCATTAGAAGTGGGTGGATGAAGGGAGGTATTCTAATGGTGGGCATACCCACCGATCAATATCTTTTTTTCGTTCAGCCCACAGGCTGCATGAAAAAAAAGTTTACAATATATGCCCAACAAGGACCAGCAACGTACTGGTATGTTGCTGGACTTTGAGTGGTTATACCAGAATGATGCCTGCAGGTTTAGGTATCATCTTGGTATCATTCTTTTCAGCCAGCGGTTGGCTTTCATGTAAAAGCAATCCTAGCGGCTAATTAGCCTCTAGACTGCTTTTACAAGCAGTGGGAGGAAATGCCCCCCCCCCCACCGTCTTCCATGTTTTTCTCTGGCTCTCCTGTCCCAACAGGGAACCTGAGAATGCAGCCAGTGATTCGGCCAGCTGACCATAGAGCTGATCAGAGACCAGAATGGCTCCAAACATCTCTATGGCCTAAGAATCCGGAAGCTACGAGCATTTCATGACTTAGATTTCGCCAGATGTAAACAGCGCCATTGGGAAATTGGGAAAGCATTTTATCACACCGATCTTGGTGTGGTCAGATGCTTTGAGGGCAGAGGAGAGATCTAGGGTCTAATAGACCCCAATTTTTTCAAAAAAGAGTACCTGTCACTACCTATTGCTATCATAGGGGATATTTACATTCCCTGAGATAACAATAAAAATGATTTAAAAAAAATAAAAATGAAAGGAACAGTTTAAAAATAAGATAAAAAATCAAAAAATTAATTAAAAAAAAAAAAAAAAAAAAGCACCCCTGTCCCCCCCTGCTCTCGCGCAAAGGCGAACGCAAGCGTTGGTCTGGCGTCAAATGTAAACAGCAATTGCACCATGCATGTGAGGTATCACCGCGAAGGTCAGATCGAGGGCAGTAATTTTTGCAGTAGACCTCCTCTGTAAATCTAAAGTGGTAAGCTGTAAAGGCATTTAAAGGCTTTTAAAAATGTATTTAGTTTGTCGCCACTGCACGTTTGTGCGCAATTTTAAAACATGTCATGTTTGGTATCCATGTACTCGGCCTAAGATCATCTTTTTTATTTCATCAAACATTTGGGCAATATAGTGTGTTTTAGTGCATTAAAATTTAAAAAAGTGTGTTTTTTCCCCAAAAAATGCGTTTGAAAAATCGCTGCGCAAATACTGTGTGAAAAAAAAAAATGAAACACCCACCATTTTAATCTGTAGGGCATTTGCTTTAAAAAAATATATAATGTTTGGGGGTTCAAAGTAATTTTCTTGCAAAAAAAAATAATTTTTTCATGTAAACAAAAAGTGTCAGAAAGGGCTTTGTCTTCCAGTGGTTAGAAGAGTGGGTGATGTGTGACATAAGCTTCTAAATGTTGTGCATAAAATGCCAGGACAGTTCAAAACCCCCCCAAATGACCCCATTTTGGAAAGTAGACACCCCAAGCTATTTGCTGAGAGGCATGTCGAGTCCATGGAATATTTTATATTGTGACACAAGTTGCGGGAAAAAGACAAATTATTATTTTTTTTTTTTTTTTTTGCACAAAGTTGTCACTAAATGATATATTGCTCAAACATGCCATGGGAATATGTGAAATTACACCCCAAAATACATTCTGTTGCCTCTCCTGAGTACGGGGATACCACATGTGTGAGACTTTTTGGGAGCCTAACCGCATAGGGGACCCCGAAAACCAAGCACCGCCTTCAGGCTTTCTAAGGGCGTAAATTTTTGATTTCACTCTTCACTGCCTATCACAGTTTCGGAGGCCATGTAATACCCAGATGGCACAAACCCCCCCCAAATGACCCCATTTTGGAAAATAGACACCCAAAGCTATTTGCTGAGAGGTATAGTGAGTATTTTGCAGACCTCACTTTTTGTCACAAACTTTTGAAAATTGAAAAAAGAAAAAAAAAAATAAGTTTTTCTTGTCTTTCTTCATTTTCAAAAACAAATGAGAGCTGCAAAATACTCACCATGCCTCTCAGCAAATAGCTTGGGGTGTCTACTTTCCAAAATGGGGTCATTTTGGGGCGGTTTTGTGCTGTCTTGGCATTTTATGGCCTTCAAAACTGTGATGGGTAGTAAGGAGTGAAATCAAAAATTAACGCTCTTAGAAATCCTGAAGGTGGTGATTGGATTTCGGGGCCCCGTATGAAGCTAGGCTCCCAAAAAGTGCCACTCATGTGGTATCCCCGTACTCAGGAGAAGCAGCAGAATGTATTTTGGGGTGTAATTCCACATATGCCCATGGCATGTTTGAGCAATATATCATTTAGTGACAACTTTGTGCAAAAAAAAAAAAAAAAATTGTCACTTTCCCGCAACTTGTGTCAAAATATAAAATATTCCATGTACTCATCATGCCTCTCAGCAAATAGCTTGGGGTGTCTTCTTTCCAAAATGGGGTCATTTGGGGGGGTTTTGTGCCATCTGGGCATTTTATGGCCTTCAAAAATGTGATAGGTAGTGAGGAGTGAAATCACAACTTTACGCCCTTAGAAATCCTGAAGGCGGTGCTGGGTTTTCGGGGCCCCGTACGCGGCTAGGCTCCCAAAAAGTCCCACACATGTGGTATCCCCATACTCAGGAGAATCAGCAGAATGTATTTTGGGGTGCAATTCCACATAAGCCCATAGCCTGTGTGAGCAATATATCATTTAGTGACAACTTTGTGCAAAAAAAAAAAAAAATTGTCACTTTCCCGCAACTTGTGTCAAAAAATAAAATATTCCATGGACTCAACATGCCTCTCAGCAAATAGCTTGGGGTGTCTACTTTCCAAAATGGGGTCATTTGGGGGGGGGTTTGTGCCATCTTGGCATTTTATGGCCTTCAAAACTGTGATAGGTAGTGAGGAGTAAAATCAAAAATTTATGCCCTTAGAAATCCTGAAGGCGGTGCTTGGTTTTTGGGGCCCCGTACGCGGCTAGGCTCCCAAAAAGTCCCACACATGTGGTATCCCTGTACTCAGGAGAAGCAGCAGAATGTATTTTGGGGTGTAATTCCACATATGCCCATGGCATGTTTGAGCAGTATATCATTTAATGACAACTTTGTGCAAAAAAAAAAAAAAAATTGTCACTTTCCTGCAACTTGTGTCCAAATATAAAATATTCCATGGACTCAACATGCCTCTCAGCAAATAGCTTGGGGTGTCTACTTTCCAAAATGGGGTCATTTGGGGGGGGGGTTTGTGCCATCTTGGCATTTTATGGCCTTCAAAACTGTGATAGGTAGTGGGGAGTAAAATCAAAAATTTATGCCCTTTGAAATCCTGAAGGCGGTGCTTGGTTTTCGGGGCCCCGTACGCGGCTAGGCTCCCAAAAAGTCCCACACATGTGGTATCCCCGTACTCAGGAGAAGCAGCAGAATGTATTTTGGGGTGTAATTCCACATATGCCCATGGCATGTTTGAGCAATATATCATTTAGTGACAACTTTGTGAAAAAAAAAAAAAAAAATTGTCACTTTCCCGCAACTTGTGTCCAAATATAAAATATTCCATGGACTTAACATGCCTCTCAGCAAATAGCTTGGGGTGTCTACTTTCCAAAATGGGGTCATTTGGGGGGGGTTTGTGCCATCCTGGCATTTTATGGCCTTCAAAACTGTGATAGGTAGTGAGGAGTAAAATCAAAAATGTATGCCCTTTGAAATCCTGAAGGCGGTGCTTGGTTTTCGGGGCCCCGTACGCGGCTGGGCTCCCAAAAAGTCCCACACATTTGGTATCCCCGTACTCAGGAGAAGCAGCTGAATGTATTTTGGGGTGCAATTCCACATATGCCCATGGCCTGTGTGAGCAATATATCATTTAGTGACAACTTTTTGTAATTTTTTTTTTTTTTTTTTGTCATTATTCAATCACTTGGGACAAAAAAAAAAAATATTCAATGGGTTCAACATGCCTCTCAGCAATTTCCTTGGGGTGTCTACTTTCCAAAATGGGGTCATTTGGGGGGGTTTTGTACTGCCCTGCCATTTTAGCACCTCATGAAATGACATAGACAGTCATAAACTAAAAGCTGTGTAAATTCCAGAAAATGTACCCTAGTTTGTAGGCGCTATAACTTTTGCGCAAACCAATAAATATACGCTTATTGACATTTTTTTTACCAAAGACATGTGGCCGAATACATTTTGGCCTAAATGTATGACTAAAATTGATTTTAATGGATTTTTTTTATAACAAAAAGTAGAAAATATCATTTTTTTTCAAAATTTTCGGTCTTTTTCCATTTATAGCACAAAAAATAAAAGCGGCAGAGGTGATCAAATACCATCAAAATAAAGCTCTATTTGTGGGAAGAAAAGGACGCAAATTTCGTTTGGGTACAGCATTGCATGACCGCGCAATTAGCAGTTAAAGCGACGCAGTGCCAAATTGTAAAAAGTGCTCTGGTCAGGAAGGGGGTAAATCCTTCCGGGGCTGAAGTGGTTAAACAATGCCCAGTTCTCAGTGCAATTTAGCCATGCCCATTCCTGCCCAGATGTGTCACATATCTTTCCCATCGCTCATTATTAAGTTACAAAGTTGGAAGGTATTGTATAGTGTAAGCAACTCTAATTTCATCATAGTTAGTTAAATATGTAATTAAAGGAGAAGTATGGCCAAGTTTGTTTTGGCCATACTTCTCTTGGGGATCATAGGAATGCACTTACAGTGCCTTCCAAAAGTATTCACCCCCCTTGGCATTTTTCGTGTTTTGTTGCCTCACAACCTGGAATTAACATGGATTGTTTGAGGATTTGCATCATTTAATTTACAGAACATGCCCACAGCATTGAAGATGTTTTTTTTTATTGTGAAGCAAACAACAAATAGGACAAAATAACAGAAAAAGTCAATGTGCATAACTATTCACCCCCCTAGAGGCAATACTTTGTAGAAACACCTTTTGTGGTTATCACAGCTCCAAGTCGCTTTGGATAAGTCTTTATGAGCTTGCTACATCTTACCACTGGGATTTTTGCCCATTCCTCCTTGCAAAACTGCTCCAGCTCCCTCAAGTTGGATGGTTTGTGCTTGTGAACAGCAATCTTTAAGTCTGACCACAGATTTTCTATTGGATTGAGGTCTGGGCTTTGACTAGGCCATTCTAACACATTTACATGTTTCCCCTTAAACCACTCAAGTGTTGCTTTAGCAGTGTGTGTTTAGGGTCATTGTCCTGGTGAACCTCCATCCTAGCCTCAAATCACACACAGAGTGGTACAGGTTTTGCCTGTATTTATCACCATCCATCTTTCCCTCAACTCTGACCAGTTTCCCAGTCCTGACTGCTGAAAAACATCCCCACAGCATGATGCTGCCACCACCATGTTTCTCTGTAGGGATGGTGTTCTTTGGGTGATTTTTATTTTTATTTATTTTAGGTACTTATACAGCGCTGTCAATTTACGCAGCGCTTTACATATACATAGTACATTCACATCAGTCCCTACCCTCAAGGAGCTTACAATCTAAGGTCCCTAATTCACATTCATACATACTAGGGACAATTTAGACAGGATCCAATTGACCTACCAGCATGTCTTTGGAGTGTGGGAGGAAACCGGAGTACCCAGAGGAAACCCACGCAGGCACAGGGAGAACATGCAAACTCCAGGCAGGTAGTGTCGTGGTTGGGATTCGAACCAGCGACCCTTCTTACTGCTAGGCGAAAGTGCTACCCACTACACCACTGTGCTGCCCGGGTGATGTGATGTGTTGGGTTTGCGCCAGACATAGCGTTTTCTTTGATGGCCAAAAAGTTCAATTTTGCAAGCGCAGTTGCTTCAGAGCTTAGTAAATGAGGTAAGGCTTTACTTTGCAATGAGTACCCAATCACGTGCAAGGAAAATAAAAAAAACAGCATTTTTGCTTGCACATGATTGGATGATGGAAATCAGCAGAGCTTCTGCTTATTTACTAAGCTCTGGAGTAACTGCACTGTTCAAAGTGCACAGTCTATTTTCCATTAGTAAATCAACCCCATTGTGTTTTTTTCCCCAATAAACTGGTATTAACCCCTTAGCAGCATCTAATAAATGGGGGATAATACTCTTCTTATAAGCTTCTATAGAACTGTACAGGGTCATCAGGAATTAACACTATAGTCATTTCAGATATCCATTTCCTAATCTCAGTCCATTACGGCCTAATCTTAGGTCAATACCACTAAACATCAGAATGGGATACTTGTAAGCCACAACCTTATCAACTCCTTTCCGAAACTGAAGGATACGTTGCATTCAGCTAACATCTTGGGCACCCTGTACCACCTTGCTAATAGTTTATAATTAATCTCTTGTATTTTAGTACCATTAGAAGTGGTATGTACTAATCTCAACATCTTACGTTTCTGTGGGTCTAAAAAAGAGCACTCCAGCTCTGTCTCCCGTTCCCTAAAATATCTAAGACCTGTAAAAGTGTCATGTTGATTCAATGGTTTATGAGATAGCTAGCAATCTCTGTCTGTGGACTGCTTGAACCATAAGTATTCAAAGCCGGTAAGAAAATACCCCTCAAGTGTGTAGTACTAAAGTGAAGTAATTACTGGTATTTCCAGGCATCGAATTGGAACCTACCATATGCTCCTTTATTTTACCCCAAACGGCACATTCTCCTAACTTACAAAAACTTAAGACAGCTAGTATTTGCATCCGTAACACAAGACCCAAAAAAGGACAGGGATTCACCCGAGGTTAACCAACAGAAACCACCTAAATTTAACAAGGCACCAAACTCCTTTAAATCTGCCATTAAATTGGGTAGGGATATCACTGGTTTGGAGTTATAGAATAAGATGTCGTCCATATACGTGAATAATTTATGCTCTACAGAACTCACAGTGAAACCATTAATATTTGCATTCTCCCTAAACTTGCGCAACAGTGTTTCTATAAGCAAGACAAACAACAGGGGTGACAGGACATGCCTGCCGAGTGCCGTTCTTTATCATGTATGGGGAAGAAAGGGTGCCATTAACCCTGACCCTAGCCATGGGCTTCTCCATATAAGGCCATAATCCAACCTAACATTTTAGGGCCCCAGCCTAAGGCAATTAGGGTCTCTTCTAAAAATACCCAGTCTACTCTGTCAAATGTTTTTTTCAGCGTCTGTAGACAGGAGTAAACTGGTAGGACATATTGGTTGAACAAAGACCCACTGGGTCAGATGAAGAGTCCTTACTGAACTGTCTGTGGCTTCCCTACCCATAATAATGATCTTTGAATGCTTTGTTCTCAGTCTTAAAACCCAGCAAGGGAAAGCTGCAGCATCAGATCAACGCTGCAGCCATCTAGGTCAGTCTGTATATTTTTTTGGAAACCCACATTTCTCTTTTAAGCTTATATCTGTGTGGACAACTGTGTTAGAGTAGATTTAGACATGCATCTTAATTTCCCTTGCATCTGAAGCCCAATACACATTCAGATCTTACTTACAGGAAGTGAAGAAGCAATGCAAGGCCTCCCCACCGCTTGTTTTAACCCCATTATTGCTGAAAACGCGGCACTACCGCTTGCATTGCCTTGAACGTGTAGGGTTTGGTGGGCATGCGCTCGCAGATTTCTACAATTCAGATGAACTTTGCCATGGCTGCAAAGCAACACTGCTGCAGCATTAACTTTCTATTGCAGCTCAAGGGGGGTGGTTGTTGGGTGGCAAAAACACAGCTCAACCATGCATTTTTGTTGTCCCCCAGCTGCAAGTCTAAACAAAGACTAATGTTTAATAAACCCTTGTTTTTTAATTTGTGTTATTTATTATGTACACTGAGGCAGCTGTATTTGCTTATTCTATACTGATTCTATATTATGTACAGTACAATATTGTGCTTCCTGGTTAGTGTGCAGTATTGTGAATTTGCTTTGCAACTCTCTAATTTTCATGGAAAACTGAGCAGGATTCTGTCAATATTCATTTGTTAAAAGCAATGAGGAGAATTTACCTAAATTGGAACAGACAGAATCTGGAGCAGTTGTACGTGGCAATCACTTCTTCTATCTTTTATTTTCAAAGCTTAACTGAACTACGTAAAGATAGAAGCTGATTGGTTTCCATGCACAGCTGCTCGAGATTTTGTCCGCTCCAGTTTTGATACATTTCCCCCGGTATACTTTTAAAGTTTATTTTAATGGAAAATGGTTTACGAGTATGCGTAACTGTACCATCTGACTGACAGATAGGTGCCAAATAATCATAGTCAATACAGATAAGCACCTTAAAGCGGAGTACCGCTGAAAAAAAAAATTCAAAGTCAGCAGCTACAAATACTGCAGCTGCTGACTTTTAAAATAAGGACACTTACTGGCCTTGCGGCTTCATAGCCTGGTTCCCTACTACGCATGCGTGAGTCACAATGCGCATTCTGAATGGTCCCTGCTGTCTTCTGGGACCTGTGTGTCTCCCAGAAGACAGCGGGGGGGGGGGGCGGAGGAGGGGCAGGACATGGCATAGTTTGCCGCGGAAGTTTCGCTGGAAGTGGGAGCAGATACCTGGATTAGACAGGTATCTGATCCCCCTTGAAGGGTTCCAAATGTAACACCGGAGGGGGAGGAACCGGATCAGCGAAAGTTCAATGGGTGGAACTCCGCTTTAACAATAGACGTGAGGTGACATTGTCTTTGGATGGTTCTCGATCCAGTCAAAGTAACAGAAGATTGGCAGGGCAACGTCTTCAGCATTCCAGCACCCGACACTGTAAGAAACAAGAAATGACAGGTGGAGTGATTTCTACCCAACACTAGAAGTATAGTCCCAGCCAATAAGTAGAGGCAGCAATGCGGGAGTTTGTGCATATTTAAGTAAACCATTGACCTACTATGCTGGGGATGTCTTATTATAGCCTAATCCTGCCACCAACCACCAATGCTAGGTTGGAGGGTCCTTATTTCAGCCTAAACCTACCTCTGACCACCAATGAAAGGTTGGGGGGTTCTTTTTACAGCCTAAGCCTTCCACTGACAAGCCAATGCTGGTGGGTTTCTTATTACAGCCTAAAGCTGACCATACACACTTTTTTTCCGATCAGCTAGCAGACTGAAGGAAAAAAAAAGGGTTAGGCTCCCCCGTTCTGGGACATTGTATTCTGAAAGCAGAACCTGCCATTGTCAGCACGTATGGGAAATTGAAATGCTAAATTCACCATCTCTGCATACAATTACAACTTCAAGTGCACGTGAAGTTTAATTTCAATATTATTACTGAAAATAATTTTGACGTATGGGTAAGGCGTAAAAGAATAAAATAAAAAAAATAATGTGGTGGACGTGCCCTGTTGCATGACAATTTTGGACCACATTTTTTTGCATGGCTTCTATTTTGATTAATACTACCTTAGACCCTGGCCCATCTCTTGTGCTGCTGAACCACAAGACCCCAAATTGTACCAGAGCCTAGTTTCGCCTCATACTACAGGTTATGACGGCTGCCTAGCAAACAATAGCACGAGCTTGGAAGTCCCCTAAACTCTGTATTGTTTAAACTAAAAGCAGAATCACCCAAGCCATGATTCATAGTAAAACTGAGGCTACTATTCAAGACAGTCCCTAAACAACTTAAAATTTGGCAACCTTGGGTGGACCATTTCTTGCTTTGACGAAATCCCTTCTGGAACCCTGAACCCCCACTCCCAGCATCTGTTGTGCCTTGAGATCTGGCACATTCTGAGCCACTGGCCTCCCTCGCGGTTTTCTCCTCTTTTCTTTACCTCTTTCTTCTTGACTGCCCTTCCTTTTCCTTTTTACCGTTCTATCTATTTTGCACCACTGGTAGAGCGATACATTGGGACAACATTCTTGTCTGTCTCCAGCTTACTAGTGATAATTTTCGCTACGATTGTTGTGCTATGTACTTTAGTAATGTGTGCTTTTGTATACCCTAGAGACCATGCACCTCTATATTTATCACTTACGTTATATATCATTGTGAGCCCTTTGTACTAATGATTCTTCTTTGTACCATTCAATTAATTTATACATCATATTGTTCACTTTATACTAGAGAATTCTCCTTGTTCCTTTTTCTATGATATTATTAATAAAAAAAATTGAACACGGGTGATATGCTAGGTATACCACTGAGTGGCCCTAAGACCAGAAAAATGAATGTTGTTTGCATAATGTCTATATGACTGAATATCTTTTTCAGTGACTTCAATTTGGCGTTAATAAAGCATTTTGACAAGTGCTTTCCTTGAGAGTGGGTAGATCTTAGTTGCATGATCAAATGCACTCTAAAATCTGTGTACAGTCACTTGAGGTTATAATATGCACTTATTCCAAATACCTAGCAATTCTGGCTTCATTGCTTCATGTAAGATAAAGAAGCTGATGATCACTGCCCTATTAGTGAGGAGACTGCCACAAATTCCTGACGTTTTCAGTGGTCATTTTATAAGGGACATCTACCCAAGAGCAGGAAAGATTGCTTTTTGCTTTCAGATATGTTTTTTTTTTTTTTGGCATTAATGTCACACTGCAAACATTAGGCTCAACATATAGGTACATGTAGTGATGAGGTGGATATACTAAAGGATAATAGACTGTGCACTCTGCAAGTATATTTGCACCCATTTTACCCAGAGCTTAGTAAATGTGGTAAAGCTCTGCTGACTTCCATCATCCAATCATGTGCAAGCAAAAATGTTTTTTTCCTTACACTTGATTGGGTATTCTTTCCAAAGTGAAGCTTTACCACATTAGATTTGCTAAGAATAATGAGTGGCGCTGTACTTGCACAGTCTATTTGCCTTTAGTAAATCAACCCTAATCTGGCTGCACAATCTCTCTGCATTCAAATTTAGATCTACCAAAACTATACGATATGAGGACCTACCTAAACTTTCCAATGCATTTATAACCAGATAGGCAGACCCTTACACTACACTACATAGTTGATGCAGTCTACACCCTTCCTGCCCAGACCAATTTACAGCTTTCAGTGCTCTCACACTTTGAATACAAATTACTCAGTCATGCTACACTGTACCCAAACAAAATTTTTATCATTTTTTTCACACAAATAGAGCTTTCTTTTGGTGGTTTTTAATCACTGCTGGGTTTTTTATTTTTTGCCATATAAGCAAAAGGAGAGTGAAAATTTTGAAAAACAAACACTTTTTTTATTTTTTATTGTAAAATTTTTCAAATAAGTCATTTTTCTTCATAAATTTGCGCCAAAATGTGTACTGCTACATATCTTTGGTTAAAATAGCCCAAATTACTGTATATTATTTAGTCTGTGTGAAAGTTATAGAGTCTACAAGCTATGGTGCAAATCATTGAAAGGCCCATCTCATTTCTTGAGACCCTAACAAGCCAAGAAAGTACAAATACCCCCCAAATGACCCCTTTTTGGAAAGTAGACAGTCCAAGGTATTTAGTAAGAGGCATGGTGAGTTTTTTGAAGTTGTAATTTTTTCCCACAATTCTTGAGAATATTAAGAATTTTTTTTTTCATTTTTACACAAAATTGTCATATTAACAAGTTATTTCTCACACACATCATATGCATACTTGCAATTTCACCCCAAAATACATTCTGCTTTTCCTCCTGAGTATGGCGATACCACATGTGTAAGACTTTTACACAGCCCGGCCACATACAGTGGCCCAACATGCAGGGAGGACCTCCAGGCGTTCTAGGAGCATAAATTACACATATCATTTCATGACGACCTATCACAATTTTGGAGGCCCTGGAGCATCAGCATCAGTAACACCCACAAAATGACCCCATTTGGAAAGCAAACACCCCAACATATATTCTATGAGGCATTATGAGTCTTTTGAATAGTTCATTTTTTTCCACAAGTTTTTGGAAAACGTGGAAAGAAAACACATTTTTTTAACATAAAGTTGTCCATTTATACAATATTTCTAACATATGGCATATACATAGCAAAAATTGCACCCCAAAATAGATTCTCCTACTTCTCCTGAGTATTGCAATGCTACATGTGTGAGACTTTTACACAGCCTAGCCACATACAGAGGCCCAACATCCAAGTAGCACCGTCAGATGTTCTAGGAGCATAAATTACACATATAATTTCCTGACAACCTATTGCACTTTTGAAGGCCCTGGAGCACCAGGACAATGTAAACACCCACAAAATGACCCAATTTTGGAAAGCAAGCACGCCAACGTATATCGTCTGTATGCTAGTTCGACGGACAAAAAGCCATGCTAGGGCAGCTATTGGCTACTGGCTATGAACTTCCTTGTTTTAGTCCGGTCCTACGTCATCACGTACGAATTCGACGGACTTTGGTGGATTGTGTGTAGGCGAGTCTGTTCATTCAGAAAGTCCGTCGTAAAGTACGTTGAAAAGTCCGCCGGGCAAAGTCTTTCCGTAAAGTCCGCTCATGTGTACGCAGCATAAGTCTTTAGAACCACTTTAAGACCTCTACATTTAATCTCTTTTACTAACCTAGAGGCTGCAGAATATGTCTATTTTGTGTCCTTGGAGATTTGTCTTTCCCGTGAGCACCATTTGCTTGTTATAAGCTGAGCAGCATTTTTTTTTATTAATAAAGAAAAAGAAAACAATTTTTAAAAAAACACGAAATGTGATCCAGCGCTACTAAATAACAGATAAATAAAATCACCATAGCTCCAAGCCTGTCTTCTACAGCTAGCTCGTGGAAGCACCTGGTACAAGTGCTAGAAATGCTTTGGTTGTGTTTCTGTTCTGTGAAGCTGTATGTTTTCTCCCAGATTTTCCATCTCCTGCCAGACATTTACAGGACATCTGTGTCTGCGGTTAACAAGGGGCAATAGAGAGAGACTGAAGAACTGATTTGAAATGACTTCATGTTGCATCTTCATCTCTATAGCAAGCCACTTGTGACAAAAAAAATGGCAGCACTGTTCTGCCAAGTGAATAGCTAGATATCATCTGCCAGATTTCCCACTAAGTGTAAGTACTTCAATATTTCACACAGGCTCAGTAAAAAAAAATGTAATATAGCAACTATAAGGATACTGTCCCATTTCTGAAAACATGTTGTGTGTGTGTAATGCTGTTATAGGTGTTCATTGTTAAAGGGCCTAGTTTTTGGTAACTACTTGATAGAAAAAGAAGGATTACAGAAAGGCACCAACATCCTGTATAGTATATTTGGAGGAGAAGAGAGGAGCAAGATGGACTTTTAAGGTGCCAACAAACAACTCTTCAATGAAATCAATATATTTTATTCTTTCAAAATGCGTTAAAAAACATCAAAAGACAAAAACAATCCTTCCTATAGGACCCTTCCACAGCAATAACAGACACTAATACATCAATAAGGTAAATAATTTGTCATATATTAGTATATATATTATATGAAAAGTAAAACAAGAAGTCTGATTAGTTGCTGTGGGCTCCATTTTTCAGCCATTATTTTTTTCATATAGATCGCCTATGGAAACCAGTGTTAATTTTGATGTCAAATTTTGATTTAGCTTTAGTCATAGTCTTTTGACTAAAATGCCATTTTAGTTTTAGTTGTATATTAGTCAACCAAAATCTCTACACTAAAATCGAATGGGTTAGTTAGATTGCAATGCTTTATTTCAGCATTTCTCCAGAATTGCCAAGCTTACTATATACTCCTGGAGTAAAAATCAAATAACGTTATTTATGGTATTAAAGTGCTCCTAAAGCTTTAGGGCAGTGATGGCAAACCTTGGCATCCCAGATGTTTTGGAACTGCATTTCTCATAATGCTCATGCACTCTGCAGTGTAGCTGAGCACCATGGGAACATCTGGGGTGCATCTGGGGTGCCAAGGTTCACCATCACCGCCCTAGGGTTTTTCACCTTAATAAATTAAGGTGAAAAACCTTCTGTGCTTTTCTTACCTGAGCCCATCCGATCCAGTGATGTGCATGAGCGCAGTGGCTCCAGCCGCTGTCTCTCTCCTCATTTGGCAGATAGCAGCAGGAGCTTTTGGCTCTGGATACTGTCAATCAAATCTGGTGACACGGGTGCGAGGGGGGGGTGGCCTAGTCCCGCTGTCTGTGTCAATGGACGCAGCAGCAGGACTTGGGAGCGAGCATGCACGGGTGACCCCAGGGAAAACGTTTTTCTTTGGGGGCAGCTCATGAAGAGCAGGGGTCTGGAGCGCCAGTGCATGATCGGGGCTACTCTGTGCAAAACCTTTGCACAGAGCAGGTAAGTATAGGCATGTTTTCTATTTTTAGTTAAAAAAAACCTAAGCTTTATAACCACTTTAACCACTTGCCGACCAGCCGTCGTCATTATACTGCTGCAGGTTGGCATGATCCCGCGAACCGTCGTAGCTATACGTCGACTCGCGGGATCAGGATAGCAGGCGAGCGTTAACACAGTTAACCACTTGATCGCCCCCCTAGTGTTAACCCCTTCACTGCCTGTGACATTTTTACAGTAATCAATGCATTTTTATAGCACTGATCGCTGTATAAATGTCAATGGTCCCAAAAATGTGTCAAAGTTGTCTGATGTGTCCGCCATAATTTCGCAGTCCCGATAAAAATCGCAGATCTACGCCAATTCTAGTAAAAAAAATAAATAAAAATGCTATAAATCTATCCCCTATTTTGTAGATGCTGTAACTTTTGCGCAAACCAATCAATATACGCTTATTGCGATTTTTTTTACCAAAAATATGTAGAAGAATACATATCGGCCTAAACTGAGAAAAAACGACCTTTTTTTTAAAAAAAATGGGGATATTTATTATAGCAAAAAGTACAAAATATTGTGATTTTTTTCAAAATTGTCGCTTTTTTTTGTTTATAGCGCAAAAAATAAAACCACAGAGGCGATCAAATACCACCAAAAGAAAGCTCTATTTGTGGTAAAAAAAGGACGTTAATTTTGTTTGGGTACAGCGTCGCACAACCGCGCAATTGTCAGTTAAAGCGACGCAGTTCTGATATATAACGGCCTTATAAATAACACCAAGTTTCATTTACAACCAAAAATATCGCTTTTTGACAAACAGAAGTGCAACTTTAACATATTAAAGAATAAAAATGTAAACTCTTTTGTCTGTAATGCCATTCCACATATTACTTGAATATATTACCAATATGAAATATTAAGAAAAATAATTAAAAAAGCCTTTTTCTTCATTTTGTTTTCTTTCAGCAGCTTAGTAGATGGCCCCTACTTATTCTTATGTGGTAATGCAGTGTTAATTTTGACATCAAATTTCAATTTTGTTTTTGTCTTTTGACTAAAATACCATTTTAGTTTTAATCATATTTTAGTCATATTTTAGTCGACAAAAATGTTTTCTTTAACGAAATTAACACTGATGGAAGCCAGCAACATTTTTAGGTAACGCTAAAAGAACATAGATAACTGAAAAAAAAACATTTAAAGGGGCATGATATAGGCGCAAACAATGAAATTCCTTTAGATTAGAGCCAGATCATCAACAATGCAACCTAGGCAGGACCCTAGGGCCCGATGGATGTCCATGGGGGCCCAGCTACAACCTTCATGTTCCTTCAGAAACCAGGATCATAGAGGAGTTGGTCAAAGCTGTGCACCTGCATGTCACTTCGCAAGGAAGTAGGCAGTTGGTGTCTGATGGGATGGACTATGCTAGTACAAACAAAAAACATTAGGTTCTTTGTGCCTATTGCAATCATTATCAATGTCTATGGAAGAAATGGGGGGAGCTACCACATTGCCTAGGGACCTGTTCTCTCTTGATCCATCTCTGCATTTGATGTTTAAAGTAGTATTAAACCCAAAGCCAAATATTTAGAAAACGGTATTGCAGTTTAGCAATCCTTGGGTTAGGTGGCAGCATTCATGTTCTTTTTTTTAGGCTGTTTTTCTCTTTGTTTTCACCTGGCGAAATGGCCAGTAACACACCTCTTATAGTAGGGTGCCCCCACTATGGATTAAGGAGTACCAGGGGCACCTTTGGACATTAGCCCTGTCAGTCTGAGGGGAGGGGAGTGTTAGATGTACTAGCAGATTTAGATACACTAACAGATTGAAACCAAACTCCAGTTCACCCCACAGTTGTACTGCGGCAGGTTGGCTCTCCTGGGCGAATCGCCGTCATTGTACGTCAGCCACTTTAGGAGCTCTAGGGGGCACGGTGCAATGCCGGAGCCGATACGCGTGGCCAGCCCCCACAGTTAGAAACACCTCCCTAGGGAACACTTAACCCCTTGATCGCCACCTAGTGTTAACCCCTTCCCTACCAGTGACATTTATACTGTAATCAGTGGCTAGTTTTAGCACTGATCGCTGTATAAATGTCACTGGTCCCAAAAAAGTGTCAAAAGTGTCCAATCTTCCCGCAGAAATGTCACAGTCCCGCTAAAAATCTCTGATTACCGCCATTACTAGTAAAAAAAATTAATAAATAAAAATGCCATAAATCTATCCTCTATTTTTTAGACGCTATAACATTTGCACAAACCAATCTGCACAAATCTAAATATGCTTATTGTGATTTTTTACCAAAAATATGTATAAGAATACATATTGGCCTAAACTGATGAAGAAATTCTTTTTTTTACATTTTTTGGAGGGATGTTTATTATAGCAAAAAGTAAAAAATATATATATATATATTTTTTTTTTCAAAATTGGCGGTCTTATTTTGTTTATGGCACAAAAAAAAAAAAACCTGCAGAGGTGATCAAATACCTGCTCTATTTGTGGGAAAAAAAGGACATCAATTTTGTTTGGGTACAGCGTTGCACGACCGTGCAATTGCCAGTTAAAGCGATGCAGTGCCATATTGCAGAAAATGGCCTGGTCATTAAGGGGGCAAATCCTTCCGGTCCTCAACTAGTTAATACTAGTTTCAATAATTTATAAGCGTTATTAGACTAATAAATGAGCTGGAAATTTTGAAATGGAATTATTTTATAGGGAAATATTACTATGGATGGACATTAAGACAGAGGCAGTCCTACTATCACAGCAGGCCTAAGCCTATAGGTGGCAGAGGCAAAGAAGCTTCTTTTTCCCTGTATAGTGATCAGACTCACATTATTTTCCCATTATTAATAGAAATATAATCATTTCATACTTATATATTGCTATAGTAATCTTTCTGTGAGATTCTGTCATTTTCAAGACTATTACCGTAAATCATGGAATTATTCTACATAATAGACGTGATTGTAGCAGAAGGACATTGCTTCAAGCTGTCTACCTACAGCTTCCGGTGCTGGAAACCCAGCCTTGCATAAAAATATAGCTATAACTTTAGCATTACATTGATGCAATCATGCTGCATTAAGGCAGTCTATTCATTATGAATGGGCCGCCAGCACACCCCAAACTGTCCGATAATTGACAACTCTTTTGCCAATGCACCCCACTGCATCATGCATGTCTGTGCATTATGTTGCACTGCCATGCTTTTGACAGCAACTGTACAATCCATTGGCTGCCATTCACACCTCTGCAATGCAATGCCACAGTGCATTTTAATGCACCATACATGCATTAGTGCTTTACAGTGCCATTTCCAATTACATCACAGCGCATTAAAGGAACACAGCACAGTAACACAAATGGTGCATGTTTGTTTTCTGGTCCTTTTCGGTTTATTGACGGCCCATTCAAATAAATTGTGCTGCCTTAACACAATTTATGGTATTGCACGCATTAACAAGTGTGTGTTTACATAACACACTGGAATGGATAGGTGTTAATGGACCCTGACCACTGAATGCTAATTTCCATGATGCAGAAATCTGTATTTTTGTACCATTGCCTTTCCAGTTGTTCACATTTCTTCACTCATTTTAAAGTATGGTTGAACCTTAAAAATAGAGAAAAACTGGACTGATATCTGACCTTTTCTGCAACATGTTTTCTAGTTGGCTTTTGCACTTCATTGAAATAATTCATGAAAAGTAATGGAAATGAAAAATAGAGAAAACTGGTAGCCATGTGACCATGCAATCTTCTTCATCCTCGGTCTCAGCGCTGGCAGGAAGGAAGAGTGAAATGGAACCACTAGGTCTTACTGCAGTGACAAGCTCAATATAAACACAATTACTTAAAGGGTAACTCCACTTTTGTGGGGGGAAAAAAATAGCAAATAAAGAAAAACTAATATATAATTGCGACACGAGTCATATTTTTTTATTAAATGTTATTAAAAATTACCTTTGCTTTTCAATCTGTAATTTTCTGAAAATGCAATGCAATATGGTTACCTGGAGGTGTTCTGTGCACAGAATGTGTATAGAACGCCCCCCAGAAACATAATTTGCTGCTTGTGGGATTGGCTCACTGATTTTCCCAGAACTCTGCATTTCAGGCATCCCCTGCAAACAAAAATCTCATATTTGGTGAGATACTTCCAATAGGAACACATCTAAAGGGATGCAGGCCCAGCAGCTTTCCTCATTAGTGCCCTGCAGCTGCTGCAGCTGATTGGTAATTATGAAAACACTCCAATTAGATTTACTTTCCCACATGGACACAAAGAAACACACAGGGATTTCTTTAGAATAACAAAAGGTAGGAATCTGCTATAAAGTTTGTTAAAATCCTTGCAATGTACATAGACCACCCAGAGGGGAAGGTTTTTTTTCTCAACAAAAGTGGAATTACTCTTTAAGTAATCCAGGTCATGAGGCAGAACGACTTCTATCAAGGGCATTAGCAGACACCCCAACCTTTTGATCAGGCACAGGCTCCATGCTCAGCACTCCATTTAATCTTTCCAGATTAGGGTAGGTGTAATGCCCCGTACACACGGTCGGACTTTGTTCGGACATTCCGACAACAAAATCCTAGGATTTTTTCCGATGGATGTTGGCTCAAACTTGTTTTGCGTACACACGGTCGCACAAAGTTTTCGGAATTTCCGATCGCCAAGAACGCGGTGACGTACACCACGTACGACGAGACTAGAAAAGGCCGGTTCAGAACCAAGCGTGGCATCCTTTGGGCTCCTTTTGCTAATCTCGTGTTAGTAAAAGTTTGGTGAGAGACGATTCGCGCTTTTTCAGACTCGTGGCTTTCAGATCGTTTTCTGCCGTTCAGTTTGTGCTTGTGGGTTTGTATCTGCTCTTCAGTGCGTGCAGTCAGTTCGTATCGGAGTTTTCTGTGCGATCTTGCCCGCTCGTTGCTGTTTTTCAGGTCGCTCTTCACAGGCCTTGCTGTTCTTCAGTGCGTTCTGTTACTTCGTTCTGAGCAGCCGACCGTTTTCTAGCCATGTTTCGTATGCGTACTCCTCGTAGAGTTCGTGCTGTGCGGGGGCTTGGTGTTGGGGTCCTGACCTTGACACAAGTCCAATCCATGAACAGGGTGGGGAGGAGTTCATGGACCAAGAATTGGTTGCTTCAGCGTGACCAGTTCTGTCATATGCCTTTGCTCCGTGAGATCCGTGAGAATAATCCTGATGATTTCAGGAACTTTCTCAGGATGACGGACCCCGTATTTCACCGTTTGTTGGCTTCGCTGACCCCCTATATCAGCAGGCAGGATACCTGCATGAGGCAAGCCATCACTCCGGAGCAGAGGTTGGTCGCTACCTTGCGGTATTTGGCCACAGGGAGTAGTCTGCAGGACTTGAAGTTCTCGACAGGCATCTCCCCCCAGGCTCTGGGTATCATCATCCCAGAGACCTGTTCTGCCATCATACAGGTCCTGCAGAAGGAGTATATGAAGGTAAGATTTTTATCCTTTTATATCACATTTTATTGTATTGAATGTTTGATAATATATTGTATTTCTTCCCTCATTCCCTAATTACCATGATTGTAATATGCTGTGAATGTCCCCTTTGTTCTCATGCATGCTGGATTTTTAGGTAATTATTATTTTATGTCCTTCATACATATTTGCCCTTCACTAACCTCCCCAGCATGGTCTTTCCTGGCCTATATTCACCTCATGTAGTCACTTAACAATGTATTTTATCAGCTCCATAGTAGTGCTTTACCCCAAACACCCCCTAAAATGTTTGGAAATGTTATTTTTGATTTAAATTCAGGCAGAGTGCCAGAGGCTTTTTTTTGTGGTGTCCCCAAATTTTTTTTAACCCTCCCCCCCAACTGCTAAGTCAGCTGATCCCAATTCTCTATCCTCAATCATCTATCTGCTGACTTTGCCAAACCCATACACACTATACCCATCTCTTTACTGGTCAGATTTATGGATGAATTCCCCAAAGCATGTAGTGCAAGGGCCTGCCTGTATACTTTCCAATGGTACTGTTTAAAGTTTTTGTATCGTATTATTATCTTGATAGGTAATAGCAGAATGTTCAAATGTCCTCAAATGTGTACAGTGTGTATTTATATCTTTGTATTATGACACTTCTTACCTGTCCAGTGGTCTGCCAATAGTGTAACTAAGGAGGGGCTGTTCCAAGTAATACCCTGTATTTAGGCATTCATCTCTCAATGAAGTGAAGAGGGTTACCTGTCCAAGAGTCCCCCCCCCCTATAATGTTAGAAATGGCCCATGAGAGGGGGGGAGGGGGAATATGATAGGTGTACCTTATACTTTGTTGTTGTCAAATTCCCCTTAGTAAATGCTATCTGGAGGTTGCCCCACAATGTTTGTGTCTAATCTGCTTGCCATGTTTCTGTGAAAAAATAGTAATGTTTATTTTTTTTTCCTCAACAGTTTCCTTCAACGCCACAGGAATGGCAGACTGTGGCCTCCCTCTTTGCCCAGCGGTGGGACTTTCCTAACTGCGGAGGGGCAATTGATGGGAAACACGTCCACATCGTCCCACCACCCAACTCGGGGTCGTACTATTATAATTACAAGGGGTTTAATAGTATAGTGATGTTGGCGGTGGTGTCGGCTAATTACAAGTTCTTGTATGTGGACGTGGGGAAGAATGGCCGGATGTCCGATGGTGGAGTGATCGCCCAGACGGAGTTCTACAGGCGTCTCCAGAATGGCAGCTTGGACTTGCCACCTCCAGAGGACAATGTTGAAGGTCTCCCATTTGTGTTTGTTGCTGATGAAGCATTTGCGCTGGGGGACCACCTGATGCGGCCATTCCCGATGAGGACCCTCACCCCAGAACAGAGGGTTTTTAATTACCAGCTGGCCAGAGCCCGAAGAGTGGTGGAGAACACATTTGGAATCCTGGCCAGCCGGTTCCGATTATTTCTGACACCCATCCATATGGCGGAGTATAAACTGAACCATATAATACTTGCCTGCTGTGTTCTCCATAATTTTTTAAGAAAACATTCAGCCAACTATGCTGGCTCAGTTGGGCCTGAGGCCGGAATCCCTAATCCATCAACACTGACGGCGCTTGAAAGTGGCCGTCCTGGCTTGCCCTCCCTGAATGCCCCTGATGTCCGGTTACGCTACCTGGAGTTCTTTGTGGGTAGGGGGGCTATCAATATGTCAGACAATCTGTGACACCTTTTTCAAATAAAAAACAACCAAAGGAAATTCTTTGTGGACATTTACTGCTTGTGTTTGTTTTAGCTGACCCTGACAGAAATGTGTTGAGTGCAGAAAATGTCGTGATTGGGTAACCTTATAAAAAACAGTGTTGGCTGGTACTTCCTAAATGCAAAAACACATTTCACTACAAGTGCACTTGCAACTGCACTGAACCTGCACTTGTAGTGCAAAGAGGATTTGCCCTTAGGAAATAACCCCCATTTTTGCATAAAACAGCAATTACATCACCCCAAAAGTGTTGTAGTGTTGAGAAAATAATCCACACATTCTTGAGTAAGGCACTTTTTTATACCTGCACAATCACATGTGCATTTCCCAAAGGTTTTTAAAACAAACCAACATGTTTGTTGTATAACAATGTTTGCAGTAGCATTATCAAAAATCGAAATATCCATTTCAGAAAAAACAGGCCTGTGTAAAACCAACAAGAAAGCCAAAAAACTTGAACTTACAAAGTTCACATATGGTAAAACCTGAAGGCTATATCAGACATGAGTATTTATGAACTGTGTTTGATATAGCGTTCAGATGGGGGGAAATCACCCCTGGAAAAGCCAAATTTGGAAGATGCACACCAATTTACGAATGTCAACATGTGCTATCTGCCATCAGGGGGGATCAAGGGACGTGTTTTGGGGGAGCAAGCCCTTCCTCAACGCTACTTTATAATTGAGGAAGGGGTTGCACCCCCAAAACGCGTCCATTGATCTCCCGTGATGGCAGATAGCACATGTTGGCACACTGTGTGCATCCTCCAAATTTGGCTTTTCTAAACATCGAAAAAATTTTGGTACGATAAAACAGGTGATTTTGTGGGGTTTAAATTCGCCCCAAAACATCAATGATGTTATTATTTTTTTTAATAACATCACTGATTTGTTGCTGGATGTTTTGCAATTGGAGATTACACCCCATGATCTCCCCGATGAGTATCTGGGCACTTTCAGATGTAAAGCGTTCTGGATCACGATCACCTAAAAAGAGATAAAGAACAAAAAAAAAAGGTCTCAAAAATCTGCCACCATCCATCTCTTTTACCTGAGTCTGTGGTCGCAGACACTCACCTGTTGTGGTGCCAATCTCCACCACGTCTTCTTCTTCCTCCTGCTCTTCTTCTTGGGTTGGTATTTCCCCTTCTTCCAGAGGGGGGGGGTCTCTGGTCTCCTGGGATGAGGGGTGTCCGAGTCTTTTCTCCCCTATGTAAAACAAAAATGGTATAATTAGCACACAGATATTTGATGGCAGAACTAGAAATAGGAAACATTGCTCGGAAGTGGGGTACAATTGTCTATTTTAGCAGAGTTCCAAGATGTATATTTTTTATTGCCCTTTGTCAAGCTGCAATACTTTACCTGTTTGGTACAAGCTTCACAGATGTAGCCCCCCCATAGTATACACTGGAGCACCTGTGTGCCCCCCCTAATAAAAATGGTGTTCTTGTGTCCCACACTAGTGCTCCAGTGTCCAGATGTGAAAACAGCTGCTCAGTGTCCTCTCCTTACACACAATCTAGTTTGCATTTCATTCTAGTAACAAACCCATCTACACAAACAAATATTTGGCATCCAAGTAGGCCCCCAAAAATGTGTGAAAATGCATATGGCCTAAACAATGGTGTTCTAGAGGCCGAAAGAAAAATGTTTGATACGAACGAATAATGTGCCCATGAACATTAAAGTTGACCTTTTTAAACGTTACAACTAATAAAAGCATATGGAGCAGAACGAACGTAATAAAGACAGAAAGAATAGGAACACAGCACAACTACTTACTTTTTTGCAGCACTCTCCGGATCTTTCAGTACTGCTCTGGCTCTCTCAACTTCAGGTCCGACCACCGCTTCCTGAGCTGATCTTTAGACCTTCGTACCCCGAAATTCCGCTCTAGACTCCTGACCACTTTCGCCATGATCTTGGCCTTTCGGATGTTCGGGTTGGGGTAAGGCCCATATTTTCCGTCATAGTCGGACTTCCTCATGATGTCGACCATCTCCAACATCTCCCCAAACAACATATTTGTGGCCTTAAAACGTCTCCTTCTGGATCGGGACGTGCCTGGATCCGCCCTTTCCTCCTCCTCCTCCTCGTTGCTACAATTAGCCCGCACCTGCTGTATGTCCGCCATCATGCTCTTCCCCCACTGCGCCGAACGAAAAGGGGCGGGGAATAGACTAGAAAGAATGTCAGGGGCGGGCGGAGTTACACACATGCGCAGTGTGTATAAAGCGTAACACGCGTGCGTATTACGTTTGATCTGTGAGCGGAGGAAGGAGCATTGGACGCGCCGATCGTAAGAACGAAGGTAAGAGACAAACTTGTGCCTATACTGCTTCTAGATTGAGGCCTATATTGTAACAAGATTAGGAGAGTTTTGTGTGACATTAGGCTTTGTCTTGTGTTGTGTCTTGCAGTGAACATGGATATCTTAATGAAAGATAATGACTTCATTTCAGTATTCATAGAGATGCTAAGGGAGCTGCCCTGTCTGTGGGAGATTAAACACCCCCATTACAAGAACCAAGCAAAGAGGAAGGCAGCACTGGAGCAATTGTGTGAAATTGTGAAGCAGGTGATCCCCACGGCAGACATCACTTATTTAAAGATTTTCATTGGTGGCCTGAGGAGCACATATCTGAGGGAGCGCAATAAAGTCCTTGATTCGCAGAGATCCGGAGCAGCAGGTGACATCTATGTCCCCAGGATGTTGTACTACGACAGGCTGCACACTTTGGCAGGCCAGACTGAACCCAGGCCATCCCTCTCCAGTCTTCCTCCCACGCTTCCTTCCCCCCCAGCTGAGGCTTCCAGGCCACATGTGGAGGAGCCCAGATTGAGCCAGGTATAGCATTCCTCTAAATATTTCTGCTTGTCCAATCAATGATGTGAACTATATGTTAGTTGGGAGTACTAATTAAGGATTGTGATTGATGATGCAAAACATTACAACCATGTCCCTTTTTCATACACAGGGAAGTCTCAGCCAGGAGGTGGCCGGGCCGAGCCGGCTGGCTGATATCAAGGTCCCTCCACCCCCCCTGAAAACAGAAAGTGGCAGTAGGACAAGTGCCCTAGAGGAGGCGGCTATCAGATTCTTTTGGAGGGCTACAGAGGTCCTGGGAGCACCACACACCAGGCAGGAGAACATTGCTGCATTCATAGCCTATAAAATGCAGAGGATGGAGGAGGGCCAAAAAGCCATGTGTGAGGCCCTCATATCGGAGGCTCTGGAGAAAGGTATGAGGGGCCAAATTACACCTCACACACAGCTTTGGGATGGTCCTCCTCCTCCTCCTGCAGGTCCTACTCCTCCTCCAGGTCCTACTCCTCCTCCTGCCACATCTCCAACTGCACAGCCACAGCCGGGAATGAAGCGTGAAAGGAAGACCAGACAGTGAGGATCCTGGATCCAGTCTGTTGGGCAAAAAAATGCAGCCTCTTGTGGTACCACAGCCTGCAGACACAGATGTCATCTGCTGCTATCCAAGTCTCTGTGAATCCCGGACCAGACTGCCCTCCCTTACATATGGACTCCTGAGGCCACCAATTTTGATGTTGAAGAATTGATGTCTGCCGTGGGGGTCCCAGGCTTCGCTAATTTCTCTTGTTGATCCAGTGTTGCCTCCCTCTTTGTTTGGTTATGATCCCTTAATAAAGGATTTTTGTTTTGAATTATACTCTCCTATGTGTTTTACTTCAAAAAGGACAGTTGGTTTGTGAGGATTCAGGTACATTTCAAATATACAATGTGAAATGAACAAGGGACACCAACAACAAACAATCTCCTTGAGATTAAATAATAAAAGATATCAATGGTGTTGGGGTAACTTGACACACAAAACACACCCAAAAATATTCTGGAGTAAAAATAAAAATAACATTGAACAAAGATCAGCCTTGGAAAAAATCCAAACATTAAAGAAAAAAAAAGGCTTAAAATCCAAAATAAAAAAAAATTAAAAAATATCAAACTGTCAGATGTGACAACTAATAACAATATATTCAGGGAATCCCACTAAAAAAACACAAATAAAAGTTTGTGAGAAGTGTGTGTGAATACGAGCAGCAAAACTACTTAATTCTTGTCACATTATAAAGAAGAAGAGAGTGCGCTGTATTAAACCATTTTTAACATTGCAGCGTGACGAAAGTGCTGTATCCATTGCGAACGCTAAGTTTACCAGAACGAGCTGTCCCGTGTTGGAATTTCTTCTGAGCATGCGTGGCACTTTGTGCGTCGGAACAGGCCACACACGGTCGGAATTGACGCGATCGGATTTTGTTGTCGGAAAATTTTATCTCCTGCTGTCCAACTTTGTGTGTCGGAAAATCCGATGGAAAATGTCCGATGGCGCCCACACACGGTCGGAATTTCCGACAACACGCTCCGATCGGACATTGTCCATCGGAAAATCCAACCGTGTGTACGGGGCATAACAGGTGAACCAGGGCAGATCCCTTGGCTGTAGTTAGCCTTTGCTTATATCAAGAGCAGATGCTGCAGCTTTCAATTACTTTATTTTTTATTTTTAGATGAACAACTACATACTTGTACCAAACGAAAACAGCAAAAATGTAATACTGAACTAATCGTGTATTTAGGATTTTTAATTGCAGGACTTCTTTGAAGTGGTATCACTGTTGTGTACAGTTTACATTGATAGAACTTTCCAGAACAAAGGCACTCTATAGCTCATTAAGAAAGCAATTTACAGAACCGTAGAACTTTTCGATCGTTGAGTTTCCCTGTAGCAAGTTAAAACAGACCAATTATTAAAATAACATCTCTGACCCTACTGCCCTCCATGCTACCTTAAAGCAAACCTTTGTTATTAAAGTAAAAGATATTGCAAAAGAGAAATTACTAAGAACAGCTCTCTAAGTATAACTATTGAGATTTGTATTTCCCATGAAAAATGAAGAGACATCCACACATAAAATTGCATCGTTATAAAGTGATTATTTAATTGCCATTGTAGATCATAATACACATTTAACTTATTAGCACAACCTATAGCATATCATTGGAATAGAAATTAAATGTAAATCTAAGATGTTTAGTATGTAGGATTTGAGTGGAGAGAGCCCAGCTGGCAAGACCTCACAACCTAAGGCAAATGTCCAATGAAATAAGCTGTGTTGTGTATCTATAGAATGGAACTTCTACAAATACAACAAAATATATGTACTATACCAAGTGGAGATGACAAGTCAATCCACACAGATCACGATCCCACCAAGATGGGGCTGATTATCACAGCAGATATTTACATTTTTATTGAATTTTATCTCTCCAAAATACTGTTGTTATTTTTTTCCTGCTGCTAGCATAGCTGAGTCTTACAGAAATATACTAGGTTTCTGAAGCATGGAAAACCCAGTGCTCCAGTATTTACACTTTGATTCATTCAGTCATTTATTCATTCACTAAGTCACAGAAAATATGCTTCAATGGTCCAACTGGATAATTCATTCATAGAAAATGGTGTAAATGTTCCATATTAATCATTGAATGAATTAATCAGAGCACTGAAACCAGAGTGAGTAAATCCATACGCTCTAGTACTTTTTTGATTCTCCATGAAAATTATTCATTCCATGGACAATATGTTTTGAAAGAAAGACGAATTGTAAATTCTCTAGAATTTGTTCTTATTGAATACGTTTTCTGTGTTTGTGGCATAGTAAAAAGTAGTGATGACCTGAACGTACACAAGTTCAGGTTGGACAAATGTTATCGGAGTTCGGATCCAGAATCCAAACCCCATTAAAATCAAAGGGAGTCAAATATTTGGTTTTAGTGATGGCCATTTTCTAAACTAGAAGACAAAGAAAGGGCATGGGGTTTTGGCACTAATCTGATGAATACTGTATTTATTGGCGTATAACACTCACTTTTTCACCATGAAAATTGAGTGTAAATAGCGTGTGCGTGTTATACACCAATACTTCAATTTTAGCTGCCTCGGAGAGGACAGGGAAGGAGGTGGTACGAGCGCCGTCAGATTACATACAGTGAGAAACTCCTGTTTACTTAGTGGCCTCTGTAATAGGAAGTCCTGTCTCCTGGGCCGCCATTGGACCACTGTTCTGTCTATCATAGGAGATTCTCACTGTAATCTGTCGGCGCTCGTCCCGCCCCCCTCCCTGTCCCCTCAAGGCTGCAGATGGGCATTGATCAGGCTGCACTGATGGCAATGGTGAGGCTGCTGCATTGATGTGGACTGGTGAGGCTGCATTGATGTGGACTGATGAGGCTGCATTGATGGCACTTGTGAGGCTGCAGATGGGCATTGATCAGACTGCATTGATGGCAATGGTGAGGCTGCAGATGGGCACTGACCCTTATTTTTGCTTCAAAGTTCCTTATTTAAAATTTAAGTTTTTTTCCTAAAACTTCCCTCTTAAAATGAATGTGCGTGTTATACGCCTGTGCGTGTTATATGCCGATAAATACGGTATTTAGTAAAGAAGAAAAAATGTAATTATCAACGGGGAGAAGCCACTTTGGAGTGGCTCAAAAGGCAACATAAAAAATATGCAATTCCTTTAAATTACATGCTTGGGCGTTGCCTTCACCCTTTCACTGCCAGGTCAATACGGGGTACAGACCTACACTGCTGCTTTTTCTGCTTGTATTCAGTAGACTCTGCTGAACAAAACAATAGCTCCGACTAGCAACTAACAAGTCGCTGACCAAAGATAATTCACCTAAAATGCCCCCCACCACAGCTGCTTCTCTGCCTTACCCCCTGCTTCCTGCCCCTCTACATCCACTGCTACACTGGCTGGTAAATTGCCTAATGCCTACCCCCCCTTACTGTCTCCTTCCTTCCCCACCCTTCCCCCCCAGCAGCCAGCCTGCCTAATTCTTACACCCTTCCCTCCCTGGCAGCTCGGATCTCCATGCAGCTGTGCTGGCTGGCTTTCCCTCCACCCCCTCTCGCTAGCTGCAGCTGCTACCCAGGAGATCGGTGTCAGGATGGAGAGAGGTGGGGGTTGGTAGACATGTGTTTACCAGCCCCTTTTCTTTCCAGAATGACTACAGCGATCGGTACCAATAGCTTCTGTGTTCATTCTCCACTGAAGCATAGTAAACTGTGTTTTTAGATCCCATGGATGAGGTCTGGATAGACTGGGCCCTGAGCTGTAAGTTCTCCACTTCCTCCAACAGGAACAACTGGTACAGCATTGCTGTGCTCATTCTCACTGCTCATAATTCTTGTTGGTTACTCAAATGGTGACAATACAGTGTCCTGTATCAGCAGTCACTGTGGATGAGAAGACAAGCCCGGCATTCCTGAGCCTGCCCTCATGCCATGCTCACACAGATAATCATTGCTGGCCTTCTGCTGCATGTGCAGTCTCTGCAGCATGGCCAATATTGAGTACAAGCTGAGAATCTAGCAGATCAGGCAGTTTTCTGTCAGATGGAATTCCCACTGAATTTCCCCAAGCCGAACACTGGCTGGGTTGGGTTGCCTGAAATGGCTACAGACTTTTCTAATCTGCCTCAGAATATCTTGTAACCCAGGGTACTTATCAAGGAACTGCCCCACAACTAGGATTGAGGACGGGTGTCAGGCAAGGCAAAGGTGTAAAATTTCCATGTTGGAGAGAGAACATCAGATTGATGCTGTTGTCACATGGAACCATTCCTGGCACAGGTTGCCATGAAGATAACTCTTGGCCTGCTGCTGTGGATCTAAAAGAATCTCTGCCTCGATGTGGCTCCTGTCCCCCAGACATACCAGCTGCAGCAACTGTGTGGTATCTTTTTGCCATTGCATATCCTCCAGAACACTTAATAGGTTAATAATATAAACTGATGGATTAAAGGACAAATCAGTGGAAGAGAGCATTGAGGAGGAAGTTGAGAGGACAGCTCTGGCGACTGGCAACAGACCCTGCCACTGACATACAAAAAAGTAATAGTAGTAGCAGTGGATGCCAGTCCATTAGGGGCGCAGGGGCACCGCCCCCTAATCCATGTGCCTGGCCCCTAATGTACATGCAGGGTGCCGGATGCATGGATTTCAATGTTTTTTTTTTTTTTGAAGCACATGATTAGAGCCCGAGGCTTTAATTAGCTTCAAAAAAAGGATGGGCTTGGGGTGCAGAGCCCACCCACTTGTGTGACATTAGCAAATTAATATTCACTAATGTCTTCCTGCTTCTCCTCAATCAATCAGGAAGTGGGTTTTAGGACTCCGGCCAATTGGGTCTCAAGACCCACTTTCTGTTCAGCCGAGAGGAGAAGCAATGTCTGTTACACCAGGAGCCTGGAACAGCCTCCTAAGGTAAGGCCTGACTGATCAACGCCCTCCTGTCTGATCGTCGCCTTCCCGTCCGTCTCCCGTGGTGGGGTCTCGTTTGTGCGAGTGAGGGGGGGCAGGTTTGTTTGCCGTCACCCCCAAAAATATTGAGCACCAGCTACCACTGAGTAGTAGTAGTCCTAAATGGACTGTTGGGTCTTAGGAAATCATTGCTAATGCAGGTGGGCTTACAATCCACTCTCTCTAGCCACTAGGGATGGACCCCTGTTTGGTTCGCACCAGAATTTCTGAACACTGCGAAAGTTCAGACCTGAATAACGAACCCCATTAAAGTCAATAGGACCCGAACGTCAAAAATCAAAAGTGTCCATTTTGAAGGCTTATATGCAAGTAATTGGGTATACAATGGTTATAGGGGTCCGGGTACTGCCCTTGAGGACAAGTAACAATAAAAAAAAAGTTTGTGAAAAATGTAATTTTTAAATGAGCAGTGATTTTTTGATTTTTAAAGTGAAAGCCTAAGAATGAAAAATTCCTTCCAATATAGTGCCTGGGGGGCCCCCTTAGTCTACCTGTAAAGTGGCAGATCTGTACCATGTCTAGAATCTGCTGCAGCAATAATTGCATTTATAAAGCCAAAAAAAAAAAAAAAAGTTTCCCTGCAAACTGCCTTTATTTTGCTCAGCAACTAGGTGCAGAAAAATTACTCTTTGGGTGTCGGGGGCACCACTTCCCAACATAACCCTATAGAGGTGCTCTTAATGGAGGCAAAAAAATTGCAATTATATGCACCTGTCAAACAGGTGCTGAAAAATTGGTCTTTGGGTGTTAATGGTGCCCATGAAACCTATACCAAAAATATTCTTCCAGATGAAATGATTGAACACCCTCAAAGCTAGGCAGCCTCGAAGTCCTGCAGAGATTCCATATCCCAAAAAGACTTAATCAGTGACATCGGCATCAGGGGCATCATAGCTGGTAATGCAGGACTGATTAATTTTTATAAAAGTCAAATGGTCCACAGAGTCTGTGGACAGACGCGTTCTATGATCAGTAACGAAAGCACTGAATGCCCATTTTGAAAGCATGGCAGCCCAACAACTCAGTAGCATACTGGGCAAGTTCTGGCTAGTGGTCTATTCTCATGACCCAGTAAGTCAGTGGATCGTCAGCTGGAAAGCTCTCTATCTCTGTTTTGGCCCCGAGGTAATCGTCCACCATGTGATGCAGACGCTGCCGATGAGATGTGGAAGCTGACAACCCTGGGCAGCGAGGATTAAAAAAATTCCGAAATGCCTCACTTAGGCGCACACCTTCTGCAACGCTCCTCTCTTGACCAACAGAAGACTCAAAAAGACGTTTTCCATGACACTGTAACCTACTGGAGTCAGGAAAAACGTTCAATAAAATCCTCTTTAACGTGTCCTCAAGAGATTTTATCTCCTGCACTCTTTGTTCTAAGACCTTCCCCTTATAACGGTGGTCAAGGAGGGTTGCCAACCAGTAATCATCCTTCTCCTTTATGCCACGTATTCTTGGGTCCTTTTGCAGGCTTTGAAGCATGAGGTTGCCCATGCGCCTCAAATTTGCCGAGGCGCGAGAAGCAGACTCCTCGGGGTCACTCAGGATGACATCATCTGGAACTTCCTCCACCAAGCCACATACTACTCCCAAGGGTCCTGGGGTTGGAAAGCCATCGCTTACAGATTGACGCATGTCTTTCTCTTCTTTGAAGCCTATGAAAGTGCCAGAATCCTCCTCCTCATCCTCCTCCCTTCTCTCCTCCTGTGTGGTCTGTGACATAGGAATGATGGTGTCTGGATAAAGTGGGCCTTGAGAGGAAAGGAAGTCCTTCTCTTCCTCCTGCTGCTCTGCCTCCAGTGCCCTGTCCATAATGCCACACAGAGTCTGCCCCAGCAGGAACACAACAGGGATTGTGTCACTGATGCATGCACTGTCACGGCTCATCTCCTTGTGGCCTCCTCAAATGGTGACAATACAGTGCATGCATCCTTAATGATCAACCATTGGCGTGGGGAAAAAAAGCCAAGGCAGCCTGAGCCTGTCGTCGTGCCATATTCGCACAGGTACCCGTTGACGGCCCTCTGCTGCATGTATAGCTGCTGCAGCATTGACAAAGTTGAGTTCCACTTGGTGGGCATGTCACAAATTAGGCAGTTTACAGGCAGGTGGATTTCCCGCCTAATTTCAGCCAACCGAGCACTGGCTGTGTATGACCGCCTGAAATGGCTACAGACTCTTCTGGCCAGCTTTAGCATATCTTGCAACCCTTGGTACGTATTTAGGAAACGCTGCACCACCAAATTGAGGACATGTGCCAGGCATGGCACATGTGTCAACTCTCCCTGTCTAAGGGCGGACAGTGGTTTGAGCCATTATCGCACACCACCATTCCTGGCTCCAGCTTGCGTGGTGTGAACCACCTCTGGGCCTGTCCCTGCAGAGCTGCAAGAATATCTGCTCTGGGGTGGTTCCTGTCCCCTAAACACACCAGTTGAAGCACTGCATGGCACCTTTTAGCCTGACTCTGGGAATAGCCCTTTGAACGCTTAGGGGGTACCTGATGTTCATAGGACAATTCTGCAGAGGAGGGCATGGAGGTGGCGGAGGAAGAGGAGGTGGAGGAGGAGGGGGTAGAGCTCACAGGTTTGGCATCATCACCACCAGCTGTATGGAGACGTGGGGGCACAACAAGCTGCAGCACCGAGCCCTGTCCTGCATCCTTTCGAGTTTCAAGCAGCGTTACCCAGTGTGCTGTGAATGAAATATATCGTCCCTGTCCATGCTTGCTGGATCACGTGCCAGCAGTAAGGTGGATTTGACGGCTGACTGTGCCTTGCCCAACGATGCCAGACCGTTCCCTTCCATGTGATGGTAGAGAGATGAAATGGCCTTACGTGAAAAGTAGTAGCGACTGGGAATCTGCCATTGTGGTACAGCACATTGTGCAAATTCACAGAAGGGGGCAGAATCCACCAGGCTGAAAGGCAGAAGTTGGAGAGCCAACAGCTTTGACAAGCTTGTATTTAGACGCTGGGCATGTGGGTGGCAGGGACTGTATTTTTTTTCCGCTGCAGCAGATGGGGCAGAGAAATTTGCCGGCTACAGTCTACAGCTGGTGGTGTGCTGCTAGGACCTGGGACACCCTGTGCTATACCATCATCCCTGTCAGTGGAGGCTGCTGAGAGGTAATGACTCGGTATAGCAGGGGCAGACTGAAGTGGGTAAGGAGGAGGAGGAGGGGCAGATTTGTGCCCCTTTTGTGTGGCTTTTAGGTGCTCTTGCCAACGGGCTGAGTGGTTTGGACGTTAAATGCCTTGTTAAGCATGTGGTACCCAAATGGTTGGTGTTTTTGTCACGTTTGATGTGCCTGAGACACAGTTTGCAGTTAGCAAATGTGTGAACTGCTGCAGATGTGCTGAAAAAGGCCCAGACAGCTGAGCTTTGGGGAGTGGGCCGGGAGATAACAGCTGCAGAATGTGATGGAATAGGGTGGCTGCTCTCTACTCTTTCTTGATGTCGGCCTCCTTGGGGTTGTGCCGCCTCACCTTCAGTTTCCTCCTCTGCTCTACCTGGCACCCAAGTCGCATCAGTGACCTCATCATCATCATCATCATTTCCATCTCCTCCATCTTCATCATTACCACTGGAGACAACTTGGCAATACGCTGCGGCTTGGGGAACATGAATACCAATTTGTCTGTGTTCCTCCCTCTCTCTAGGCTCATGTTCCTTTCATCCTCAACCTCAGTACCAACATCTGAATCCAGTAATGGCTGGGCATCATCAAGGAGCAAGTGACTGACGCTGTTATCAAATAACTCAGCTGACTCCTCAATGGCTGATGTTGGGGCTATGGCAGGAATAGGTGTGGACAAGGAGGCAGGTTTATCCACTCTGGCAACAGCAAGGGACTGCACACTTTTCTCTGCTTGCGTGACAAAGGATGATGAAGAACATTCAGTAAGCCACTCCACCACCTCCTCTGCATGCTGTGGCTGGATAGCATGGGCAAGCTCACTAAACAGAGGAAATGATGCCCTGCCTGAGGACTGACCACCACGTCCATCTTTGCCTGTGGACACATTTGTTGCTGGCCCCCTTACAGTGCCAAGGGAACGTCTGCCTCTCCTTGTTGCCCTCCCAGACATTACTGGGAGGGAGGGAGGGGGCAGTGCTTATAAGCAAATGTAAAGAAGAAGTTGAAATTTGTACGTAGATGCACTTTAATCAATGTAAAGAGGTGTTTGGTGCACTTTAATTTGAGTACTCACACTACACAGACACACTCCAGGGATACTCTATAATATACTACAATATAATGCTCCAAACTTACAGTGACCCACAGAACTATATGGCGTTAAACTGGTAGTAACGCACAAAACGATACAGCCTTTTACTGGCAGTAACGCACACAGAACTATATGGTGTTAAACTGGCAGCAATGCACACAAAAGTAAATGGCATTAAACTGGCAGTAACGAACAAAACTATATGGTGTTAAACTGGCAGTAATGCACACTAACTAATAGCACTAAACAGAGACCTGTTCTATCTCTCTCCACGCCGAAATCACACTAAAAATGGCTGCTATTGAAAGAATACTTGGATACTGTGGGGCATAGGGTTGCCACATCATCCCTTTAATCCAAGACACATATTAATTACACAGGTTCTGAGGCTGATTTAATGCAGATAAGGCACCAAGTGAGTTTAATTACCACCTTAATCAGCCACAAAACCTGTGTAATTAATGTGTGTCCTGGATTAAAGGGATGATATGGCAACCCTAGTGGGGCGGGAATGAGCCATGATTGGATAAAGTCATGATGACAGCTGTCCAATCATGACTCTGACAGTGCTCTGTGCCCTGATTGGCTGAAGCTTTCACTGCTTCAGCCAATCAGGGCTTGCAATGCACTGTTCAGCGCCACAATGCATTGTGGTCGGTTCGGGGGGCGAACAAACAGTTGAATGACCCGTTTGTTCAGCGATTCGCCGAATGTCCGAACAGCGAAAGTTTGGCCCAAACTTATGCTCGGGCCAAATCGTTCACCCATCCCTATTAGCCACACATACAGCAATTCACTGCAAGTTATTATCAGTAGCAAATATACAACACTGAAGATAGTACTGTATATAGGACTGAGTACTGTATAAAGCACAAAGCAGTAATATCACACTAACCACACTCAACTAACCAATTTTCACTCCCAGTGGCGGCTGGTGCTCACTATTTTGGGGGGGGGTGTGGCACAACCAACACTCACAATCCCCCCCACGCAGGAGATGGACAGCGGGTCATCCAAAACAAAACAGCGACCCCCCCCCTCCCGGAAGACACAGATGACGGCGATTATGTAAACCCCCCCACGCGGAAAACAGACGGCGGGTCATCCAAAGCAGCAACCCCCCACCCCCGCAGGAGACACAGACAACAGCGATCATGTAAACCCCCCCCAGTGGCAGTCACAAGAGAGGCTGCTTTACCTTGAGGAGGCAGGGAGGCATGGTTTCCTGATTCACGAATGGTCAGGGAGTCCTAAGACTCCCTGGCCAATAGGGGCTTCCTGATTGGCTAGGAGGAAAATGAGGAAGAATAGCGAATATTCATTCGCTAGTGTCACAGACCTGGGTGGGCTTGTAGTGCAATGCTCTGCACCCTATTTTGAAGCCTATTAGAGCCTCTGGCTCTAATCAGGTGCTTCAAGAAAACACCCAGACCATATTTGAATACATGCCCCCGGCGTCCTGAAAGGGACCGATGGATTTTTGACGGACTTTTGACAGACTTTTGATGGACTACCGACGGACTTGCGAACAAACGGACTTGCCGACACACGATCACACCAAAGTCCGACGGATTTGTACGTGATGACTAAAATAAGGAAGTTGATAGCCAATAGCCAATAGCTGCCCTAGCGTTGGTTTTCATCCGTCGAACTAGCATACAGACGAGCGGATTTTTCGACCGGACTCAAGTCTGTCAGAAAGATTTGAAATGTCGCGTAAACACGAGCGGACTTTTCGACCGGACTGGTCTGACGGTCTATCCGACAGACTTTCGGCAGACTTCCGACAGACTTTCCAAACAAACAGTCTTGCCTACACACGATCACATCAAAGTCCGACGGATTCGTATGTGATGACGCACAACCGGACTAAAATAAGGAAGTTGATAGCCAGTAGCCAATAGCTGCCCTAGCGTCGGTTTTCATCCGTCAGACTAGCATACAGACGAGCAGACTTTTCGATAGGAACTGGGTCCGGCGGAGTTCCGACGTAAAGATTTGAAACATGTTCCAAATCTAAAGTCCGTCAGATATTTGACCGAAAAAGTCCGCTGCAGGTCTGATGAAGCCCACACACGGTCGAATTGTCCGCCGGACTCGGTCCGTCGGACCAGTCCGGTCGAAAAGTCAGCTCGTGTGTAAGAGGCAAAACATGTTCCAAATCTAAAGTCCGTCTGATTTTCGACCAAAAAAGTCTGCTGCAGGTCCAATGAAGCCCACACACGGTTGGATTGTCTGGCGGATTTGTCCCAACGAAACAGTCCAGTCGAAAAGTCTGCCCGTGTGTACACGGCATGAGTTGCAACTTAGGTCAAAGCCATCATTGACCAAAGCCTTGTAACTGAACAGAGATCAGGTCCTAGACTTTGACCAATGATGGCTTTGGCAGTGCATTTTGGGATGTTTGGCAAGCAATTCCCACAGAAAATCTCACTCAGCTCACCCCTGTAAACAATTAAACAGACAAATTAACTCTACTACCAATTTACCAGGTTTAAGGTAGAAACTCTGTACATTATACAAGCCCCCCATTCCCACTCCCTCTATGCCCATCAAGTGCCCATAAGTACCGTGCTTAAAGATTTATGGACTGATATCATTGGGCCCATATGTATATATATCACTATGGAAATATCAGCTTGCATGCCTGGAATACTCTTGTAGGGGAGGACATACTTTTTTGTTTGTAAGTTTAAAAAAAATAAAAGTAGAACAAGGAAAACTATGTATTGGCAGCTCCAACCTGATGAAACAGCATTTATGGAGCCAATTTGGTAAACTGGCAGTGGGTCGGATTTTGGATTGTCAATATTCTTTAACCCCTCCCTGCCCAGCTCCACTGTCTCTTTATCAGGGCCTAATTGCCCATGGGGCGGGAAGTATCAGAAATGATCTAACCACTGTGATTGGCTGTCACAGTAATCACATGATTGGGAGCCAGTCCCATCAGCTACCAATCGTTAGTGCAAACCAAGGGTTCTCTTTGACAGCTTGGTCTCTGTGCTGAGAGTGCATAGTGAGTGTGCTCATAGCACAGAAACTTTGGCCGCCCACTCTTTTGCCATCCTTCATGTTTTAAGAGGGCGACAAGAGGTTAACACCTAGTAATAAATATTTCTCAGATGTGTATGGCATTTCAGTAAGTAAAGTGCAGTGGGAGAGATGATGTGATGTGTGGGTGTTATCACAATAAGACATATATGTGGGAAATCAGAGATGCTGAATTTTTTAATTACAAAGAAAAATAAAGAAACACATGTGGGTAACATAGGAAATATCTTATGATAAAATCAACGTTACCTTTTTTTTATCAATAAACAATGACAATGCCAGCAGGCTTGTGTTGTACTATACTGTATGTATACATAATTAAAATTTGAACATCCATTTACAAATGAAAGTTGGAATAGGCAGAGCTTTTAAACTAAATTGTGTGTCCCATTTAGAAATCATACCCTACCCTGCCAGGTAGTGCTAAAAAAAAGTGTTTCATAGAGCTGTGGTGTCAAAGCCTTTGTAGGTTTCATCTTCTGGTGAAATCTGGTATTGCAGCATTGTTAAAATACTAAACTGAAAAAGCCATTGATAGGCTGGGCTGGCCTTTCCTGTTTGCAACTCTCAATCGGGCTGGTATTGAAGGTCCATTCCTCCGAGCTATCATCCACCTATATTCTGCCCCTACGGCCCAGGTTCACACTCAATTCGCCACTTCCCCTACCTTTCTGATTTCTAACGGGACTCGCCAAGGTTGCCCACTTTCCCCTCTTCTATTTGCCCTATGCATTGAACCTCTAGCAGCCCATATCAGAAATAACCCAAGTATTCATGGTATTCCAGTCCGTACTAGAGATTTTAAGATTTTCCTATTTGCGGATGATGTCCTTCTTACTCTTACCCAACCTCATATATCTCTTCCGAACTTACAGGCTGAGTTGGATAGATATAGTACCCTCTCGGGTTATAAAATTAACAGTTCAAAAACGGAGGTCCTTCCTCTCAATCTATCCCCTCAAACACTATCAACACTTTCGCAAACATTTCCTTATTCTTGGCAGTCCTCTTCCTTAAAATACCTCGGGGTACATATCACACCCACATACGACACTCTATATAAAGCTAACTTTCCCCAAATATTTACCTCTATCAGAGCCTCCCTAACCAAATGGAAATCTTTGAAATTGTCCCTTTTTGGTAGACTTGCAACCCTGAAGATGACGATATTACCCAGACTTTTGTATCTTTTTGAGATGCTCCCTATTCCCATCCCATCCTCACACCTAAAAAAACTTCAGGGCGACCTGATAAATTTTTTCTGGAACTATAAAAGACATCACATTACTAGATCGGTTTTATACGCTCCTCGTAATCAAGGCGGACTGGCGTTCCCCAACATAGCTAAGTACTACCTAGCAGCCCAGTTAATACCTGTAGCCTCCTGGTGCACCCTACATGCCTATAATAGGTGGACACAGATTGAGAAGTTATGGCTAGCCCCCATCCACCCAAACTCCATGCTTTGGAGTTCTGATATACCACCAGGCAGCGTACAACTGTTAGGACCAATGGTCCTCTTACGCACATTATGGCGGCGTGCCAAATCGACGTACCCGCTCTCTACCTCGTCTTCCCCAGTCACCTCATTTCTATTTACACCCAACATTCCTGATAGCTTAACCTCACAGATGTCTCATTTCTGGATGGATAAGGCTTTATTTCGTTATGGCCAGTTAATTGATCCTAAAACCAGATTGCTAAGATCCTTCCGAGAACTGCAAATCGCCTTTGATATTCCTAAACGGGCTTTTTTCAGTTACTTACAAATACGCCACCACGTACAATCACTAGTGTCGAACTTAAGATTTTCTCCCCTCACAGACTTCGAAAAGCTATGTTTGGAGGGTTTGTCCCCTAAGGGCATGATCTCCCGCACCTATCAGATCCTGGTCACAGATTTCTCACCGGATGGGCCACGGCATTCATATATGGTTAAGTGGGAGCAGGCCTTGGGTACAGTCCTACCCTTAAAGACCTGGCAATTCATATGGATATAGGCTACTAAAAGCTCCATATGCACGCTTTATAAAGAGAATCAATATAAGATTTTATTTCACTGGTATCAGACCCCTGATCTGCTCCACTCCATATACCCCACGGCTGATTCCCGTTGTTGGCGATGTTATAAAGATAGGGGGACGTTATTTAATGTCTATTGGACCTGCCCTCTAATCATCCCCTATTGGCGTATGGTACAATCCTTACTCCAGTCCATCTTTGATACTGTGGTGCTCCTCGATCCGAAGATCTTTCTTCTAGGTCTCCTACCTGCTACCTTCTCTAAAATATAAAAAAAAACTCTTAACCCTTGTGCTCACTGCAGCACGATGTTTGGTGGCTCTAAAGTGGAAAAAGAGGGAAACCCCCCCCACTGTCTGAGCTGCACTCCAGGATCAGAGATGTTAAAAGAATGGAATAGCTTACGGCCTCATTAAATGATACTCTAGATAAGCATAACCGTATTTGGGAACCCTGGGTCCTGTTGGAGACTCCTGCGACCTAACACTTTGTGTCAATTGCGTATTTATGGCCCACTCCTTTTTTGGACTGTCCTGGGCTCTGGAGGTGGGTGGTTGTCCTTTTTTCCCTCTCCCTCTTTCTCTACTCTTTTCCTTTTCTCTCTTTTATGTGTTTATACACTTGTGCAAAGGGTATTAATGGATATACTGCTTGAGATGTATACCAATCCAGTAAACTCATCCTGTTTAATCACTAAATGTTTGCACTGAACGGCCTTGTCGTTCAACGCTCAGTTGATTGTCTGTCAAATTGAACTGTAATATTACGTACTCTATTTTCTGTACCCAATGCTGCAGATTTGTATATTTTTGTGAAAAATAATAATAAAAACTGTCAGTTATAAAAAAAATACTAAACTGACTCTGTGGTGTGTATTTCTCAAAGATTCCCCCTAATATTCACCCAAAATTCAATGGGATACATTCACCCTATGTATCAAGCCAAATTAGTGAAAATATACCTAAGATTCGATACAGATTCACCCAGTGAATATTTCAGTTTTAAATGACAAATACGCAGCTATGCAACACCGACTGCTATATGATTTTTTGAGACAGCTAGAGTTTTCTTTTGGTGGTATTTATTCGCCACTGAGTTTTCTTATATTTCGCTATATAAATGAAAAAATACAGAATTTTTTTTTTTTAAATACAGTTTTTCTGAGCGTTTGTTATAAAATTTTACAAAAAATAAAAATTCTTCATACATTTAGGCCAAAATGTTTTTTTGTTAAAAAAAAACCCTAAATCTATGTATAATATTTAGTCTGTATAAAAGTTATAAAGTCTATTTGAAAATTGATCAATCCTTATGTTCTGACTGCCTCTCAATTTTTGAGGCCCTAACAATATGTAAGGTCAGTACAAATATACCTTTTTGGAAAGTAGACAGTCTGGGGAATGAGTTTTTTGAAGTTGTATTTTTTTGCCAAAATTATTTGGAAAATTATGACAGTAAATATTTTTTTTTTACTCAAATGTGTCAATTAAGAAGATATTTGATACACACTGCATAGGCATACTTGGAATTAAACCTCAAAACACAGTGTACTACTTCTCCTAAGTATGGTGATACCACATGTGTTAAACCTTTTTACAGTCTAGCCACATAGAGAGGCTTAAAATCCAAGGAGCACCTTCAGGCTTTCTAGGAGCATAAATTACTCCTCCAAGTTTCTGACTATATCACATTTTTTGGAGCACCAGAACAGAAATGACCACATTTTGGAAAGACAATACCCCAACATGTTTTATAAGAGGCATAGCAAGTCTATAGCATTTTTTTTGCCACAAGGTTTTGGAAAATGTGGAAAGAAAATGTATTTTTTTTTCACACAAAGTTTTCAATTATTTAAAATATTTCTAAAAGGAAAAATTATGTGGGGGGGGGGGGCAAAATCCATGCCAGACCCTTAACCTGAGCACACAGCCAAGGAACAGTGTGTGCCCTAACCCATTGAACCTTACTAGATCCCCTGGCAAAGCACCTTGTCCATATGTCGATGAGGAGAAGGGCCTCTTCTGCACAAACCTGGATGGTGAGTGTGGGGGTCTGCGGGCAGAAGGCTTATCAGAATCTGGAAGCCCCTTTAAAAATATGGGGCTCCCAGATGTCAGTCCCCCTCTGTGTGAATGATTAAGGGAAACATAATACCCTATTCATTTGCCAAAAAAAGTAAATGACTGACTTTCAGATTCTGAAAACCCCACTACCTTGCAGACATGGGGCAAGGTGCTTTGCCAGGGGGGTCCCCCATGCAAGGTAGCTCCCCATGACAAGTGGAGGACACTTGAAGACATGTGGCCTGGTTAGTTTCAGATAGGAGGGGAGATTTCTCACTCCCCCCACCTTTTTTTTTGGTGGGGGCTCCTCCCTAAAATTCATCCGAAGGGTCTCGTATTGATTTTAAAGGGGACCCCACACAATTGTTTTCTTTTTTTTTTTTTTTTTTAACAAAACTGACAGGGAAAAAAAATATATACATTTGTTGGTAAATTACATTTCCTGCCTGGCTTTCTTTGTAAAAAAAAAGACACGGGATCCCCCAGAATATGTACCAGACCCTCATCCCCCTTTATGAGGGTCTGGTATATATTTTGGGGGTCCCCGTGCTGCTTTTTACAAAATAAAGGAAGCTTGCAGGGAAAATTAAATTACTGGCAGTTTAAATGGCATTTCTTTTCCTTGTAAAGGTCAATTTTGCTGCAATAGGATGTAAACATCGTACAGAAGCACTACTTCACAGGCTGGTTAAGGGCAAAAACCCACCCCACACCTCCTCCATGTTATTTAAAGATATTTAGCATTTAAAATTTTTTTCTTTAACCACTTGAAGACCCAGCATTTTCTCACACTTTTTGTTTAGTAAAAATCAGTATTTTTTGCTAGAAAATTACTTAAAGCCCCCAAACATTATATATATTGTTTTTAGCAGAGGCCCTAGAGAATAAAATGGTGGTTGTTGAAATTTTTTACATCACACAGTATTTGTGCAGCAATTTTTTGGGGAAAAAATAAAGTTTAATGAATTTTAATGCAAAAAATATATAGCCCAATTTTTTGTAAAATGTAAAATATGATGTCATGCCAAATAAATAGATACTTAACATGTCACACTTTAACCACTTGCCTACTGGGCACTTTTACCCCCTCCTTCGCAGGCCAGTTTTCAGCTTTCAGCACTGTCACAGTTTGAATGACAATTGCACTGTCATGCAACACTGTACCCAAACAAAATTTTTAGCATTTTTGTTACACAAATAGAGCTTAGGGCTTTTTACTTTTTGCTAAATAGACAACTGAAGACTGAAAATTTTGAAAAAGAAACAAAACTTTTTCATAGTTTATTATAAAATTTTGCAAACAGGTAATTTTTCTCCTTCGCTGATGTGTGCTGATAAGGCTGCACTGATGGGCTGCACTTATGAGGCGGCACTGATGGGCATTGATGGGCACTGAAAGACTGCACTGATGGGCACTGATAAGGCGGCACTGGTGGGGACTGATGAGGAAGCACTGATGAGGCTGCACTGATAGACAACACTGATAGGCATCACTAATGGGCACTGATAGACAGTACTGATAAGTGACAGTGATGAGGAGGCACTGATGGGCACTAATTGGCAGCACTGGTGGGCACTGATTGGCAGCACTTGTGGGCACAGATTGGCAGCACTGGTGAGCACTGTTAGGACTGCGCTGAAAAACAGGACACTAGATGTCCCTTTTAGAAAATCAAAACACACATATACCTATAGTGAAACACTTAGTGGACAGCGTGACGTTAAGGTAAGAGTGGTCATTGCTTAGAAGGAAGACGTGTCAAGTGCATTATCTGAACAAGCAATAAATAGAATCATTTCTAGCGGAGTATGGCGGAAGAAACCGTAGGAAGATCCAGGAATTCAGTAGGCATAAGGCCAAAAAGATACATTCATAGTATGTAAGGATGCACTTGCATTAACATCATTGGAAACAAACCGTTCTAATACCTGATATAAAATAATGTGGAGAAAAGAAAAAAGCATATCAAAGAGAACAGTAAAAGAAAAAGAGAGAAAGTGGGAAATAGAAAACAAAAGAAGAGCGATAATATATATATATATACAGTGGGGACAGAAAGTATTCAGACCCCCTTACATTTTTCACTCTATGTTATATGGCAGCCATTTGCTAAAATCATTTAAAGGGGTTGTAAAGGTATACATTTTTTCACCTTAATGCATTCTATGCATTAAGGTGAAAAAACTTTTGAAAATATCGCCGCCCCCAGCCCCCCCGTTTTACTTACCTGACACCTCGAAACTCGGCCACTCGCTCCCGACCTCCATTCAGCCGATCAGCCTGGTCGCTGATTGGCTATAGTGGATGGATTGAAAGCAGCGCAGCCATTGGCTCACGCTGCTGTCAATCACAGCCAATGACGCGGCGCGCCGGGGGCGGGGCCGTGGGATACAGAGAGCGGCTATAGCCGCCGGCTGTATCATGGGAGCGCGCCCGCAATAACTAACCACCATGCGAGAGAGCTCGCATTAAGGTGGTTAGTTATTGTGGGGAGGAGCTGAGACAGCCGCCGAGGGACCCCAGAAGAGCAGGTTCGGGGCCACTCTGTGCAGAACGAGCTGCACAGTGAAGGTAAGTATAACATGTTTGTTATTTAAAAAAAAAAAAATTTACCTTTACAACCCCTTTAAGTTCATTTTTTCCTGATTAATGTACACTCAGCACCCCATATTGACAGAAAAACACAGAATTGTTGACATTTTTGCAGATTTATTAAAAAAGAAAAACTGAAATATCACATGGTCCTTAGTATTCAGACCCTTTGCTGTGACACTCATATATTTAACTCAGGTGCTGTCCATTTCTTCTGATCATCCTTGAGATGGTTCTACACCTTCATTTGAGTCCAGCTGTGTTTGATTATACTGATTGGACTTGATTAGGAAAGCCACGCACCTGTCTATATAAGACCTTACAGCTCACAGTGCATGTCAGAGCAAATGAGAATCATGAGGTCAAAGGAATTGCCTGAAGAGCTCAGAGACAGAATTGTGGCAAGGCACAGATCTGGCCAAGGTTACCAAAAAATTTCTGCTGCACTTAAGGTTCCTAAGAGCACAGTGGCCTCCATAATCCTTAAATGGAAAACGTTTGGGACGACCAGAACCCTTCCTAGAGCTGGCCATCCGGCCAAACTGAGCTATCGGGGGAGAAGAGCCTTGGTGAGAGAGGTAAAGAAGAACCCAAAGATCACTGTGGCTGAGCTCCAGAGATGTAGTCGGGAGACAGGAGAAAGTTGTAGAAAGTCAACCCTCTACCAGTCTGGGCTTTATGGCAGAGTGGCCAGATGGAAGCCTCTCCTCAGTGCAAGACACATGAAAGCCCGCATGGAGTTTGCTAAAAAACACCTGAAGGACTCCAAGATGGTGAGAAATAAGATTCTCTGGTCTGATGAGACCAAGATAGAACTTTTTGGCCTTAATTCTAAGCTGTATGTGTGGAGAAAACCAGGCACTGCTCATCACCTGTCCAATACAGTCCCAACAGTGAAGCATGGTGGTGGCAGCATCATGCTGTGGGCGTGTTTTTCAGCTGCAGGGACAGGACGACTGGTTGCAATTGAGGGAAAGATGAATGCGGCCAAGTACAGGGATATCCTGGAAGAAAACCTTCTCCAAAGTGCTCAGGACCTCAGACTGGGCCGAAGGTTTACCTTCCAACAAGACAATGACCCTAAGCACACAGCTAAAATAACGAAGGAGTGGCTTCACAACAACTCCATCACTGTTCTTGAATGGCCCAGCCAGAGCCCTGACTTAAACCCAATTGAGCATCTCTGGAGAGACCTAAAAATGGCTGTCCACCAACGTTTACCATCCAACCTGACAGAACTGGAGAGGATCTGCAAGGAGGAATGGCAGAGGATCCCCAAATCCAGGTGTGAAAAACTTGTTGCATCTTTCCCAAAAAGACTCATGGCTGTATTAGATCAAAAGGGTGCTTCTACTAAATACTGAGCAAAGGGTCTGAATACTTAGGACCATGTGATATTTCAGTTTTTCTTTTTTAATAAATCTGCAAAAATGTCAACAATTCTGTGTTTTTCTGTCAATATGGGGTGCTGTGTGTACATTAATGAGGAAAAAAATGAACTTAAATGATTTTAGCAAATGGCTGCAATATAACAAAGAGTCAAAAATTAAAAAAATTTAAGGGGTCTGAATACTTTCCGTCCCCACTGTATATATATATATATATATATATATATATATATATATATATATATAAAGATAATGGGAAAAACAAGGATAGCCAGTACACATGGGAAGCCCTCGGAACAGCCAGATCCTCAAGTTTTCGCAGAAACAAAGAAATCAAAAGCAGAGGAACATCTGAAATGGGACCACACCATCCACATAATTTTTTTATCACTTTTATTGCTGCCAAACGAAATGTAAACATCCCTCATGACAGCAATAAAGCATGACAGATCCTCTTCATGGAGACATCTGGGGTCTAGACCCCAGATCTCTCCTCTATCCTTGAAAGCATGAGATAAAAAAAATAAAAACCATTGATCTCATGCTTTTAAAAAATGTTTATATCTAGCCCTAACCAGAAGGGAAAAAATGCAGGTTTGACCCCCCCCCCGCTCTAGGCCATGCCAAGGCATGGTTCGTGTTACTTTGTGTCGCGGAATGCACGCAAAATCGCACTTATTCCTGACACACAGACAAATGCTCTGCTCTTTAGGGGTGCCATTAATTCTTAATGTTACCCCACACATTGGCAAATGTGGGGAAAATTTAAAAAAAGGGTCAGGGATGACTTTCCCTGCATTTCTGCCAGTAGGGCAGCCCATTAATTTCAAGCACGCAGCCACACAGATGTGAACCAAGCACTTGTTCACACATGAGGTTGGAGGGCGGTAAAACCATGTGGTTGAGCTGTTTTTGCCACCCCCAACTGCTCCCACTTTAGCTGCAGAGGCAGCAGCTGGAGGTGTACACATTCTGTGGCTGCAGCTGTGAGTATACATCTAGCTGAATAGGGCTGCACTGTAACCACCTGCTGCATTTATGGGGTTAAAACAGGTGGTGAAGAGACGACATAATGCCTTTTTATTGCCTGTCAACTGCCTCTGTAAAGCCATCTGAGCATGGATAGCTTTTCAGAGGAGCAGCAGTCCTTGCTGTTATTATGAACAAGCCCTTAAAAAAGCAGTTCTCATGGTACAGGAATAGGGGTCAGGATTAAAGGTAAACAAACAAGATATAATGGATAGTGTAGGACCCACTGATTATGGGGTACTTTGTCGCAGTAAGTGGGCTTAGCACCATATAGCAATATGGTGTGACCAAATCCCCATATTTTTTGATAATGTTTTTCTAGAAATGCTTAGGTGTTTTAAACTAGCCTTGCTTGAGGTAAATGTCTTTTTTGCATGTGTGCGCTGTAATATTTTCTTCTAGGATTAAAGGTAACACACACATACTGTATATATAAAAACACACAGATACACACAGACTGTATAAACACACATATAAAAATAAACACTTACACACACACACACATACCAACACATGTACAAACAAACATACACATACAAACACATGTATACACACACACACACACAGACACATGTGTACACACACACACACATGTGTACACACACATATACAGACAGATGTGTACACACACAGACACATCCTGTACCTACACATGTGTACACATACAGACACGTGTACACACAAACATACACATGTGTACACAGACACAAACATACACATGTGCACACACACACACATGTACACATACAGACGCATGTGTACACACACAGACACGTACAGACACACGTGTACACATACAGACACATTTGTACACACACACAGACATATGCAGGCACATGTGTACACACACACACAGACACATACAGACACATGTGTACACATACAGACACATGTGCACACACACACACATGTGCACATACACACACACAGACACCTACAGACACATGTACACACAGACACACACAAAGACAGTCACATGTGTACACAAGCATATACAGACAGATGTGTACACACACACAGACGCATACTGTACATACACATGTTTACACATACAGACACGTGCACACACAGACACATGTCTATACACGCAAACACATAGACACATACAGACACATGTGCACACACATGTGTATACACACACACAGACATATACAGACACGTGTACACACACACACAGACACATGTGTACACACACACACACATATTCAGACACATGTGTACTAAGGATGAGCCAAACACCCAAAACAGGCAAACAATTTGGACGAACACACGAACACCGTTAAAGTCTATGGAACACAAACATGAAAAATCAAAAGTGCTCATTTTAAAAGCTTATATGCAAGTTATTATCATAAAAAGTGTTTGAGGTCCTGCCCCAGGGGAGATGTAGCAATGAAAAAAACTGTTTAAAAAATAGCAGTTTTTTCGAGAGCAGTGATTTTTATAATGCTTAAAGTGAAACAATAAAAATGAAATATTCCTTTTAATATCGTGCCTGGGGGGTGTCTATAGTATGCCTGTAAAGTGGCGCAGTTTTCCCGTGTTTAGAACAGTACCACAGCAAACTGACATTTCTAAAGGAAAAAAAGTCATTTAAAACTGATTGTGGCTGTAATGAATTGTCGGGTCTTGGCAATATAGATAAAAATCATTGAAAAAAATGGAATGGGTTCCCCCCCAGTCCATTACCAGGCCCTTCAGGTCTGGTATGGATATTAAGGGGAACCCTGTGCCACATTTTTTTAAAAATGGCGTAGGGGTACCCCCCAAAATCCATAACAGACCCTTATCTGAGCACGCAACCTGGCAGGCCACAGGAAGAGAGGGGGGAAGAGAGAGCGGCCCCCACCCCCCTCCTGCACCATACCAGGCCACATGCCCTCAACATGGGGAGGGTGCTTTGAAATAGCCCCCCAAAGCATCTTGTCCTTGTTGATGGGAAAAAGGGCCTCGTCCCCACAAGCCTTGCCCGGTATTTGTGGGGGTCTGCTGGCGGGGTGACCCGATGGACTGGAAAAAAAAAAAGCCGCAACAGCTCCGCCTCCGTGGGAGGCTCCCACCGAGTGACGCTTCTTCTCGGTGACAGCTGTTATATAGCTGAGGGCGGGGCCACCCGGTGATGTAGACGGGCGACCCTACCCCCCTCTGACGCCACGTATATTTTCATGTGTTCGTCCATTCTGGTACCATTAAAGTCCGACATATATGTTTTTTTTTTTTAAATGGCAGTTGAACTGAACATAGGTACATTCTACTTATCCCTACTGTAACAAGTTGGGGATTTCATAGCTCATTGATAGTGCAAAACAGTGAGTTTATTCCATGTCAGAAGTGTCTTTTTAGGGCTTTTTCTGACTACTTTTATTTAAAAGAAAGCAAAGTTCCCAAATAAAAAGTATCCCACGCAGGAGATTCTCACCATCAATACGACAAAACATAGAATTCAGCCTCATGGCTCCCTTCGCAGCTTTACTGCTCAGGCCTCATGCCTTGGTCCTCCAGACCATCTAACACACAGTCCCAGTGCTCGTGCACAAAACGCTGTAAATTTGTCAGTTTGACTTCTTATTCTGTAGCTACCTGCTGCTCCATCTGTCCCAGACTGTCCCTCTCTCTCTCAGGCTTGTGCCTCACTCTGTCCTGTCCAGAACAATATGGTGCAACGTGCACCTCTCACGGCTTCCTTGCAATCACTGACCCCCTCGGGAGTGTGGAGCACTGACCCCTCTGTCTCTAACATAAACCCAGCACACATCTGCATCATTAGTGTGCCTGTATCCTAGAAAATCTGCCCAGACTGCCATAATAAACAGTGGCATGGGCTCACCCTGCCACACTACTCTCAACCCAGTGGAGGCTGGTGTTCCATTTTTGCTCTGCACCCCCAGCCCACCCTTTTTTGTGCTTTAAAAAAAAACAAAACATTGAAATCCCTGCATGTAGATTAGGGGCCGGGTGCATGGCATATGAGGGCAGCGCCCCTAATGGAGCGGCCGCCACTGTCTCAATCTATTTTTATGTAAATGTGCCTGGTTTGAGCATCTGAACCGTTGCATTTACTACTGAAAATGCAAAGATTGTCCATGGAGAGTGCTGAAAGTTTGCAAAACAGGTTCTGTAAAAATGTTGTTTTATTTAAAAAAGCCAGTATGCCATGGACCCACCCCAATCTCTATCTACCGACAGTATATAACCCTGTAGAGGGGAAAGCAAGTTGTTTCTCACTCCCTGTTGAACCATTTATAGGGGACCCTTCACCATACATGTGGGTAAATAATGTCAGTTTAACCCTTTCCCGCTGACCGTACGCATATGTGCGTACTCGGCTTTCGGGGGTTATACCGGGATGATGCCCGCAGCTGCGGGCATCATCCCAGTAACGTTGTTTACAGCGGGCGATTAGCTATCCGTATATAACAACCGATGCGGCTAAAAGCCGCTCAGCTGTTATACCGGAGGAGCGGGAGGGGACGCCCCCCCCTCCCGCCGCTCTTACCGGGCCTCTCGTGCGATCGGGAGGCCCGGTGTCCAATCGGCTGCCTCCGGCGGCTGTGGGCGGGCTGGAACAAAGCTGTGGGTGGCTTCGTTCCAGCCTCCTCAATGTAAACGCGGAAGCAACGTCATGACGTCACTTCCCATTTACTTGGCTGCCAATGGCGCCGAATTTGAAAAAATACACAGTATTCAGAATCGCCGTTTTCGGCAATCTGAATACTTTGAAGTGCAGAGGAGGGATCGGGGGTCTTTTAGACCCCCGATCCCTCCATAAAGAGTACCTGTCACCACCTATTACTGTCACAAGGGATGTTTACATTGCTTGTGACAGCAATAAAAGTAAAAAAAAAAAACATTTTTTTTAAACACAATTTATAAGTATAAAAATAAATTTAAAAAAAAAATGTTTAAAGCGCCCCGTCCCCGCGAGCTCGCGTAGTGAAGAAAACGCATACGGAAGTGGCGCCTGCATATGTAAACGGTGTTCAAATCACACATGTGAGGTATCACCACGATCGTCAGAGCGAGAGCAATAATTCTAGCCCTAGACCTCCTCTGTAACTCTAACCTGGTAACCGTAAAAAAAAATTTAAAGCGTCGCCTATGGAAATTCATAGCTACCATAGTTTGTCGCCATTCCACGAGTGCGTGCAATTATAAAGTGTGACATGTTTGGTATCTATTTACTCAGCGTAACATCATATTTCACATTATACAAAAAAATTGGGGTAACTTTACTGTTTGGATTTCTTAAAATTCATGGAAGTGTCCCTTTTCCAAAAATTTGTGTTTAAAACACCGCTGCACAAATACCGTGTGATATAAAATATTGCAACAATCTCCATTTTATTCTCTAGATTCTCTGCTAAAAAAATATATATAATGTTTGGGGTGTCTAAGTAATTTTCTAGCAAAAAATATGGATTTTAACTTATAAACACCAAATTTCAAAACAAAATGCTTTTTTAAATTTATTTGGTAATTAATACTTTTTTGGAGAGTCCATGGGTGTCCCATGGTGTCCATCCAGCATAAGGTCAGATGTAAAGGGGACTACAGGTCACTCAAATCTCACCACTCAAACCATGTTTGAGCTTTGAAGAAATGAATTTGCTTGGCACAGTTTTATGTGCCAAGGATACTCTGAATAAAGGGTTATACTTGACATTACACTCCACATTTGCTATTAGTGCAAATGTGACCCTTAATATCATGGGCAACCCCCTTAATCCTGTTGAGCCTCTTTTCACATGAGTGGCCAGGGGGATTGGTAAAAACAGGCTGTTGATCCACGTTTTTGCCATTCCCCAAATACCCACCTACAAGTAGACATGATGCCACTTGGAGCAGAACACATTGCCCCTGTGATGCTTAGCAATTTTTTCTGTGGAAGCAGAATAGGCTATGGCCTTAACACTGCACAAAACATTTGGGCAGCCAGGTTGCACTGCACATATGAAAACTTAATCATTAAGCTCCTTCCCCATAATTTAAGAGGTACCCCATTATGTAAGAGGTGCTTGACAAGAAGCGACTGCCAAGTGCTTCCTTTTTGACACACAAGTGAATCCAGCCTATGATAGCATTATTCATGATCAGATAGACTTTGGTCTGCCCAACAATTTAAATAGTAGTGGGAAACCTGAAATTTTGAGTATGGAATTAATACTAGAACGATCAGTCTTAGGGTTGATCACTGTCTTGTTGGATTTTCCGACGGAAATGTGTGATAGGACCTTGTTATCGGAAATTCTGACCGTGTGTGGGCTCCATCACACATTTTCCATAGGAATTTCCGACACACAAAGTTTGAGAGCTTGCTATGAAATTTTCCGACAACAAAATCCGTTGAAGCAAGGTTTGAAACAAGAGAATCTGGATGCCGCACACCGGGTAAAGTTGAAAATTCTTCTTTATGGTAAAAATTGGATCATCAAAAATACAGGACAATCAGGCAGCATGAGCTATGAGTAAGCACTCAAACTAGAGTGTGAAACGCGTCAGATGTGTCTGTACCATCTGCCTGATTGTCCTGTATTTTTGATGATCCAATTTTTACAATAAAGAAGAATTTTCAACTTTACCCGGTGTGCGGTATCCAGATTGTCTTGTTTCAAACCTTGCTTCAATTTGCATTTAGCCAGCACCTGGGACTCCCCTCCTCTGAAGGATTCACTAAACACACACCTGGGAGCAGGTCTACCTGAGCGGGGAACCATCCTCCCTGTTTTGTCTGCATCAAACAAAATCCATTGTCGGAAATTCCGATCGTGTGTACACAAATCAGACGCACAAAGTGCCACGCATGCTCAGAATAAGTTAAGAGACGAAAGCTATTGGCTACTGCCCCGTTTATAGTCCCGACGTACGTGTTTTACGTCGCCGCGTTCAGAACGATCGGATTTTCCGACAACTTTGTGTGACCGTGTGTATGCAAGACAAGTTTGAGCCAACATCCGTCAGAAAAAATCCATGGATTTTGTTGTCGGAATGTCCGATCAATGCCCGACCGCGTGTACAGGGCATAAATCTAAATACAGTCCTTCATTATTATTTGCATAGCCATAGGATCTTTGCGGTTGGCTCCAGGGTTGCACAGGGATGGCCTGGGGTCTGTGCTATGGTACAATGGACCAGTAGAGGGAGTCGGCTATGCAGAAAAAAGTGTTCCCTGCTTTTCTTCTAGCAGCTATGTTTAGGTTAGTAATACCTTCTAGTCCTGTGGGTGGCACCACCAATCTCTGCTCACTTCTGACACTTAATGGACACAGAAGTGGCATATCAGCTGGCAAGTGGAACAACAGTGTGCAGCATGGGATGCAGAAATGAAGAATGAAGTTGTCTCCCCAGATGGTTAGTATTTCTAAGCTTCTTTTGCAGTTTTCTTGTTTGCAGGGACAGAGTTGCTTCATGTTATAACTACATTTGTTTAGACACAGAAAACCAAAAGAAACAAATCCAATCTTTATAGGAAACCATCCAAAGCCAAGGCCATCCTTTACAAATAGATATTGATCCACATATGAATACAAAGAATACCCAGAAAAACACTCAGAGAATGCAGGCAGCAGACTGAGAGCAATGCAGTGCTGTTACTACTATACTGATAATACCAAATTACAAACCTAGAGGTGGCCATAAATAACCCAAAGCCATTTACTGTTTGGACAGATTAATGCAGCAATTGGGTGAGAATCAGGCTGCTTAGGGGCTGCCCTGTGGGTGATATAGGTGCTTTTGATCTTAGGAACTGTTGGTGAACAATTTTTGCTGCACTGATCCTTTTGAAAACAGGTAAAAAACAGGTAGACAGTTGCATTGTTCAAAAATGTGCAGATGTTTGTCCATTCATCATTTTGGAAAGACATCTGCCTATAGCTGGCTATGCTGCAATAAAAGTAGAAAAAAAGCTATATAGTAATTAAATAAACATTTGCCTTCCTTTCCCCTTTAATGCTGGACTCTGGGCAGATATAAAAGAGACACATTAATGCAGCTATGTAATCATTAATACATTTTTAAATCTATATTTTAAATGCAATCAGTGTACTTGCATTTAATTGGTATCAGCCACTAACAGTTCCTCTACAGCAGTGATGGCGAACCTTGGCACCCCAGATGTTTTGGAACTACATTTCCCATGATGCTCATGCGCTCTGCAGTGTAGTTGAGCATCATGGGAAATGTAGTTCCAAAACATCTGGGGTGCCAAGGTTTGCCATCACTGCTCTACAGCATGGCTGGAGTGTGAATGGAAGAAGCAGCACAAGCAGCAGTTCATGTGCTGACAGAATGAAAAAGCAGAGCTCCTTGATGTGCTGCTTCTCTTTTTACTGTTTAGTCACAGGCAGAGGACATCCTGGGCTCAAGGGAAGTGGGTTATATGATGTTAAACTGCAAATTACTGACATCTAGTGGCAAAAAAAGAAGCACTAAGAGAACGTCTGTGGACTGGGGGTGAATATTGCAGCAAAAGCTGCTTTTTCATTTTGTCTTTTAATGGGGTATTCGTTTTTTTTTTGGTTTTTTTTTTTATGGCGAGAATTCGGCTATCCACTAAATTCATGCAACATTAAAATTGTAACACAAACATTTGCTAACATTTGGCACAGCTTCTATCACCTAGACTTTCGACTTTCGCTCTAGCCAGTGTTAGCATTCCTTGTTCTCCTTATGCTTTCTGGGGTTTTCTGTTGCATTTTTCTCTCCCCCCACCCCCTCATGTTGAGGGCATGTGCCCCAGCATACTTGTTCAAGCAAGAGTCCAATATTGGTTGAGTCTATGTCTGGAATTTAGCTCCGACTTCGGCACGACACTGGTCATCCAGATTCGGGTACTGGCATCAGACGAGCCTGGTAAGGTGGACCAGGCCTGAACCAAACTTTTCTTTCCCTTTACTTCTCTCTGCACCATCTCTCTCTCTGGGTATGGACCTCCATCCCTTTTATATCACACAGGACCGGGGGGGCAGACTCAGCAAAACCCGCCAAGAAAAAGACAGGAATTACAGTTGACGCCTAACTTCCCACTGGGGCAGCAGTAACCACTACCTGCCTACATACTGGTGAAGTTTAATCACACTTGGGCCAAAACACAAACATGTGATACTTCCCCATATTTGCCAGAAGCTTGCTATCTTTTATTGTATACTAATTTGCTGTATTTTAGGGATCATAAAAAAGGTTCCTGAGAAAAGTGTCTATTTTGCAGGCCATACTAGTGTGTTTTTAATTGTAAATGTGTTGCAAATTAAAATATACAGACCCATGGAAATCTTACAAAATGACAAGTGATACTGTTACCACATGTGGTGTTACGTGTGACTGTTTTTTATCTGTCTCTTGTCACAAGTGAGGCCATCCTGGGATGCATACCCTTGGCAATTGTGGCAAAGACCAGGCACAACTTGGTATGCCTACTCCATTCTTGTGGTTTCTGCCCTTCAGCTTACATCTCTGAGCCCCCGTTTACACCGGTGCGACTTGTCATGCCATTTGACAGTTCTGAGTCGTACCCCATTGCTGGCAATGGAACCGTTCATATCGGCGCGGCTCATGTCACGGCGATTATGAAAAAGTTTCCTGCACTACTTTTTACCGATTTCATTACAACTTGCATAGACTTCTGTTAAATAAAGTTCCATGTAGCGCAATTTCAAAGCCACACTGGTGTGAACCGCGTAAGTTGTCAGTTTACAGAAAACATATTTACCCTGGTGCCCTACCCCATAGCTAAGGATATCAAAACCCCTATGGGTACCAGTCCTTTGCTGGCCATTACCCTTTAACCAAAAAATGTAACTTTGTGAAAATATCAACAAAATGTCAAAACCCAGGTAGAGGAAGGCTTTCAATTGTTCCTTCATGAGTTGGTTCATAAAGGGATTAGTCTGAGAAAGCCATTGCATTATTCGTAAATGATAATAAAGAATGTGATTGATCTCTCTGAGATTATAGTTATGGTTGTGGTACAGGAAATCATTGCACACTATAAGGAAGCATTTACCTTACTTATATGAGCTGCATTTACAGAGATTAGTGAGTCATCCGTGGTACCTAGAGAAATATGCTACACACGTTCTGCATTTTCAGTAAGCTAAGGATTTCTATTCATTATTAAATATATTTGCTTACACCACCCTACTTATGTTACATATTTTTTCTCTTTTAACATTTATGATAAAGTAGGAAAGAGAACTCTGTAATCAGCAACCAGTGCACAAAATAAACAATTAGTTCTTTTCACTAAAGCTCCATTTAAAGACTCTGCAGTTAGTTCTAAGTCCATTTTCTTTAGATCGTTCATCATAGAATCCATTTTATCTGGTTTACATTTTATATATTACATGTCAAGCTTGGGTAAAAACCTGGGGTTTACCTATTGTTCTTTCATTAGACATGGGAGCACTGTACCATAAATTCAATTACAAATATTCTACATGGTTGGGTATATCACCTGTATCATCTTCTTAGTGAGTTATATATTATAAGATCAGAAAAGTTAGAATGTCCCTGTTTTATTACATGCTTTCATACATACTTTACTGTAATTTTTATAAAATCGTGCAGATTAACTTTACTTTTATAAAGTAGAAAAATGTTAATTCTCTGAAAGCTCATTTATTTTTTGCAAATAGTTGCTTATATTCCAATAAATAATTTCATCTTCCTGGGAATTTTTCATGTTTCCTATTATTTCTAAAGCTGTCCATACATATACATATATATATTTATATATATATACATATATATATAAATATATATATATATATATAGTATCTCACAAAAGTGAGTACACCCCTCACATTTTTGTAAATATTTTATTATATCTTTTCATGTGATGACACTGAAGAAATGACAATTTGCTACAATGTAAAGTAATGAGTGTACAGCTTGTATAACAGTGTCCCCTTGTATAAATTTGCTGTCCCCTCAAAATAACTCAATACACAGCCATTAATGTCTAAACTGCTGGCAGCAAAAGTGAGCACAACCCTAAGTGAAAATGACCAAAATGGGCCCAAAGTGTCAATATTTTGTATGGTCACCATTATTTTCCAGCACTGCCTTAACCCTTTTGGGCATGAAGTTTACCGGAGCTTCACAGGTTTCCACTGGAGTCCTCTTCCACTCCTCCATGACGACATCACAGAGCTGGTGGATGTTAGGGAACTTGAACTCCTCCACCTTTGGTTTGAGGATGCCCCACAGATGCTTAATAGGGTTTCGGTCTGGAGACATGCTTGGCCAGCCCATCACCTTTACCCTCAGCTTCTTTAGCATGGCACAGTGGTCATCTTAGAGGTGTGTTTGGGGTTATTATTATGTTGGAATACTGCCCTGTGGCCCAGTCTCCGAAGGGAGGGGATCATGCTCTGCTTCAGTATGTCACAGTAAATGTTGGCATTCATGGTTCCCTCAATGAACTGTAGCTCCCCAGTGAGAGTGATAACACCAGATTTAACACACCTGCTCCCCACCCCAGACCTTGAAACACTAACAAGTGTTCCCGGGAGGGGAAATGGCTAATTGGGCCCAATCTGAACATTTTCACTTAGGGGTGCACTCACCTTTGTTGCCAGCGGTTTAGACATTAATGGCTGTGAGTTATTTTGAGGAAACAGCAAATTTACACTGTTATACAAGCTGTACACTCGTTACTTCACATTGTGGCAAAGTGTAATTTCTTCACTGTTGTCACATGAAAAGATATAATAAAATATTTACAAAAATGTGAGGGGTGTACTCACTTTTGTGAGATACTGTATATATACAGTTGTGCTCAGTTTGTCATATACAACTGTATATATATATATATATATATATATATATACACAGTTGTGCTCATAAGTTTACATACCCTGGCAGAATTTACGATTTCTTGGCCATTTTTCAGAGAATATGAATTCTGAAAAACAATCCCACACCATAATCCCACCTTCAAATGATTTGGACCAGTGCACAAAGCAAGGTCCATAAAGACATGGAGGAGCAAGTCTGGGGTGGAGGAACTTGACTGGCCTGCACAGAGTCCTGACCTCAACCCGATACAACATCTTTGGGATGAATTAGAGCAGAGGCTGCAAGCCAGGCCTTCTCATCCACATTAGTGCCTGACCTTACAAATGCGCTTCTGGAAGAATGGTCAAACATGCCCATAGACGCACTCCTAAACCTTGTGAACAGCCTTCCCAGAAGGGTTGAAGCTGTTATGGCTGTAAAGGTTGGGCCAACTCAATATTAAACCCTAGGGACCAAGACTGGGATGTCATTAAAGTTCATGTGCGTGTAAAGGCAGGCGTCCCAATATTTTTGGTAATATAGTGTATATATATTTATATATATAAGATCACATAGGAGTTTTGAAGTACATAATAAAAAGCCATCTGTTTGTAGAAATTTTCCCGCATGCTGAAAATGTATGGTATAATAGCCTGTAAAAATTGCAACTGGTAAAACTGCAGGAAATATCATTTTAGATATATCCAACTTTCCTAAAACAAACTGACAGTAAACAGTTTTGAATATAGTGTAAGATGGAAGAATTATGCCTTTACTGGTGTTAGATATTTGGTGTAAAGGCATTAAAAAATTCTGAATAGGAAGATAAACCCATGCAGGCATAATAGAACAGAAAGGTTCCACAAAGTCCAAGACAGAAAGTTTCACTTTTGTATAAGACTGTTAAAGTTCCTTTCAAGCTAAATTATTTCTCAGGTGAGTGTGCAGGTCACAGACAAAGGGCCAGAACAAACCCAAAAAGACCTAACTGAGGAAGACGAAAGAGCAAAAGAAATTATCTTCAGGCCATAAGAAGCATCAGCATAACATATCAACCTTAGTCATGAAAAGCTACATAGGAAATGTTTCTCTTTTGTTGTACATCAGATAATTCCACCCAAAATAAAGAGGTCCTTTACAGGCGGTCCCCGAGTTACAAACAAGATCGGGTCTGTAGGTTTGTTCTTAAGTTGAATCTGTTTGTAAGTCGGAACAGGTACATTTTTTAAGAGTAGCTCCAGCCCAAAAAACAATTTTTAAGCTTTTTGGATAGCATAGGGAAGGGTTATCACCCCTGTAACATTTGTTTTGCTGTCTGTGCCCCTGTTCAGAAGACTTCATCTCACTTTCTGTCCCAATGACAATTGGATTTTGAAAATTTTGGGCTGTTGTGGAAACAAGCCTTGGTGATAAAGCTTCAGTGGATTTACCTTTTCCCCATAATAACTCTTATAGGGCGTACACACGGTCGGACTTTGTTCGGACATTCCGACAACAAAATCCTAGGATTTTTTCCGACGGATGTTGGCTCAAACTTGTCTTGCATACACACGGTCACACAAAGTTGTCGGAAAATCCGATCGTTCTGAATGCGGTGACGTAAAACACGTACGTCGGGACTATAAACGGGGCAGTGGCCAATAGCTTTCATCTCTTTATTTATTCTGAGCATGCGTGGCACTTTGTCCGTCGGATTTGTGTACACATGATCGGAATTTCCGACAACGGATTTTGTTGTCGAAAAATTTTATCTCCTGCTCTCCAACTTTGTGTGTCGGAAAATCCGATGGAAAATGTCCGATGGAGCCCACACACGGTCGGAATTTCCGACAACACGCTCCGATCGGACATTTTCCATCGGAAAATCCGACCGTGTGTACGGGGCATTACAGGAGAGAATTTCCCTTCCTAGGGGTAGATTTCCTCTCTCTTCCTGTTGTCTCCTTTCGTTTGTAAATAGGAGTTCGGATGTTTGTAACTAGGGGACCGCCTGTATATGCAAATGAGAAAACACAATAAGCCTAATTTACTAAAGCGTTTGAAGCAAGAACTGTGCGTTCTACTCTGGTCAAGATGCAAATGTAAGCTGAAATGAGAAAAAAGTTAGGATCTGATTGGTTGCTGTGGGGCAATGCAGACCTTACCTATTGCAGGTTAAAAAAAGTTAGGTTCAAACTTCATAAGTATCCATCTAAATCTGACCTGTCACTACATTTTAGTTTCAGAAGTAGATGTGCTATGATAGACTAGCCAGCCTCAATCATTTTTAGAAGCATTTATTCAATTTACTAAGGGTTGTGTCAATTAACATTTGTGTGTGTCAAATAATTCTATTCAGTTGCTGTCTGATAATGCTTGCCTTTAGCAGAAGGGTTAACCAGCACACATATGGCAGAAACATTATACAAAACAGCACAGTAGCTCCTTACGTCATAAACTGAAGCTATTTTCTGCCTGTATGGTTTGTAGGGAGGTGTTACGTGGAAGATTCCTGTTGCCAAGGAAGAGTCATCGTTACTAGGGGACAGGAAGAATCTTTAAAAGGAGAAAAAGAAAGACAGTGGAAAAAAAAAAAAAAAAAAAGAAGACTAAGAAGAATAGACTATAGCCAGGGATAACAAGTGGCAATAAAGGACAGGGAAGACCAAGGAGACTGGCACAGTGTCAGGTTAATAAAGAAAAAGTACAATCTTTTGTGTTAGATGGGCAAAGAGTTGGTGACTGCAAAAAGTTCAATTACCTTTTCTTTATACTTTTTTCATTTTCATGGAAGGTAAAGAATTGAAGGCAAAATAAAACTATTCTTAGCTGTGTCCGACATACAGCTCAGTGACACAGCAGCAGTAGCAATAGGAGCCAAAGGTATTGTTAAAAGTTCATCCAGCTGCATAGACACTATGACAGGAAACTGTAGGCATCAATACCATAAAAGTAAGAATTTTCCTGCTATTGCTTGCTGACGTAATGGCACAGCACAAAAACACACTGGTATTTCCAGCCTTCCTCCCAAGCGAATGTAACTAGGGGTTTGTTTCTTAAACCATGGGTTGGGACCCAAATTGGGTGGTCGATATGTGTTTTTGTTGGGTCACCATATTATTGTGCAAGAAATGTAGCCAAGTTTTTCCAAGTGAAACAAAAACCAAAGAAAATTCCCAGCTCAACACATCAGCCAGCCCGCAACCAACAACATTTTCCTGTCCAAAAATTTGCGTTCAAAACAGGGGTTTAGTTAGCACACATTTGCAAATACAAATGCATAAGCTGCAGAGCCACTCCACAGCACCCCATTATTATCTGCAGTCCTAACTCAAAATTTATGAGAGCCTTCATAGTAGAAGCACATGCATTCTAATGGATAGATCAAGGGCAGGTGAGCCTGAAGGGAGCCCCTCCTTAAAGGCACAGGTGCACACTGGACACCCAGCACATAGCACAATGGCAGCTTGGAAAAACAAAGTACTAAGATCAGTGATGACTGTGGGCGATATCTTTTGAGCAAAATAAAAAGACTGCAAAAGAAAAATGTAAAAAAGTAAGAATAACATATTTTTCTTGACTTTACTAAAGCTTACTAAAAAGGCAAAGAATGTGTTATATGTCATTGTAATTTGTGCTTTGTTGATGTTTTGGCAATAATTATCTTCTTTCTGTAATATCTATAACCAAAAGATACTTGAGCATTTCAGAATAAATCATGACATTATACGAAATCTCAATCCTGGATCATATATTTTTGTGTAGCGCTTACTGCCGAAAGAGCCGCTGGAAATTTGGCCAGGTTCTTCCCTAGTGGATTGCCCCACAGCCAGGCACACAATCTCAGCCACACTTTTCCTCAATACCCAGTCTAAAGCCGCGTACACACGGGCAGACTTTTCGACCGGATTGGTCCGAAGGACTTTCCGACGGACTTTCAATTGACTTTTGACAGACTTCCGATGAACTTTTTAATGAACAGACTTGCCTACATGCGATCACACCAAAGTCCGACGGATTCGTACATGATGACGTACACCGGACTAAAATAAGGAAGTTGATAGCCAGTAGCCCATAGCTTCCCTAGTGTCGGTTTTTGTCCGTCGGACTAGCATACAGACGAGCGGATTTCTGGGTCAGGCGGAGTTACGACGTAAAGATTTGAAGCATGTTCCAAATCTAAAGTCCATCAGACTTTCAACAGAAAAAGTCAGCTGAAGGTCCGGTAAAAAGCAGGAGAAGTTATGGCGCTGCCCTTGTGGGGTTAGAAAAATTTTTTTTCTATTAGTGGACAATTCCACTATATATTACCTGGTGTACATAACTCCTATAGATCTAGAGTATTATTCTTAAAAATTATATTTATGAGCATAACAAAAAAAAACAAAAAAAAACCTATATGTACCAAAATAACGTGAGTGTTTTAGATCTGGAATCTGTAACTGGTACTCGGTTACTAATAATCACATTGTAATAAAAGTGAAATATCAACATAAAATTATTTCCACAAAGTGCATTTGTGCTAAACCAGTGCTATAAATGTCATAAAGTGACTGCTGCTAAATCATACAGAATCATACAAAATGTCCAGTGCTATGAATTCCATAAAGTGACTGGTGCTAGATCATACAAAATCATACTAAATATCCAATATAAAAGGTGACTGTTGTGTTTTTAACCAGTAATCTTGGATAGGAAAAGTTCCATTAATGAAAAAAAAGTTCTTTTTGGAGTATTTTAGGATGTTCAATCTCTGAGAAACAGATTTCTGTGGGAAAACTTCTTATCCAGGTGCTGGCTTTTTAATTAGTGCCTTACCTGCATGCTCTGATACTGCTTGCACTCACCAGATTTTCTTTCCCCTGCAGGGGTGCAGGCAGTCACAGTATCTGCCACTGTGTAGCAATCATAGATGTTTCCAAACTCTTTTCTTTCTTCTCCCACCGGAAGTGATCTGGCAGAAGCAGGAAGGAGACTATACCCCGATGAAGCCCACACACGATCGGATTGTCCACCGGACTCGGTCCGTCGGACCAGTCCGATAGAAAAGTCCGCTCGTGTGTACGCTGCCTAAGGGTGTGGTTTTTATTTTTTGGAGAACTTGGATAGGGTGGAGGGAATTGAGTGGGATATTCCAAAAAAAGAACTATTGCACAGCTTGAGGACACTTAAAGTGTTTGTTGTTTAAAAAAAAAAAAAAAATCCTGTTTCCTTAACTGCTTGCTGCCCGCCCACCGTCAAACGGCGGGGCGGTGCAGCTCTCGTTCTGAGACGACTTTATATGACGGCGTCCCAGAACGGCTGCTCTTGCGCACCCGCAGGGCTGCGCATCGCTGCGATCGCGCCGTGTTGCTAGGACACGGGCAACCCCAATCTCTGTAAAGAGCCGCGTTCGCGGCTCTTTAACCATTTGATCGGCTGTGTCCAATCACAGCCGGTCACATGTAAACAAGGAGATGCCGGTAATCGGCGCTCCTCGCCTCACATTGACAGAGTGTGAGGAGAGCCAATCAGCGGCACCTCCTCACAGGGGGACATCTAGGGATGTAATCAGGGCACTGATCATCAGTGCCCTGATTATAATAAATAAATACAGTGTCACAAAACAGTGCCCACCATTGCCCACCAATGCCAGCATACAGTGCCCACCAGTGGCAGCAATCAGTGCCCACCACTGCCCACAAGTGCCATCAATCAGTGCCCATTAGCAATGACAGTCAGTGCTGGCAATCAGTGCCGCCTATCAGTGCTGCCCATCACTGGTGTCGATCAATGCCAATCAGTGTCGCCCATCAGTGCCACCCATCAATGACCATCAGTGCCCATCTGTACCACCTATCCGTGCCGCCTATCCGTGCCCACCAGTGCCGCCTATTAGTGCCCACCAGTGCCGCCTATTAGTGCCCAACAGTGCCACCCAACAGTGCCCATCAGTGCTGCCTATCAGTGCTCATCAATGCCACATATCAGTGCCACCTATCAGTGCCCATAAGTGCGGCATATTAGTGCCTCCTCATCAGTGCTACCTCATCAGTGCCCATAAGTGCCACCTCATCAATGCCCACCAGTTCAGCCTATCAGTGCCCATCAGTGCCGCCTCATCAGCGCACATCAGTGAAGGCGAACAATTACTTAGTTACAAAATTTACTGACAGAAAAAAAGTAAAAAACTTTTTTTTTTCAAAATTATTTATTTTTTTTTTTTACATCTTTTTTTGTTTAGCAAAAAATAAAAAACCCAGCAGTGATTAAATATCACCAAAAGAAAGCTCTATTTGTGTGAAGAAAATGATAAAAAATTTGTTTGGGTACAGTGTTGCATGACCGCACAATTGTCATTCAAAGTGCAACAGCGCAGAAAGCTGAAAAATGGCTTGGGCAGGAAGGAAGTGTAAGTGTAAGGTAGGCAAGTGTTATGCAGCACAGTGCTTGTGCTGTGTAATTTGGCCACCTGTATTACTTGAAATACCTGTCTGATCCTGCCTGCTTCTGCCCTCCCCTTTGTAAACTGACCACGGTTTATCATGGCTGCTGAGCCATGACACCATGGTCAGTTTACGTGCCTCCCTCCACAGCTCTCCTGTCCTCCTCTGTCCTCCTCTCCCCTCTCTCGCCCTGCCTGTCAGCTCATCACAGTGCCACTCTTGCTGCTATAAAACTACCGTACGTAAAGGTTTCAACTATAGAGCCAAGTCTACAGCTTTTCAGAAAGGTCTTCAAGTTATTGTAAAGCCACTATTGTACTATGATGCCACCCCCTCTGTTAAATAAGGACATGTGCCGCACAGTATGTGTTTTATAATAAAGATGCCAATTTATACCTTCTTTCAGAGCATCTCCCGGTGTTCAGGTGAATCCTCGGCTTTTTCCTCCTCTCCTCCCCTCCTTCCAGCTGACGTGAGCGGGAGTTCTCGGCCCCGCTCGCTGGAGCTGTCAGCCCAGGAAAGGAGGGAGCCGAGGAGTCACATGAGTGCCGGGAAACGCGCTGAAAGAAGGTAGAAATTGGCAGATTTTTTATAAAACACATACTGTGCAGCACATGTCCTTTTTTAACAGAGGGGATGGCATGATAGTACAATAGTGGCTTTACAATAACTTTAAGACCTTTCTGAAAAGCTGTAGACTTGGCTTTGTAGTTGCTTTTAAATGCAAAACTTCTTGGGACTGCAGGCCACACCCGCCCTCCAAATTATTACCCAGATACAACCATGTAACAAAATAATTCACAACATAGTATTTTGGCAGAAAATGACCGCGGCACTTTATTGGTTTACAATTCACATAACAACACATATATTTGTTTTATAATCAAATACTTGAATAACATATATATCAAGCAGGCTTTGCTCAGTTGTCAGAACTCGAGCAGATTAAACTTTATTAAACAAAGAATATGTCACCCCCAGATTATGGGGTGACCCAACCACACAAAATGGCCACGATGGGAAGGGAGGGAGGGAGCTCTTCTTTCCGTAGTACTGGCCGCTGCAAAGGAAGACATAAAACCCTCTGCAGCCCTTATCTAAAATCCCAAGGGAATTTCAGAATTTTCCAGGAATTCCCACTAGACAATTCAGGATCCCTTCTCTGCATATTTAAAGGGACAGTGCCCCCAATCACCCATTACATAACAGAACCTATAACTAACATTATAACTGAATAACAGGGCCAGATGGTCACAGTCCCAAGAAAGTGGGCCCAAATAGTGTGCCCCTTTTTGTACATTCTTTAGAGTCACAGGAGCAGAATACCTTCACAAGAAATCAGATAGACTAAGCTCTTCAGAACACCAGAGGATGTCCCCTTTAGCCAACAAACAGCTGACCCTCTAGCAACAGAGGGGTGGCATCAGCCAAAAAGTCTCTAATATCTCTCACAGCAGTCTTTACTGACAAAATGTCCAAGGACAGTTGGTTGCCTCTTTCCAACTTCCATGCGACACCTTCCTCTAGTGCAGTGATGGCGAACCTTGGCACCCCAGATGTTTTGGATCTTCATTTCCCATGATGCTCAACTACACTGCAGATTGCATGAGCATAATGGGAAATGTAGTTCCAAAACATTTGGCATGCCAAGGTTCGCTATCACTGCTCTAGTGATATCAGACCAGATCTTCAGCAGACAACCACTCAGTCAGCTCTCTGTAGCTTCAGCATCCAGGCTCTCAGGTTACTCACATAGGCCTCATGAACAGCAAGCACATGGCAGCGTTGCCCTGGAGAGCTGGAAAAGACCCAGAAGCTCAGTGGCTCAGAGTATTTATGAAGGCTCCCATCAGCCTTCAGGACAATGCTCCCTGGGATTGGCCAGGGCTGCATAAATATTCATATTGCCATCTGTATAACTTTACACCTATGTTCCAGAGAATTCTACAGCTCTCTAGAAGGCAGAGGGAGCTATCAGACTAGCAGCAGCTGAGAACACTGATCTGACATAATTGATCAGCTGCACTGGTTACAGTGAGCACAGCTACTTTTGCCTGACACAACAAATGCAGCCACACTGGTTACAGTGAGGCAAGTAAGTTTACCTAACAAAAACACACAAAGCTCCAATGAACACAGTGAGCCAGCACTAAATCTAACTAAGCCTAGCACCTATCTAGGAAAGTGCTACATTTGTGAAGAAATTGCAAATGGTATGTTTGGGAGTTCAGTGAATTTATAATTGTTGAGAGAAACAACGATAGCCAACACATTTCAGGGGCTTAACCAATTCTCTTACATCAGGGCTTGTACAGGTGTGTGTTTCAATAAAGCTTGACTGAGAGTGGGTATTCTGGAGGAGATTTCTCTAGTATGGGTTAAATGTCTTCTCTGATTGTCAGTCTAACAGATACGTGACTGCTGAATAGCCGTTTAACAGAGTTACCTATAGGCCGTAGCCAGGCTCTTGACTCCTTGTCTACAATTTATACACTTGATCATGGCAAAATATACTAAATGCACTATTGATGTTATTATACAACATCATGCTATATACATTTTTGCCTGTTCTTTGCAAAAATCAAAGGTACCAGAAAGTGTAACTACATAATAGAGGGCCCCATAGCATTTTTTATGCCTTCCCCCAACCTACTGGTCTATTAGCAGGCTCTCTCTGCAAAAATTAAGCTGGCCATAAATTAAACAAATCTCTTTTAGATTTACCTTCAACTATGCAGTGCAAGGGCCTGTCTGATTGCATACAAATTGAAAGTGTTTAGGTTTGACTTTATATTATATGGTTTGGTAAAACTAAAGGAAAATTGTATAATGTACAGTATGGCCAGCCTTAGTCTACACTGCAAACCTTATAATAGTCAACTTAAACACTTAGTTTAGTGCTGCAGCCAGTTTCTCTCCCTGCAGCTGACAGTTGAGAATCTGTGTAAAATCCCCTTCGCTCTGCCACCCCCCCTTCCCCACCTCCCATCCCTGACAGAGAGCTTGAGCCAATTAGGGAGCAGGAGAGTCTGAGCCAATTGAAGGATGAGAAAGAAAATTGGCTGGGCAACAAAGATGGATCTGCAGCCAGGGTCTGTGTCCCACATCAGATAGACTGGAGCCATTAAAGGGGAGATAAGAGGACCTGTTGCTGTGCCTGTTTCCCTACGTCATGGAGAGGGAACAGACATGCATCTGAGCCTGTTTTAGCTGCCTTCAGACTGTGTTGAGGGAGAGAATCAATGCAGATTCAGGGTCCAAGCTTAGAGACTGCAGCCTGAGTGACAATCTTTGACCTGATCACTGGGAGTTGCTGATCACCATGCCATTAAGACCTGATTAGCTGCCTGCCAGAAAGTGGTTAGTTCAATTACATATCAAAAGAAAAAATATTAGGATTTGAGCACAAGTATATCTTTTCATTGTTGTAACGCAGGTCAGTGGCCAAATCTGTACCTAGTAGCTCTTCCCCACCTTGGGTCTTTATGCCTCATGTTGGCATGGTGTCCACCTTAGGATTTGCAATGGCAAGGCAGTGTACGACTGGCCAGAAGAGGAATTACTTTGACACAGTTGGTTAGCTTAAACATGTATTGCAATATATGTGAATATATGAACTAAATATCCCTGTTTTTCATTGCATAGTTTACTGGGAAGGGCGTAGCAGTGTGCAGAGGCTCCATCCAGAATTTGCTGAATTACATATCTTTTACGCCTGTCACACACTGTTAGCCCAAACGGAGACTGCTCCTACTTGCCGCTTAGTCTCTGGTATTTAGTGACACTCTTAAAAGGACAGGGCCCCATTGCAAGCCGGCAAATGCTAGTATTAGGGTGCCAGGTAGTTTGCCACCATTTTTAAGCTGTATCCCACTTAGGAACAGTAACAGATACCTTGTCTGGTGTTTCTGTACAGAGTGCACTCAAGAACATTATTATTGAGTTACCTGGGTCTGATTTGCTGAATAAAAGTTATCTCAGTTAAAGTTTGGACTAATATTGATGCAAATTGGGTATTTCCTCCTGTGTTAGGCCAGAATTCACTTGATTAGTTCTGCACCATTAAATTGATTACTGCTTGATGCCAAGTCTTAGAAGCCATTTGGAACCCGAAGCTCAACAAACCAGACTGTACCACCTATGATTACCTATGTATCCTTCAAGATGTATTTGGGAGAACAGAGAGGGCCCCCAACCTTGTACCAGTTTGAATATACTTACCAGACATGAGAGAGAGAATCTATCCAAATATATGAGATGCCTTGACAAGATAAAGGTATAGACACTAGCACAGTTAATGAAGTTTGCGCAAGACAGGTTTTGAGGGGAGCTCAGTCCTTTAGATCATATGCTTCAGCTAAAGTCTAGGGAAGATGGTGGAATCTTGAAGTACCCTAAATTAAACAAGACAATGCAAGAAGAAGAAACCATGCTGGAAAATAAAAAGAGAATCTGAAGTCAGAATCTGTCGCTGAGGTCAGGGTGGCTACCTCAGTGAAGAGTACCTCAGAAATTGTTGCAATGAAAGTGGAAGTGTCCCAACTGAAGGAAATGGTGGCCCTGCTAGCAGGAAGAATCAGCGAGCAGCTTGGGAAGATGATACAAGATATTCCTCCTGGGCAGTCTATAGATTCAGTGATCTGCCATAATTGTGGAGGTGTAGCTTACTACAAACAAGAATGCCCAAGCCCACTGGAAGGAGAAGAGTATCCACAGAGGTCATAAATTCCTGGGAGTCGGCCAGGCACCTGACTACTTCAGCCAGCTTCCGAATGTGTTGTGGTAGAAGAAAGAGGAATAGGCCTGTGTCTCTAAGAGATGCCCCTTCCGAAACCCTAAAGAGACAATTGGAGATGCCTGTGTCAGGATCACTTTTGTGCTCCTGCTCCCCATTCCAGCATCCGGGTGTTGGCTGTTGAATTCTCCCTGTCTGTCTGTGTCCACCTGCAAGGTGATTGATATGGTCACCTGGTATAAGCAAACCAAACACTCTATCCCTTGCTTGTGATAGAGACAGTATACCTGCATTGTTCCTGTTCAAGCCTCCCATTTGTCTGCCCTGCTTTGCTAGTCTGGATTTCCCTGTGTATGACCTGGATTGGATATTGGACTAATCCCTGAACTCTGCCTGCCTTTTACCTGGACTGTTATTGGATTGGATATTGGACTATTCCCTGAACTCAGCCTGCCTTTTACCTGGACTGTCATAGAACCATGTTATTTGTCTGCTAACTGCAAGTAGTCTGTTTGCTCTGTTCGTATCTGCCTTGGCGTGGTGGCCAGACACTATAGCATTATGTATAAATCCTGGGGGCAACCAAGTACCGGTAGGCCTGCTTGTCTTAAGGGAAAGGGAGCTGCTATAGGTGAAGCACACAGTAGTTAGCTATAGTGTCTGATCACCTGCGTTGGGGTAGATATTTGTGACAGCCTGCTTCTGTACTGAGTCATGCAGTTCTAGAGAGGGGTGATTATCAGTCTTCAAGACCTCATCAGAGGCATCACTCAGGGCACCGTGGAAGCAGGAAATTAGTCCAGTCATCACTAGGCCTGCTATTTCAGTTGATGTTATCCAAGTTCCTGACAAGTTGACAGGCCCTTCTAAGGTAGTATCAGTGCTAGTGGAAGGGTGATCTAGGTCACTTTAAGTGACTTTATGACCTAATGTGACTTTATGACCAGAAATGTCTACAACAAGCACTTTAGATATATGCTTCTGCAAAAGTTGGAAGACTTAGATGTCCATGGCACTGGAGCAGAAAAGTACCCCTTTAATGGCTATCTTCAGATCAAGTTGTCACTTAACCCACCAACTGTTGGATGATCTGTCACTTTTGACACATTGGTCGTTGTGTGTACTCTCTGGGAAGTCCCTTGATTGTAAGGACGAACACAAGTTTCATGAGGCAGCTGTTGGCCCCTGTTGCTCCCAGAAGTGGTTTCCAGCAGAGCATAGACAGGAAGCCGTGTCATCCCGCCCCCCCCCCCCCAGCAGAGAGCTTGAGCCAATTAGGGAGCAGAGGAGCTTTAGCCCGTCAAGGAGCAGGAGAGTCTAAGCCAATTGGAGAATGGGAAAGAAAACTGGCTGGGCTGCAGAACATCATGCGAATTGTAGTTCCTAAAGAAGCACTGCATCATACTTGTTTATAGAGACTTATGGCTACTGGACTTCAATTCCCACAGATCTTTGCTGATAGAGGAGGAGAGCTCCACAGTCTTTCCCAGTGTGAAAATATGAGACCTGAATGCTTGGAGCTGCTGATCACCAAGCAATTGGGCTCTGATTAGCTGTCTACCAAAAAGTGGTGAGCTGAACTACATATCTTTCACACCTGCCACACACTGTTAGCCCAAATGAAGACTGTTCCTACTTGTTGTTTAGTTTCTGTTAATAAGGGACACTCTTAAAGAGACAGTGTACCTCTTAAAGAGGGCCCCATCGCAAACCGGCCTACACTAGCATTAAAGTGTCAGGTACTTTGCCACCACTTTTAAGGGGTATCCCACTTAGGAACACTTACATATACCAGTATCTAGGGTATCTCTACAGAGCACACTCAAGAACATTATTATTGAGTTACTTTGTCTGATTTGGTGAATAATAGTTATCTCAGTTAAAGTTTGGACTAATATTGATGCGAGTTAGGAATTCACTTTATTAGTTCTGAATCCTTCCATTCTGGAAGTAAGTGTGCATGGGCAGGCCCCTTTGAACACCACCCTGCTGGCTTGAATGTGTATTAAATACACTGTCTTGATAAATGTCAGGTAGAGAAATAGAAAATCATTTAAATATATACAATGTAAGCACTGTAAGCACTGACAGTACTAGTACATTGGGCATTTAAAGCAAAACTAAAGTCTCCTTAAAAAAGTACGAAATCCAGTTACTATGTGATGTGCAAGCCTCAGTCAGCTTCACTGACTGAGCCAAATCCTCCTTCATCTGTGTCTCACATACTCCTTCTCCCAGACACCTCAGTTCAAAATAGGATGGTTTTAGCAATAGAGTCAATGCTGTCAAACCAGAAAGCAGTGGGTAATACTTGGTGTGGCCAGGTGCTGACTGTAGTGCAAGCAGGTACAGCCAGCATGAGTGACAACCTTGTTCTGAATTCAGGAGCAGTGCAGCATTGTTGCCACACTATCCCAGGAAGCTGCAATAGGTGGACTTAACAGGAAGGCTCAACAGGTATTTGTGGAACTTTGCAAGTACACTTACTGTACAGTAAGTGCAGATGCATAAGTGCTGCAGCACCTAATTACTTTTTAATGGGAAGCCATAGTTCTGCTTTAAAGTGGTTGTTAACCCACTTGCCCCCAATTGATTAGGCACACAGTACATGGTTCCCTAATGATTGCAGCATCTTCTTCTTTTTTTTGTGTGTAAATGCCTTTTATTAGCATTTTTTAGCTCTGTTAATTGTCCTTTTTCATCTCCACATCCAAGCCGAGGGAGCTCAGTAGGAGGGACACAGATACCTTCTGATGTATGCAAGATACGTCAGAAGAGGAATCTCTTATCTTCCTCCCATTGGCCATCAATGCAGTGTGTACGAGGGGAGGGGGGAGGAGAGGAGAGGGGCGGAGAGGGGCGTGGCTAGGAGTGTAGGAGATAGTCCTTTCTCACTCCAGACTACATGTTGACAGGCAGAGGGAGGGGGAGCTGAAAACAGGCAGAGAGGAGAGAGGAGACCTGTGGATGACGCAGACACTCATTTAGACCACGATATCTTGGCTCAGCAGCCATGATAATCGTGGTCTGTTCTCAGGGGAGAAGACAGGAGCTGGCATGATCAAACAGGTATTGTAAGAGATACAGAGAAGTAATGCAAAAAACAAAAGCACCAAGCTGCAGCTTTCACATTAAAGGGACAGAAGCAGCATATTTTTTTTCTTGGGTTAACAAACGCTTTAAGGCAAATTTAGAACACATCTCCCTAAAAGTAATCATCACATTCTTTCTATATATAAAAACATGGATATTGTCAAACTGCATCATGGCCAACTTGTAGCTGCTGCATGATTAATCATGGATATTTAGCTTGTGATTCAGTGGGATAGACCAAGCCTGCTAGTCAGGGGTAATGCTTTTACTTAGTGACAGCTTGAACATTTAAAGTTCACAGATATGGAGGAGGTTCAGCCCAGTCTATTCCACAAAAAAACTGTGCCCTAGGGCCTAAGCCACTGCCTTTTTAACCCGTGCATGTGCCAGGTCCTGATCAAAGTCTCAGTTACACATGCAGTGCCCACTGATGAGTGATCCATGTTCAGATTGCTCTTCAGAGAGCATTTGACAAGCACTGAGGAAATTGTTGTATCATCTCCTCACCACCTGTTTTAACCCTTTTAAACCCGCACCAGCACAACGCAACTATAGTACAATCATTCGCACTGCAAAGAATCACATGTGATTTGGACAGGAATGTGGTGCGATTCCTCTCTGAATCACATGTGTGTTCCTGCATAGCAAGAGAGGAGAGGGAGGGGGACAGAGAGAAGCCAAGCAATAAAATGGTTAAAATGAAACAGTCATGAAATTGGCCACTGCATCCTGGACATCTGAGATTGAGTCTCCTATGGCATCTTTCCTTGGCTTGCCTGGATTCCTGCTTTGGCTTCACAGCACTTCCTTCAGCAGTTCTAGTGGGGACTAAACTTTGGACTGGGGGATCCACACTGCGCTTGTTTTACACCTGTCACCAGTGATGCCTGTAAGTGCAATACTGTTTCATTTTAACCCTTTTATTGAATAAACATTGCTACACTATTGGCATCTTGATGCCTCCCTCTCCCACTCCCTCCCTTCTTTTGCAGTGCAGGAAACCACATGTGATCGGACAGGAATTGCACCCCATTCCAGTTCGAATCACAAGCGATTCTTTGTATGATTTGGGCCCATTTATTTAATATGGGCTCAAATCACACCGCAAAGGTATCAGTTTTAGGTATCGGAGCATTTGCACAAGTACAAGTACTCGTGCAAATGCTTAGTATCGGCATTGAAAATGGTACCAGTATTGGCATTGGTGCAACTCTACCACATGTGTACACCCCCCCTTTTGTAGCTTAAGGGGGAGTGGTAAAAATGCAGTGCAACCATATATAAACAAGGCCTTAGTGTCTCAAATGATACCCAAGCCTTGTGCAGTATACGTTTATGCTTAATGATACACTAATTCGTGTCCTTGTGCCAAAATAGTCTCAAGCCTCCTTGTAACTATTCTGTACCAAAAAACAGGCCCAGTAACAAGTATGTTAGTAACAGGGAGGGTGCTTATATAAAACTCTGTCCTGACATATTGGGGGCACAATCTATACCCAGAATTAAGTTTTAATAAAGATTAAAGATAATGTAAACCCAACATATCATATTCCTGATAAATGCACTTGTATGAGAAAGTATCCTGTTCACTTTGTTTTGCTTCCTTTGTGTGCAATCCCTGGTATCCCTGTCAGTCCCTCTACTTGACCACACTAAGCAGGAGAACACACCGTGGTCAGTTCTCTAGCTGTGCTGGGAACTTCATGAGCTCTCCTCCAATGATCATGCTTGTCCTGACACACTTCCCCCACCCCCACACATCCCTTCACTGGGAAGATCAGTGTGCTGCTGTTTCTCCTCCCCCAGCTCTTAAACAGCTTGAGAACAAAGGAATGTGATTGTTTAGAAAAAAGGGGAAAAAAAGGTATTTACTGCAGAATGTTTTCTTATATCTATACACAAATGTTTTGCCTTTCATTTGTATTTTAAACTGAATAGGTTGTTATGCAGGGTAAGTGTTTGCAAGAGATGATCTGCCCTGTTGCTGGGTTCATCCTTATTTTCGTACCATACACACGGATTTAGAAGATCTAATTAAAATCTTGTTTTACTCTCAATTAACCAAAACGGTAGAGCCTTTAAAAATATTTAAGGTAGTTTGTCTATAAATTTTTAAAGCAGCATAGTTCAAAGGAGATATTAAATTAAAGAAACTCTAGCGGGCAAGGGTATTTATTCCTCAGACACAGTATTTTTGCTGGTTCAAAGAATGACAAGAACCGACAGTTTACATATCATCATTGCTTTTCAACAGCCCTATTGAATAAGCATTTAAAGCTTGTGTATTAAGGTCCCTTTAGTTTGGTAAACAAGTCCCCACCAGCCCTGCAGAATTTCGTATCTGAATATTAACAAGCCAGATGTTAAAATTCATAGCAGACACTGTTGGAAAGAGTCACATCAGCAACTAGCTCGGAAAAACACTGACCCTTCTGTTGGTTGTCAGTGTTAGCTAAGAAACTGCTCTTGTGATGTTTTTGTGTGCAATTAATATTTAACATATGCCAAAACCAAAGCTCCCATTCTGCTCTAGAAACAGAGAAAACATAGTTTGCATTTTGTACTAATGTTGGATGTTGTATGCATTGTAATCTGGGAATTTCTGCACTGCCCATTTTATACAAAGTGGTTCATTAGAAACATGTAGCTTGTGCATCAATTTCCTTTGGGATTTAAAGCTGGTTGGAATGAGGGAGGCGGGTAAGTAATCTCAGGCCTCAAGATGCTCTTGGGCTCAAAGCGATCTGCATAATTAATACTAATTGACTGTAGAAAGAAGAAAGCAGCCTATGTCAGAGCTTTAACATCTGCTTGACACCCTGTCCAAATGCTGTCTTCCAAATTTTCCCCACACTAGCCAAAGAAACCAAAACATCAGACTTGTGCAAATATGTAAATACAACAAAACAGATCACAGAAAGTCAATCACCCCTATTACTTAGCTGAACAGTGATTTTCAGATTTGTATTTCCTTACATGTTCAGACAGGCCATCGTTTGCAGAGCCTGAGATTTAATCAGATGTTTTGCATATGTAAATGAAGTGGTTCTTTACGTGTTTATTTAATTATATGGCACAATGGGCAATGGTCATTTAAATACATTAATCTGCTGAAAGTTTGTTTCTAATTTATACACATTACAGTACAGTATTACAGTGACCTTTATTTAACAACAAAGTGCAGTAGCCCATATCATCCAGTCAAAGACCTTTTTTGATTTAAACCTGATTTAAGATTAACGTTTGAGGTTCATTTCACATTCAAAATGTGCTTTGCCTCAAAAAATAAAGGCTTACCAGTCTAAAATTCAGCATGTCATTGGAATAACAGGGAATGCTGAAGGTTGCTGTCAAATGACTTTGGTCACAAAAATCAATTCATGTATGCAAAGTGATGAGATGTAGTTATTTAGAGTTATGAATAACATTATGAAAAAAGTACATGCATTGTCCAACTGGCCGTCCCACCAGATCCACCCATTGGCCATCCACCAGTGCACCCACTTTTATTTTAACACTCTTACAACTTTATATATCCTCCATCCAATGTCCAGCATGTGTGCACAACCAAATACTTTTGTATGTAACTAGATTTAATACAGATTTAAAGGGGTAGGAATAGTTTGTACTTATAAAATATGTATTTTGAGTATGCAAAAGTCAAACATAAAGGAAAAAACAAATCAACTTTTTATTTCAAAATTAGTATAAACATTTGTTACATTAATGTACTTGGGCAAAAAAAAAGGCATGGAAATGATGCTCCAGCATTTGACAATATAGTTAGAAGAACCCTGCTCAAATGAGCTTACAATCTACAAGGGTAGGACACTAAAAATTAGACACATTAAACAAATCACATTAGAAAAGCAGGGATACAAATCGAGCTAATAACCACCATGACAAACCTTTGTGGCGATCAGAAGTCCTCGCCCCAAGGATTATCATAAGCAAAAACAGACAAAATTAATACAAAGGCCAAAAAGGCAGCGCACAAACTACACTGACACACACAGCAGGAATGAATTAGCAGGAACCTTCCTTTTCATCTAAACCATTACATAGCAGTTGTAAGTCTAACATGTGAGATTTAGAAGCAAGCACCAAACAACAGCCTTAGTGGGGTGTGGGTCAGGAATTATGCACACCCCCCCCAAAAAAAAACAAAAACATATCTATTTGTAACCAAATATACACACTGCAAAAAAAGATTCAGGCCTGTTCCTAGGCCAAACACTTGTCACAAATGCAGGCCTTCAAAGGACACACCCACCAGTGTAATGTAATTATTCTGTCTCTTCATGTATGCCTCACATGCTCACACCTGTTCATTAGGAATACACACGCTTTACAAATGAAAACATGCATCAGCATAGATATCTGTGCAGGGTAAACCTAAAAATAACAAATGTCCAAGGCTCTGGACATGATCAGTGATCCCAAAAATCTCCACATCAAACTTGTACGCTGTTGGGCATGTGGAGGGTCCAAAGCAGGAAATGACAACTTTGTGAGGGCTGGTTCACACAAATTGGTGACAAAGCGGATTTCTCATTTATCATAAGCATGCAACATTAAAATATGTGTGCAGGATCACACCAGCCTTATACTTCCATATCTGGCCCAAAACACCCCAGTTCTAGATTTGGTTCAAACCCACACTTGCTTGATTTATAATGTGATTTCTTGGGGTTCCATTATCAAACAGTTCTAAGTCACAGGGGTGCAAGAAGTTAATCAATGCAGATGTACTGTGAAAGGCCAGAGAGACACTGAACAGCCTATTTCTGGCATAAGTACCTGAAATAAATAAATAAATATGCCATCTTTTTTAAAGGCTGATTATGGCTGATTACTGTGAGGATGCTGATAGATAAACAGCTGTCATTTTGTGAGTTTTGGCTTGGTAAGCGGCTGCAATTAGTGCTGGTGGTGAAATGTTAGGGCTGATTATAGTCCTTGCCCATGGAAAACATATGACATGATTTGCAATGGTGGTGGAACCCTCCTACACATAAATACTACATTTAGACACGATTTATGTAAAAACCTAAGTCAGGAGTTATGTTTAACAACATAGGGAGAACAGACAACTTCTCTGCATGAAGTGGTAAGTTTGGGAATCAAACCAGCACCCCCAGTGTTGCTAAGCAGAAATGCTAACCCGTTAGCCACTGTGCTGCCACATGTGGAACCCTCCTACACATATATACACATATACTGCATTTCTTTGGACATATAGGTGGTGGAATTACATTAGTCAGGAGTTATTCTTCTTGATTTATTCTGTGATATTTGGTGGTTCTTGGTGTGTGAGTGTAGAATAGTGATGTTTCCCTCTGATTTTTGGGAATCACAGTTTGATTTCTGATGTTGGTACACATATCACATTTTTTGGGCTCAAATTATGATTATTTGTAAACAATAAAACTGTGACTCATTTTAAATTTGCATCAGCAATGGTATTGTTTGTGGTTTGTAAAGACACCTGTGTGAGTTTGGGTAAAGATTTTTGTGAGATGGACAGCAACAAGGGAGGGATGCAGAGAAAAATATATTTTAACAAAAATACAAAATTAAAACATTCCACATTCTAGCATTCTTAAAAACAAAATAGATGAAGAATAAACAACATTGTTGAAAGGACAATTTCTTTGAGAGAAAGATACATTTCATCTCAACATGAAAAGTATTTATTTGGGGAAATTACAATTGTACCATTGGAATCAGTGGCTGAAACTTGCATTGGGTTACATAACTCTCATTTTCACTCTCAAAAAACGCTTTTTAACCCAGCGCTCATTTTGGTATTTACTATAACTTGGTAAAAAAGGCATGTGAGTTAAAATGAGAGTAGTTTGCAGGTCTGAGCATGCTCAGTTGTGCTGGCACCTAGTTGTAAAGAGACAGGAAATGTATCTCTTCTCAGACTTTTAAAGATATTTCAGTGTATATAACACTTTTTAACACAGTTTAAAAGCAGATTATCTTTAAACAATACACAGCATATTTCAGTACTATTTAGGTGATTATATCGTGCTCTAAGCATTATTTCCATGTGCAATTTTCCAGGGCCTAGCATAAGTAAGGGTTTGGGAACTATCTGTTGTCTGGGAGCTATAGTAAATTTGGTTTTGGGAGTATTTTTGCCCCAGCGCTATTGTGAATTTCATTTGGGCGCTAATTGCCGCTATAGCCAATTGACCCCCAATGTGTCTTTCCTCGATGCCATCTTTCAAGCAGATTTAAACCTGCCTTACGTGTTAAAATCTGATTGGTGATACATCAAGCAGAGGGGAAGTTGCATAGCACACGTGAGAATCTCTAGAAACTGGCTACAGTACCTGGTACAGAACTTAGAATATAGCGAAGTGAAGGGAATTTTTTAACTTAAAGTAGCAGTAAATAATATAATTAATCTCCAAGAGAAATCCATACACATCCACTAGTTAAATTGGAACCTAAGGCAAAACTTTTTTTTTCATTCTAGATAGATCAAGAGAGGATTATAACCCCTGTAGGTTTGTTTTTTTTTTTTTTACATCTGTTTTCCGTTATGGAGATTTCCCCCCCACTTCCTGTCCCATAGCCAAAACAGGAAGTGAGAGGAAATCCCTGCAAATTAAGGGAATCACTTGGGGACCCCCGGGTCACCAGAACTACTGTCCCCATTGGAAGATTTCCATTCTATTACTTTTCTGGGGATAATCTGAAATTTGAGATTTGCTTTTACTTTCACTTTCAATGATGATGGTAAACAGGACAAAAAGAGAGGGCAAATCTCTCTAATGGAGCAGAGACAGCGAAAAAAACTGACAGGTGTTCTAACCCCCCCTACTCTATCCAAAACTAGAATGTAAAGATTTGGAGGAGGTTGAGAACAATGGAAGATAATTTTTGTGTTAGGAATACATACTTAAATTGGTTTATTTAAACTCAGAGTTTAGTGTCACTTTAAGCAAATGTGCAGTGTTATCTGAGCATTATTAGCAGTTCTCTCGTTGATTAACCACTTCCCGACTGCGTTATAGCTGAATGGTGGCTCGGCGCCATCATCCAGTTCTGGGAGGACGTCATGTGACGTCCTCCCGTGGTGTGCGGGCAGTGTGCTCTGTGATCGCTATGTCCTTAGGACACAGCTGATCCCAAATCGGGATAAAGGGTCAATCACAGCATCTGTGTCCAATAACAGCTGATCACGATGTAAACACAAGCCAGCAGCATGAGGAGTGAAGAACCAATAATTGGCTTGTGTGAAAGGGACATCTACAGTTATAATCAGGGCACTGATTATCAGTGCCCTGATTATCAGTGCAGTCCCAACAATGCCCACCAGTGCTGCCAATCAGTGCTCACCAGTGCTGCCAATCAGTGCTGCCCATCAGTGCCTCCACATCAGTGAAACCTATCAGTGCTGCCTATCAGTGCCCATCAGTGCCGCTTACCAGTGCTCATCAGTCCCGCCTATCAGTGCCACCTATCAGTGCAATCTCATAAGTGCCTCCCCTCAGTGCCGCCTCATCAGTACAGCCTATCAATGCCCATCAGTGCTGCCTCATCAGTGTCCATCAGAGCAGCCTATCAGTGCCGCCTCATCAGTGCCCATAAGTGCAGCCTCATTAGCGCACATCAGTGAAGGAGAAAAATTACCTGATTTGCAAAATTTTATAACAAACTATGAAAAAATGTTTTTTAAAACAAATTTTGGTGTATTTGTATTTATTTAGCAAAAAAAACCCTAGTGGTGATTAAATACCGTCAAAAGAAAGCAGAAAGAAATTATACAAATTTCATATGGATACAGTATAGCTTGACTGTGCAATTGTCATTTAAAGAGTGACAGTGATGAAAGCTGAAAATTGGCCTGGGGAGGAAGGGGGTAAAAGTGCCCAGTAGGCAAGTGGTTAAACGTGTTGTCTGGCATAGCACTTTAACTCACTAAACCAGTGGGTGCTGGGGCTAGACAAGGTATGTCCTAACAGTTTGTGATGCTGATAAGCCTCCTGTCCCGAACAAGCTAAATACACCATTGAAGCACATACAATACATTTATTTGTACTTGTATGACTGTCCACCCATCTGAGACCAGACACTTGTATGACTGTCCACCCATCTGAGACCAGACAGTTCTCTGTTGTAATTAAGAAACACAGCTAGGTCACATCCCAGCCCCCCGGCCTGTAAAGGAATAGTGCAGAAACAGCAATGGTCGGATCCCCATGCTCTCTCCTTCTGTAAGTATGTTTCTTATCAGCACATTTGTATGCAGTACACAAGGCTGGCTCCAAGCAATGATATATAGGGTATTACAAGAGTCTGAAATCAAACACATTTAAGTATTTACAGTAATTACTTTTAAAAAAACACATTTTTTTTCCTATTAAATACACAGCTGCGTTCATTGATTTTTCATATCTGCCTGGAGTTCAGCTTTAATATATATGTCCAAATGTAATTATCTTGCTGCAGTGCAAAGGGTACACTGGCATTAGAAATGTAAAGGTGCATTATTCTTTAAGCATGCAAATTTCCTTCTGTTCTGAGTCCTACCCCTGCAACAATCCCTAACATTAGCATATTACCAAAAGGGATACTGACAAACCTCCATCACAGGAACAAATTACATACAAGATGCTGTTTGCAAGCTGTCATTATGTATAGACTACTCTCTATTTTGTCCTGTCATGCTTGTTACCCTGCCGCTTGACATGCAATTTATGATCTCCACTTGCACCTCACTGTTACAACTATAATACAGATCATTTATCAATGTACAATGCAAAACTAGATATGCAAAAGCCCCACAACAGCATGAGAGATTGAAAATGCACCAAAAACAAAATGCTTGGGTAGCAATGCACAAAATGAAAACCCCCCATAAATCTGTAAACTGAAGTGCAGTTGATCTTGGTTGTAAAATGGAGAAGGGGATAAAGTGCATGCACTACATATATTCCAGCAATGCTATCACAGTGACTGTTGAGCTGAATAGCAATATGAGAGTGCCACACAGAGGAGTTCTTTCAGAAGCATGCCAAGTCTTCTTGGATTTTTTTTTTCTTTTTTTTTCTGCCTACTGGATTTCACTTTGCAGAAGCTGTTCTGTCTGCTTCTTCCAGATGTCTTTCAGCACCACTGAACTGAACAGCAACTTCTGCACAAAACAAGCCAGTAGAACATGAATCCCCTCCCCCTCCTCCCAGGCACCCTTCTGGTATCTGAGAATCTGCTAAAATTTCTACAGAAGATAAGCCAGAGGCAAGAAGGGAACTTATGGTGGTGTTTAATAAGAAAGTAGTGAAGGAAAAGGAGGGAGGCTGAGCTCAGGGAATAGGAAAAAGTATGTCTCTATCTACTGTTCCCTGCATGCTCTGTTTAATGCAAGACCTGTTTGGACATAGAGAGTGATACAGAACAAAAATCATTTCAAGCATGTAAAGTAACATGGATAGTGATTGCCACTAATTCAGTACGTTCATTGCAAAATAGGTCCATAAAAAGTGTTTTTTTTTCTGACACGGTCATTTTGTTTTATATTAGGGATGAGCCCGCGGTTCGAGTCGAACGTAAGTTCAACTCGAACATTGGGTGTTCGTTTGTTCCAAGATGAACCTAACATTATGGGGCGTTCGGGGCAAATTCGAGTGCTGTGGAACGCCCCATAATGCACTGCGAGATCGCAGTGCATTGCTGTATGATGATTGCCAAAAGCATGCACCTGACCTGCATGCTTTGACCAATCACAGCGCGCTCTGCTGAGAGAGCCATAATTGGCCAAAGACAGGGTGCCTTTGGCCAATCATGGCTCAGGGGCACTAAGTCCACGCCCCACACTATATAAGGCTGCTTACATAGCAGCTGTGTATAGTGTGTGAATAAAGAATAGATTGAGCTAGATTAGGCAGGTCGGTTAGTTAGTGGCAGTGTATTTGATATATATATATATATATATATATATATATATATATATATATATATATATTATATATATATATATATATATACTCTGCATTTGGGGTAGACTAGATATTCAGCGTATACTCTATATTCAGTCAGTACAGGCAGTGTATTTGGTATATATATATAGATATATATATATATAAATACAGTCTAGTATATATATATATATATATATATATATATATATATATATATATATATATATATATCTATAAATATAGATATATATATATATATATATATATATATACACACACATATATACTCTGCATTCAGTGTAGCCTGTATATTCAGTGCAGACTATATTCAGTTAATGCAGGCAGTGTAGTTTATATAACACAGTGTATTAAAGTGGTTAAGGGGAATCCTGCGCCAAAATTTAAAAAACAAATGGTGTGGGGGTCCCCCCAAAATCCATGCTAGGCCCTTCAGGTCTGGTGTGTATTAACAAGGGGGCCCCAGATTCCACCCCTACCCATTCACCAAAAAAGTGTCAAAAAAGTAAAAACAACAGGAGACGTTTTTGACAATTCCTTTATTAAAAAATAATTTTAAAAAAGTGTCCCGCGATGTCCATCCTTCTTTAATCACGGTGCTGACGAATCAATAAAATAGAAAAAAAAAAGAAGCTCCGCCTCGATGGGAGGTGTCCCGCCGACTGCTGTCTTTTCACGATGACAGCTTTTATACACCCCCTCCCCACACACCTGTATACTGTACACCCCCCTCCACACACACACACAACTGTATACTGTACACCCCCCTCCCCACACACACACCTGTATACTGTACACCCCCCAACACACCTGTATACTGTAACCCCCTCCACACACACACACCTGTATACTGTACACCCCCTTCTCCACACACCTGTATACTGTACACCCCCCTCCCCACACACACACACACACACACACACACATCCGTATACTGTACACCACTTCACACACTTCACACTTCATGTGTCAGGCGGAGTTTTTCTGTTTTTTTTTCCTGGGACCATCGGATGGCGTGAGTGGCGATAGATTTACATCCCGGGACACTTTTTTTTTTGTAATATAGAAATTGTCAAAAACTGTCTCCTGTCATTTTTACTTTTTTTACACATTTTTGGTGAATGGGTAGGGGTACAATGTACCCCTACCCATTCACATTGTTAAAGGGGGCTTCCAGATTCTGATAAGCCCCTCGCCCGCAGACCCCCAAAACCAATGGCCAGGGTCGTGGGCATGAGGCTCTTGTCCCCATCAACATGGGGACAAGGTGCTTTGGGGGCGACCCCAAAGTACCCTCCCCATGTTGAGGGCATGTGGACTGGTATGGTTCAGGAGGGGGGCGCTCTCTCATCCCCCCCTTTTCCTGCAGCCTGCCAGGTTGCATGCTCAGATAAGGGCCTGGTATTGATTTTGGGGGGGACCCCAATGCCATTTTTAAAAAAAGTTGGCGTTGTTCCCCTTAACATCCATACCAGACCTGAAGGGCCTGGTATGGACTGGGGGGGGACCCACGCCATTTTTTTCAATGATTTTTTATGTATATTGCCAGGATCCAGCAATACATTACAGCCACGAGCAATTTTAAATGACATTTTTTCCTTTAGAAATGTAATTTTGCTACAGTATTGTTATAAACATGGGAAAGATGCACCACTTTACAGGCAGACTAAGGGCACCCCCAGGCATGATATTGATATATATATATATTTTAAATCTTTTTATTGGTGTTATAACATACACATGGAAAAGACAGGTAACAGGAAAAAAAAAAAGTAAAAACATTAGAAAGGCGGCCTGTACCTTGGACAAATATCGTTATGACAGGATTTAAACTGTTTTATAATGTGCGTGTCACCTTTATGGTATAGAAGGTGGGGAACCCCTGGTCAAATGTCATAAATGTCAGTTGGGGTATCAGCATTTCTGCTCCCATCTAAAACCAGATACCTGGTAGAACTCCCGTCAAGAAATGATGCACACATCACAGATATATGTGGATCCTATCCTCCAGTCTTTAGATAGCGGGAAGACTTTGTGTAATGGGGGGTGTAGTCAAGAAGGACCACTGTCCACCCACCTGTGGAGGCTTATATTATGCTGTGGATGGCTCTGCTAACCCCTTAGACCATACTTTCTGGTATTTTTTAGGACAACCTCTACTGAAGTGTCTTTATACAGGGGAAGGTTCTGATTCACTAACTGTTTCCAGAAAATACTCGTGGGCGGGGCTGGTTTCTTCCAATGGAGTGTGATGGCTTTTCTTGCATAAAACAATAACAAACTCACCATAGTGTGCCCCGCTACAGTGGGGATGAACTGTTCAACCAGACCCAACACCTCCTCCCAAAATCCCACTATAGCTGGGCATGTCCAGAAGATGGGGGTGAAGTCTCCCAGAGATCCTCCACATCTCCAACACTCCGCGGAGAGGCTGGGATTCATTTTGTGTAGTCTGTACGGGGTATAATAGGCCCTATGGGTTATTTTAAACTGTATTAAACGGTCCCCAAGAGAGACAAGGGTCGCAAGGGGAAGTACCAGATATCATCCCATTCATCTCCATCAAGTTCCAGGATGTCTTGGAGCCAACGAGCCCTGAGTTTGTCCAAGGCTGGGAGGGAGACTCTAAGGAGGTGAGAGTAAATCTGAGAAGTTGTTTTTTTTTAAACAGTCAGATCTAAGGAGATCCTCCAGAGAGGCCTGTATAAGCTGCAGGCTAGCAGAGGGAAATTGGCAGCTGAAGGCATGGGATTTGTAGATATCTGAAGAAGTGTGACTCTGGAACGTTAAATTTAGAGCGGAGGAGAGATAGTGGAATCAAGGAATCACCTTCAACCACTTGGGAAAGTGGTTTAACGTTAAATTTGGTCCATGCTCTGGTATCGTGAAGAAGTGAGCCAAGTTGGGGTTGCACCACAGCGGAACATTTGGGGAATGTGCCTCTTTCGGATAACGTTCGAGTTTTAAACCAGCTCTCCACGCCTGTAGGGTAGTGCGCATGGATGGTTCAGGTTATAGGGGGCCCCGGAAGAACAAAAAATTAAGGGCCTCCAGAGATTGCACCACTGCTGAGGTGCAGCGTATTCAGCTGAGCAGGAGTCAACCATCTCCTGTAAGGAGGACACCGCCGCCTCTTGGTCCTTTCGGACCGCCGAGATGGTGGACATATATTGACCACGCGTGAACGCCTTGAAGGCGTCCCAAGTGATCCTTGGTGAAAAGGACCCTGAATTACTGTTCCAATATTCAGTGAGAAGGGGGGGAATTTTGTCCGCTATCTCTGGGTGGGCAATCTACTGAGGCCCAAGTCTCCACAGGGCAGAAGTGCGGGAGCATGGTGAGCGGATCATAAGTTTCAGGGGGTTGTGGTCCGAGAGGCCACTAGACAGGTATGTAGCGTCCAGCACATCCAACATGAAGGATGGATTGGCAAAGGCCAAATCTATACGGGAGGCCGTATTGTGGGTTGTGGAGAAGCAGGAGCACGATCTATCCATGGGATGTTTCCATCTACATACTTCGTCTACACCCACCACTTGGGCCCACGCCTTCAACTCTGTGGACAAGTATTTGAGGGGGTTGGGCCTGTCTAGGTCTGGGGATAGGATGGCATTAAAGTCGCCCATAAGGATCAGTTTGGCAGGACAGTATTGGTCTATTTTTTCCATGATAGTGTAGAGTATTATAGAAGAGAAGGGGGGGGGGGGTAAATATACATTCCTCACAATATAACGTTGTCCCCAGAATTTCAATACCACATACTTGACCTGGGGGTCCGTGTGGACATGTTCGACCTCACATGGTAAGGACTTCAATATCAGCATGGATACACCCCGGGCAAAGGTAGAATAGGAGGCGTGGATTGTTCTATGCAGCCACGGTTTCTTAAGCGTCATGAGTTTGCTGTCCACAAGATGTGTCTCTTGTAACAGTATTAGGCTAGGGGAGTAGGATTTGAGGTAACAGAAGATCAGAGCCCATTTAAATTTGGAGTTAAGTCCACGTACGTTCCAGGATAGGATGTTGACCGTGGAGTTATTTGGTGGCGCCATCTTGGGAGCAGGTATAAGAAGCATAACATGGGATAAACAGGGGTCTCTTAGAGCATCTTGGGAGCAGCAAAGACCAGGGGATCCAACACCAGAACATAGCATAGGTAAGAAAACAGAGCATAAAAACCAACAAATAACTAAAATTTAAAATCAAAAACAATACCCCAACGGGCACTGAGGTGCCCACCCTGCCCAGGACTGTGGCCATCTTTTAAACTAGACAGCGCTCAGAGCGGGCCTATTCCCAATAACCAAAACTTAACTCAGGCAAAATGCAATATCTTGTCTATATTACTAGTAAAATAAAAAAATGACATAAATCTATTCCCTATTTTGTAGACGCTATAACTTTTGAGTAAACCAATCAATATACGCTTATTGCAATTTTTTTTACCAAAAATATGTGGAAGAATACATATTGGCCTAAACTGATGAAGAAATTTGTTATTTTTGGATATTTATTATAGCAAAAAGTAAAATATATTGTTTTTTTTATTTCAAAATTGTAGGTCTTTTTTTGTTTATAGCGCAAACAATGAAAACTGCAGCAGTGATCAAATACCACCAAAATAAAGCTCTATTTGTGGGGAAAAAGGACATCAATTTTGCTTGGGTACAGGATCGCACGACCGCGCAATTGTCAGTTAAGGCGACGCAGTGGTGTATTGCAAAAAATGGCCTGGTCATTAAGGGGGGAAATTTTCTGGTCCTCAAGTGGTTGTGTACCGCACACATGGAGGTTATGCATACAAGCAGGTGTAAACCAATACAGAGTGTTCTAGGCTACAAAGGTTATCATTAATATTTTAATATTAATACAAACATAATTATTATTATTATGTATTATATACAGTTATTGCTTAACTTATGCCGCGTACACACGACCGGACTTTCCGGCAGAAAAGGTCCGACGGAACGAATCCGTTGGACATTACGATCGTTTGTGGGCTTCATCGGACCTTTTCTGTCGAAAAATCTGACGGACCTTAGAAATAGAACATGTTTCAAATCTTTCCGACGGACTCGATTCCTATTGAAAAAAACGTTCGTCTGTATGCTAGTCCGACGGACCGAAAATGACACAAAGGCAGCTATTGGCTACTGGCTATTGAACTTCCTTTTCTAGTCCGGTCGTACGTCATCACGTTCGAAGCGATCAGACTTTGGTGGGATCGTGTGTAGGCAAGTACGTTTTGTCGGAACTCCTTTGAAACGTCCTTCGGAGTTCAGTCCGACAAGAAGTCTGCTCGTGTGTACGCAGCATTAGTTTGGTACCAAACATGGTCAAGCTCAAAAATTGTATACGTGATAACCTACTCGTTGGGACAGACTATGATAATGATTTTGCGCTAGTCTTTTTATTAACGGGAGACAGCGGTGGAGTGGAAGTTAGCAGGAATTTTAGCAGACTTCTGGGGTAATTTCCTATGAATGGAGCAGTGTTCAGTGAAGTGGGCAGCAGGAGAAGTAGGTATTTACACTCTTCTTTTACAATGAGATCTTGCCTGGAAATGTTTAGTATGCCTATACAGAGAAAAGAGCTTCTATGTTATTCAGTTTATCTGGGCATTGCTTTACCAATCCACCCCTGTCCTTCTGTGTATAATGTGGTTATCCTTAAACTCCTGCTTGTGATGCAAAAGAGCTATTCTAAATGGGCCCACTCACACCTTTAGTGCTGAATTGTGAAAATGGATGGGGGTTAATGTACTTTATGTCGTGTGTTAACATGCATTGCATTAAGGAAGTCCATCTATTTTAAATGCTCTGTCAACACACAATAACGCAGCCAAAAAGGAACATGATCCTTTTTTTTTTTTTAATACAGTACAACGCAGGGTACAACATGTGGGAGCTTTGCCTGCTCCTGTGCTAATGCATTAGAGTGGAGTTTAAAATGAATTGCACCGCAATACACCATGTTATATGTGTTGCAGTAATGCGCCCAAATACTTTACATATACTGCCGGCTCTGTGCTATCCCTAACATATTAAAAAGCCCTATGTAAAGAAAAACATTGTGTTGCTAGGGTAAGGACTCTGCACAAAACACAATGGCTGCAACACATGCTGCCACAACAAACATTTCCATTGTAGGATACTTTTGCTACTGGAAATATACAGTGGGGGAGAAAGTATTCAGACCCCCTTAAATGTTTCACTCTTTGTTATATTGCAGCCATTTGCTAAAATCATTTAAGTTCATATTTTTCCTCATTAATGTACACACAGCACCCCATATTGACAGAAAAACACAGAATTGTTTAAATTTTTGCAGATTTATTAAAAAAGAAAAACTGAAATATCACATGATCCTAAGTATTCAGACGCTTTGCTCAGTATTTAGTAGAAGCACCCTTTTGATCTAATACAGCCATGAGTCTTTTTGGGAAAGATGCAACAAGTTTTTCACACCTGGATTTGGGGATCCTCTGCCATTCCTCCTTGCAGATCCTCTCCAGTTCTGTCAGGTTGGATGGTAAACGTTGGTAGAAGCCATTTTTAGGTCTCTTCAAAGATGCTCAATTGGGTTTAAGTCAGGGCTCTGGCTTGGCCATTCAAGAACAGTCATGCTGTGAAGCCACTCCTTCGTTATTTTAGCTGTTATTTTTAGCTGTGTGCTTAGGGTCATTGTCTTGATGGAAGGTAAACCTTCGGCCCAGTCTGAGGTCCTCCAGTCTGGAGATATCCCTGTACTTGGCCGCATTCATCTTTCCCTCGATTGCAACCAGTCGTCCTGTCCCTGCAGGTAAAAAACACCCCCACAGCACGATGCTGCCACCACCATGCTTCACTGTTGGGACTGTATTGGACAGGTGATGATGAGTGCCTGGTTTTCTCCACACATACCGTTTAGAATTAAGGCCATAAAGTTCTATCTTGGTCTCATCAGACCAGAGAATCTTATTTCTCACCATCTTGGAGTCCTTCAGGTGTTTTTGAGCAAACTCCATGAGGGCTTTCATGTGTCTTGCACTGAGGAGAGGCTTCCGTTGGGCCACTGTGCCATAAAGCCCGACTGGTTGAGTGCTGCAGTGATGGTTGACTTTCTACAACTTTCTCCCATCCCCCGACTGCATCTCTGGAGCTCAGCCACAGTGATCTTTGGGTTCTTCTTTACCTCTCTCACCAAGGCTCTTTTCCCCCGATATCTCAGTTTGGCCGGACGGCAAGCTCTAGGAAGGGTTCTGGTCGTCCCAAACGTCTTCCATTTAAGGATTATGGAGGACACTGTGCTCTTAGGAACCTTAAGTGCAGCAGAATTTTTTTGTAACGTTGGCCAGATCTGTGCCTTGCCACAATTCTATCTCTTCAGGCAGTTCCTTTGACCTCATGATTCCCATTTGCTCTGACATGCACTGTGAGCTGTAAGGTCTTATATAGACAGGTGTGTGGCTTTCCTAATCAAGTCCAATCAGTATAATCAAACACAGCTGGACTAAATTGAAGGTGTAGAACCATCTCAAGGATGATCAGAAGAAATGGACAGCACCTGAGTTAAATATATGAGTGTCACAGCAAAGGGTCTGAACACTTGGGACCATGTGATATTTCAGTTTTTCTTTTTTAATAAATAATAAAAAATGTCAACAATTCTGTGTTTTTCTGTCAATATGGGGTGCTGTGTGTACATTAATGAGGAAAAAAATGAACTTAAATGATTTTAGCAAATGGCTGCAATATAACAAAGAGTGTAAAATTTAAGGGGGTCTGAATACTTTCCGTCCCCACTGTATGTATTCACTGTTAAAAAGACTTCATTTATTAATGTGCTCAAAAGATTATAGGTTAGTTAAGGGGTTAAGTGTTGGAGTGGGTAAGACCTAAGGTCATGATTTAGGAGTTACATGTTAGAGTGATTAAGACCTAAGTTTATGATTTAGGGGTTACGTGAGGGAAGGTTAAAAGCTAAGGCAATAGTTTAGGAGTAAATTGTTAAGCGTGGGTATAAGTTACAGGATAGCTGTACCTTTTGCACAAGTTGTTCTTTAATAAATGCAGCACCACTCTGAGTGCAGCCTACCTGGTCCTATACTCACATTCCTCTCTGATCCAGCAATCTTCACTGTGCTGTCCCGTCAGGAGACACATAGGTTTGCTTTAAACATTTGTGGGGTCCTGTCACTGGCAACAATGCATCCATATTATTACATGGGGTGCACTATTTCATTATTTCACTATTCACCTATATGGCCTAAATTACTTATATGAAAAATTAGGTGAAGTTAACTGAAGTGAAGAGTTCATGCATTCAATAATGTAACAAAGATGCTCTGTTTTTTTTTTCAAATTTCTCTGCACATGATTTTATATTGTAAGTAAGGGGCAGTCATTCCATTTGTGCAAACTTGTTCAGGTTTCCTTTAACCCTTTCAAGACTAATGCCGTGTACACACGAGCGGAATGTCTGACAGAAAAAGCCTGACGGGAGCTTTTCATCATATATTCCGATCGTGTGTATGCCCCATCGGACTTTTTACGTTGAAAATTCTGACGGACCTAGAAAGAGCACATGTTCTAAATTTTTTGGATGGAACCAATTCTTATCGGGAAAACCACTCGTCTGTATGCTGTTCCGATGTACCAAAAACGACGCATGCTCTGAAGCAAGTACGAGACGGAAGCTATTGGCTATTGGCTATTGAACTTCTGTTTTCTAGTCCCGTTGTACGTGTTGTACGTCACCGTGTACTGGACGGTCGGAATTTGTTGTGATCGTGTGTATGCAAGACAGCTTGAGCAGAATTCCGTCAGAACTCCATCGGAAAAACCTTCAGAGTTTATTCCGACGGGAAAACCGGTCGTGTGTACAGGGCATAAGCCTATTTCTGACATTTGTTTCTTGCAAGTTAAAATCCATATTTTTTTGCTAGAAAATTGCTTAGAACCCCCAAACATTAAATATTTTTTTTTTAGCAGAGACCCTAGAGAATAAAATGGCGATTGTTGCAATATTTTATGTCACACTTGATGTGCTTTAACTGCAGACTTTCAGCTTTAATTTGAGGGTATTTACATCCAAATCAGGTGAACGGTGTAGGAATTACAACAGTTTGTATATGTGCCTCCAACTTTTTAAGGGACCAAAAGTAATGGGACAGATTAACAATCATCCATCAAACTTTCACTTTTTAATACTTGGTTGCAAATCCTTTGCAGTCAATTACAGCCTGAAGTCCAGAACGCATAGACATCACCAGACGCTGGGTTTCATCCCTGGTGATGCTCTGCCAGGCCTCTACTGCAACTGTCTTCAGTTCCTGCTTGTTCTTGGGGCATTTTCCCTTCAGTTTTGTCTTCAGCAAGTGAAATGCATGCTTAATCGGATTCAGGTCAGGTGATTGACTTGGCCATTGCATAACATTCCACTTCTTTCCCTTAAAAAACTCTTTGGTTGCTTTTGCAGTATGCTTCGGGTCGATGTCCATCTGCACTGTGAAGCGCCGTCCAATGAGTTCTGAAGCATTTTGCTGAATATGAGCAGATAATATTGCCCGAAACACTTTAGAATTCATCCTGCTGCTTTTGTCAGCAGTCACATCATCAATAAATACAAGTGAACCAGTTCCATTGGCAGCCATACATGCCCACGCTATGACACTACCACCCCCAGGCTTCACTGATGAGGTGGTATGCTTTGGATCATGAGCAGTTCCTTTCCTTCTCCATACTCTTCTCTTCCCATGACTCTGGTACAAGTTGATCTTGGTCTCTGTGAAGGCTTTTTTAGATGTTGTTTGGCAAACTCTAATCTGGCTTTCCTGTTTTTGAGGCTCACCAATGGTTTACATCTTGTGGTGAACCCTCTGTATTCACTGTGGTGAAGTCTTCTCATGATTGTTGACTTTGACACACATACACCTACCTCCTGGAGAGTGTTCTTGATCTGGCCAACTGTTATGAAGGGTATTTTCTTCAACAGGAAAATAATTCTTCGGTCATCCACCACAGTTGTTTACTGTGGCCTTCCGGGTCTTTTGGTGTTGCTGAGCTCACAGGTACGTTCTTTATTTTTAAGGATGTTCCAAACAGTTGATTTGGCCACATCTAATATTTTTACTATCTCTCTGATGGGTTTGTTTTGTTTTTTTACCCTAATGATGGCTTGCTTCACTGATGGTGACAGCTCTTTGGATCTCATACTGAAAGTTGACAGCAACAGATTCCAAATGCAAACAGCACACTTAAAATGAACTCTGGGCCTTTTATCTGCTCCTTGTAAATGGGATAATGAGGGAATAACACACACCTGGCCATGGAACAGCTGAGCAGCCAATTGTCCCTTTTATTTTTGGTCCCTTAAAAAATGGGAGGCACATATACAAACTGTTGTAATTCCTACACCGTTCACCTGATTTGGATGTAAATACCCTCAAATTAAAGCTGAAAGTCTGCAGTTAAAGCACATCTTGTTTGTTTCATTTCAAATCCATTGTGGTGGTGTATAGAGCCAAAAAGATTAGAATTGTGTCGATGTCCCAATAGTTATGGACCTGATTGTATGTGTGCGTTTTCTTTGCTGCGCAAGCTCGCAGGGACGGGGCGCTTTAAAAAAAAAAAGTTTTTCTTATTTATTTTATTTATTTTTATTTTTTTACATTGTCACTTTAAAAAAAAATTATCACTTTTATTGCTGTCACAAGGAATATAAACATCCCTTGTGACAGTAATAAGTGGTGACAGGTACTCTTTATGGAGGGATCGGGGGCCATTGGCAGCTGAGTATACTGGAAGTGACGTTGCTTCCGTGTTTACAGAAAAAAGACTGGAACTAAGCCGTTTCTGGCTTTGTTCCAGTACTCCTCTAGCCGGCAGAAGTGCCGGATTGGGTCTCGGGTCTCCCGGTGGGACGAGAGGACCCAGGAAGAGTGGCGGAAGGTGGCGGGACGTCTCCTCTCGCTCCTCCGGGATAACAGCCAAGTGGCTTTTATCCGCATCAGTTGTTATCTCTGAAGAGCAGACCGCCTGCTCTAAAAAAACAGTACCGGGAAGATGCTTGCAGCTGCATGGATCATCCCGCTGTAACCCATGAAAGCCGAGGTAGCATATGTGAATACAGTCAGTGGGAAGGAGTTAATCACCCCAAGAACTGACACTTTCACCCCTGGGTTTTTCTATTTTTTGCTATATAAATTATAAGTTTGAAAAAAAAAAAAAAATTTTTTTCTTTAATATTTTGCAAATAAATAATCTTTCTTCATACACTTAGGCTAAAATGTATTTTGCTACATTTCTTTGGTAAAAAAAAACCCATATCGGTGCATATTATTAAACCTGTTTGAAAGTCCTCAAACTATAGTATATATATTTGAAAACTGATCAAACTTGATGTACTGACAGCCCATCTCATTTCTTGAGCCCCCCCCCCCCTCTGAACGGCCCCTTTTTGGTAGACAATTCAAAGTAATTAGCATGTAGCATGTCAGTTTTTTGAAGTCAGTAATTTTTTGTCAAAATTTTTTGGAAATTAAGAAATTAAACAACATTTGTTTTTTTATCACAAAGTTGTGATTTCACCAAGTTATTTCTCACACACAGCATAGGCATACTTACAAATACACCCAAAACACATTCTGCTACACCTCCTGAGTATGGGGATACCCGTGTGAGACTTTTTTTACTGCTTAGTCACACAGAGGGGCCCAAAATTGAAGGAGCACCTTCAAGCGTTCCAGGGGCAAATTTACACATTTAATTTCCTGACTACATATCACATTTTTGTAGGCCCTGGAACACCCGGACAATGGAAATGCCTACAAAATGATCACATTGTGGAAAGCAGAAACTCCAAGGTATTTTCTAGGAGGCATGGTGAGTCTTTTGAAGATTTCATTTTTTTTGCCACAAGTTTTCGGAAAATTAAAATATATTTTTGTAACACAAAGTTGTTAATTAATAAGATATCTCTAACACACAGCATAGGTATACTTAGAATTACCCCCCAAAATACATTCCAGAACTCCTTCTGAGTGTGGTGATATCGCCTTTGAGACTTCAATATTTGGACTGATTATGTACCAAGGGGTTAAAGCAGGTGGTGAATAGTTGATACAACACATTCTCACTGCCTATCAAATGCTCTCTAAAGAGCGATCAAAACACATGAGTGAACATATGTGAGCAAGTCCTTATGGTGACCCTATAGCTGGTGTGGCAGTGATCAGGGACACTGTAACTGGTGTGGAGGTGATTAGGGATATTGTGCCTAGTGTGACCGTGTTCAGGGACAATATGGCTTGTATTGTTTTCACTGAATGCAACACATATGAACATTTTGAGATTTCAAATAATCTTAGCTGCCTAGATATCTGAATCTTTTGATCATTTTGACATTTGGTTATAAGTTTAGGCAAACCTCCGCTATTGCATTTCCTCATAAGCTCAATCTGAAATGCCCCATTTTATGACACATTTGCTATTAAACACTGTGCAGAGTGAGGTATGCAAGAATATATACTGTAAAATATACATTAACACTTATCTTTTTTCTTATGAAAATGTAAATTGGCTGTCATGGTGATCTACTGACGTTAACACTATTGACCAGGAACATGCGAGTGCACTTGCTACATGTTTAGAAAGAGGTTGTAGGGTCCACATACAAGATATATTTAGTTTTCCTGGTTCTAGACTGCCCTGTGCATTCCTTGGCCAGGTTAAAACATTGCCTGTCTGTTTTTATAAAGTTGTTACTGTGTGCTGAAAGAAAGGGCACCCCTCCATTTTTGGCAGCTACACTATTACATAATGAAGATCAAAGTCAGAGTACATGCCTGGTGAGAACACTTTTGCTCTCTTTGGTGTTTTCCTAGTCAAATTTCACCTCCTGCAATGTGTGCAGGATAGACACCCAAGAAGGCATTTTAAAGAGATGCCCTGTTGAGCATAAAGTTCCTGGCCCAAAAGTTTCATTTAGACTGGATAAATGATGAACAGGAAATAGTTAACAGTCTGTTAGGGAATAGTTGTGACTAATATATGCTGATGCAGTTGGTGCAGAGCACTCTGAGCTGTGATATAAAATATAATATGAGGACAACAGAGTGGAAAAGGAAGAAATACAAAGAAGTAAAAAGCTTCAGAATATAGAGGGAAAATAGGATTTTTGACCAGTAGTCTGTGTACAGTACAGAACATGGGCTTCTTTAAGGGCTCGGTCACACATGCGTCAATACCATTTGTTTTTGTGGTATTTATTCAGCATTTTTAAAGCCTCATAACCACCCATCAATGACTGCCATGGATATTATAATGGTACCACACATAGCTATGCACACAGGAGCGGTAGCTTTGTGTTGTGTCATGTTGTGTTAAAAATGTAGCAGCATGTTGCTTTCATGAGGCATCGCTGCTTGTCATGCAATTGATTTCAATAACAGCACCTTAACAGCACCTACGGCATTTATGGCATGTTAGTGAAGCATTTATGAAGTGTTAGCTGGGCATAGGAGGAGAGACAGTGGGGGCTCTGGTATCCTACAATACACTAGGAAATAATAGAGAACTAGGACAGACCAGCTCCAGTCACTTTCTGGTTGTACAGAGCAGCTGTGTGGTAACACCATCCGTCTGCAGGCAAAATCATTAAGCCAGCCAGTAACACTGCCAGCACCAGGTAGGAGCAGAGGCATTGAGCATTATTGTCAGTGGCAAAGCTTTTTGTTTCAGCCAAGCTGACCTGGACCAAACCAAGTGTCAAAGTGATCAAAGGCTACAAATCCATCTTGCAGAAAATTCACAAAAATGTCTGCTATCACACCACAACCTAACCACGCCTCAAAGTAGATCATTTGCTCTACATTTCTCCTTTAAGCACTTCCCACTAGAAAAGCAATACTTCCATGGGTATTTATCCAGCATTCTTGAAGCCTTTTCAATGCTTCATAAACACAACGAAAACACATCATAAATGCTATAGGAGCTTTAATGAGCATTGCTTTGTTCTTCATAATCAGCACACATGTCAATTAGCCCTAAATCGTTACAAATGAGTTATATAATCTACCTTCAGGTGATTGGACACTGGCAAAAAGGCTGAGGGAAATCCCTCTATATAATCCCTCCCACTTCCAGTTATCCTCAATTTTGTAACAAGCAGTAGGTAGAACAGAAGAACAAAGGGGAGGGTTAAATGTCCTGTACTGTACTCCAGGAAACTGATTTTACTGGTACCACTGGGACATCCAAAAGCAGTCTAACTGGGGGTGGGCAACACACCACCAACAGGCCCACAGAACAAAAAAATTAACAAAGGCCCGACAGGCTCTGACAGCTTGTAGTACCTTACACATGAAACTGGAATCATAGGAGGTCTGAACATCCACCTGGTAGAACTTAACAAATGTGTGAAGAGAAGCCCAAGTGGCAGCCTTGCAATTCTGAGACACAAATGCCTGTTGCTTAAAAGCCAATTAAGCAACAACAAATCTAGTAGACTTTGCTCTAATAGGGAAGAAGGAACTATTCTTCAGAATACAGGCTCTAATGATAACTTGTCAGAATCAAATAGCTATAGAGGAGTGAGAGGCAGAAAGACTCCTGTGGGAATGCTCAGCAAGTACAAAGAGGGAATTCATATTTCAAATAGCAGCAGTAGCCGAGAGGTAAACCCTCACATGGTGCACCACGTCCGGCCGCCAGCGAAGAGAAAGTTTCCCTAGGATGCTTCAGAAGCTAACATGAAGAAAGAAGGACAATGTCCAGTTGAAGGTGGAAGACAGAGACCACCTTCAGGAGAAAAAAAGGTCTTGGGCCTCAAGACAACCTTGTCCTTGTACAACACAAAGAAAGGCTCCTTTCAGGATAAAGCCGCTAACTCAGAGACTCTTCTTACAGAGGTGATAGCCACAAACATTCCACCTTACTGGAAATATCCAACTGTGGAATATCCCTGATAGGATAAAAGGGTGGCTTCTAAAGAGGCAAGAAAACCAGACTAAGAACTAGAAGAGATATAAGGAAATGAGTAGTGGGAGAGATGTGAACTACTCTAGGAACAAACAGATTACCCAAGACCAAGATTTGTCCCTTAATGGTTCTCAATGCTAGTCATTACCAGATTGAAAGAAAGACAGGATATGTTCCACAGAGTACTTTCTAGGATGAAAGTTCCTCACCTTGAACTGAGAAACGTAAGCCTTCTAGGTGGGATTGTAGACTTTACAAGAAGTAGACTTCCTAGCTTTCAAGAGGGTAGAGAAGCCAAAATTCAAAAGGCCCTCGGTCCTTCAGGACTGTGGCTTTAACTGCCATGCCATGAAAGCAAGCCACCAAGAAGCAGGATGAAACATTGGCCTTTGGGACAGCAGGTCTGGATGATCTGGAATGGCACACCGAGATGTTTATTTACTAAAGGCAAAGAGACTGTGCACTTTGCAAAGTGCAGTTGCACGCTGCAAGTGCAAAAAAGTGAATGAACTTGTGAGCTACTCAGTGTGTAAGAAAATTCAAATGAGTGAAAAAATTATCAAAAAAAATGTGTAAACAATCAATCTAATATAAAGTGGATCAAGCTGTCATCCCTTGAAGTGTCACCACATACATAATCAATATACAGTACATTACGGTACAGTAGTCTGGTGAAGCAGACCATTTTAAACAGGTGGCACCTCCGAGAAGCGAGATGGGGAGATCCATCCATGTTTCCACTTCACCCTTAACTTTTGACAAAACTGGGGTAAAATTGAGATTATATAAGGAGGAAGGTGACTTGCCTATTTTTATACCAAGGTATGTAATGTGGTTTTTAGCAACTGAAAAAATTGAGGCGTTAAGCCAAGAGGGGTCCCTAGAGTGGAAAAGGGGAAGGATTCCACTCTTGGAGAAATTGATGCGAAGGCTGGAATAGTTTCTAAAGCTCATGAAGATGTCCTGGATGAGCACCATATCGGAAGTGGGATCAGAAGTGAAAAAAAGAATGTCGTCCGCAAATAGCGCTAGACGAAGGTCGTGGCCTATTCCGTGTAGTGAGGGGTGAGAGAGGATGTAGCGTGAAAAAGGTTCTAGAGCCAAATTGAAGAGGAGTGGGGATAGGGGGCATCAGTGGTGTCACTGGGGGGGCGGGCCGCACCCAGGTGACACCCAACAGAGGGGTGACACCCGTGGCTAGCGGCACCGCTAAAACCATCCACTGCCATGATGATCTGTGCCTCTCACTGTGTCCCTCAGTGGAGTGGACTTAAGCCGCCTCCTCCTCTGTTTACATCCACACAGGAGGAGGAGGAGCCTGAGGGACACACACCGCTGTGTGTATACGTCCGTCCGTGCTGTTCTGAGGTCTGTACACTCTATTATAATTAGATGGACATGTGCAGGGGGGCGCTATGGGAGGGGAGAGAGGTGTCTATACTGATGGGGGGGTCTGCACTGAGGGGGGGTGTCTATACTGATGGGGTCTGCACTGAGGGGGTGTCTATAGTCTGTACTGATGGGGGGGTCTGCACTAAGGGGGTGTCTATACTGATGGGGGGTCTGCACTAAGGGGGGGCATTTATACTGATGGGGGTCTGCACTGAGGGGGGTGTCTATAGTCTATACTGATGGGGTCTGCACTAAGGGGGGTGTCTATACTTATGGGGGTCTGCACTAAGGGGGGGGTGTCTATACTGATGGGGGGGGTCTGCACTAAGGGGGGATTCTATACTGATGGGTGGTCTGCACTAAGAGAGGGGATTCTATACTGATGGGGTGCCTGCACTAAGGGGGGTGTCTATACTGATGGGGGATTCTATACTGATGGGGGTCTGCACTAAGGGGGATTCTATACTGATGGGGGGGTCTGCACTAAGGGTGGTGTCTATACTGATGGGAAGGTCTGCACTGAGGGGGGGTCTGCACTGGGGGGAGGTCTATACAGAGAGAGGGGGTCTGTACTGAGGAGGGAGGTCTATATTGATGGAGGGGTGTCTGCACTCAGTGTGTGGGGGTCTATACTGAGGAAGGGGGGTCTGTTCTTAGTGAGGAGGATCTATACTGAGGGAGGGGGGTCTCTTCTTAGTGAGGGGAATCTATACTGAGGGAGGGGGGTCTGTACTGAGGGGGAGGTCTATACTGAGGGAGGGGATCTATACTGCAGGAGGGGGGTCTGTAGTTAGTGGAGGGGGTCTGTACTGAGGGGGAACTATAGTTGGTGAAGGGGGGGTGATACCAATTTTTTCCACACCGGGTGACACCAACCCTAGTGACGCCACTGGGGGGCATCCCTGTCTGGTACCCTTGTGAATGTTGATCAGGTTTGAAATAAGGCCTGCTGCTACTATACAAAGGTATTTGCCCCCTTTTAATATTTCCTGATATACTGAAGCTAGTGTGGGAATTACAGTGTGTGCCATTAGTTTGTAGAATTCGGGAATGTAGCCGTCTGGACCCGGGGCTTTCCCGTTTGCTAAAGAGAATATTGTTTTGTGTATCTCCTGTTCGGTTATGGGCGAGTTGAGGTAGGTCAGTGAGGCTGGGTCGATTTGTTGAAGGGGGAGTTGGGCTAGAAAGGCCTGGGCGGAGGTAGAGCTTGGTGTAGAATTGTTCTAGGATTGAACTGATACCGTCTGCCGAGGAGATGAAATTACCTTGTGAATCTTTTAGCTCTGGTATATGAGTGGGGGTGTGATTGCCTTTACACAGTCTTGCCAACAGTTTCCCGGACTTGTTTGTGGTATTGTAAGTCAGTATGTGACTGGTAGATTCGTTCTTGGGCATCTGCTCACAGATCGAATTCAGCCTTGGCTTCACACCAGGACTTGCGGTGCTCTGGGGAATTGTTTTGCAATAGCTGGGTTTGTGAGTGTCGTAGCCTGACGCTGGCTTCTCTGTAGCATTTAAGAACTTTTCTTTTGTATGATACGGCAAAGGCTATGATCTTGCCTCGCAGAACTGCCTTGCCTGTGTCCCAGTACAGATTGGGATCGGTGTTGTGGGCATTGTTTGTCAGTTCGTATTTTGACCAGGTCTGTTTTAGCACTTTTTGGAGATCAGGATTGTGGGCTAGGTATTGTGGGAAACGCCACATTTTCATAGGGGGCGAGGGACCAACGTCTCTAATTTGTGCTGAGATGGAGGCATGGTCGGAGATAGCAATTGTGTGGATAAGGGTGTCGGAGGTGAATGGTAAAATGGCTGCATTCACTAGTAAGTAGTCAATTCTCGATAAAGTGTGATGTGGGGGTGAGGAAAAGTGAACTCTTTGCCCTCGGAGTGCGTTAATCGCCATGGGTCAATGAGTTATAGAGCAGTAGCAAAGGAGAAAAGTGCTGTGGGGGGAAGGTGTGGGGAAGGTAGGGGTCTTACTATGGATTTGTCTTGTAGTGGCTCTATAACTGAATTAAAGTCACCACTTATCACAAGGAGTAAGTGCAGGAAGGGGGCCAAGTGGGTAGAGACTGATTGGAAGAAAGACTTGGTAGGGGAGTTTGGGGCATACACATTTGTCACAATTAGATCTCTGGATGCGATACGCAAATGGAAAGACAGAAGACGTCCCTCTGCATCGTTTACTAAGGACACTACCTCACAGGGGAAGTTTTTGTGAATGAGGATTAGAACCCCTACCTTGCCTTTAGTTAATGCTGATCCATACACTTTCCCCACCCAGAGTTTGCACATGCGCTGGAAGTCTTCCATAGAAAAATGCGTCTCCTGTAGGATGGCATTTTCCGATTTTGGTCTTTTTAAGTGCCGGAGCACTGCCATCCGTTTATGGGGGGAACGTAGTCCCTTAACATTCCAAGAAGTGATTCTTATTGTTAAAGTAGGAAAGAAGCTAAAAGTTGTAGAAAGTATTTGATGGGGCTCCTATGCGGTGTGCTCTTTCCACTGTGCATGGGTTTGTGAGCCCGAGGGCTGTTGGTATGCACCTAGAGCAGAGGTCAGCCAGAGATTCAGAGTTTGACGGACACAGGTAGACCGATTATACGTAAGTTATTTCTGCAAGAGCAATTTTCTAAATCGTCCAACTTTTCTAGGATGTATTGCTGTGTTTGGGAGGTTTGCTGAGCTGCAGCCTGCGGGGTTTGATTCTCCTTATCCAGCTCAGAGATGCGATGCGATGCTCTGCCTCATAGATCCTGCCTGACTGCTCTCTGATCTCCCTCCTGAGCTGATCAATACCAGCATTGACAGCCCTGTCCATGGCTGCTGTGATCATGAATGAGAGCAGGGCAGCCACCGCCTGTGCTGTCCTTCCATATTGCTCTTCTAGAGGGTCAGGGGCAGCGGGAACTGGCTGGGCTAGAGACGTGCTGTTATACACTGCCATGTCGTTGGCCATTTTAGGTTGCTGAAAGCCAAGGGACAGAGCCTCTGGAGCCACGGGCCGTGTGACGGCGGAGCCGCCTGTAATGAGGAACTGCTCCATACTCTGGGAGAGCGGGGAGAGAGTGGGGAGCGTGTGGGGAGCAGGAGAGGAATCGGGGCTGGGCCTGAGAGACAGAGCCGGTCTATTTGTCAGTGTCCCCGCTGGAGCCGCTGTCTCTTGCTGCCGCTACATGTGGCACCGGAACCAGAAGTCTCAGTGGTATTTTAAACGTAATGCCGTGTACACACTGTCGGAATTTCCGACAACAAATGTTCAATGTGAGCTTGTTGTCGGAAATTCCGATCATGTGTATGCTCCATCGGACATTTGCTGTCGGAATTTCCGACAACAAATGTTTGAGAGCAGGTTCTCAAATTTTCCGACCAAAAACTTTGTTGTCAGAAATTCAGAGCGTGTGTACACAAGTCCGAGGCACAAATTTCCACGCATGCTCTGAATCAAGTACGAGACAGAAGCGTTCTGTCTTGTAAAACTAGAGTTCGTAATGTAGATAGCACATTCATCACGTGCAAATTTTTTAATCTTTCAATGCAGCGCATTCTCTTCTTCTTTATAATGCTAGAATAATGAAGTTGCTTTGCTGCTGATATTTACACACAGTTCTGACAAACTGATTTCTTTATTATTTCTCGTGATCTCCTGAATAATCTTTTTTTTTTTTCACCAGATCTCTAGAATAATGTTTATTATTTTTTTTTATAGTGATCTACTTTTTTTTTTTTAAGATCTCCTGATTTTTTTTTTTTTAATAGCGATCTCCATAATATTTTTTGTCGTTTTGTGTGTCAAGTTACCACAACGCCATTTTTATCTTGTATTTTCTAACCTCAAAGAGGTTGGTTGGTGTTGGTGTCCCTTGTTAATTTGACATTGTATTTTTTAAATGTACCTGCCTACTCACAAACAAACTGCCCTTTTGAAGTAAAACACATAGCCAAGTATTTGTCAAAAAAAAAAATTATTAGGGGTCATAACAAACTAAAGAGGAAGGCAACGCTGCATAAACTGTTGAAATTGGTGAAGCCTTTGTACCCCAGGGCAGACATCAATTATTTGACAGGCAAAATTGGTAGCCTCAGGAGTCCATTTAATAGGGAGCACAATCCGGTCCAGGACTCCAAGAGATCAGGAGCAGCAGCAGATGACATATATGTCCCCAGGCTGTGGTCTTACCACAGCCTGCGTCTTTTGCCAGACCAGACCGAACCCAGGCCATCACTCTCTTGACTTCCTTCCACACTTCCTTCCAGGCCGTGGCTGTGGTATTGGAGTTGTGGCAGGAGATGCAGGAGGAGTATGGTCCAACTCACATACATGACTTTTGGTGAGTTTGCCCCTAACCCCCTTATTTAGGTCCTGAAATATGACCTCCTCACAGATGAGGCATTGGCCCTCCTCCATTTCTTGCATCATACTGGCCGTCATACAGCCAAAGGCCTCTTGAACACTGTCAGTGGTTCTGAGGACCGCAATAGCCGCAAACCAAGCGTTGACTCCTCCATGTTCCTCCTCTTCCTGGGCCTTTTTGTTGGAAGGCGGAGGGGAGGAACCTGCGATTCGGCCAGGCTACTGGGCCCGGCCACCTCCTGGCTGCCACTTTCCCCCCCACCTCCTCCTGGCTGAGACTTTCCTGTGTATGAAAATGGGACATAGTTTTCATTTTTTGGTCATCAATCACATGCAATTTTGAGCTCATGACTGTTGCAAATTGAATGTTAACAAATAGAAAAGACTATCATTCTGATCCAGCATTTTTCATTCTTGTCCCAATCATTTTTGGCTACTACTGTCTATTGATATGTAAACCACTTTGTTAAATCAGAAATTAGTGATCAATAATAGCATCAAGTTAACATCATTCAATTTTTGGACAAGAAATATGTTAAACAATGCTATACCTGGCTCAAGCTGGGCTCCTCCACATCTTCTTCCTGGGTGGAAGGCCCAGGTTGTACATTGGAAGCCTCAGCTGAGGTGGAAGGAAGAGTGGAAGGAAGTGTGGAAGGAAGGGTTTAGAGTGATTGCCTGGGTTCACTATGGTCTGACAAAAAACACAGTCTGTCATAGTACCAGAGCCTGGGGACATAAATGTCATCTGCTGCTTCTGATCTCATGGAATCCTGGACCTTTTTGCGCTCCCTATTATATGTGTTCCTCAGGCCACCAACTTTGCACTTCAAACAGGGGATGTTTGCCTTGGGGATCACCGGCTTCAGCCATTCCAACAGTTGATCCATTGCTGCCTTCCTCTTTATTTTGTTATTGTAAAATGGGTGTTTCACTTGCCACAGACAGGGCAGCTCCCTGTACTTATCAATGAAGTTAGGGAGGAAGTCGTGGTCATTAAATTTATCCATATTCTCTGCAAGACACAACACAAGACAAACCCTAATGTAAGGCTAAACTCTCCTAATCTTTTCCCAATATAGGCCTCAATCTATAATCAGTATAGGCCACTAACCACTGATGCCCCAAGTTAAAATTGTACCTTCGTTAGCTCAATTGGCGCTTACGCTACTCCTTCCTCTGCTCACAGATCTTATGTACGACACACGCGTGTTATGCTTTATCTACACTGCGCATGTGTGAAACTCTGCTCCCTGACCTTCTTTCTAGTATATTCCCCGCCCCTTCTCTTTCGGCACAGTGGGAGAGCACATGGCAGAGAGACAACAGGTGCATGATAATAGCAGCAACAACGAGGAAAGCCCAGAAACGTCCTGATCCCGGAGAAGGCCTCAAATATGTCCTTTGTAGAGATGGTGGAGATGGTGGAGATCTTGAAGATGGCTGACTATGATAGGAAGTATGGACTATACCCAAACCCAAATGTGAGAAAGCCAAGATCATGACTAAAGTTGTGAGAAGTCTGCACAGGAATTTTGGGGTACGACGATCCAAGGAGCAATTGAGGATTCAGGTCAGACCTTAAATTGAGGGAGCACGATCAGTACAGAAGGATCAGGAAACTGCTTCTACAAAGTAAGTATTTGTCCTGTGTTCCTATTATTGTTATTACTTGAATGCTGCTCCATGTGCTTTACTTTACTGTTGGACAGTTTAAATGGTGGTTAAAATGGCAAGTTTCAGGTTCGTGGGCACAGTAATCGTTCGTAGTAAACATCGTTCGTTCGACCACTAATATGATGTTTATGGCAGATACAGGTTAACTACATTTGTTCAGGCCTATTTGTATTAAAATAAGTTTATTACATTGTTGTCTAGATGGGTTTATAACTAGAATGAAATGCAAACTTGATTCATTGTAAGGAGAGGACACTCAGCAGCTGTTTACACATCTGGACGCAGAAGCACTAGTGTGGGACACCAGAACACCCTTTTTAGGGTGTCCCACACATGTGCTCCAGTGGATACTGGTGGTCTCTCCACGTGTTAAACTTTACCAAAACAGGTAATTACTCCAGCTTTAAGAAAGGGAAAAAATCATGTCTTCAGCTTGGAACTCTGCCAAAAGACAATTGTACGACACTTCCAAGCAATGTTTCATATTCCTATTTCTTGCCTCAAATATCTGTGTGCTAAGTATACCTTTTTTTTAATTTACATAGGGGAGAAAAGACTCGGGACATCTGAGGACACCAAGAACACCACACCTCCTAAAGAAGGGGAAATCCCCACACACCATGAAGATGTGGAGGGAGGAGAGGTTCATGAATTGGGTGAAATAGTGACCACAACAGGTCAGTGTCTGAGACCACAGCTTCAGGTAATAGATGTATGCCTGCATATTTATAATACATGCTGTGTTTTTTTATTTTTAGGTGATGTGGATGTTCTGGAAGAAGAAACTCATTTCAACAGTGCAAGTGCACAGATCCTCATCGGGGAGATAAGGGAATAGGGAATTAGAGAAGATCAAGGAAAACATCAATGATGTTGAAAAAAGACTCAACAACATCAATGATGTTTTAGGCAGAATCTAAAACACCCAAAAATTTTTAGTTTGTTGTTATATTTTTCAAAAAAAAATTTAAAATAATTTGAAAGCCAAATTTTGAAGATGCACACAGTGTGTCAACATGTGCTATCTGCCATCACGGGATATCAATGTATGCGTTTTGTGGGTGCAACCCTTTCCTCGCAACTCAAGTAGGTGAGAGGAAGGGGTTGCACCCCCGAAACACGTCCATTGATCCCCCATGATGGGAGCTAGCACATGTTGACATTAGGCATGAGATCAGGAGGGAAGTCCACATTTTGACTGCTAATTTGTGTGCATCTTCTAAATTCGGCTTTTACAGGGGTGACATGGCCAACAGGGGTGACAGGGCTGATATGGCCTTCACTTTATGAGTTGTGTATGTAATGGGTTTTAAACATGTCTGTTTAACCAAAAAAGGATATTTCTACCGTCAAACATAAAAATGTTATACACCTGGTTTGTTAAAAAATCCTTTTCTAACGCACATGTGAATGTGCACAGAGTAAAATGTTTTATACTCAACAATGTGTGGCTTCTTCTTTCAATGCTCAATACCAGTTTTTGGAGTAAGTTGGTGTTTACAGTGAAAATGGGGCTATTTACTAAAGGCAAATCCAATTTGCACTACAAGTGCACTTTCAGTGCAGTTTCCGTGCACTTTCAAGTGCACTTGCATTGCACTTGTAGTACAAAGTGGATTTTCCTTTATTAAATAACCCCCACAGTGCTCTAAAATTTACCCCAATCAGGCCATTTTAGAGACTCAAAGCAATTAATTCATGGTGCTGAAAAGGATGATTATTTTTATTATTAATGCATTTCATACATTAACATCAAAAACAATGTGTGTGTGTAGCAGACCCACAACATAATAGTTAGCTGAAGAAGAGATTGTCACCTCATGTATCAAATAAATTATGTTTGCACTATTGAAGAAAATGGCCAAAAAAAAGGCCATTGGAGAACCTAGGATACAGCTAAAAGAAACACAAGCAGAAAATCAAATTAAATATTATTTGAGTTTATAAAAAATATTTATTTTAAAAATGTTTTAAAGATTCTCTGGCACATTAATGGCCCCCCTACCCGCAAAGTACTCAAGATAACTTTGTCTATTTTCGTGGGCGCTTTGGGGGGGCAAGCCAGGACGACCAGGTTCAAGTGTCGTCAGATTAGTATTTTGAAATCTGGCCTCAGTCCCAACTGAGGCCACATAGTTTGTTGCATTTTTTCTGAGGTAATTGTGGAGAATGCAGCAGGCAAGTACAATATAGTTCAGTTTATACTCCGCCATGTGTATCACTATCAGAAATAGGCGGAACCGGCTGGCCATTATTCCAAATGCATTCTCCACGACTCTTCTGGCTCTGGCCAGCCTGTAGTTAAAACCCCTCTGCTCTGAGGCGAGGGTCCTCATCGGGAATGGCCTCATGAGATGGTCACCCAGCCCAAACGCTTCATCAGCGACGAACACAAACGGGAGACCAGCCATGTTGTCTTCCGGAGGTGGCAAGCCCAAGCCGCCATTCTGGAGACATCAGAAGAACTCCGTCTGGGTGATGACTCCACCATCCGACATCTGGCCATTTTTCCGCCAACAACTCCATACTATTAAACCCTTTATAATTATAATAGTACGACCCTGAGTTGGGGGGTGGGACGATGTGGACGTTCTTCCCATCTATTGCCCCTCCACAGTTGGGAAAGTCCCAATGCTAGGATGCCATTCCTGTGGGTTTGAAGGAAACTGTGGAGTCAAACAAGAATAAAAAAAAATGAGTACTTTTGCACATAACATTGCAAGCAGATTAGACACAAACATTCTTGGCCAACATAAGTATAACATTTATTTTAAAGATTATTTAAAGACAAAAGTATAAGGTCCACTTATCAGATTCATCACCCCCTCTGATGGCCCATTGTAAAAATTTTAGGGTGGGGGGGATGTTTTGGACAGGTAACCCTCTCCACTTCATTGAGAGCTGAATGCATAAATAATGTGTGTTACTTTGGCCAGCCCCTCCTTACTTACACTATTGGCAGCCCACTGAACAGGTAAGAAGTGTCATAATATAAAAATATGAATACACACTGTACAAATTGAAGCACATTTTTACATTCTGCAATTACCTATCAAGATAATAGGAGAACAAAACTTTAAAGAGTACCATTTGAAAGTATTCAGGCAGGCCCTTGCACTACATGCTTTGGTGAATTCATCCATAAATATGACCACAAAAGAGGTAGGTATAGTGTGTATGGGTTTGGCAAAGTCAGCAGATAGAGGATTTGTATCGCTTGAGCGGTTTGGGGGGGGGGGGTCCAAATGAGTTTGGGCCCCCCAAATAAAAAAAAAAGCCTCTTGCACTCTGCCTGAATTTAAGGACAGCAATAACATTTAGACACATTTTAGGGGGTGTTTAGGGTAAGCACTACAATGGAGCTGACAAAAAACATTGTTAAGTGACTAGGCTAGGTGTGTATGGGCCCAGGATAGCATGCTGGGGAGGTTAGTGAAGGGAAATATGCATGAAGGATAAAAAAGGAGCATTAAAAGCTTACAGCATGCATGAGGACAAAGAGGACATTCACAGCATATTACAATCATGGTAATTAGGGAATAATGAAATAAATACAATACATTAGCAAACATTAAATACATAGAATGTGATGTTAAAGGAGAAAACTTACCTTAATATAGTCCTTCTGCAGGACCTGTATAATGGCAGAACAGATATCTGGAATAATGATACCCAAAGCCTGGGAGGGGAGATGCCTGTCGAGAACTTGATGTCCTGCAGACTTCTCCCCATCGCCAAGTACCGTAAGGTGGCGACTAGCCTTTGTTCTGCAGTGATGGCTTGCCACATGCAGTTGACCTGCTTCATAATATAAGGAGACAGCAAAGCCAACAAAAGGTGAAAAACAGGTTACGTCATCTTGAGATAATCCCTGAAATCATCAGGATTATTCTCACGGATCTCCCGTAACAAAGGCATATGCGAAAATTGGTCACGCTTGAGTAGCCAATTCTTCGTCCATGAACTCCTCCTCTCCCTGTTCATGGACTGGACTTGGGTTAAAGCAAGAACTCCAACACCAAGCTCCTGCACAGCACGAACTCTACAACGAGTACGTACCCGCAACATGGCTTCAAAACGGTCGGACAAGAACGCACTGAAAAACAGATACAATCTATTAAATAGAATGCACTGAAAGACAAGAATGAACTGACAACACGCACTGAAGAACAGATACGAACCCACAAGCACAAACTGAAGAGCAGTAATAAACTGAAAAGCACGAGGCTGAAAAGCGCGAATCGTCTCTCACCAAACTTCTACTAACACGAGATAAACACGATATTAGCAGAAGGAGCCCAAAGGGTGGCACACTTGGTATTGAAATTCCTTTTTATAGTGCCGGCGTACGTGTTGTACGTCACCACATTCTTGGTGATCGGAATTTCTGACAACATTTGTGCGACCGTGTGTATGCAAGACAAGCTTGAGCCAACATCCGTCGGAAAAAAATTCTTGGTTTTGTTGTTGGAATGTCCGATTGTGTGTACAGGGCATAAGTCTCTACGGTTTTAATAAACCTGTTGTTATTTACTGCACCATGAGGATTATTATTCTTATTTCATGTGCAAGCCAACTGAGTACCATCTACTACTGAGTGACACACACTCCATGGAAACCAGTGATTCATTTGATGTGTGTTACCTTTTAATTTAAGCTGAGCGGCCACTACACACAGTGGCAGAGATTGTTTTCCTTGAATTGAGCACTGGACTGCACGATTGTTATATTATTATCACTGGATTTTGAAGCAAATATTTCAACACTTCACTAAGAACTTTTATTGTGATATTCACATTCTGCACTGGACTTTGGCAACACCACTCTTTGATTTTCTTTTTATTTCTTACATTTGGTTCATGATACTAATATTTAACATTATATATGCTTCTTCTGTTATATGAATATTAGAGTAATATTTTTTGCTTCACTTAGGAATCATTTAAAGATTTAGCACCACTCAAATATTTATTATTATTCTGCAAGTGCAGTTGCTCCAGAGTTTAGTAAATTAGTTAAAGCTTTACTTTGTAAAGAATACCCAATCACATGCAAAGTGCACAGCCTATTTGCCTTTAGTAAATCAACTCCACAGTGTCTGCCAGGAACTTGGGTATGCCCTCCTTGTCAATCCTGTGAAGTAAGCAAGGGAGAATTAGGACGGAAAAAAAAATTGAGGGCTTTCTCTGAGCCTGGCAGGTCTTTGCAGGAGTGTAGAGGAACAGAAGTTTGTCTTGTGGTAGAAATGTTGTGGACAAGGTCGTGTCCAGTGTCAGACCCAGATACTCCAAACTGTGAGGTGGGTCCAGCAATGACATCTGGAGGTTGATGATGCCACTGAAACCCTGCAGAGCCTGTAATATCTGTTGAATGTTGGCTGACAGGGACAGGGAGGGCTGGTCCTTCAACGGGAGATCATCCAGGCCCACACAAATTTAATCCCCTGGGAATAGAGCACAGCAAACAGGGCAAGCAACCTGGTGAAAACCGGCAGTGGAGAGGCCAAAGGGAAGGGCAACAAGTTGTTCATGCTGATCACCCACCACAAAGCACAGATAGCATTGATGAGGTAGAAAAACAGGAATCCTGGGTGTCTATTGAGATTAGAGAATCCTATGGAAGGAGGGAGGAGATGACTGACCTGGCATTTTGAGTTCTGAACCCATAGGAACAAGTTGAGAGTCTTCAGACCCAGAATGGGTCGAATTCCCCCATTCAGATTGGGAACAATAAGGGGGTTTGAGTAGAAACCTTGGAAGCTTTCTCCTGTTGGTTCAGGGGTTATAACCCCTTGATCAAGGACTTGCTGAACAGCAGCAAGCAGATCCATCCACTGTGAGGTGGAAGGAGACAAGATGTAGAGCATGAAGAAGTGAAGAGATTGAGTGAAAAACTCTAGTTTGTTGCCCCTGGAAACAACACTCTGGATCAAGCCCTAGGCAATTTTCTTAGACCTGAAGGCCAATGCGGCTGAGAAAAATCCTCTACTTTGAGAAGACACTGTATGGAGGCCTTGGCACTAGTCTTGGCTGGTTTGGATGGCCATGTCTTCTTACAAAAGCAGGTTTCTGTCTCAGACCTAAAATTGGAAGACTGAGAGGGATGAAAGGAACCCTTCCTGGCCTCAGGATTAGAGGTCCTACTAGCAGAGGCATGTGCATTTTTCTTCTGGGGGAGAAATATACTCTTGCCTCCTATATTCTGCTTGATATACTTTTTCAAGGAGGGACCAAACAGATGTTTACCTTCAAAGGGTAACAGCTCAAGGTGTTTTTTCGCAAGAAAGTTCTGTTGACCAGCATTTGAGTCAGAGAATCCTGCACATGTGAATAGAGAGAAAACCCATCCTAGAGATTTTGCAAAGTACATTTGCCAAGCCATTTACATAGAAGTGTAAGGCCATAGGTAAAAGGTCTAACTGACTGTGGACAGAGGCATCTGAACTAGAACTTAATCCAGACAGCAGTGGTCTGTACAAAAAGAAGACTCGTCCTGGAAATTTGGCAAAGTTTATCCACCAAGCTATTCATGCAGTAGCATAAGGTTGAAGGAAAAAGTTCCAACTGAATATGGACAGAGGGATCCATAAAGATCGAGCTGGGGTTCTGGGGTTGGACTAAGCCATAAACTTAGTCCAGGAAGAAATGGTCTGACAGACCATCATAGACAGGACTGCGGGTTGCATAGCAGGGCCTGCCATGGCAATGATAGCCATAAGGATGGCCTCTAACCTTTAATATATCAGATATACAAACACATGGTTATCCCAAATAGATGACGCTACGATTAAGGCTCGTTGCCGAAATGCATCAGCGCTACTATTTTATTGTCATTCCGATGTAACCAATAAAGTACTCTTTAAAACATTACAGTGTTGCCGGCTCTCTTCATTCACATTTTAATAAAGATAGATAATAAATGCATAGATCCACTACAGAAATTGCCCATTTCCTAAGGAAACTTTTCTCATTAGAATATTGTTGGGAAAAATGCTTTGGAGGAGAAAAAAAATCTTCTCCAGGTGAGGCCAGTCTTCATACTGGACAGGCTTAACCAGCGTGTGGATTTGGAATGTCTTAGCTGGTGTAGAGAATTTTTGACAACCCATACTGGAAACTCTTGGGTCAGCAGGTTCAATAAGAGTACCATAGTCTCCTTGAGCTTAGGGGAAACGTCGGCAGCATACATATCATCCTGATCTGATGCCTCAGAGGGTGGGGAATCCTCATCTGCTGACATCTCCTGCACTGTCTCTGGCTCAAGGGCTAGGGCAAAAGTCAAAGACTGATGCAGGGGGGAAGGTCGAAGGAGGATATCCATGACCCCTTCTGTCCAGGGCCTCAACAAGGTGAGAAACTCTACCCATAGAGTCTCACATGATGGCAGAAAATTCTTCTCTAGAAAGGAAAGATGAGGCTGATGGTCCAGCTGAATTACCAGAAGATGGAAGTGAGTTTTAACGGGACAACCATCAGAGGAATGGGTACTAGGGTTCTGCACAGATTCCAACATCCACAACAACCCCCAAGCCTGAGCTATTGAGCCAATTTGACCCCTTATCTCTGCCATGTCAATGAATAAAATGTCCTTAGAGGAGTATACTTGCTTTCACAGCAGTGGAGCAGGAGATGGCATGCCCCAATGCATGTACCCATAGGCCACTGTAACCCAGAATCTGAAAGTGTAAACCGCTGTTAGTGTGCCCTCTGATAGGGGAACAAGGAGACAATGTTGCTTAGCCGGCATTCCGATTACAAAGAGGAAGAGGCAGGGTAAACAAGCATGGTATCCTCCCAAGTACAAGGTGACACGTGTAGAACACTCTTCTGGCTGCTTAGGCGCACTTGCACCCCTTCACACAGATGTAGTACTGAACCACTCAGGGGATTGTATGGTGCAACCGTGTCACACCAGGTGCCTTCCTGTAAGACAACTAAATGGCCCCAAATGGCCATAAACCCTGATCATCCTGGAACCCTGCACCATGTCACTGGAAGGGTGGACAGTGGTTTTACACCCCAAAGAGGAATAACTGGGCAACTTGGGATAAATGTTTAACCACTTCAGCCCCGGAAGATATGGCTGCTGAATGACCAGAGCATTTTTGACGATTCGGCACTGCGTCGCTTTAACCTCCCTGGCGGTATGATTATTTCAGATTTTTGCGTCTCAAAGCGGTACAATTATTTTACATAGAAATTTGGCGTTTTATATTGTAGGTTTGTAATTCTTAGCAATAACACACTTATATCTGTCCACCAAGAGTCTAGTAGATAGCCCGAGTATGATGATGTTTGAAACACAAAATCATAAATTATAATATAATAAATAAATATAAATAATTTTAAAAAATAATAATATAATAATAATAAAATACATTTCCCCACGATTCACTATCGCTCAATTCTGCAAGTGTTCTAATTTATTATCGCTGTTTTCTAGCTGGTCTAAAGACACTTTTGCCGTAAAGGGACACTTTTTGGTTGCTATGGACAATCTCAAGTTTCCAGGCAGAAAGAACAGTATATATAATATAAAACTGCATGCAGGGCATGGGCCAAAGCACTGGGGACAAAAAGGAAGTGAAATTATTTCATACAGTACTGTAATCTGTAAGTGTTATGATTTTGACATATTTTTTTAATTTGCCGTCAGGCTCCGCCCCCGTGCGTCGCGACGCTCGTAGGGAACGGTGCCTGATACAGAGAGGCTTCAGGCAGAGGACGGAGCCCGCAGACAGCACGGGGGGACATCGCAGGATCCTGGGGACAAGGTAAGTACACCGCACCAGGATCCTGAGATGTAATCCCGAGTGTGGCTCGGGGTCACCGCTAATGGTGCTGAAATTTAACCCCGAGCCACACTCGGGAACTACCTGACAATTGTGCGGGCGTGCGACGCTGTACCCAAACAAAATTGATGTTTTTTTTTTCCACAAATAGAGCTTTCTTTTGGTGATATTTGAACGCATCTGCAGTTTTTATTTTTTATGCTATAAACAAAAAAAGACCGACAATTTTGAAAAAAACACAATATTTTGTACTTTTTGCTATAATAAATAACCCCATTTTTTTTAAACAAAAGCAAATTTTTTTCTCAGTTTAGGCCGATATGTATTCTTCTACATATTTTTGGTAATAAAAATCACAATAAGCGTATATTGATTGGTTTGTGCAAACGTTATAGCGTCTACAAAATAGGGGATAGATTTATAGCATTTTTATTATTATTTTTTTTACTAGTAATGGCGGCGATCTGCATTTTGTATTGTGACTGTGACATTATGGCGGACACATCGGACAATTTTGACACATTTTTGGGACCATTGGCATTTATACAGCGATCAGTGCTATAAAAATGCATTGATTACTGTAAAAATGTCACTGGCAGTGAAGGGGTTAACACTAGGGGGCGATCAAGGGGTTAACTGTGTTCCCTAGTGTGTGTTCTAACTGAAGGGGGGATGGGACTAGCTAGGGGAAGAGATAGATCAGTGTGCAAACTTTGTATGAATACACGATCAGTCTCTTCTCCCCTCAGAGAACTGGGATCTCTGTATTTACACACAGAGATCCCTGGTTTTCGCCGTGTCATGAGCGATCGCGGGAGCCCGGCGGTCATCACGACTGCCGGGCACTCACATCAGCTCCGGGGGCCCCTAGTGGCCAAAAAAAGAAAGTAACGTAACATAACGGCGATTCGCGCAGCCGAGCCGAGTACAACTGCGGCGGCTGGTCGGCAAGCAAATGTAGATAAGGTGAGGCTAGCAGATGTAAACTTAATTTTTTTGGACCAGTGATGCTTAATCACGTGTCTACTAAGATACGTTTATGAAAGTTATGTCACGCGACAGTTTATACATTGCCACCATTAGGCTGGGTTCACACTATTGCGAATTGAATGCGGGTTTCCCCACATTCAATTCGCATAGCAGGAGATTGTGACCAGCTCTCTATAGAGCCTGTTCACACATCTCCGCAGTGGCTCCAGTGCAAATTGCGCAGGAGTCCTGTGTGTCTTTTGGTCCATTTCAGGTCCGAATTCCACCCAAAATTCAGGCTGAAATTGTACCTGAAACAGTGAATATAGACGCACTGGACTCCTGCTGTGAGCCACTGCGTTCTCCAGTGTGAACCCAGCCTTACTGATGGTATTACCTGTGGTCACACATAGTTATGGGTGGCAACCACATTGAAGTAATCTTTGCACTTTGAGGACATTTATGGTTAGATTTACCATTTGATTGTGTGCACATTGATGAGGGTTTTATCTCCCTTGTTTGTTTTATTTTACACAGATATTGCATTTGAGTAATTATTTGGATACTTCATTTAGATTTTTATAGTGGGGGTTGTTCAGCACTTCAGTCATTATTATCTTTACTACATTGGAGTAGCACTGCATTTTCCCTCTGTGTGTTATTTTATTGGGTGTAGGGACACATTCTAATGCTAGCAGCCATTCATTCGTTAAAATACTAGGGATGTTTGCACGGTGGTCATTTTATTACATTGTTTGTTTAGAGTAAATGAATATCCAACATATCAAAGCATAAATTTGCGTGGCGACAAACTTCAGCACCCTATATTTTCCATAGGCGACCCTTTAAGAGCTTCCTACAGGTCATCAGTTTAACATTACAGAGGAGGTCTGATGCGAGAAATATTGCTCTCACTCTGGCATGCAGGGCAATATGTAACGTGTATCACAATCAACGTTTTCATGCGTAGGTGCTCTGTTATGTGCTTTTACGTTCGTACGTGCATATAAGTGTGGGTAAGGGGCCTTTTTTGGGGTGGAGGGGTTTGTTTATGTGCTTAGGGGTAGCTTTAATTTTTTATGAAAAATGGTAATGGATGCAGCGCTAGGTATGATGAAAGACAGGGTGATGTCACCCTGTGTGCATATATTGTGTATGGTGTTTACTAGTGGTAATACTTATAAACCAAAATAAACAAAGTGAAAGGACAGTCCCCAAAGGCTGGAAGGAATGTCCATGGTAAAATAAAAGTTCATCAACACATGGAGTGTAGTGTTCTTTATGTGAAGGGAGAAAAAACATATGTGGATGATGCTTCCAAATCAATACGGAATCTTCATGCGTTCGGAATCGACATATAAGTAGCAGAAGTGGATACGCTTACCGGAGGAGATGGACACAATCACCATACGGCGGAGTGTCATACAGGCTTAAGGGTCAATCGATCCCAGGGATGCTTGCTAGGAGGCACTGGTGGTAGATTCCATCTAGGGCAACCGTGGCTGTAGGGTGATGCTCAAATCCACAGCGGATGGATGGATTACCTTCACAGGACTGCTGGAGAATACGACTTCCACCACATGGAAGATAATCTTGGCTCTTTTAAATCTTATGATTTAAAAACTTTTACTTAATTTTTTTATTTTATCACATAAGGGACAAAAAGCCCCCTATGTGCTGTTTTTTTGGTGACAGGTTCTCTTTAATGAGACATCCGGGAAAACTGACAAGAGGGTGCAGCCACCAGGAGTGTGTGTAAAACCTTCCTAGCTGTCAGGTCCGTACAATGTACAGACTTGGCAACAAAAGGGTAAACTCCCACACAATTATATGTTTTATGAAAGCAGAGACCTTGTAGAATAAAATAGTGTCAATTGCAATATTTTATGTTGCATGATATGTGCACAGCTGTTTATCAAATGCATATTTTTCAGGACAAAATACATTAAAATAAATTTTGGTTAAACACACACAATATTATACACAATTTTTGGGTACGATATAAAAGATGGGGATGCATCAAGTACAGTAAATAGACACCAAACATGTAAAGCTTTAAAAATGCACAGCCTGTGCACAAAAATGATGGTACCCAAAAGTCTCCATAGGTGGCGATCCAAAAGTCTTTACAGTTCATTCGTCTACAGTTAACTCTGAATTATTGCTCTTAATGTGAGGTTCCTGGTAATTCCTCACATGTGTGGCACAATTTATGCTTACATAAACATTGGGGTGGAGATAGCAGTGTTTTTTTTTATTATTATCTTATATTTTAGTACAATTTATTTTTTGACACTTTTTTTTGACTCATTTAACTTTATTGTTATCACAAGGGGGCTAAGAAGCCCTTATGTGATAGCATGGGAAGGTGATAGATTTTCCCAATGTCTTCCCTGCCCTCTATTGCAGCTAATCAGAGACCACAGCGCACCTTCTAAAAGCCATCTGAATTACTTTTACCTGAAAAGCCACTGCTGGCTCTAAACATTTTGCTTAAACCCCTTGAATACCAGGACTTTCATAAACGTATCTTGGTAGACGCGTGGTTAAGTTTACATCTGCTAGCCTCGCCTTATCTACATTACATTTGTCCAAATGTAACTCATCCCTTTCCCCAGTACTAGACAATCAGTTTTTAAAATATATACCCTAATTGCAGGTGTAACACTGACAGATATATAGCGATGCCAATATCTGGAATGGTTTAATTGCACCACACACTGCTCTATAGGGTAGCTGTGTACTGCAACATGATAAAAAGAGAATCATGCTGTGTGTGATCTTGTTGTTACTCTTTTTTACCTTCTTTACAGGCATACAGGCTGTTTTTCTCATGTTAACTATATGTAAACCATACATTTTTGCTTCCTAATGAATTACATTGTTCATCTGCTGCGTATCTTATTCATTTGCCAGGTTTGAATATGCTTATCTGGTTTTGTTCTGGCTCTTTTGCATGACCTTCTCATGGTTAGTAGCTGGGCACAGCTGCATGGCATAAGGGCATCAGAAGTTCCGCCTCTAGTAAAATCAGACTGTGTCTGCAAAAGACGTGAGGGGAGTGAAGCAAAGATATGTCAGCAGCTTTATTCTCTATCTACATGAAGGCCATCTTTTTTTATTTCCTCATGCCTTTAAAAATGATAATGAATTGACATTAGGATACAAACTGTAGTAAATGAACAGGGCATAATCATATGTGTAGTTATACCACAGTTTATTAGCTCACAGTTACCTATATTTGTGTAATATAACTGCCTAAAAAAGCTAAACTTCAAAAAAATATATTATATATTATAAAATATATATGCATTTTAGAGTCTTATCTTTTCATAACTTCATGTGCAACTTAGAAATTGAATTAAACATTATTTCTCTTTTTTTTTTTAAAGGGAGATATATTACTTTTTTTAGGGTTGCTAGTGCTGGACAAAAAAACTTAACAACAAAATCAAAGGAAATGAGCCCAGTTATTTTCTATTTCCTGAGCTTGGGTATGGCCCATGCAAGGTTATCCAGCGCCCAGAGAAAAGATGCCAAATGTTGCCCCCCTCCCACGTTAATGACACGCAAGCTTAGGGGATCCTACACCCAGCAGTCACTCACTTGTTAAAATCACTGCCGCTTACTCCTGTCAGCCTTGCAACAGAAGGAAGGTGCCCCCCCCATCCCTACAGTAAACCATTGCACCAGGGGGCAACAGGCTGTGCCGCCCACCCCTTGTCCTGGCCCTGTGTGAATAGCACCATTATACCTATTTCTGTGGAATAGTGCCGCTGCACATTATTTATGTTTATAGGCCTCTGATGACCCCACTATATACAAACAGGAGCAACTGGCTGAACATACAAAAGTATTCATACCCCTTGAAAATTTCCACTTTTTTCATGTTACAATCAAAAACATAAATGTATTTTATTGTGATTTTGTGTGATAGACCAACACAAAGTGCCACATAATTGTGAAGTGGAAGGAAAATTATATATAGTTTTCAATTTTTTTTTACAAATAAATATATAAAAGTGTGGCGTGCATTTGTATTCACTACATCACTACAATCACTACTATCAATACTTTGTAGAACCACAAAGTACTTTGTAGACTGGATGGAGAGCGTCTGTGAACAGCAATTTTCCAGTCTTGCCACAGATTTTCAATTGGATTTCTAACACATGAATATGCTTTGATCTAAACCATTACATTGTAGCTCTGGCTGTATACTTAGGGTCGTTGTCCTGCTGAAAGGTGAACCTCCGCCCCAGTCTCAAGTTTTTTGCAGATTCTAACAGGTTTTATTCTAAGATGTCACTATATTTAGCTCCATCCCTCTTCCCATCAACTCTGACCATCTTCCTTGTCCCTGCTGAAGAAAAGCATCCCCACAACATGATGCTGCCACCACCATGTTTCACGGTGGGGATGGTGTGTTTAGGGTGAAGTGCAGTGTTAGATTTCCACCACACATAGCAGTTTGCTTTTAGGCCAAAAAGTTCAATTTTGGTCTCATCTGACCAGAGCACCTTCTTTCACATGTTTGCTGTGTTCCCCACATGGCTTCTCACAAACTGCAAACGGGACTTCTTATGGCTTTCTTTCAACAATGGCTTTCTTCTGCCACTCTTCCATAAAGGCCAGATTTGTGGAGTGCACAACTAATAGTTGTCCTGTGGACAGATTCTCCCACCTGAGCTGTGGATCTCTGCAGCTCCTCCAGAGTTACCATGTGCCTCTTGACTGCTTCTCTGATTAATGCTCTCCTTGCCAGGCGTGTCAGTTTAGGTGGGCGGTCATGTCTTGGTAGGTTTGCAGTTGTGCCATACTCTTTCCATTTTCGGATGATGGATTGAACAATGCTTCGTGAGATGTTCAAAGCTTGGGATATTATTTTATAACCTAACCCTGCTTTAAACTTCTCCACTTTATTTGTGACCTGTTTGGTGTGTTCCTTGGCCTTCACTATGCTGTTTCTTCATTAAGGTTCTCTAACAAACCTCTGAGGGCTTCACAGAACAGCTGTATTTTTACTGAGATTCAATTACACACAGGTGGACTCTATCTACTAATTAGGTGACTTCTGAAGGCAATTGGTTCAACTAGATTTTAGTTAGGGGTATCAGAGTAAAGGGTGCTGAATACAAATGTACGCCACACTTTTCAGATATTTATTTGAAAAAAAAATGTGAAAACCATTTATTCACGTCACAATTATGTGCCACTTTGTGTTGGTCTATCATCACATAAAAGCCCAATAAAATACATTTACGTTTTTAGTTGTAACATGACAAAATGTGGAAAATTTCACGGGTAGGAATACTTTTTCATAGGCACTATACCACAAATGCATGTAACAATGTCATCCCAGTGAAAATCAGAATCGTTATCCTGAGATCAGCATCTACTGTAACATAACAAAAAATGGTGTTAGACAAGTACATGAACCGCCATAATTATGGGGATTTTTTTATAGGGCAAGTTGTTGCTCAATTAAATATGTTTTACATTTATTTTAATTTTACAAAAAAATGTAATAGTTTGAATACATAAAGATCACAAAGAACGTAAAACAAGATTGCGAATAGGATAAAACAAACATACATGGAGACTGCCAGAAATGCATGCCTAATATTTAGCCTGCTGTGGCACAATCATGCACCCTGGAAGTCCCATGCACACAAAGATTGAGCAGTGAACAAGGGTTACTGAAATGCATAACTTTGTGCTCTGGGAGAACTTTATGTTGTGAGTTTTATTTGCTTGTTTTTTATTAATTAAACATATATAGTGTGGGAGTTATGCTTTATCTGCATTATTGCCAAAACAGAGGGGGGGATTCCAAATGGGGTTGTTATGGATAGAGAGAGAGTCCAGCAAGAGAAATGTTGTGGATCGGTACTATTGATCGCATGATGACTATTAATATAAGTGGTCTGATCCATTTAGCGAAGAAGCATTTTGTTTGTGAATTTCACTGTACCAGTGTGTTGAAGCGCTTTTGGAAGAAATTGAGCACATTGCACATTATTCAAGCAATGTGCACAGAGCATGTGCGATTCACATGCAGTTCCTAGTGTGAATGGACCCTTATTGTAGGTGTATGGACAGTATGTTTTGGAACTGATGATTTTACAGCTTGTATTAAGTTTTGTACATGTTTACACATTTTGATAAATTACTTCAGCACGATTTGCACATATTAACATTTTGATTGTACTAGAGTTTTTATTTGCTTACCAAGGTATATCATGTATTTTAATTTATTTAGGGAGTGTAGTGTATATTACATATTTATTGATATCTCAATAGCACAGCAGCTTAAGGGGTTTAGTTAGGAGTGCTTATTGTCAGAGACATCTTACAACCCAGAAAGGATAACAGAACAATGGAAGGTAAGAAGCAAGAAGTATTCTGAACATTGCAACTTTCGGTCTTACATACAATATTGAAACCAAAATACAGAGATGAAAAGGCTTTAGGTCACTTCCATGGACTTGTGGGGGCAGTGAGGCTTTCAATAGGAGAATGAAACCATATATGGAAAAAGAAAGAGAGCATACCCATGTTATATCAAAACTGTTGCACTACAACCAACCCGAACATATTCCAAAAGGTCACCCCTGACAGTGGCTCTGCTATTGCAACGGCTGACTGGAACCTGATGGGGATTGCATGATTATTATGTAATGGATGCTGACAAAAAATGACAGGGGAATGGGGGATGGGCAAGGGCAGCTTCAACTGGAAAGTAGGGGAACCTAATAGTTCAAGGTGGAAACTGAATAAGGAAAGGGGAATGGTATATGTATAAAAAAAAATGTTTTTAAAGTGGGCGGGGGTGTGGGGAGAACTTCATCCACTTCCAGGGATCTCAACACTGAGCCTTCTAAATGAGAAGATGGCCAGGCGAAGGCTAAGGTGGAGCCCACCGTGAATCAGCCACCACCTGCAGCTAGATGTCTGTGTATACATACTACCTCCAGGGCCTCCATTTCTCTCTGAATTTCTGCTCAGTATTATGTAAGGTGGTGGACAGTTCCTCCATATGGAGGATGTCTTTAACTTTAGAATACCACAACGACTTGTGGTACATAATGAAGGGATGCAGACTCTTTCCCCATTCAGTAAATTAACTATTAGAGTGGCTTTGTATTTCTAGAAAAGTCTCTCTGTCAGGTGGAAAAGACAGGCAGCTGGGTTCCCGCTCTGATCTAATGCTTAATTGTGGATGTCACGTCCTTCCAAAAATACATTATTTAAGGCAATACCAGAAGATATGAGCTATCGAGCCAACCCCTCGAGCCATCGCCAACATAGGTCTGAAATGCTAGGATCAATCTTATGGAGTAGGCTAGGGACCCGATACCATCTAGCTAAGATTTTGTAACCTGTTTCTTGGTAACTATTTGCTATTGAGGATTTATGAGGTAATTGGATTTCCACTGAGAAACATATTTTGGAATCATGGCATCTACAAGGGTGGTCAATAGGCCATAGGTAAGTGAGAGCGTGTGCCTAGTAGGTTCTCCCTTCTAACACATAGGTTTGAATTGTGTAGTTTACGTGGAGAGTAAGAGGTTTTATTAAATGTCTACAGAATGTGCCTAAGCTGTAAATTGCTCGAAAAATCCAGTAGCCTGTCCAAGGAGGCAGAATGTGTCGCTTGAGATGGTAGGTTGCTATGCGGCCAAAAATCTAGCAACTGAAATTCTTGCCCTCCTGCAATAGTCACCGGATATTCCTGTTATTCAGGTTGGGTGAAAAATCCAACAACAGGCTTCATAGGCGATGGCTGGGGGAAATCCCAGAGTCCTACAGGCTGTTCTTGCTATCTGTAGGGTGCTACCAATCAGTAGTTGGTTCTGGACTTCCGTGGGGAACCCTGGACAACAGCCAGGGCACTTCACCAAGTGGAATAGAGGAATTTTCAATCTCCATGGACACCCACTGTTTAGCCTTCCCGTTAAAGTGCCAATTGATAATATGTGAAATATGATCTTCTCTACAATAATGAACTATATCTGGGAGGCCAATGCCTTCGCTGTCCTTAGGTCTTGTTAATAGCTGATAGTTCAAACTGGGCACCCTCTGGGACCACAAAAAAGTCCTGAAATGGGAGCGAAGGTATTGGAAAAATTAAACTGGGAGTAGTATTGGTAAGAAGAAAGAGGATCCAAGGAATGCCATTTTTAAGGAGCTGCAATACCCAAACTAGGTTAGTGTCAATACATGCCACTGAGAGAAGTCTTGTCTAATATTATAATTGAATAGTAATGAAAAAATAAATAGTAATGAATAAAAAAAAATATATATAGTGAGCTGCTAATCCCAAAAACGAAATGACATAATCACTAGTGCAAATTGAAAAAGGAGAATGGTGGAAAGCGCTATTGTGAGCTAATTAGACTAGAAAATTAATAAATTAGAGAAAAAAATAAAAATGCAAAAATGGAAAAAAATATATAAACACCAGCCTGCCTAATTGGATAAAATTAAAAAGCCATAAATAAAAAGTGAACCCAGGAATAGTTCCTAGAGGTGTACTATGATAGTGAAGGCCATATGATACAATGTCTATATATAAACTATAGTGACATCGCCAATTGTGAACAACCAAACAATAAATAAACGTGATAATTTAAAAAAAGAAAACAACTTGTAGAAAACACAGATGACTAAATCATATGAAATACATAATATGCGTAAATCCAAGAGAGATAAAAAGTCCATATGGTGATGACTCTAGTGATAAAATCTTGGTGTTAATGGTACTGTAATATGACAGTAGAACTCCTTCACCATCTGTACATATCACCCAAAGTGCTCAAGGGATGGGTTTTAGCTTACCAGATAGAGTTGACCTAATTAGTGAAAAAAAGGTCAAATGAGCTTTAGCAAGATGATGCTTGCTGCAATGGAGAAGACTGTGGACTGGACTCGTTCCCTCACACCATATGGAGCTCACGATAGGGATATGAAATAAATATAGAAGGAACCAAATAGTGTAATTCCGTTTAATTAAAAATATTAAAAACAAACATAGCCAAATGGCTCCTTACATTGGTGGTGCCATCGCCTGGCACTGAGGCTGGATAGCATGTCAAGGTGGCTGGATGGATGTCCCGCAGTGAAGCGCTGGAAGCCAGCGTGCGTTCCATCTATGACAGCAGGCAACCATAAGGACCGGATGTAGTGTAGTAGCGTGACCAAGTACCGCCTCGACGTACGTTTCGTTAAACGCGTCTTCAGGAAGCGTACTTGGTCACTATGGAGATGGAACTTAAATATTCCTGGTACATTAACATACGGGGAGGGGATTTGAATGATTGACAGCCTCAGCACAGGTCTGGGCACACTAAGCAGACTGCCATTTAATAGATACAAATGGTGATATTACGGCAGGATTTGTATCTGTTATAACATATTTTTGATTTCCTTTGTGACTGCCTCTCGGCTGGCTTCTGGGATTCTATATGGCTTTACATTTACGCGAACCCCGGGTTCTGTCACTATGTCATGCTGGATCACGTTGGTCAGTCCGGGTAAGGGGGAGAAAAAGTCTCTATTTTTGTACACAAACGCCCTAACGTCACTTTGTTGTGCCACGGACAGGGAATCCGTTATGGGGACGTCAGGTGTCTGTGAGAGGTGGGGATGCAGCCAGTAAAGTCTCCCTGTTCTTCCAGGGCTTTAAGAGATTCACATGATAAATTTGGTGTGATTTCCTTTTCCTTGGCTGGTAGACTTTGTAGTTTACCTCCCCCACCCTTTTGACAACCTCAAAGGGACCCTGCCACTTGGCTAGGAACTTGCTTTCCACCGTGGGCACCAGTACCAACACTCTGACCCCGGGACTGAAAGTACGGACCTTGGCATCCTGATTATAGACCCTCCTCTGAGCCTCCTGGGCTCGTTCCATATGTTCTTGTACCAGGGGCAGGACAGCTGCGATTCGATCCTGCATCAAGGAGACATGCTCTATGATGCTTCTATATGGGGTAGCCTCTCCTTCCCGTGTTTCTTTGGTGACATCTAGTAGCCCCCTGGGATGTCTACCATACAAGAACTCAAAGGGGGAATAGCCTGTGGATGCCAGCGGAACCTCACGTATGGCAAACATGAGATAAGGTAGCAAATAATCCCAGTTTCTCCCATCTTTGTCGACCAGCTTTTTCAGCATACTTTTCAAAGTTTTATTAAATCTTTTGACAAGACCATCTGTTTGGGGGTGATATACAGAGGTACGGAGATGGGAGATTTTGTATAGCTTACACAGTTCCTTGGTAACCCTGGACATAAATGGGGTGCCCTGATCGGTTAAGATCTCTTTTGGGATCCCCACTCGACTAAACACATGGACTAGCTCCTTGGCGATAGCTTTAGCCGAGGTGTTACTCAAGGGAATGGCCTCAGGATAGCGCGTTGCATAGTCCAGGATTACCAAAATATGCTGGTGACCCCGGGCAGACTTCACTACCGGCCCCACCAGGTCCATGCCAATTCTCTCAAACGGGACCTCGATTATTGGTAGAGGAACAAGGGGACTGTGAAAAAGTGGCGACGGTGCCGACATTTGGCACTCAGCGCACGATTCACAGTACTCCCTGACATCTGCATACAACCCGGGCCAGAAAAATCTATGGGTGATTCTCTCCTTGGTCTTTTCGATACCGAGATGTCCCCCCATTACATGACCATGGACCAGGTCTAGCACCACCCTACGGAAGGGTTTGGGAACCAGTAGCTGTTCTACCACGTCCTCTCCCCATTTTACCACCTGATACAGTAAGTGATTTTTAAGGGCCATGTAGGGGAGAGACACCCCCAATTAGTATCCACCGGTTCCCCATCCACCATCTTAACGTTTTCTCTGACTCTTATGAGGATGGCATCTCTGAGTTGCTCGGTACAGAAATCCTCTCTCCTGACCTCTAAGTTGGGTACCATATTCTGGCTACTCTCATTGTCAGGGTCAGAGGTGTTCTCCTGTTCATTACCCTCAGGCTGGGAGCTAGCTTCCAGGTCCTCCGGCTCCCCAGCCATGACAGGGAAAGGAAGAGGATCTCCAGCTTCCTTGATCCCACCAACAGCATCCACTTCCTTTTGGCAAAAAGGGTCTGGTGAGAGTTCCCATGCTTCCCCAGCAGGGGGAGCTCTACCTACCAGCCTCCCTTTGCTCTCCCATAAATTGGGGAAAATCTCTCCCCACTAAAGCTTCATGAAGCAGCGAAGGTACCACCCCCACTGAATGTATTATACTGCCCCGGGGGTATCAACCTCAACCACCGCTGTCTGGTAGTCCTGAGTGTCCCCATGGATGCAAATTACCCCAACAGTACTGGTATGTAGTTTTGTGGGGTTTACACAATCATCCCTGACTAGGGTCACCGCACTACCAGAGACTAGCAGGGCTGTGAGTGGCTTCCCATCCACTGAAATACCACATATTTGTTTTTCAATGCGAGTTTGACATGATGCAGTACATGCTACCTGTGCAAACAGAGACATGCGTCTTTTCATATAAGCATAATCGCATTGCACAGGTTCATCATTTTTAGGACAGTTTGCAGCAATATGCCCTAATGCATGGCAACGAAAACACTGTATATGCTCTACCCCCAGTCCTCTTAACAGTCCCAAAGACCTTCCTGGCCTTTCTTTGGCCAGTCTCCAGGTCTAAGACCCACAGTCTCATCAGCTGTAACAACATTCTTATCTAACCAACCCCCGGAACAGTCTTACTAGAAAGGCTGGGTGATCTTGTACCCCTACACACACCGAAGTGGGGTGTAGATGGGTTCACCAAGTCCTCGGTAGCAATGTACCTCTCCACTAGGTCCACCAACTGGGTTGCAGTTTTGAGATCCCCCTGTCCGACCCACTTCCTCAGAGCAGCAGAGAGCGCACGCAGGTACCGATTCATCACCACACGCTCCATGATCTGAGGGCCTGTCAAGGTCTCCGACTGCAACCACTTCCTGGTGAGGTGGACCAGGTCGAACATTTGAGAACGGGCTGGCTGGTTGCTGGAGTAGGTGCACAGTGCCATAGTGACACCCAAGCATGCGAGTATCTCTGTCTTCAGAGTCTCAAAGTCCTGGGCCTTATCTGGTTCCAGATCAAAATAGGCCTTTTGAGATTCTCCTGTCAGAAATGGGGCCAACATTTCTGCCTACTGTTCTTTTGGACATCCTTCGCGGACAGCAACTCTCAAAATTTGCAAGGTATGCCTCGACATCATCGGCAGGTGTCATTTTCTGTAGGTGGTAAGAGGCATGTACCATCTTTGGTTCCACTGGCATAGGAGGTGGGGGACCCCTTTTTCAGTTCCACTAGAGCCTCTATGAACTGCCGGTTCATCTCCTGCTGGGCCGCCTGTTGTGCTGCAGCATCCTCTGCGACTTGGCGGCTGGTTTCCCGCTGAGCTGCATTGGCCTGTAGCAGGGCCTTTATCATTTCCTCCATCTTCAGAAATTGCCCGCATTCTCCACCACGTGTGGGGAGATTAGCCCCTGGGGATTACCTTTTCCTGAAATGAAGGTCAGCGTACAGGCAGTTTCTTTAAAATCTGGCGGGTTGCCAGCTTTATTTACAGGTGGTTTGCAAAGTCATAAAAATAAACAAAACAGTAAAACAAATCCTTGCCGTCCAGCGCTAAACTAAACAGTACACTGCTCTCTATACGGTGTGGGGCTGGTCCCCGTCACCCACAAAACATGAGGTAAAGCAAACCTTCGTTTTTTAATCCAAACAGGGCTCCTCTTTCTCAGATTCCCTTCTGAGTCTCAGGCCAGAGCACTGCTGTGAGTACACCCCTCACATTTTTGTAAATATTTTATTATATCTTTTCATGTGACAACACTGAAGAAATTACACTTTGCTACAATGCAAAGTAGTGAGGGTACAGCTTGTATAACAGTGTAAATTTGCTGTCCCCTCAAAATAACTCAACACACAGCTATTTATGTCTAAACTGCTGGCAACAAAAGTAAGTACACCCCTAAGTGAAAATGTCCAAATTGGGTCCAAAGTGTCAATATTTTGTGCAGCCACCATTATTTTCCAGCACTGCCTTAACCCCCTTGGACATGGCGTTCACCAGAGCTTTACGGGTTGCCACTGGAGTCCTCTTCCACTCCTCCATGATGACATCACAGAGATGGTGGATGTTAGAGACCTTGCGCTCATCCACCTTCTGTTTTGAGGATGCCCCACAGATGCTCAATAGGGTTTAGGTCTGAAGACATGCTTGGCCAGTCCATCACCTTTACCCTTAGCTTCTTTAGCAAGGCAGTGGTTGTCTTGGAGGTTCGTTTGAGGTCGTTATCAAGTTGGAATACTGCCCTGCGGCACAGTCTCCGAAAGGAGGTGATCATGCTCTGCTTCAGTGTGTCACAGTACATGTTGGCATTCATGGCTCCTTCAATGAACTGTAGCTCCCCAGTACCAGCAGCATTCGTGCCGCCCCAAACCATGACACTCCCATCATTATGCTTGACTGTAGGCAGGGCGCACTTGTCTTTGTACTGCTCACCTGGTCGCCACCCCACACGCTTGACACCATCTGAACCAAATAAGTTTATCTTGGTCTCATTAGACCACAGGACATGGTTCCAGTAATTCATGTCCTTAGTCTGCTTGTCTACAGCAAACTGTTTGCGGGCTTTCTTGTGCATCATCTTTAATAGAGGCTTCCTTCTGGGACTACAGCCATGCAGACCAATTTGATGCAGTGTGCAGCGTATGGTCTGATCACTGACAGGCTGACCCCCCCACCCCTTCAACCCCTGCAGCAATGCTGGCAGCACTTATAAGTCTATTTCCCAAAGACAACCTCTGGCTATGATGCTGAGCACGTGCACTCAACTTCTTTGGTCGACCATGGCAAGGCCTATCCTGAGTGGAGACTGTCCTGTTAAACCACTGTATGGTCTTGGCCACCGTGCTGCAGCTCAGTTTCATGGTCTTCTTGGCAATCTTCTTATAGCCTAAGCCATCTTTATGTAGAGCAACAATTATTTTTTGCAGATTCTCAGAGAGTTCTTTGCTACGAGGTGCCATGTTGAACTTCCAGTGACCAGTATGAGAGAGTGAGAGCGATAACACCAAATTTAAAACACCTGCTCCCCCTTCACACCTGAGACCTTGCAACATGGTCATTTTCACTTAGGGGTGTAATCACTTTTGCTGCCAGCGGTTTAGACATTAATGGCTTTGTGTTGAGTTATTTTGGGGACAGCAAATTTACACTGTTAGACCTGGCTCACACAGGGTCGACCTGTCAGGTGTGACTTAGCCAACTGACAAGTTGCACTCCATTCTGTACAATGGAACTGTTCTAATAGGAGCGACTCAAGTCGCTTCAACTTAGAAAAAGGTTCCTGTACTACTTTGGGGCGACTTTAGAGCGGCTTGCATTGACTTCTATACAGAAGTCGTTTTGCAAGCCGCGCTGTACAGGGCGGCTTCAGAGTCAGGCGACTTTGAAGCCGCCCATGTGAACTGTCCCTTATACAAGCTGTACACTCACTACTTTACATTGTACCAAAGTGTCATTTCTTCAGTGGTGCATCTCATTAAATTAGAATATCATCTATCATCAAAAAGTTTATTTATTTCAGTGATTCAATTCAAAACGTGAAACTCATATATTTTATATAGATGCGTTACACACAGAGTGATATATTTTTCAAGCATTTCTTTCTTTTAATTTTTATTATGGCTTACAGGTAGTGAAAACCCAAAATTTTGCATCTCAAAAAAATAGAATATTACATAAGACCAATTAAAAAAAAAAAATGTTTTTATTGCAGAAATGTTACTGAAAAGTATGTCCATGTACAGTATAGTATGCACTCAATATTTGATCGGGACTCCTTTTGCATGAATTACTGCATCAATGCAGCGTGGCATGAAGGCGATCAGGCTGTGGCACTGCTGAGGTGTTATGGAAGCCCAGGTTGCTTTGATAGCAGCTTTCAGCTCATCTGCAATGTTGGATTTTGGACTTGACAAAACACAGTGGACCAACACCAGCAGATGACATGGCTACCCAAATCATCACTGAGTGTGGAAACTTCACACTGGGCCTCATGCAACTTGGATTCTGTGCCTCTCGACTCTTCCTCCAGACTCTGGGACCTTGACTTCCAATTGAAATGCAAAATTTCCCACAGTCTGTGATGATTTAGGGAGCCATGCCATCTGCTGGTATTGGTCCACTGTGTTTTATCAAGTCCAAATTCAGCTCAGCCCTCTACCAGGAAATTCTAAAGCACATGCTTTCTCTGCTGACCAGCTTTATGGGGATGCTGATTTAATTTTCCAGCAGGACTTGGCACCTGTCCACACTGCCAAAAGTACCAATACCTGGTTTAATGATCATGGTATCACTGTGCTTGATTGGCCAGCAAACTCACCTGACCTAAACCCCATAGAGAATCTGTGGGGTATTGTCAAGAGGAAGATGAGAGACCAGACCCAACAATGCAGATGAGATGCCTGGGCTTCCATAACACTTCAGGAGTGCCACAGGCTGATTTGTTTTTATTGGTCTTATGTAATTCTAGTTTTCTGAGATACTAAATTTTGGGGTTTTACTAGCTGTAAGCCATAATCATCAAAATTAAAAGAAAGAAATGCTTAAAATATATAAATCTGTGTGTAACGTATCTATAGCCCCATACACACCATTTGATTTTCTGCAGATTTTTGTCTTCAGATTTACCAAAACCATGTAGTGCAAGGTGTGAAAAAAGAAAACTAAAGCGCTGATGTGGATTCTCTATAAAATAACAAAACACCAGAAAAAAATTTGTGAGCTGCAACCAACCAATTATTGCTGTGACACCTGCTGCAAATCAATATAAAATATGTTGGTGCGCTTATCAAACTCTCCCCATCTGTTGGAGTGGTGCTTGTATATAAAATCCTAAACCAAAAAAATACCGATATCACAATCAGTAAAGTGAATAAGTGCAAATAAATATATCAATCAATAAAGTGAATGGATGCAAATAAATGCATCAAAGACCTATAAGGGAACACATATCCCTGGATATATGTTGAAGAAAGAAATACAAATAAAAAAACATTTAATAGTGTCTGTTTGTGTTAATCCAGTTGAGGTCTAAATGTCCAGTCAAAATGCCTTTGATGAACTTGCTTGTATTTCAATTATCACAGTTGCATGATGAATTACATTTGCAAGGTGATGATTCACATAAAGATAAAAGAAAAACCATCATTGCGCATTGCTTGTAGCCTCCCTGGCGGTTTTCCCGAGTGTGGCTCGGGGTTAAAATTCAGTACCATTAGCGGTAACCCCGAGCCACACTCAGGATCGCATTGCAGGATCCTGGGGCGGCGTTACTTACCTTGTCCCCGGGATCCTGCGATGTCACCCGCAGTGTCCGAGGGCTCTGTCCTCCTCCGAAGCCTCTCCGTGCCAGGCTCCATTCCCTGCGAGCGGCGCGACGCACAGAGGCGGAGCCTGGCGGCAAAAAAAAAAAGTAAAAATCATAACACATACAGTACTGTAATCTTACAGATTACAGTACTGTATGAAATGATTTCACATCCCTTTTGTCCCCAGTGCTTTGTCCTATGCCCTGCATGCAGTTTTATATGATATATACTGTTCTTTCTGCCTGGAAACTGGAGATTGTCCATAGCAACCAAAAAGTGTCCCTTTATGTCAAAAGTGGCTTTAGACCATCTAGAAAACAGCGATAGTAAATTAGAACACTTGCAGAATTGAGCGATAGTGAATTGTGGGGAAATTTATTTTATTACTATTTTTTTTTTTTTTTTTAATTATTTATTTTTATTTATTATATTATAATTTATGTTTTTGTGTTTCAAACTTTATCATACCCGGGATATCTACTAGACTCTGGTTTGGACAGATTTAAGTGTGTTATTGTTAAGATTTACAGACCTACAATATAAAACGCCAAATTTCCATGCAAAATAATGGTACCGCTTTCAGCACCTAAAATCCGAAATAATCATACCGCCAGGGAGGTTAAATGCTACAAAACTAGACAATCAATGTAGTCCACTCACACATTCGCAGTAGCTGAATCGCTTTTGTTACAATGGTCAGACAGCTTCACCGCTCATACAGCTATCGCTGTGTTTGCCGAACACTATGCGATGACTTCACTGACTTCTCATCCCCACGCGTATCATCACATGTCACGTGACTTTCTCAAGAGAAACTGCATCCTCTCTCCCCCCTCTCATGACAAATGAAGAAAGATTTTAACACTTTTTTGCCCATTTGAAGGGGTGTAGGAAAGGGGAAAGGAAGACTGCAGATAAACAAAAATCTTATGTAGGAGGATTTGTTTAATCTCTGTGTATCATCTGAGGCTGTTCATTTTACTGGGTATATATAAGGGTTTACAGCCACTTTAAAAAAATATGAATATACAGATCAAGGTCTATAAACAGAAACCAGATTTAAAAAAAAAAAAATAAATAAATAAATAAAATGCATCATCCCGAACAGTGTATAAGAGAAAAGGGACCTTCAAGGTACAAAAAAAAAAAAAAAAAATGTATAAAGTGCATACAGTATAATAAAAATTGGTAGCTTTTTTATTTAGACAGTCATGAAATAGTGTGAAACTTTGTTTATTACAACCTTTCAGTCTTCCAGCCTAAAAAGATACTCACTTTACACTTCCTGGTGCTTTTTATGATGTTTGTAAGTACACATGATAAAACAAGACATTTATACTTTAGTTTGTATTTTTGTAGATATTTTCAATAGTAATTTACTATATAATTTCCTTCTCCATTGTAAATTTTACATTGTTTACCCACCATTAACTCCCGAAGAAGCTAGAAATCAACAAAACACGTTGCTTGTCTTTCACAAATAATGTTGCGAATATGCTTTAAATGGACCTGAAGACATTGTTCTAATTTTTTAGAATAATAGAAAGACAACAAGAGGAAAATGAGCATGGTGGTGTAGTATTTTACTGTGCAAGTCTTGTATCGGGTTCGATTATGAACTATAATCGAATCCGATACAAGACTTGCACAGTGAAATACTACACCACCATGCTCATTTTCCTCTTGTTGCCTATTATTCAAAAAAATTAGAACACTGTCTTCAGGTCCATTTAAAGCATATTCGCAACATTATTTGTGAAAGATAAGCAAAGTGTTTTGTTGATTTCCAGCTTCTTCGGGAGTTAATGGTGGGTAAACAATGTAAAATTTACAATGCAGAAGGAAATTATACAGTAAATTACTATTGAAAATATCTACAAAAATACAAACTAAAGTACAAATGTCTTGTTTTATCATGTGTACTTACAAACATCATAAAAAACACCAGGAAGTATAAAGTGAGTATCTTTTTAGGCTGGAAGACTGAAAGGTTGTAATAAACAAAGTTTCACATACATTCAATTTGTTAGAAGTGCTGATCTGGGAGTTTATTTCCAGTGGACTAGTCATGCTTCCTTTACACACAGGTATGGATGTGTTGTTCACCATTGATTAAATAGAGGATAATTATGTGTGAGTGTATTATCTACCTGTTTAGTTACAAAACCCTATCAGTTATTAATCATTTTTAAATAAATCTTTCTAGAACGTTGGTGTGGTGTTCTCCTGTAGTCTATGGTAGCACCTGCTCTTGTTCCCATCTTGTTAATGCAGATCTCCACATGACTGCATATGGATGTTTTTTATTATGTTTGTAAGTACACAGGATAAAACAAAACATTTATAATTTACTCTGTATTTTTGTAGGTGATATCAATAATAGTTATTTTTTGTATTGTATACTTTATCTGTTCATCCACCATTAAATCTTGAAGAAGCTGGAAATCAATGAAATGCGTAGTCAATTGCTCATCTTTCTCCAATGTTGCAATTATGCTATAAATGGACCTTTAGAAGACACTGGGGTTGATTTACTAAAACTGGAGAGTGCAAAATCTGGTGCAGCTGTGCATGGTAGCCAATCAGCTTCTAACTTCAGCTTGTTCGCCTAAGCTTTCACAATGAAGCCTAGAAACTGATTGGTTTCTCTGCAGAACTGCACCAGATTTTGCACTCTCCAGTTTTAGTAAATCAACCAAACAGTTCTCACTATTTAGTATAATAAAAAGGCAACGTGGGGAACATGAGCATGACTGCGTAGCAGTTTACTATGTGTGAGTCTTATTGTATTGGACTCAATTATGTACTATATGACAGTCTAAATAAAAAACACCAGTTTTTATTATACTATGACTCGTTATTATAATATAAAGGAAAAAAAACACTTACTCTTTTTGTCCTATATATTTTTTTACAGACATTTGAGCTTTTATATCTCTGCCTAAAAGCTTGAAGTAGCTTGTGCTTTTTTTTCCCCACAAACCCTCCCCTCAGCTAATTTTGGGGGGGGTGGGGTTCCTGCCTGTAAGCTCATATGCCTGTAAACTGGAAACAATGGCTAACATGGAGGGGAATTTCCAGGCAGAAAAAAGGAGAGCTCAAGAGCTCAAAGCCTGTAGGAACAGCTTCTTTGAGATGGTGTGGCTGAGCCATTAGACACATGTAATCCCGAGTCCTTACATACTCTTTTTGATCAAGCCACGCAGGTTTCGACAGACATGCTGGGATAATTTTTAAAAAAAAAAGCTAGAGATCGAGAGAATACAGTGTTTGATATGCCTTGAGAATACCTGTCCTCTATCAACCAGCACCATGTCTTGTCCTTACGGCCAAGAAAAGATGCATAAAATGCAAGTAGGACAAGTATGTCCTACTTGGATTAAGCATCTCAGAACAGCAGCCATCCAAACAGAGAGCAAAAGTCTAATGCCCTGTACACACGGTCGGATTTTCCGATGGAAAATGTGTGATAGGACCTTGTTGTCGGAAATTCCGACCGTGTTTGGGCTCCATCACACATTTTCCATCGGAATTTCCGACACACAAAGTTTGAGAGCATGCTATAAAATTTTCCGACAAAATCCGTTGTCGGAAATTTCTGATTGTGTGTACACAAATCCGACGCACAAAGTGCCACACATGCTCAGAATAAATTAAGAGACAAAAGCTATTGGCTACTGCCCCGTTTATAGTCCCGACGTACGTGTTTTACGTCACCGCGTTTAGAATGATCGGATTTTCCCACAACTTTGTGTGACCGTGTGTATGCAAGACAAGTTTGAGCCAACATCCATCGGAAAAAATCCATGGATTTTGTTGTCGGAATGTCCGATCAATGTCCGACCGTGTGTACAGGGCATTAGAATTGTGCCACTGCCCTGTTTCCCATAAGCATACAAGTTATAGTCATACAAAGACTTGACCTTTAAAAGGAGTACAATATGAAACTTTTTGCAAAGATATTGGGAACATTTATGCAAGGTATAAATTACGCTTACCTCCCTGGCTCAGCCCAAGTGTTTTGAAAATGAATATCCTTGCAGTGCTCCAGCCCTGACACACTTCTAGATCCTGAGTGCCACTCTGCATAGTTGAAACCCCCTCCCACAGATACCCATGAAAAAGACTAGTTTAATGTTCCCAACTCCAGAAGGCACTTAGGGATTGATTTACTAAAACTGGAGAGTGCAAAATCTGGTGCAGCTCTGCATAGAAACCAATCAGCTTCCAGGTGTTTTTGTCAAAGCTTAATTGAACAAGCTGAAGTTAGAAGATTTTGCACTCTACAGTTTTAGTAAATCAACCCCATTAGGGTCTGAAAATGCGCCAGAAAATACTGCGCTGAAGACACATTAGCAAAGTGCCCAAGCTCCGGAATGCAGCCAGTATTACTGAATTCAGGTTTTGCCTGTCAAGGATACAGGTAATGCTAAAGTCATGTGAGATAATTGTGCTCTTCCCATATTTTGGTTCTTGCATGACTGTGCCCCTGTGCTCAATGCCAGGTCCCTAAAGACATGGCTGAGGAATTTGGTATGAAGGAACTGAAGTGGCTAAATATTTTGTGGGAAGCAACTCAATATTAAAGCAGAACCAATAGCACAGATACTTATCTTAGTTCCACAAATCCGACACCGACATCTTCACTGCAGGTTCTTCTGGGTGCATGTCTTCAGCCATTTTGATTGGCTGGTGTGGGAGTTCAGTCATCCTGACACACTGGCAGTGTACTGGAATACTGGCATGAGTAGCTCAGTGTACATGTCGCAGAGGATAGCGAACAGGCAGGTAAGTGTACTTTATTGCAGAAGAGATATTGCAGGTCTTTTCTGCAATAAAATGCCTGCCTGTTTGCAATCTTTTAGATTTTTACATTTAGTTCCATTTCAAAATCCATAATTTTGGAACAGAATGTCTAAAAACCTCTGCATAATGGCCAGATGTCCACAAAATTCTGGAATAGGTGCAGGAATGCCTCCCTGTCGAGTCAATCCTTGACCCTGCCCCCTATCCACCTCCGGGCACCGTTCCTCGATTCCATCCTTTACCCACCTTCCAGTACCACCCCTTTTAACCCCCCCGGGCGGTATTCCCGAGTCTGGCTCGGGGTGGATTTTCAATACCAAAGGCGGTATCCCCGAGCCAGACTCAGGATCACATCGCAGGATCCATGTAGAGGATACTTACCTTGTCCCCTGGATCCTGCGATGTCTCCCCGCTGTGATCGGTGAGCCGCCGTGTCTCGCTCGATTCCCAGTGCTGAGCTCCGTTCCCTGCGAACGTTGCAACGCACGGGGACGGAGTTCGGCGCCAAATTCAAAAAGTGAAACACACAGTAAAGATACAGTATACTGTAATCTTACAGATTACAGTACTGTATCACATAATTACACATCCCCTTTGTCCCTAGTGGTCTGCCCAGTGTCCTGCATGCAGTTTTATATTATAAAAAATTTTCTTTCTGCCTGGAAACTGGAGATTGTCCATAGCAACCAAAACTGTCCCTTTACATCAAAAGTGGTTTTAGACCAGCTAAAAAACAGCGATAATAAATTAGAATCACTTGCAGAATTGAGTGATAGTGATTTGTGGGGAAATCTGTCACCAAACACTAAAAGTAACGAAAGCGACAATTCTGAAACTGAGGAAATTTCAGTGTTTTTGATTTGATTACATTATTGAATAATTTTTATTATTATTATTTGATATAATTATTTATAGTTAATTATATTATAATTTTTTATTTAGTTTTTCAAACTGTTTCATACCCAGGATGTCTACTAGACTCTTGTTTAGACAGATTTAAGTGAATTATTCCTAAGAATTACAGGCCTATAATATAAAACGCAAAATTTCTGTGCAAAATAATTGTACCGCTTTCAGCACCTAAAATCTGAAATAATCATATCGCCAGGGAGGTTAAAGAATACAGAACCAAGTATCATTTTGTGATGCTAAGTATTTTGTATGGAATTTGTTAATAACACGGAAGGCAGTAAAATAGATCTAGCAACAATAGACACCCAGCGACAATAGATCCACCCCTGCAACAATGGACTCCCAACAGCCAGCATCAATAGACCCTCCAGCAACATTAGAGCCCTCCCTCAACAATAGATCTTTCCCAGCAACGATTGACCCCCTGCAACATAAGACCCACCAGCAACAATAGACCTTTCCAGTAACAATAGACCTCACCTTGCAAAAATAGATCCCCTCCAGCAACAATAGATTCCCCAGCAGCCAGCATCAATAAATCCTCCAGCATCCCTTGCCATTACATAAATCCAGTTCTGAAGGTACGGGAAATGTGTTAAAAAAAAAAAAAAAAAAAAAAAAAAAAAAAAAGGCCCTGCGCTTACCTACCTGTATGTCAACATGGCATCATGGAGTTGCCTATCAAAAAGGTACACTCTAGTCAAAACTTGGAATATATCTTTTAGATGCATACATGGAGCACAATCATAACATGCTGGTTAGCTTAGTTCTTCATGCAGACTTTGCTGTATGGCAGCAGTTTCCTCCACTCCCTTTAGTCTACTTTGGAGATGCTGGAACACCAACTTTGCTGCCTCTCACTCATGAAAAGCATGCTGAATAAAGTACCAGTACTAAGACATTTCCCTCAGCCAAACAAATTCAAGCCTCCATTGGAAGTTTAAATGTGGCCAGTATTGCAGAAGCAAAGAGAAGAGAATGTACAGTATGTACAGTGGCTAGCACATCTACCTGACAGAACTAGGGCTGTCCATTCAGATCTTAACCCTACGTCACTACTTGCATGTTCTCCCTGTGCCTGCATGGGTTTCCTCCCACACTCCAAAACCGTGCTGGTAGGTTAATTGGCTCCTGCCCAAATTGTCCCTAGTGTGTGTATGAATGTGAGTTAGGGACCTTAGATTGTTATCTTTTATGGCCCGGACTGATGTGAATGTACAATATATGTAAAAGGCTGCATAAATTGTTGGTGTTATATAAATATCTCAAATATATGAAGCTGTATGGGTTTTTTTTCTGCAGGTGTTTATAAATAACACAGATTAAGTTAAATTGATTAAGTATTCCAAGTATGGTTTCAGTGTACAGCATTAAAAGCTCAGTGAATGCTTTCAGGTTTTGCCTGGAATTATTTTTAAAGCTGAAATGGAGGCAGATTAAAAAGCCCACATTTAATTTAGCAAAAAAATAATTACATATATTTTTATGCATTTATACAGCCGACAAGTACCTGAACAAATCACGATATATGTATTCCGCAATACCTTCTACACAAGGACAGGGACGTGTTGCATCTGTAACCAATCAGGCCATGCTGTATCACATAGTTCTGTCCATTTCCCACTGATCCCTATCAGTGAGCAGAGGAGAGTGTTGCTGCTCCTTCTTTGTCGAGTTACAGGCTAGGGTTGGGTGCTAGACCGAGCTACATTATTCAACTGCAGTGTAATCTGCAAGGCGGTCGCAGGGACAGCAGGACCTGGCAGGAACTACAACTGAACAGAATTATAAATCTTTTTCCTGGTAAAATGGTTGAAGTATGCATTTCAACTGGGTGTTTATAGGTTTACCCGAAGTTTGGCTTCCCACTACTGGTTATATATAGCAGTAGGTGGTTGCTAAGCATGTACATAGCTTCATAAAACATCAGAAAAATGTAACACAAATAAGGAGGTACAAAGTAGACTTTGTTCAAAAATATGGTTTTATTATCAGATTAATACCCGTCCATAACATAAAACAGACAGCAATTTTAGTTTAAACCCAGTGCAAAATTTGTGACACTGATAGGTGAAACTTCAAATATTGACAAATAGTAGATCAACACTGGGTGGATAAAACACTTTTATGTAGACAATAGCAGAGTAATTCGTTGTAGAACTAAAACAAAAACAGTCAGGAAACAATCTGGGTGCTGCAAATGCTGAATTTATGAGTGTGCATACTTCAGGGTCATCATATCCACCCTTTCTTTACTATTTAGTAAGCCATGGACCTTAAAACAAGCAGACCCTGAAAATCCAGGACTGCTGTTATCCCCATAGGTGTTTCATTTGGTGACTGAAGACTCAACAAATAGTAAGAAAAAGATGAGGATGACAGCCTGGAGCTGGCAAAAACAATGGCAGCTTTCAAATTTCCACCCTGACAGATTCCTTTTAAGTATCTTATCATCAGTGTTATTATGATGTTTATAGTTAAAAAAAAAATATTGGTCCCATGGGGGACAGACTGACTTTCAAGCTTTTTTATGCAGACTTAGACTTGGATCTCTTGCCTTGCCCACGAATGTTCAGCAACAAGAGAAGCCCAAGGCAGACAGCAGCTGGAGCACACATGGCAATCGGTTCCTGAAGTACTATAAGGGTGTAGATGGCACCTGGAATGGAAATAAAAAAAAAAAAGAAGATTACACATTAGTTTTAAGACACCTACAAAGGAAAGTGTGGTTTTGTGATGAGGGGATTAAAAAGGAGTATGAAAGAAAGGACAGTAAGCATGGTAGTTATTTAACAAAATTGTCTGTTCTGAAAATTCATGTAATTAGTCTACATATTCTGTATGTCCTTGTTTAAAGTTGTATTTAGAGATCATCCGCTTGTTTCAATGTTTTTTTTTTTTTTTTTTTTTTATTTGCCATTCTGGTACCCATTTAATCTGTGTAAAGTTCCTAATAGAAATGTACACCTACAGAATATTAAACCGAACAGGCAGTTTAGAAATGTCTTAAAACTAATTTCACACACCTTGTCACACAGGCACCTTTAAATAACTAGTTTTTAACTGACATTTGTCTAACATTCTGGATGGCACGTGTTAAATGGCAAACTTTACATTTAGGGTTGCGCCGATACCGGTGGCGAAACTAAGCATTTGTACGAGTATCGATACTCGTGCAAATGCATAGATACCTACTGGCTCGGTTCTTTCAGCTGTCTGCAGGATTCTCCTGCTGACAACTGAAATGTACACAAAAGAGTGCTGCAATTATCGGTTGTTAAGGAGTGGGCCGCCACGTCCTTAACAACTGATGGCTCATTCATCTGGCAGCGGGCCTCCTCACTGGCTGACAGATAAAATGTAAATAAAACCAGGGGCAGCTGCTGTTAGGGCTCCCTGTAGGATCAGAGCGCTCTCCTGCTGGGTCTCCACTCTATCCCCAGCCTGCAGTGCAGCATGAGAGGAGAGAACCAGGATGAAGAGAAGCCAGCAGCTGGATGTGCGGCATGAGGAAGGGAACATGAGGTGGGTGTGTGTGTGTATGTGTCTGTGTGTATGGGGGGGGGGGGGGGGTATAGTGGGGAAAAGGGATTAAGAGTGGTACAGTGGGGAACAGGTGTGCAGGAAAGGGGAAAGACAGGCATTCAGGGTGGTACAGTGGGGACCTGGGAAATAAGTGTTGGTAATTGGTATCGGCGAGTAATTAAAACAAAAAGTAACAGTACTCGTAGCTAAAAAAGTGGAATCAGTGTATCCCTTTTTACAATGAAACCCAAGAACAAAAATGTTATATATTGCATCTTTCAGTCCTTTGTTGAAAATGTTCTTAGCTTAGAAAAATAAACCTAATGCAGCCACCATATCAAATCCAGAAACTACCTGTTGATCTTTCAAAAAAATGTCATGTCCTCGTCACTTCCTGTGAGCTACACTGAACAATATCTTCCTTCCTAGCTATATTCTGTAAACTGTCAATTGCCCTGCTCCCCATGTAATGGTGATGAAGAGATACGGACATGTGTGTAATCCATACCATGAGAGCATCATGGTTACTTTCAAAAGATACAATGGAAGAGTGATAAAGTCACAGCAAATGTGTTATTTGTAGGTGAAAATAAAGCAAGAAGAAGAAGCTCGAAAAAAAGAAAAACGAAAGCAGACACCACACCAAAGATTAGTAAACTGCAATAGATTACATTTTTGGTTTTGGGCATAGATATACTTTAATGCTGACCAGGAATTCCTGCTCCGCTGCCACAGAGTCCGCCTCTGTCCGCTGACTCAGCGGGAGATCTCTCCATTGATCTCCGCTGAGCTGGCGGATGACAGTTCCCTCTCTGCTCACTGTGCGGGGAGGAGCTTGTCGAGCGCCGCTGGTTGCTATGGAGAGATCGGACGAAATTGGACAGCATGTTCGTTTGTCAGATTTCACCTGATCCGATAGGGACGGATGCGAACGTAGGGCCATCCGTCTGATTTTGGCGGGTCGGACGTCAGCGGACATGTCACCGCTGACATCCGTTGCTCAATAGCCTTACATGGAGCGCCCGTTCAGGTCCGCCGACAAAACTGACAGGCGGACCTGAACGGTCCGTTCGTGTGAAAGGGGCCTAAGGCTTTAAAATAATATCAGGCCATAACTGTTAGCGGGTAATCTCCAAAACAGTTACATTAGTAGTACTCTAGTTTGCTATAGGGCCATAAAGAACTAATATATCTTTATAGTCTACCAATGAGTTCTATAAAGGATATTAGATTTGCTTTATAAATTGAGATTTCAGTAAGGCTCTGTTCACACCATGGCAATCCCGGATCGTGGGCAGAATCACTGCGTTTCTGCCCACGATTCTAAATCACCGTAAAAACAAGGGACACGCTTGCGATCCTCGCTACTTTTTAATGGCACCCAAATCGCGGTGTGATTTTGCCGTGATTGTCGCCCGATAAATCGTGGTAAAAATGCGCAAACAGAATTGCGGAACGCCTGTCACCCAAAAGAAGTCCATGGCATTGCATACCATGAGTAGCTACTGAAACCTAGCAATTCTGCGGCTAGCGCCAAAGGCCACAGTCAGCTGTAGTACTCAAAAGCAGTTTAGTAGCTGCTACAAAATTATTAATGTAACATGGCAACTGCCAAAGTAAGAACTTTTCCACTTCTCCCGCTATATAACATAGTTTGCAATTATCATACCAGGTGTACAGCCACTGGAGGAACAAAAAAAAAAAAAAAAAAAAAAAAAAACACCACACAGGTAATTTAAATGTTCGCCTTCAAGCCCGCTTCATGCTGGTAGAACATACACTCCGGCTTTGAGAGCACATGCCGCATTACATGTATAAATCAATGGTTCCCTTTGAGAGCCATCTTAACTAGTCTGACTTGTGTCGGTATGACTTTGGAAAAGGTTCCTGCACTACTTCGGTTCGACTTTGGTCCGATTTCAGCCCATTGAATATAATTTAAGTCGTATCCAAGTCGGATCAAAAAAAAAAAAAAAAAAAAAAAAAAAAAAGAAAAAAAAGGAGGAGGAGAAGACGACAACGGTGTGTCTAGGCCAAAACATAGTAAAACCTGTAGAAACATTCCCAAATTTACTCCCACCCATCCCCAACAGAGGGTTAATTATATATTAAAAAAACAATCAATTCAAGACTGATATGTTGCGGTATTCAGTGTATGACCTCATCCTGACCAGAAGAGGTTGTTTCATAGCCCAGGCGCAGCGAATGGGGAACCCAGGAGACAAGAGGCAACAAGGGGACAGTTTTAGTGGTCATCATCATACAGTCAAAGTCGTCCTGCAAAGAGGTTAAACTAGGCACACAACAAATGAAGCTGGCAAACCTGAAAAATAGAATAGGTGCGCATAGAAACACTCAATTCACTAGGGTACATGCTCTACTTTAAACAAGGGTTTTATAGTCTTTCAGTAGGACAGGGATAGCATAAAAGCTTTTCCTGGCATGGAACAGTAATAGACTCAACAAAGTCCTGGTTGATATTGTTAGTGCAAGCCCCTCTATCAGACCTAAGATGCAAAAGGTGGTTAAAGGATAAACCTCGAAGGTAATCTTGAGAAAAAAAAAATTAAGTGACCACTATCCAGAAGTGCTGATTCTTTGGGCAATTCTAGAAAATATGTAGGACAGGCTGGGCAGCTAAAGAACTGTGAGGAGGTTGTATGAGAAATACTGGCCAGAGTATATTATATTCTGAATCAAATGAACCTTGACAAAAATAAGGTGGGTAAAGGGATAATCCTAGGTGTCCGCCCAGTCATCATCCAAACAAGGGAAAACTGTGTCCAATAAACACAGCAAACGACTGCGCTCAGTACCCGGCCGCTGTGAGCAGCCAAGGGTATCAGGTGATTGCCGTGATTGGTAATAACGATCAGATGATTACAAATGTAAACAGCCACTGGTGACAGTATGTAAAAAAAAAAAAAAAAAAAAAAAAAAAAAAAATTGTAATAATACATTTTAAAAATTGGGAAAAAAACCCAATTTTATTTATTTCTTCTGTTTTAAAAAAATTGTGACAAAAAAATTACAAACATCAAAAAACTTGCCATGCCTCCTACTAAATACCCCACACTGTCTACTTTTCCAACAGTGGTCATTTGGTGGGAATTTGTACTGTTCTGGCATTTTAGGTCCTCATGAAAAGAGAAATATATACTGTATACTAGGGGTTTCCAAACGTTCTAAACAAAGGGCCAGTTTACTGTGCTTCAGACTTTAGGGGGGGCCAGACCATGGCCAGTAGGAGGAAATAATGTCCCCTCCTTGGTATTAGAGGAGTTAAGTGGGCCCCATCATTGGTGTTATTGGGAGGAATAGTGTCCCATCGGTGTTGTCGGTGCAGAAATTATAGCCCAATCATTTTTTTTAGTGGGAGGAATAGTGCCCTAAAGGCCGGACAAAGACAAGTAAAGGGCCGCAGTTTGGAGACCACTGCTGTATACCATAGTTTCTGGATTTATAACTTTTACACACTAAATCTACATGGATTTAGATTATTTTTACCAAAGAAATGTAGCAGAATACATTTTTGGCCTAAATTAAATGAAGAAAGATCATTTGTTTGCAAAATTTTATAACAGAAACAGGTTTTATATAGCAAAAAAAAAAAAAAAACAGTGGTGAATAAAACGACCAAAAGAGCTTATGTCAGTCTGGGGAACGGAGGAGAAAGTAGTATTTAAAAGGGAATAGCTATGCGAACATCTTTCCTGCAATTATACTAGCCGTGTCTGCTTAAATCTATCATAAGATAGGCATGCACTTCTGGTAAGTGCATTTTCTGAGTGTGGTAAAGGGCACACTTTTTAGGATTTGTAAATCCTGTACTGGATGATTCACATGGTGCCAGAAATTTTTGGAGAATACACCACCAGGTTTTTCCTAGGCCAGTTCAGTGTAATAAAAAGCAGACAATGCTGAATTTGCACTAGAGGGAAGGCGTAGATTAGCCTGAACTGAGACAAGGTAAGTAACAAGGTATCCGAGGATCCTATCCTTGGTCGAGGCTACAAATAGAGGTAGTTTGTGGTACAATCTGAAGGCTAGGATTTCTACATTCAGAGTTCCCCATTTCTGACATATCAGATTGAATATTTCTGGGTGAAGGGCAGAAGTATTCCATTTTCCAGTTGTTCACTCTTAAAATATGAACTGCAGAGATCATTGGACAGTGGGATTCTGTCCATCAGATTATCTGGTTTGCTTTCTTCATGGCTGCATGACTCCTGGTGCCCCCTGATAATTGATGTAAACTGCACCCTGATTGGGTGTCCTCGCAGAATAGGGGCCCAATATAGCACAGCAATCTAAACTGGTCTGAGCTTCAGGAGTTTGATGGGGAGCTTGGCTTACATAGGTGACCATGTTCCCTAGACCCTAAGGGTCTGGACACTCCTTCCCAGCTTGAAAGACTAGCATCTGTTATCACTCTTCAGTGATAGAGAAGGAAAGACTTCCCTTCTGCTAAAGTTGGGCTGGAGATTCACCAAGTTATGAAATTCCTTGCTTGGCTGGATAGCAGCATGAGTAGGTCGAAAGAAGGGTCATGCTAGTTCCAAATCGACAAGATGTTGTGTTGGAGAGGTCTTGAATGAAATTGGGCAAAACAGAGCCTCCAGGCAAAGAGAAGCCTGGAGCATTTGAATTATTCTGTGGACATTTGCTGGAAGGAACAGGAGTCCTAAGGGAGAAGGTCATCTAGATAACCTTTGACCTTAACGCTCTAAATTCTAATAGGGCGTACACACGGTCGGACTTTGTTCAGACATTCCGACAACAAAATCCTAGGATTTTTTCCGACGGATGTTGGCTCAAACTTGTCTTGCATACACACGGTCACACAAAGTTGGCGGAAAATCCGATCGTTCTAAACACGGTGACGTAAAACATGTACGTCGGGACTATAAACGGGGCAGTGGCCTATAGCTTTCATCTCTATTTATTCTGAGCATGCGTGGCACTTTGTCCGTCGGATTTGTGTACACACGATCGGAATTTCCGACAACGGATTTTGTTGTCGGAAAATTTTATCTCCTGCTCTCCAACTTTGTGTGTCGGAAAATCCGATGGAAAATGTCCGATGGAGCCCACACACGGTTGGAATTTCCGTCAACAAGGTCCTATCACACATTTTCCATCGGAAAATCCGACCGTGTGTACGGTGCATAAGAAGGGCAAGAAGACATTCTAAGAGTTCTGTGAATATTCTGGGAGCAGGAGGTAGGCCAAAAGGGCAGTACAAAAAACTGCAAGTGGTGGTCTGCCACTGCAAAGTGCAGAAAGTGCTGATGAGGTGGATAAAAGGGAATTTGCAGATTTTGTAATTTAAAAGGGATTTGTTAAGGCATTTTAAGTCAACAATAGGATGAATAACCTTCTTGGGCTTTGGTACAGTAAACAGGTGTGAATAAAATCCTTTGAATCTGACTTGTGGGGGTACTGGCACAACTACTCCCTGGGACAGAAGATAGATATTATTTTGAAGCTTCTTCTGTAGATTGTTCTCTTCTCTGTTCATATAGTGATTCCTGTTTTTTGTCCAACTGTGTGTCCTGAGGAGGCAGACAAGCGAAATGCATTGGTGCAAGGGGACTCATTTACTTACTCAGACACTAAACTGGTGGACAATTCTTGTCTTGTTATACATGTGTACATGTTTTTATTGATATAGGACTTTATAGGTTTTTAAAAAATGTAGTTTAAATAAAAATATATGGTTTCTTTTATTATCATTTGTCCAAATGTGCCTTAAGACCTCTTTCACACTGGAGCCGCCAAGCGTTAGTGATAAAACGATGCTCGTTTTAGCGGGGCTTTACCGCTGTTTAGTGGCGCTTTTCGGACGATAGAGGGGGGGGGCTTTTTACCCCCCTCAGAGGACCAAGAAGGGATTAAAAGCACCTGTGTTGGGAAGCTTCCAAAGTGCTTTTCAGATGTTTTTGAAGCGCTGGCCATTCATTTTAATGGGCAGGGCGTTTGGGTGCGCTGTATACAGCGCTCCCAAACCGCCCCCAAGTTGCTGCTTGCAGGACTTTTCCTAACGTCCCACAAGCGCACTGCCCCAGTGTGAAAAGTCACACTGAAATGAATGGGAGGTGGTTTTCAGGCGCTATTTCTAGCGTTAAAACGCCAGAAAACTGCCTCAGTGTGAAAGGGTGTGTCTAAAGTTCAGCCTAGTCTTCTCCTTTTAATATCTACCTGTGAATTGTTAATCGCAAACATTTTTGTCCTGGAGACATTTGGATGGATTTTTTGTTACACTTTAGACGCACTTACTTCTAATATGACTTAACGGGAAGGTATGTGTTTTTTGAATATTTGCAGCTTGAGATGGTTATGAAAATTTAAAGGAATTGTGGGATATAGTTTTGTCTTTTGATGCACAATATTCTGAGAATTATTGATAAGTGGTGGCGATAAAATGTACAACCTGTGGTCTGATGTAACACCTGGTTGACATTTAGAGCCAAATTTTAAATGGTCTTTTAGTCTTTATGGTCTTTTACAGTCATGGTCAGAAGCATACAGGGTGACCCTTGTCTTACAGTGCCCGAGACTGCCAGAGTGTGAGGGAGAGGAGGCTGCATTGATTTTTTTTTTTTTTTAAATGGAGGAAGCCTGAAGGAGCAGGACATCAGGTAAGTAAAAGTCTTTTTTCTGGGTACTCAAAGCATAGACAAGTATTTAACCCTTGTATTGCATGGAGAGGCCCCCTCATTAACAAGTTAATTAGCAACAACATAACTGAAATACCAGTCTGGGGAAAAAAAAAAAGTATGAAACACATGCAGTCATGAAGGGTTAAATACTTTAAAAAGGTACTAAATTCTAGTATTCCAGCACTTCGTATCGTTAATTAAAATAAAGATAAAAAACAGAAGTGCATTCAATTTAGTTTGTCAACACCTCTAACTGCCTCCTCCCCATTACAATAGTTTCCAGTGGAAACACAAATGATAAAATTATGGGCAGTAAAGAATATCACCAATCAGATGCAGCTGCAGCTGGATGACTGGCGAAGAACTTGTAAAGAAATGTGAAGCAACACTCTGCACATTACTATGCTGCTGACTATTCACTGGCTCCCCCTGCTGTGATGAAGATAGATGCAAAAAGCAAGATATGAACACTTCTGCAGCAGGAAGTATAGAACGTGTTATATATGATGCAATATTTATTATCCAGGTGAAAGCTCACAGGCTGGTTCAGGCCGCAATACTTTAAATTATTTAACTAGCATTCTGAATACTCTGCAGATGTACATTTTTAAGATACAGTTGGTGTGGTTTGAAGAGTAAGCATTGTTTGTGCAACCCTGACAACCAACCAGGGACGAACCACATAAAAGCGCACACATATACATATAAATATGGTTCTTTAGTCCATTCACAGAATAGATGCATTACTGTATAGAAAAGGGAATAATTGCAACACACTAGCACCAAGATTTTTCACATTTTGGAACATTTCTGTGTTCACTAAGGCTACTTTCACACTGAGGCGTGCGGGCGCCGGTGGTACAGCGGCGCTAAATATAGCGCCGCTTTACCGTCGTTTTTAGCGGCGCTAGCGGGGCGGTTTTAAAAGTGCTGCCCCATTGTTTTCAATGGGAAGGGGCGCTTTAGGAGCAGTAAATACACCGCTTCTAATGCGCTCCAAAGATGCGGCTTGCAAGACTTTTATGACCGCCCTGCAAGCGCACCGCTCCAGTGTGACAGCCCTCGGGGCTGTCACACTGGAGCGGTGCACCTGTAGTTCTCTGTATATCTATTTGTTCTTTTAAAAACCAACCACTTTTCCCATATTCCCAGAAATCTTTCTCTCTGATCTTCTCTACCGTTTAGATCTTCCATATTATATATTAGTTGACCGATATATCGGCCGATATTTGGCGTTTTTTATTTAATCGGCATCGGTCGTTTGTGCTGATAAAAAAGGCCGATTATAACTTCAGCACGACTTGCAAATGACTTCTGTAATAGAAGTCAATACAAGTTGCCTGAAATCTTCTGTGAACCACTTCTCTCCTCTCTGGGCAGCCTGCCAAATCTGATAAAAAGAACCTGAAGAGATACAATGTTTACACTTATCAATGGACTGAACTCTGTGTGTAGAAGTTCTCAGTTTAAAGCGTTTGTAAAGATGTTTTTTTTTTTTTTTTAAAATAAACATGTTATACTTACCTTCACTGTGCAGCTCGTTCTGCACAGAGTGGCCCCGAACCTCGTCTTCTGGGGTCCCTCGGCGGCTGTTTCAGCTCCTCCCCGCAAGCATTCACCACCTTAATGCGAGCTCCCTCGCACGGTGGTGAGTGCTTGCGGGCGCGCTCCCGTGATACAGCCGGCGGCTATAGCCGCTCGCTGTATCACTCGGCCCCGCCCCCCGGCGCGCCGCGTCATCGGATGTGATTGACAGCAGCGCGAGCCAATGGCTGCGCTGCTTTCAATCCATCCACTGCAGCCAATCAGCGGCCAGGGTGAGCGGAGGAACAGATGTCGGGAACGCGAAGCTGACTTTCGAGGCGTCAGGTAAGTAAAACGGGGGGGCTGGGGGCGGCGGTTCTGTCAGAAGTTTTTTCACCTTAATGCATAGAATGCATTAAGGTGAAAAAATTTTTACCTTTACAACCCCTTTAAGGCCCCTTTCACACGGACGGATAGAATGGTGCTTTTAGCTGCGGATTTTCTAGATTTCTACCGCAGCTAAAAGCACAATGCTTTCCTATGGGCCCATTCACACACTGCGTTTAGCTGCGATTTCGTTACATTCGGTTCCGTGCGGATAGAAAAAATAGAATTGACTGCGTCCAGGAGCGATTTAGCGCAGCTATCTGCACATAACTGCAGGTAATCGCAGTGTAACTAAGCAGTAAAGTTAGCCCATTTTTTTCGTCCAAAAGTTTTGATTACCTGTTTTTGTGTATTTAATATTTGAGATATAGGTTTTTTTTGTTTTTGTTTTAATCTAAATTATACATACAAGGGTACTGATTGGAGGTTTGTTTTGTTTAATAAATGTTTAAATGTAAAAAAATTTCTGTATCACTTTAGGTTGCTTACACACTGGAGCGGGCATGCGTTGACGGTAAAACACTGCTAGTTTTAGCGGCGCTTTATCGTCATTTTAGCGGCGCCATTGGGCTGCTAGCGGGGCGCTTATAACCCAGCTAGCGGCCGAGGAAGGGGTTAAATGCGCCGCTGCTGAAACGCTTTGCAGGCGCTTTGGCAGCTGTGCGCATTCATTTCAATGGGTGAGGAGTGGTGGAGCAGCGGTATGCACCGCTCCAAAGATGCTGCCTAACGTATCGGCCCAAAAAAATCAGCATCATATATCGGCCACTGCGATTTCTAAATATCGGCATCGGCCAGAGAAAAACCCATATCGGTCGACTTCTATTATATATGTAATCAATTCTTTTAAACCATTCCTTTACTGTAGGTCTATCTACTTCCAGACACTTTTTTGGTATTATTCCTTTAGCTGCATTCGATATGGTACTAATGTATTTTTATATTGTTTTATTGATTTGTTTGTATTATGGAATAGGCAGCTCCACGGGTCATCTATAACCTCCTCTTCAGTAATTTACACTATATATTGCCGCACCTCATGCCAATATTCACGTACCATTCCCACCAAAAGTGTCATGGTGCCCTGTAAATTACAGCCTCTCCAATACAATGGGGATTTTCCTACTTGGTATTTATGTGCTTTGTCAGGGGTAATTTACCATCTGGCTAGATATTTATAATTTGTTTCTATACTTCTGGTATCTACCGAATAGCTGTATACAGCTCTTAATATTTTCATTAAATGATTTTCTGTTAACCTAGTTCCCAATTCCCTTTCCTATTTCTCTATGAATGGAGGTATTCTCGGCCCTGCTATTCCTGTGATTATTTTATAAATTTGTGCTATACAGTGTTTAACGGGTTTCCTAGAGTTACATATTTGTTCCATTGCATTTAACTTTTCTTCTGATCTTATCGGTTGTGGGAGCGTTGCTACAAAGTGCTTGAGCTGTTAGGCTACTTTCACACTGGGGCAGGGGGGGGGGCTGTCATAGCGGTGCTTCTCGGCCGCTAGCGGGGTGCTTTTAACCCTGCTAGCGGCCGAATAAAGGGTTAAAAGCGCTGCTGCAGTACCATTTTGCAGGCGCTACGGCAGCGGTGCCCATTGATTTCAATGGCAGGGGCGGCGGAGCAGCGGTGTGTATACACAACTCCCGCACAGCCCAAAAACATTTCTGGTTAATTCAGGTGCTGTTTTATTTAATGTTCTATTTTTATGATTAATCAGTTCTACTAGTTCGTAACACACAGTCCATATAGCTTGCATAATTCATTTATATTTCTGCAGTTGTGCAAGAATTTTCCATGGAATTCTTTATGTACAAAGCCACTTAAGAGGTTGTCACTTTACCCCTGGCTCATTCACCAGTCCTGTGCTACCATGCCACACTGTGGACCTGCCACAAGATACCCATGCTTTTGGATAGGATTCTCTTCCTCTCGCTCCTCACTCATTGGCTCCTGCTCCTGTCAATAAAATCCAGTGACAAGGGAGTGGGACAGAGTTGCATGGTGTGCCTTAATAGATGCATACAGTGCAGCTCAGGATCAAGCCCACATGAGTAACCCCCCCCCCCCCCCAAGTGGCTTGCTAGGGAGGCAACTTAAAGGCAGGAGCAGCCAAAAGCGCTGGAGGGGGACCCTAAAAGAGGAGGATCGGGCTGCTCTGTGCAAAACCACTGAGCAGGACAGGTAAGTAGAAGATGTTTGTTATTAAAAAAATATATATTTTACAATAACTTTAAAATGTTTATTCATAGACTTGCAAGTCATCGATATGAAGTTTCTATCTGTATATATAATTGCAGTTGCACATTGTATTCTTTAAAACTTTTCACAAAGAACGTATTGAAAGAGAAAATGTGTATTCATGGAAAATATAGCTGGTTTTAGCGTGCAAGCTCGCCATATAGATTCCTCTGAGCTGGGCTGAACAGGGCAGGGTTCAACCTCTTACCCAGTCTCAACTGCCTTTCTGGACTTCAGGTCACCTTGTCCCACCCTGGAACAATTGCAGCTATAGTAACCAGTCTAAATATTTCAGTCCAATGCAATATTTAATCTAACAGACTGTGTTAGAAGCCGTGGAGGACTATTGCACAAACTGTGTATATGTCTGGTATTGGCACCCTGAATAATAATATTCATTTGTATCATCTTTCCCCTAATACAGAGTACTGCAGCAAATACTGTGGAAACCGGTAGATTCCCCAAACCACTTGCACAACTGTGCAAATCAGTCATAAAAAACACATTATTATTTCTCATCTTTATTTCGGTGAAGAGATCTGGAAAACATAACCTAATAGCAGCCCCTAAGGACTAGTTTGGCAAAACACAGCTCTAAAGGATTTTTCTCTGGAATCCACAAAAAATATGTTTGTCTGTTCAATGTAAAAATAAATACAAATCTCTTTGCGCTGCTGTGAAATGTGCAAATTAAATAATCATCCAACAACTTGCGGCTGCCAACACTTATACCATGTCTGTTTTTTTAAAGGCATGGCTATTTAAAGTGGTTGTAAAAAGGTAAAACTTTTTTTTTTTAACTTGCATTCTCAGCATTAAGGTAAAAAACCTTTTAATAGTAGCTTCCCCCAGCCCCCACCTAAATACTCACATGAGCCCCATCTCCATCCAGTGTGGTGCACATCTGCAGCAGCTCTTCTCCTCTCTTCCTGCTCTCACAGGCTTGGGTGACCTAAGCCATTGGTTCTGTCAATCAAAACCCGTGAGCAGAGAGCATAGGGCAGGACCAAGCCAGGCTGTGTGACTGAATAGACGAAAACAGCCAGGCTCAGGACCAAGCATGCACGAATGCCCCCATAGGAAGCAGTTTCCTATGGTGGGCACTCAGAGGAGAGGAGCTAGGAGCGCCCAGAAGAGGATCGGGGCTGCTCTGTGCAAAACCATTGCACAGAGCAAGTATGACATGTTTATTCTTTAATGTTAAATATTTTTATAATAAAATATAATAAGAAAAACTGGGTATCTCACCAATCATGATTACACAAAGCACAAAGTTGCTGATTTCTCGCAGAATCTGAGGACCGACAGCCAACAGTATTCCAGCTACCAGTTCCACCCATCCCACTGCCTGCAGGTACTGATATGGATCTGGCTTGAATCCAAAGTCCTTCAGAGGGAACACATCTGCGAACTGGACAAACTGTGATTTCTGCAGACAGAAAGAGAAGCAAAAGAATTAAATAAATTAGGACATTATTAAGTGTAATAACTACATGTCAAATGTTATATAAAAAAGGCAGATCAGAAAGACCATCAGTAACTGTGAATGGTATAAATTACTCATGTTGCTCACTTATCCTGGCTGTATGAGTATAGACAGCTTACATTACACCTGTCATGGAGGCTTTGGTCACAAAGAAACATCCAAATCCATAATTTCTACACTTGTTCCAGATCAGTCATTTTCTGACCCCATTTAACAAAGGAGTACAGTTCACTTGCAAACTGCATTTGCACCCATCTTAGAGCCCACACTTTCCACACGGTTTGCTTTTTTCCCCCACAAAACTCACATTGCAAAAAAAGAAAAAAAAAAAAAAATCATGTGCAGTGAAAATTAAACAAAACAGTTTTTACTTACACATGATTGAGACCAGCACAACACTTCATTCAACAAAGTGGAACTAAATCTTCCTATCCGGCAGGGACAATGCAATCATAGCTTCTATTTAAAACTGCGGTTACCATGGAGTTGCATATATCACTGTTTCGCAACTTTGTTTCCAGTCGAGGCACTCTTTCAAATTATGGACAGTCTTGAGTCACCCCATTCTAAAATGTTAAAAAAAAAAAAAAAAAAAAAAAAAAAAGGGAGAACTATTCAAATAGCTTACATAATGCAGCAACATTCACATGTCCAAATAGGACACTCAATGTTAGACGTGATTTATTCTTCCAAAGCAAATACACTTTTGCCCACTGGTACTGATGACTACTATTTCAAGGTTTCTCTGCTCCCTCAATTTCTCTCCATCAGTCAGCTAATGTCACCCCAGTGCTGAGGGAGAGAGGCAGAGGAGGGTCAAACAAGGATGCTGGGGAGGCAACAGGCATCTTCCTTATTAAAGTGGAAGTAAACTATTGTTTTCAGCCAAAGAAGCTGCCATCTTGGCCTCCGTTTAATCTTCAACTGCAATGATGCTGCACATGTGATCAGTTCTGATGACTTCAGCCATTGGATGCTTTGATAGTTTGAAAGCACAGCCAATCTGACAGCATTTTTGAAACTATTAAAATTAGAGGTTGACCGATATGGGTTTTTCTCTGGCCGATGCTGATGCCGATATTTAGAAATCGCGGTGGCCGATATGTGATGCCGATTTTTTTGGGCCGATATATTAGGCCGATTTTTTTTTTTTTTTCTTTTTTTTTCCCCCTTCATCTCATAAAATCTAACAGTTAGACCCCTTTCACACTGGGGCGTTTTTTTAGGCGCTTTTGGGCTAAAAATAGCGCCTGTAAAGTGCCTGTAAAACGGCTTCCCTACAGTCTCAGTGTGATATCCCGAGTGCTTTCACACTGAGGCGATGCGCTGGCAGGATGTCTTTGGAGCAGTGTATACTGCTCCTCCACCACTCCTGCCCATTGAAATGAATGCGCACCGCTGCCGAAGTGGCTGCAAAGCGTTTCGGCAGCAGCACTTCAGGGGCGCATTTAACCCCTTCCTCGGCCGCTAGCTGGGTTATAAGCGTTATTAGCGCTTCTAAAATGACGGTAAAGCGCCGCTAAAACTAACAGCGTTTTACCGTCAACGCCTGCCCGCTCCAGTGTGAAAGCAACCTTAAGTAATAAGTGATGCAGAAAATTTTTTACATTTAAACATTTATTGAACAAAACAAACCTCCAATCAGTTCACTTGTATGTATAATTTAGATTAAAAAAAAAAATAACTATATCTTAAATATTAAATACACAAAAACAGGTAACCAAAACTTTTGGACGAAAAAAATGGGCTGACTTTACTGCTTTTTTTTTTTTTTTCTTTTTAATTAGTGTATTTTATTTTAAAAAATTGCGTTTGAAAGACCGCTGCGCAAATACCGCGTGACATAAAATATTGCAACAACCGCTATTTTATTCCCTAGGGTCTCTGCTAAAAAAAAAAATATATATAATGTTTGGGGGTTCTAAGTGATTTTCTAGCAGAAAATACAGAATTTTTACTTGTAAGTAACAAATGTCAAAAAAGATTTAGTCTTTAAATGGTTAAACTGAGAACTTCTACACACAGAGTTCAGTCTATTGATAAAAGAACCCGAAGAGATACAAATGTATCTTCTTATCAGACTTGGCAGGCTGCCCAGAGGAGGAGAGAAGAAACCTTCAGACAACTTGCAATTGACTTCTATTACAGAAGTCATTTACAAGTCCCGCTGAAGTTATAATCGGCTTTTTTTATCAGCACAATCTACCGATGCCGATTAAGTAAAAAAAGCCAAATATCGGCCGATATATCGGTCGACCTCTAATTAAAATTTGTGGGTTTACTTCCGCTTTAACTGATGTCATTGGTTGTTAGAATGCCAGTGTCTAGAAAGTCAAAGTCCTGTGACGCCTGGGGAAGGTGGAAAGAAGAATTAAGAGCTCCGTATGCCGTCGGCTAGGAGACAGGTTTGGGCGGTCCGGAGTCAGGAAGAGGGCGGAGTCTGCGGGCAGTAATAGAGAAGGGCAAAGTCAGTGTCCAGTAATGTTAGGAGTCGGGATGGGGCCCTGTACTCATCACACTGATCGTCCTCTGCCTGACGGCGAGTCACCTCTCCGCACAGCCTGACTGCCTTGTGTGTGATAGGACGACACTGACCTGGGGGGGGGGTACTATAATATATATATATAATTTTTTTTTATTATTAGTACTATACTACACTGTGAAGAAATCAACGCATCTGTATTGTGCACCCCCCCACCTGTATACCCCCTTCCCTCCTACAAACACACCTGTATACTGTACACCCCCCACACCCCTGTATACTGTACACCACACACACACACACACACACACACACACTTGGATACAGACAGATTTAGATACACTAACAAACTGAAGCCAAACTCCAGCTCACACTTTTCTAAATAGTTACAGCAACAGATTTTTTCTTTCGAAAAAAAAAAAAAAAAAAAAAAAAAAAAGCTTTACATAAATAAAAGATGATCACTAAGTATTCCTCAGTGGTAAATGGTTTGTGTCAACCCTCCAACAGCTCATCTGCAGGACAGTTTGTTCTGTTGAAAAACAGACCAGGTAAAAATAAAAGGAAACCCCCAAAAAATTAATAAATAAATACGAATGCAGCTAAGAACTGGGAAGCTGCAAAAAAATAAAATGTTTGCTTTTGGGTTCAATACTGCTAGACTGTAGCATACACTGTGCATGTGCTAGTAGGTAGATTGTGAATGAAAACACTAAAGAAAATTCTGGTGTAGCCGACTAAAAAGATGAAATAACATTTATTGAACACCTTTGCTTAGTAAATGAGAGGATGTTGTGCTTTTTTCAATCATAGGCAAGTAAAAATCTTTTTCTTTTTGCACTTGATTGGGTATTTCTTGCAAAGTAAAATGTTGACACTGTTTGGTCTCATTCACAAGATAAGTGATAAACAAATTAGATCAGATTTTAACCCTTTCATGACTAAGCCTATTTTTGACATTTGGTGTTTACACGTTAAAATCCGCATTTTTTGCTAGAAAATTACTTAGAACCCCCAAACATTATAATTATATATATATATATATATATATATATATATATATATATATATATATATATATATATATATATATATATATATATATATATATATATATATATATATAGCAGAGAATCTAGAGAATAAAATGGTGATTGTTGCAATATTTTATATCACACGGTATTTGTGCAGCGGTGTTTTAAATGCAACTTTTTGGGAAAAGGGACACTGTCATGAATTTAAACAAAAAAAAAAAAAAAACAGTAAAAAGTTAGCCCAATTTTTTTGTATAATGTGAAAGATGATGTTACGCCGAGTGAATAGATACCAAACATGTCACGCGTTATAATTGCACGCACTCGTGGAATGGCGACAAACTACGGTACCTAAAAATCTCCATAGGCGACGCTTTACTTTTTTTTCACGGTTACCAGGTTTGAGTTACAGAGGAGGTCTAGTGCTAAAATTATTGCGCTCGCTCTGACGATCGCGGCGATACCTCACATGTGTGATTTGAACACTGTTTACATATGCGGGCGCGACCGTATGCGTTTTCTTTGCTGCGCAAGCTCACGGGGACGGGGGCTCTTTAAAAAAAAATTTTTTTTCTTATTTTATATTTATAAATTGTGTTAAAAAAAAAAAAAAAATTGATCACTTTTATTGCTGTCACAAGGAATGTATCGGGGGTCTAAAAGCCGAGTACGCACATCTGCGTATGCTCGGTGGGAAGAGGTTAAAGAAATGCTTAGCACACACGATGAGAAAATCGGATAAAAAAAATAAATAAAAAATACCGGCGCGATCTTCCGATAATCTGATCACTAGTACACAGCTTTCGAGAGCCGATCACATGAGTTTGTGCGCAATTATTGGAAGAGACAAGCATGAAAATTTTTCTTGTACGATAACAGAATGAACGATTTTCGGTTAATCAGTACAGTATTCGTCCGTAAAAACAGGAGGATCATTCGTCCAATATTATCATCGTGTGTACAAGCCATTAATATCATTCTATCACAGGTTTCTAAGACAGCCAGTGGTATCTCTGTAGGCCTGACCCAAAATGTTGGTGAGGTCATATGACAGCCGCTACCAGCCAGCATGCCTTCAGCAAGCGTCACATATGGAACAATGTGGCTGGTAAACTGAGCAATGACCATATGCAAACATCATCTAATCTCTGAGCTGCCCTGTACACACTAACATCGCAAACAGGGCACACGCTTCACGTCCAGGCTTGTTAAAATGACTGCCGATGAGTATCTGCGGAACTTGTTCTGCAGTCCCCCTTTTATCTGTACTGCTCCTAATTCCCTTCAGCAACAAGGACTGTAGAATTGGGGCCAAAGGGAACAGTCGAAACTAAACTAACTAAAACATCCAGATAATCAAGATTTTGTGAATGCGGATGTCTCTGTCAGGCAGAGCTCTGTTACTGTATCACATTTGTGCTTAGCTAATCAATTTCATTACATACATACAAGATGGAGAGATAGGCAAGAAGCCATTTCTTCTCTGTGCTTTATCCAACAGGTACTCAGCTAGTGGTACGTGTACCCCAAGGGTCACTTCTGACAGGTTTATTAAGTATTAAAGAATTTAAAATCCCAGTTTTGACATTTTATAGCATAAAATAATATTTACTTTAAAGGGTTTGTAAACCCAAACCCCCCCCCCCCCCCCCAAAAAAACCTGCAAGACAAAAAGGCATAATGAGCTAGTATGCATAGCATACTAGCTCATTATGAATTACTTACCTGAGATCGAAGCCCCCGCAGCGGTCCTCGTACACCACTCCGGCGGCCAACATCTCTCCCAGGGGGTTACTTCCGGGTATCACGGCTCTGGCGCTGTGACTGGCCGGAGCCGCGATGACGTCACTCCAACACATGCGCATGGGAGCCACCAGTAATGGCACAGTCTAACCGAATCAACAGCATGTACGTGCCATTGCTTCAGTTTGCTTAAGTGCGCATGTGCCGATGACGTCGGCACACGCAAATACAGGGATATCTCCTAAACCGTGCAGGCTTAGGAGATATCCAGTGTAGCTACAGGTAAGCCTAATTATAGGCTTACCTGTAGTATAAAGTGGTTGTAAAGGGTTTACAACCACTTTAAAGCGGGGTTCCACCCAAATTTTGAACAATATCTGTATGTATTCTCTTCCTTGCCTAGATGCTGACATGCTGTTTAAAAAAAATTTAAATCGCCGTAATTACCTTTTGTTTTTCTATTCTTCTTTGCACTTCCTGGTTCTCCTCCCGTGGGAGTAGGCGTGTTTGTAGCCTCTCCCAGACTCCTGGGAGCTATTCTCAGGCTTCCCAGGATGCCACTGAGCATGTGCGGGAACGAGCAGTGAATGTTGGGAGCACAGCATTCACCACATGCCATTGAAAACCATATAACCTACTTTCCATGCGTTTTTTATGCAGAAAAAAAAAAATGCACTGGACTGCATGTGGTGTGAACGGGCCCTTAAAGCAGAACTCCGGGATCGGCAAAAAAATCCCCCATTAGTACACCCCCTCCACACACACACACACTAAACACTATAAACAACACTAAACAGTTATTGCATTTGTGAAATTCCTTACCATCGAAGAGAAAAGTCAAATTGAATTTTCAGGAAGTCCTCCCTGTAGTTCAAAAAATGCCTCATGTATTCTGCCAAGGAGGAGCTGTTAGAACAGCGATTGCATCATATCCTCTCCTCTCTCTTTACACTATCAAACTACACTTTCCTTCATGCTTTGCAAATTGCAATGAATGTGGGAGGGACACTAGGCCTGTACATGTTAAACGTGAACAGGCCCACTTCAACAAAAATCACATCCCTCATTCTGCAGCCAACCACACTACTCAGTAACACACAGCAGGATAGGTAGGTTATAGTCCTATAAATGCAAAGCATGTTTGTGCTCTCCCCTCCAGCCACAACAGGAGATAAAGATTGGTAATGATTACATAAAGCAAGTAAGGGCAAACTGTAGACACAGGCCCATAATTATATATTTTACACACTGTACTCTGCTGTAATTCAGTATTAGAAATATTCCTCCTCAAGCTGCAGCTTTGAGATCTTTCTAATAGCAATCAGTGCTTGTATAGTGTATGAGAACATCCCTAACCGCACCACCGAAAGAGACGGGACATCTTGCTGTACATCAACCTGGGGCACAAGTAAATGTCGGCAAGAGAAAAAAATAAAATAAAAAAAATAAAAAGAGTGCAGCGTTAACTTACTAATCAATAACACAATAATGGTGGAACCCTCTAATTTATGGAAATCTCAATAAACTTCAATATTATCACAATACCCGTCTCTACGATATGTAACGTCCTATATAATACACAAACTGAAAATAAGACATAAAAAATGACTGCAAACTTTGCAGGTATGGTGGAAACCCCTTCTACAGATATTTGGCGGTGGATGGTGTCCACTGCTTATCAGTGCAGTCTCATCAGTGCAGCTCTTCAGTGCCCATTAGTACAGCCTCATCAGTGCCACCTTAGTGCAATTTATCAGTGCCCATAAGTGTGGCCTTAACTGTGCCCACCAGTGCAGCTCATCAGTGCCCATTAGTGCGGTCTAACCAGTGCAGCTTATTAGTGTGGTCTCACCAGTGCAACTTATCAGTGCCCATTAGTGCGGTCTCACCAGTGCAGCTCATCAGTGCCCATTAGTGCGATCTAGCCAGTGAGCTTATTAGTGCGGTCTCACCAGTGCAACTTATCAGTGCCCATTAGTGCGGTCTCACCAGTGCAGCGTATCAGTGCCCATTAGTGCGGTCTCACCAGTGCAGCTTATCAGTGCAGTCTCACCAGTGCAGCTTATCAGTGCCCATTAGTGCGGTCTCACCAGTTGAGCTTATTAGTGCAGTCTCACCCGTGCAGCTTATCAGTGCGGTCCCCCCAGTACAGCTCATCAGTGCAGTCTCACCCGTGCAGCTTATCAGTGCGGTCCCCCCAGTGCAGCTTATCAGTGCGGTCTCACCAGTGCAGCTTATCAGTGCCCATCAGTGCAGACTCACCAGTGCAGCTTATCAGTGTGGTCCCCCCAGTGCAGCTTATCAGTGCCCATTAGTGCGGTCTCACCAGTGCAGCTTATCAGTGCCCATTAGTGCGGTCTCACCAGTGCAGCTTATCAGTGCAGTCTCACCCGTGCAGCTTATCAGTGCCCATCAGTGCAGTCTCACCAATACGGTCTCACCAGTGCGGTCACATAAGTGCCCACCAGTGCAGCGCAGGAATAGTTACAAGAGATCATCCGCATGACAGAGTGAAGATCTCGGGCTGTGACGTTGTATGTGAAAACACCACTCCCCGTAACATCCCGCCTCCCGGACCGGCATTGTGATAGAAAGCGCACTGTTCCAATGCCGGTATGGGAGGCGGGACGTTACGGCGATCGGTATCTCACATACAAGACCTCTCCGTCCGAGATCTCTGCTCTGTCATGCGGATGATCTCTGGTAACTATTCCTGCTCAGCACTGGAGAGAGATGGTGGGCAGTGCTGGCAGGGAGGAGGACACCACCTCTATTGGCCGCACAAACTGGGGGCTGCGATACCCCTCCGCCCACTACAGCGAGCAGGGCGGAAATAGAAATCCCTGCCCAGCTTGAGAGAACTACTGGTGGGCAGTGACAAGACCGCTGGCTGAGAGTACAGGAGGAATAGCAGCCAGAGGTCTTACACACAGGAAATCACTGGGCAATAAAGTTTTTTTCAGCAAGATCAGCAGGCTATTGCAGAGGAACTAAAGTGTTCAGGAAGAACATGGATGGCATAGTTGGTAAAGGTAAGAGATCAGCAACAAGGACATGGAAAAAAGTTTTTCCCGGGAGTTCTGCTTTAAAGAGTATAAGTAAAACTGCATAGATGTATTTGACAAACCAGATCTTAATGATTATTTTTTTGTCAGGCAAGCATATGTGCAGTTGTACACTATTCTCTGTAAGAGCTTTGTAATTACCACCCAAGGGAGTTTTCTTTACACTCAGAAGAAAAACTCTCCAGTTATTTTAATACTTTTATTAATCTTTTGCACAAAATGTTCAATTACTAATGTGAAATGATGATGTTAAGATTTCACATATATCAAGAAGAAAGTCTTAAATTCAGAAGAGATTTTTCAAGCAGTTTCAAAAGTTGCAATTTACCACCTTTGGGAGAGTCATGTATTATTACAACCATCAGTTGTATAGGAGGATACATTTTCATGAATTTTTGGTCTGCTCATACATAGACCTGACATGTTACAGGTCCTACAGTAACAGAGGTCCAAAGATAGCTGCTGACAGAAGCACAGGTTGTGAGGATCTCAAATCTTCAGGTTCTAAGGTCACCCCCTAATTCTCCAGACCAGAAGGTTGCGTTATGTTGGGACCCAATTATACAAACAGGCATGCTGAGACCAACAGATTTCTAGCGTATATCTTGGTAAAGGTCTTACATTGCAGATAATCAATGAGTATCTATAACACTGGGTCCATCTAGAATCTCTCCTTAACCAGTTGATGGCAGAAGGTGAGCCTTCTGCTGTAACAATGTGATTGCTGAATAAAACTTTGGACCCACTCTGGAGATCCACAGTGTGCTGGTGACGTTTTCTCACCCTCTTCACTTCCAGCCATTGGTCACAGCAGCACCCACTTAACCACCTCAATACAGGGCACTTTCACTCCCTTCCTGCCCAAGCCGTTTTTCAGTTTTCAGCACTGTCGCACTTTGAATGACAATTGCGCAGTCATGTTACACTGCACCCTAATGAAATTTTTATCATTTTTTTCCCCACAAATAGAGCTTTCTTTTGGTGGTATTTGATCACCTCTGTGGTTTTTATTTATTGCGCTATAAACAAAAGAAAAGAAAAGGGCCAATTTTGAAAAAACACAATATTTTTTACTTTTTGCTATAATAAATATCCAATTTTTTTAACAAATTTTTTCCTCAGTTTAGGCCGATATGTATTCTTCTACATAGTTTTGGTAAAAAAAAAAAAAAAAAAAAAAAAAAATTTGCGATAAGCATATAGTGATTGGTTTGCGCAAAAGTTATAGCGTCTACAAAATATGGGATAGATTTATAGCATTTTTATTTATTTATTTATTACTAGTAATGGCGGCGATCTGCGATTTTTATTGTGACTGCGATATTGCAGCAGACATATCGGACACTTGACACATTTTTGGGACCATTCACATTTATACAGCGATCCGTGCTATAAAAATGTGACTGGCAGGGAAGGGGTTAACACTAGGGGGCGATCGAGGGGTTAATGTATGACCTAGGGAGGTGATTCTAACTGTGGGGGGAGGGGACTGACTGGGGGAGGTGACCGATCAGTGTCCCTATGTACAAGGGACACACCATCGGTCTCCTCTCCTCTCTGACAGGACGTGGATCTGTGTTTACATGCACAGATCCACGGTCCTGCTCTGTTACCCGGCAATCGCGGGTGCCCGGCGGACATCATGGCCGCCGGGCACGCGCACCGGGTCCCGAGCGACGCAGCGGGCACGCGCCCCCTAGTGGCTCGGGAGGGCGATCACGTCATATGACGTCCACCCAGAACAAGAGATGCATCGTCCCGCCGTCCCATTTCTTCAGAAGCATGTACATTGCGAGTAGTTGGAGCATTTGTGCTGGAAGCCTGCTCCATTGTACACTCCCAGCATGAAGACTGAGGTGTTGCTGACTGTGCCTGGTGTCATACGAACGATCAGGAGCTGGGAGGACCGCACCCTATCACATTATCGCTGTAATAGCCTGTAATCAGAGCTTAATCTATATTAAGTATAAGAGTCAGTATCAAGGTCAGGGGAAAGCTCAGGTATAGTATGTTTTAGGTAGGATTAGTAAAATAAAAATAAAAAAAAATTAAAAACAAAAACAAACAAACTATTGTTTCTTGGCATGACTACGAGTACTAACAACAAATATACACATGCTGAATATGGCATCACAACAATCAGGAGGAGGAGAACTTTTTGTTAATAAAATTGTACATATTGTCACTAACACATGCTAAAGTTGCAAACCAACGTTCAGGCGTTAAGCAGTCAACCTTCACCTCACTGGGGCTATCTGAAAAAAAAAAAAAATGTGGGTTTCTGGGTGTGTAGAGACTCCCTTATGATGTCATTTTCCACCTTACTTGCCCCTGTCAATTTTCATCTCTGTGTTTTTTATTCCAAAAAGAAATAAAAATTTCTATTAAAAAAAAAAAAAATATTTTATCATGTCCAACATTGGATTTAATTATGTTTCCTGACACACTGATCAATGGGGATTTATAATTTAAAGCGGAGTTCCACCCATATAAAAGTCAGCAGCTTCAAAAAGTGTAGCTGCTGACTTTTAATAATTGGACACTCACTTGTCCCATGGTCCAGCGATGCGGGCGAATGAACCCCCGCTCCTTTCCGCATTCTGACTGTGGGCGCCCGGCTGTGATTGGCCGGGCAATCTTCTGGGACTTGTGACGTATCCCAGAAGATTGCACGGAGGGAGGGGGGAGAGGTCAGGGTATCTGCCGCCCCCCCCCCACGCCAAAAGTGGCATGTCAGGGGGTCACCTTCACTTAAAGCAGACGCTCCATTTTTGGGTGGAAGGGTGGAACTCTGCTTTAATGTCACAATGAAAACAGATCAATGAAAAGCAATTTAAAATTAATTACGAGTTATGAGAAAACACATAAACAACCGATTGCATACATTTTAATACATTCAGGCCTCAAGTTCAAGACCATATACAATTTACATAGGATCATGGTGGCAACAAAAAAGTTCTGTACAGGTGCAGAATGTACAATCATTCTAGAACAGTGATGGCAACTTCATATTGTTGGTTGAATGAGTCGTTCACGCAGCAATGACGCAGGATGACTCTGGCCTTCAGCCATTCTAAATGACTAAAGGCCAAGGTCGTTTTGTCCTTGTCTAACACAAAAAACGTATTCAGGGGAGATGTAAACTTTAACAACGTGTGTGCAGCAGTGGCAAACAGAATGATCTCGGCCTTCAGTGCTTTTAAATGAGTAAATGCTGAGGTCATTCTGTGCCTGTGTCACCAACTCTGCGTTCTTTGTTTACAGAAGCAGTGGTGGCGGTGCGTATGGCCACGTTTATGTATGCTGTACACATGTAGACATTGTGTTGTTTCATTGACTTCTCAGCATATACAGTATGCGGATTTCCCCTTCCTTTTTCAATACAGCTTTATACCTGGTACAGGTTGTTATATACGCATGCAAGCTTAAATTGATCATGTTGCTACACAGAAGTATCAATATGAACATTTGATGTCATCTGACCTTTTGACATTGGATTAATTTTTGAGTGCATATACACTCATTGTCTCACTAACATTTTATACATTTTTATATGTTGGTTTGCACTTTTCAATCACATATTGTATTTGCTCCCTAGGTGCACACTAATGTTTTAAGCACTGCGCCTTCTCCTTTTTAAATTTTTCACATGTAAACATTTGCCTAAACATTTTTATGCATACAACATAAAATACAGTCAAAATCTTGTTTTGGTTTTCACAGGTAACCGCTACGGACCAAAACAGACATGGGTAATTGGACCCACAGCATACAAGACTGATGACTTCAGGTCTGTATACACTACAAATCTGAACTCAGCATATTTAATGCTTTATTTATGTCAATGATTCCTTACCATAACCACACTTATATCATCACTGCTGCAGCCAATTGTTTCCAAAGTCACCTAATTAGTTGAAGGAAAAACCAGCTACATGTAGTCAGGATGCTTGTTTCAACTGTGATATAAACACACATGCATCTAGCAGGTCTAACTTCTGCCAAGTCAGTATTGTGGCTTATGAGGATACAAAGAGAAACAATGTAGCAAAATAGAAATTAAACCCTGGAGAAATACCGAATGCAGTTTCTAAGAAATCTAAGCCTAGGGAGAAAATCTGTCTTTCAGCAAGAAGATGAATAAAAGCAGAAAGCCAAAGTTACACAAAAATAGCTTAAAAACAACAATGTTAAAGAGGAACTGCAGTCCGCTCACATCATTTGTATTAAAAAACATCTTTGCCATTCTTAAAGCAGTTGTATACCTATTTTTAAAACATTTACCTACAGGTAAGCCTATAATAAGGCTTACCTGTAGGTAAAAAAAAAATAAAAAAAATCTAAACCTGTACGGTTTAGGAGATATTCCCCTCGCAATGAGCCGCTGACTGCAGTGGCGCATGCGCACAGGGGATTTTCGGCTGAAAGCCCGGCAAACTCTGGACCTTGCCGGAGAGAAGTTCCCTCGGCGTGGACCGGGTGAGATTCCAGCGCCTTGTTCTAAGGTAAGTATCTCATAATGAGCTAGTATGCGGTGCATACTAGCTCATTGTGCCTTATTCCTTACAGGTCTAGGTAAAAAAAAAAAAAAATTCAGCGGGTTTAGTACCGCTTTAAGCTTCCCTCAAACCACTTTGCATATTATATAATATGCAGCTCTCATTGGCTCTCTTATGACTCATCCCCCGCACTTCCTGGCAAACTCACAAGAGAGAGAGAGCTGTGCATGATGTCATAAGCCTAGGCTAATGACCAGACAAGAAACAGGAAGTGGGCTGTACAAGGTATTTACTGACAGTTTACTATCAAAAGTTAAAAAAACAAGGGTAGAGGATTTAATAGCTGGAAAGTTGAAAATATGACCGAATGTCCGCTTTAATGTTCTGGAAGTCGATAGCTTGATCCAACAGAGAATTTGTGGATGGCCTTGAAAAAGCATGTCCACTGTATAACTTTTTTGTAACCTGACAGAGCTTGATCTTGATCAGTTTTGCAAATGGGAAAGTGGGAAAATTGCAGTATTCAGATGTGCAATTAGATGTGCAGAGACCATTTCTGCCACAGTCCTTTTACCTCTGGGGAGTACTTTTCCTGTGCAGCCCAAGAAAACACCAGTTTGACGTGCCTGAAAAATCATCATGCTTCTGGAGCCTAAGGGGACTGTGCCCATTCACACGGGAGGCACGTGAGTGCCTAAAGGAGCATTCCACTCTGCAGTGAGGAAAAGAAGACCTGGAACCTAGCACACGTTACGTTAATGCACATTTAGGTCTTTTTGGATTTTTTTATTATTACTTCAGTAATGCGTTAAGAGTGGGTGGGGCGGTGGGAGCGTTAGTCACTTTGTCAGAACTTTTAAACATGTATACTATAAAATCAAAACATCATTCACACAAAGGATGCTGTCTATAAACAAAATGGCCACTAGATAGAGCTGTAAGCCAACATTCTTGAGGAAACATGGTTGCTGTGAAGGATGCTAGGCAAACAAAAAGTTAATAGCACTGTAAAATAAAAATACAGCTAGATATCAAATTACCAAAGTTTGAGTGGCAGCTAACCCATTTTCACAGTACAGCACAGAATACATTAGACCATACAATGCGCATGTTTCACTCTAAAACCAATTTCATCTGAACTAGCTTTTATAGCCAGTCAAAAAAAGTTCTGCCAGGTATTACACCTAAAACCGATTTTTTTTTTTTTTTTAAGTTAAATCTACTAGATATTGCCATACGAAACACCCACTAGCTCCCCCCCCCCCCCCCCCCCATCTCAGTGACTCTGAAGGCTAAATGTTTGCACTTGTATTCCAACCCTCTAGCAGCAGAAGTAGTGTGACTACTAAGGTGGATGAGGAGAGCCTAGGACAGTGATGGTGAACCTCTTTGAGCCCGAGTGCCCAAACTGCAACACAAAACCAACTTATTTCAAAGTGCCAACACAGCAATTAAACCTGAATACCAAGATTTTAGTTTAGGGAAAACAACTTGTATAGTTGTCCAAACTAATTAACAGCTTTTGTCTTAAGAAAAAAACACAACAGAGCTTTCAATTATAAATTTTATTGAAAATGCTGGGAACTGGTAAGGATGCATTTACTGAGCCTCTGTCTCTAAGACGCGGGACAGACCGGATAAGAGAACGATAACATATAATGTCCACATTAAACATCTCACCTGTCTCCAGTGTCTGTATGTCTCTCAATCCGGCAGCTCATTCCCACCCGCACGTCACCCCTGATCCCAGACGCATGGGAGCTGCGTTCTCCCAGTCACGCCCACCCCAGACACGTCACCACTGGTCCAACAGACTTGTGGGACATGTAGTTTGATGGGGGGGGGGGGACAGCTTGTGAATGGATTCCCGCCCACATGTCACCCCTTGCCCCAGAGTCATGTGGGAGACGCTTTTTCTCAGTCATATGCCCTCTGGCCCTAGAGGCCTGTGGGAGATGTCGCTCGATGGGGGGTGCAGTGATGGCCGGTCAGTGTGTGCTGTTTCCAGGCGTGCCCACAGAGAGGGCTCAGCGTGCCAGCTGTGGCACACGTGCCATAGGTTTGCCATCACTGGCCTAGGACTATGGGCAGCAAGATCTTGCTAACAAAATATATTGAGGGCGATTTAATTGCCCAACATCTATCTAAAACAGATCAGTTCTGGATGTACTCTGACAGCTGCCAACTATATTGCAAAACAATAGTTTACTAGGGAAAAAAAAAAAAAAAAAACACCACACAATCTACACATAATATCCAAGTTTCCTATGAAATATAAAAAGATAAAGCTTAAAAGTTGATCTAAAGCAAAAAAATGTTTTTAAGCTTAAATAACAGTTAAAAAGGGTGTCAAGTTTTTTTTTTTTTTATCTGTCTCAGTTCTGCCAAGTTCACAATTGAACGTTCTCTGAAAAGAGATTCACAGTAGAATGGTTTTCAGATTGCGGATGCTGAAGTCAGGCATTCAGGAGGAGAGGTTGCTGGCTCCCTAATGCCCACCCCTTGTTTTTTCTTGTCAAAGTGCAATTTTCAATGGGACTAATACACCACAACTCAAATGCTTGGTGCAGTGTGGCCCAGTTGACCTGAATGGGCAAGCTTGGCAGGCTGTGCCATCTGTGAACTTGACATACCGCAATGCTTTGTGTCACAGCAAACAGCTCCCCCTGGGGGTATGGTAGCAGTTAAACCACCCCTCCCCAGCCACCCATGTGAAAGAGGTTTTAGGGAGATTTAGTCGTGACCATCAGCAGCAGTAAAGAAAGCGAGAAAAAAAAAAAAAAAAAGAGGTCATTGGCAGTTTACCTGTAAAATCCATTTCTTGGAGTTCACCACACTTCATATCACAATAGGGTTATGCTGCCACCTTTAGGTGACTGGACACTGGCAAAGCGACAGAAAATCCCCTCCCAGATATGCATAGCTTAGTTTTTTAGCAAGCCATGAACAACAAAAGGAATGGGGCAGGAACTCTTTGTTCCTGAGATAAGGTTTTACAGGTAAGACAAAAATTTCCCTTTCTTTATCATACAACCCTAGACACAGGAGATCTTCATATACATTATGACAAGCCAACAAGGTCCCCAAACAACTAAACCAGAATAGGTTAGAACCTCACACAGCAGTCTGCAAAAATTGCCAAAGGTTGCATAATCAGAAAATAAAAACAAAAGAAGCAGCGCTGTAAATCAAATATGTGATAATAAAATCACAAGTGTTGAATAGTGATAAATAAAGTTCATGAACAATCAAGTGACATAATAAAGTTCAATCAATGGAGGAAGTCTTCAAAGGTGCAATAGATGAAACCGGACAACTGAGTTCCTTATTTGACAAATACAGATGGGACTAGATAGACCTTCACCACACCACAGTGTTATGAATAAAATGGGCGCTTACCAAATGGCAAGCTTAAAAAAGCTTGTGACCTTAACCCGGTCGGGGCCTTTCCTGAGATGGGAACACCGTTAGACAACTCCTCAGACCGTGGATGGCTCGCTATCCTCCACATAAGGATACCAGGATGCAGAGAATACTATACTCCTAACTTGGAGTTGTTCTCACAAACAATGCCCCAAAAAAAAGGAAGGAAGGAAGGAAGGAAGAGCAACATAGCGTAATCCTGGATGGATATTTATTTAAAAAACATTAGAAATACACTTACAGTGTGTTGAATAAAAACAGCATAGAAAGCCGGCCGGCTAGCACGAACACCCGTCCTACAGACGGTGGATATGGCACGTCAGCACGTCAGCACGCCCGACGTACGTTTCGTCACACTTCTGACGTCGTCTGGGGCACGGGCGACGCACTGACGTGTCGCTCATATATAGCAAACAAATATAACCAAGCCTCGAAATGAACAAAGCCGGAAGTCACCCTGCGCTCCACCGGGTAAAGGCGGAAGGTATGGGAACGCCATCTTAACTAAGGGATCCCCTGTTTAAACGGATACCAATTTAGTTATTGTGATAAACTTGTAAATAAATGGGAAAGGAAAGGGAAAGGGGGAAAAGGAAAAGAGGGGAGGGGGGAAATTGAGCTCACTGGTATCAAATATGAAACCGAATGCCAAGTTAAATTAAATTTAGATTGGTTTTGCAGGGGCCCAACTTCCCAACGGTAAAGGGCACACCTTGGCATAGTTATAACGCCTAAATCGGTGAACCCATAAGTGGATCTAATTAATGTTGGCATAATCAAGGGGCACCCCAAAGGGACAATATTCCAGATAACACAGCTGGAGGGAAAGGTGACTTCCCAGCCTCGTATATACAACCAGTTCAAAGATTGGGTAATAACAAGCAGTAACTCCATTATTACAAATAGAAAAGTAAATAACATAAAAAATTACATGTAAAAATTAACGTTATAATAAAAAAATTATTAAATGGCATCAAACCACCATTATATAAAGAAAACCGTAGAATTAAGTCAGAGCATATGGTAAGTACACAAACACCAAAAAACGGCCTCATTGGGATGTATGACAACCCAAAGAGAGCTTCAATCAATCAAGTAAGATATAGGCCAATAATACCATAAACAACAGTTGGTTATTGATCAGTAGGTAGGTCAGTGGGCTAGATATAGGGGGTTCATTATGAGTTGTCAATAAAGGCATTGGTATCAGTATCGACATTAAGTCCATGTGGGACATAACACTTGATTTTATGTATCCAGAGCATCTCAAGTTTAGAGATGCTCCTAATCAGGGAACTCCCCCTCCAGTGAGGCCGATACCTATCGATCCCTAAAAACAAAGTTTTAGAGGGATCTTTGTTGTGAGAAACCAGATAGTGTTTTGAAACAGAATGTTTAGGAAAGCCATTTAAGATGTTAGTGATATGTTCATTCAAGCGAACAGAGAGGGGTCGTCTAGTCCTGCCCACATATTGTAGGCCACAAGGGCACTGTAGTAGGTAGACGACCCCCTCTGTGGTACAGGTGATAAAAGGTTTTATGTCATGCTCCTCTTGTGTACTAGAGGAGGTAAATTTAGGGGTTCGTCTAGATGGCACAGAATTTAGCCTGCAAACCCGACACCTCCCACATTTGTAATACCCCTTCAGGTTATCAAAAAGACCTTGAATACCCCTAACAGGGGGGTCGAGAGCATTTGGGGCTAATCTATTCCTAAGAGATGAAGCTCCCTTAAAAATCACTTGTGGCTTATCTGGGATAACCCCTCTTAGGATGGGATCATTGCCCAATAAGTGCCAATGTTTATTGAGTAGGCTTTTAATATTATCATGTTGGATAGAATAGGTGGTGATAAAGGGCAGAGTTACGGGATTCTCTCTAGGAAGCACCCTCTCACTCAGTAGTTGTCTCCTATCCATAACCTTTACCCCCTCCAAAGCATGAGTCAGAGATTCTCTGGTGTACCCTTTTTCAACAAACCTATTGATCAAAATACCAGCCTGTTGCAAAAACTGAGAGTCATCAGAACAATTGCGTTTAAGTCGCATGAATTGGCTCTTAGGTATAGACCGGAGCCATGACCTATGGTGGCAGCTACTCAGAGGAATATAGGAGTTACGATCCGTTTTCTTAAAAAACGTAGAGGTCATAAACTGGTCGTCCTGTATGGTAATATTGAGGTCTAAAAATTGAACATTAGATTGACTGGCCTCAAATTTAAGTACAATGCCCCTATTGTTCTGATTCAGTTCCTCCATAAAGAGGTCAAGGTCGTTGCGGTTCCCATCCCAAAGGAGGAGGATGTCGTCAATGTACCTAGCCCACAGCTTGAGCTGGGGCCTCTGGCAAACATGGACGACATCCTCCTCCCACAGGGTCATAAACAGGTTCGCAAGACTGGGGGCGTATTTAGCCCCCATCGCGACTCCACGGTCCTGTCGGTAAAAACATTGGTCGAACCAAAAGTAATTGTGGGACGCAGCATATCTTAAAAGTATCATGATGAAATTGATTTGTTCATCATATAGACCTGAGTCCCTTCTTAAATAATATTCAACTGCATATAAGCCTAACTCATGGGGAATGATCGTGTATAGGGACGTTACGTCCGCTGTAACTATCCACATGGTAGGGGTATATTTAGTAAGTAAATTGATAATGTATTTGGAATCTCTAACAAAGGAAGGCATTTTTCCCACTAGGGGTTGTAGAAAAAAATCGATATACCTGCCCACCCGGGACGTAAGGGAATCAATCCCACTTACAATGGGACGCCCCGGGGGGCAGGTAGGGTGTTTATGCACTTTCGGTAGATAGTAAATAAGGGGAGTGCGGGGGGCCTTGGGTACTAAATAAGCCTTTTCTTTTTTATTTAAAATCCCTTGGCTATAACCATATTCAACCACCTTTTTTAATTCTTTAAGATATGGAATTTTGGGGTCTGATCCAAGAGGGGTATATGTCTCTCTATCTCCAAGAATCCTATACATCTCCTGGATTACATCCCAATGAGGCCGTTTTTTGGTGTTTGTGTACTTACCATATGCTCTGACTTAATTCTACGGTTTTCTTTATATAATGGTGGTTTGATGCCATTTAATAATTTTTTTATTATAACGTTAATTTTTACATGTAATTTTTTATATTATTTACTTTTCTATTTGTAATAATGGAGTTACTGCTTGTTATTACCCAATCTTTGAACTGGTTGTATATACGAGGCTGGGAAGTCACCTTTCCCTCCAGCTGTGTTATCTGGAATATTGTCCCTTTGGGGTGCCCCTTGATTATGCCAACATTAATTAGATCCACTTATGGGTTCACCGATTTAGGCGTTATAACTATGCCAAGGTGTGCCCTTTACCGTTGGGAAGTTGGGCCCCTGCAAAACCAATCTAAATTTAATTTAACTTGGCATTCGGTTTCATATTTGATACCAGTGAGCTCAATTTCCCCCCTCCCCTCTTTTCCTTTTCCCCCTTTCCCTTTCCTTTCCCATTTATTTACAAGTTTATCACAATAACTAAATTGGTATCCGTTTAAACAGGGGATCCCTTAGTTAAGATGGCGTTCCCATACCTTCCGCCTTTACCCGGTGGAGCGCAGGGTGACTTCCGGCTTTGTTCATTTCGAGGCTTGGTTATATTTGTTTGCTATATATGAGCGACACGTCAGTGCGTCGCCCGTGCCCCAGACGACGTCAGAAGTGTGACGAAACGTACGTCAGGCGTGCTGACGTGCTGACGTGCCATATCCACCGTCTGTAGGACGGGTGTTCGTGCTAGCCGGCCGGCTTTCTATGCTGTTTTTATTCAACACACTGTAAGTGTATTTCTAATGTTTTTTAAATAAATATCCATCCAGGATTACGCTATGTTGCTCTTCCTTCCTTCCTTTTTTTTGGGGCATTGTTTGTGAGAACAACTCCAAGTTAGGAGTATAGTATTCTCTGCATCCTGGTATCCTTATGTGGAGGATAGCGAGCCATCCACGGTCTGAGGAGTTGTCTAACGGTGTTCCCATCTCAGGAAAGGCCCCGACCGGGTTAAGGTCACAAGCTTTTTTAAGCTTGCCATTTGGTAAGCGCCCATTTTATTCATAACACTGTGGTGTGGTGAAGGTCTATCTAGTCCCATCTGTATTTGTCAAATAAGGAACTCAGTTGTCCGGTTTCATCTATTGCACCTTTGAAGACTTCCTCCATTGATTGAACTTTATTATGTCACTTGATTGTTCATGAACTTTATTTATCACTATTCAACACTTGTGATTTTATTATCACATATTTGATTTACAGCGCTGCTTCTTTTGTTTTTATTTATTGTTAGTGTGTGTATCCCACCTTTAAGCGGCTGCTCTTTTTCAATTGCCTGACATCTACTTACTTGATTGTTAACTGTATAGAGCATATAGCGCGGTGGTTTTCCTCCTTTATTTGCATAATCAGAGGCTTGAAATGTTCACTTGGTAACTTTTTGTAAAAGTTGAACTGAAGACCAGGTAACAGCCTCACAAACTTGAGCAACCAAAGTTTGATGTCAAATAGGCCAGTAAGCACCAACACTCCTGGTAGAATGAGCCGTCACCAAGAATGGTGCAACTTTGCTTATTCGATCAGGCTGACTGATCGAATGAGAAATGGTAGATTTGGAAGTTATGGGACCCTTCCTTAAAGTGGTTGTTAACCCACTATTGTATAAGCATGCTATCCCCTGCTGTAGAAAAAGCAGATTATACCTTATATCAGAGCATCTCCCGGCGCTCACCTCTGCCCAGCTGACAGATACAGTGGGTGGGGCCAAGCACTGCCGCCCGCTGGAGAGGAGGTGAGGAGAGAGATCTCACGTGAGCACCGGGAGACGCTCTGATATAGAAAAAGGTATAATCTGTGTTTTTTTTTTTTTTAATACAGCACAGGGGTACATAGCGTTATATAACAGGAGATGGCATGCTTATACAATAGATATGAGAGCAGCAGGAGGGGAGGGTCATGGAGTGGATGGAGCTCACAGGCAGGGAGGGAGGGGGAGGAGGACATAGGAGAGCAGAGCTGACAAAGGCACGTAAACGGACCGCGGTGTCAGTGCTCAGAAGCCATGATAAACCATGGTCAGTTTACAGAAGGGAGGGTATAGCCAGCCAGGATCGGCCAGGTATTTCAGGTGATACGGGGGCCAAACGATACAGCACAAGCATGGTGCTGTATAACATGCGTTAAGGGAACAGTATCCATTTTTTTTAGGGTAACAAACACTAAACCTTCAGGAAGTACAAAGAAGGAATCAGGCTGACAAATTGCAGCAGGTGACTTGAGGTAAATCTTGACTGCCACATGTAAAGGTATGAAAAGACCTGTCCCTGGGCGTCTGACGCTTAAGCCTGGTACACACGAAGTATTTATTCATTCAACCCAGCGGGCTGAACAAAATAAATAAAAAATAATTGAGAGATTGCGCTACTAATACACACGACATTAGTGCGACGATATCCCCATTGTGCCATTTTCTGAAAGAGGGACTGCCCCACTGCCAGAACACACTGATCACATGCTGGTTTTCCATCGTGTCTCTTCAAAAAAAAAGTCGATCTTTAGACTAGTTTCTGTCAGACCGGCTGCTGTATACACTGACCAAATGTCAGGCAGTTTCTGTTGAACCAGCCAAAATTCAGGTCATGTATACCCAACTTTAGGATAGAAAGAAGGTTAATACAATGTCCTGGTTAAAATGATTGTAAAGTCTCGATTAAAAATAAATAAAATAACAAACATGTTCTACTTACCTGCTCTGTGCAGTTGGTTTTGCACAGGGCAGCCTGGACCATCCTCTTCTCGGATGGCTTTGCTGCTTCTGGCCCTCTCTCTCCTCCACATTTCAAGACGGTCATATAAGCTGTACAAGATTACATGGCAAGCATCCCTGGTATATAGCTATACAATTACGGTACACATTAGCTCTGGTTAGGTGGCCTCGGGGTTTGGTTTGACTGGTATGAATATGTATGAAAAACTGGACAGAAGCCAATAATTGGTCCAGGAATGGTTATGTCATGGTGAGCAAGAGTGTGACTGCCTGAGAAACAAAACATTTCTGTAAGGGATGTTTTTTTTAGCTACATTTTGTGGGACAGTGTAGTTCTAAGATTGAAGGGTTGGGAAGAACGGAAGGAAAGGGAGGTGGGAATACAAGTAAGGGAGAGAATGGAGTGAGGGGCGAGAGCAGGGTCACCAGGAATCAACAGCCAGAGGCTCTGGAGGGCAAAAGAACCAGCTAGAAAGCATGAGTGCCTACAGTGAGTGGAAATTTAAGATAAAACATCCACAGGGAAATTAGAACCACCTTGCAAAGTTTTTATTGTCGTCTGTGTTTACTGCTGAGGAGATTTGCTCTCTGTATTTGTCCTGGCAACCATTGTCAATGAGACTCAGAAAGGTGGGATAATACTAACATTTTAAGCGGTCACTAAAACAGGAATAGAGGGGAAATTATCTGTTAAGGACACAGTCTGAGAGAACGCTGGTAAGAGTAGGAGAATTATCATTTTACCTCTGGAGTTAATCCCCTTTTTAATGCATGCCAATATTCTGTTTTCTTTGCTTGGAGCAGCTTGGCATTGCTGAGCCTATCATCTACTAGGACCCCCAGGTCATTTTCCATCCTAGATTTCCCCAGAGGTTCTCCTTCCAGTGAGTAGATTGCATTCATATTTTTGCCACCCAAATGCATTTTACATTTTTCTACAGGACATTAAACCTCATTTGCCATGTAATTTGTTCAGATCTTCCTGCAAGGTTTCCACATTCTGCAGAGAAGTTATTGCCCTGCTTAGCATCTTCTGCAAATAAAGAGATTGAGCTGTTTATCCCATCCTCCAGGTCGTTTATGAATAAAATTAAATAGGATTGGTCCCAGGACAGAACCCTGAGGGCCCCCACTTTCCACCCTGGACCCTTCCGAGTACTCCCCATTTATCACTACCCTCTGAATTCGCCCCTGTAGCCAGTTTTCAATTCATCTACTCACCCTATGGTCCATGCCAAAGTAAATGTTTATGGGGAACGGTATCTAATGCTTTTGCAAAATCCAGATACCCCACGTCTACGGGCCTTCCTTTATCTAGATGGCAACGCACCTCCTCACAGAAGGTTAATAGATTAGCTTGGCAAGAACGATTCTTCATGAATCCATGCAGATTACTGCTAATGATACCGTTGTCATTGCTAAACTCTTGTATATATTCCCTTATCCCCTCCAAGGGCTTCAAATACAATTGATGTTAGGCTAACTGGTCTGTAATTCCCAGGGATGTATCTTGGCCCTTTTTTAATTACTGGTGCTACAGTGGTTTTCTCCAGTCAGCTGGTACCATTCCAGTCAGTAGACTGTTTGTAAAAATTAGGAACAATGGTCTGGCAATTACTTGACCGAGTTCCTTAAATACTCTTGGGTGCAAGCCATCTGGTCCCGGTGACTTATTAATGTTAAGTTTTTCAACTCTATTTGTAATTCTGTCCTCTGATAGTCATGAGGGTGCCTCCTGTGACATGTCATGAGGATAAACATTGCAGTTTTGGTTACTGAAGCCCCCCGATGCCCTCGTGAAGACTAAGGAGAAGAATAAATTAAATACCTTCGCCATCTCTCCATTCATAGTAACCAGATTTCCTTCATCATTATTTATGGGACCTCCCTTTCTAACTATTTATGTACTTAAAGAATTTCTTGCGATTTTTTTTTTTTACTATGCTCGGCTATGTGCCTTTCTTGTTCTATCTTAGCCGCCCTGATTGCAACTTTACATTTCTTGTTGCATTCTTTGTAAAGTTGGAATGCTGATGATGACGATCTTCAGCCTTGTATTTTTTGAACGCCTTCTCCTTTGCTTTTATATGCATTCTTACGTTGGAGTTAAGCCATCCAGAACTTTTATTCGCGCTTTTAAATTTATTTCCCATTGTGATGCAATTGCTAATACCCTTTTTTAACATGCTCTTAAAGCATACCCATTTTTCCTCCATGTTCTTAGTTCCTAAGATTTTATCCCATTTAGTATCTTCTAGCAAGGATCGTAGTTTAGGGAAGTTGACTCTTTTGAAATTCAGTGTCTTTTGTATTCCCCTTTTGTTTCCTATCTGTGTGATTTATACTGAAACTAATTGACCTGTGATCACAGTTTGTCAAATTGCCCTGTATTTCCACATCCGTGATCAGGTCTGTATTGTTGGTAATCAGTAGGTGTAGTAACGCTTTGTTTCTAGTTGGTGCATTTACCATCTGACCCATGAAATTGTCCTGCAAGACATTTAGGAACTGTCAAACCTTAGATCCCTGCAATATAGGCAATACCCTTGAATGGTTGCCAGCCAATTATGAGAGCTGTTGAACCAAGTCTCTGAAATTCCTACAAAATCTAAATCCTCCTCGTACAACAGTAGCTCTAGTTCTCCCATCTTGTCCACCAGACTCCTGGCATTGGTGAACATGCCACGTAGTTTAAACCGTTCACATACTATCTCCTTATATGGTGTTCTGAGGTTGCAAATAGGACTTGTTACTGTACTTACCTTGGGTTGAGGTACTTTAGTCAACCTACCACTAATGCCCCCAATACTACCCTCTGGAATTTGTTCCACGCTGACCATCTCTACCTCTGGACCCTCCCCCCAAATCCTAGCTTAAAAGCCCCTCTAACTTTTCGGGCCATCTTCACTCCCAGCAGATCTGCACCCGCCTCATTTAGGTGCAGTCCGTCCCTTCTATACGGCTGGTAACCAACTGAGAAGTCCACCCAGTTCTCCAGGAACCCAAACCTCTCCTTTCTACACCAGCTCCTTAGCCACTTGTTTACTTCCCTAATCTCCCTCTGCCTTTCTGGTGTGGCTCGAAGTACCAGTAGTATTCCTCAATTTAGCTCCTAAGTACCTAAAATCATTTTTTTAGGACACTCCATCTACCTCCGACTTTGTCATTGGTGCTAACGTGCACCATGACAGCCGGGTCTTCCCCAGCCCCTCCCAGTAATCTGTCCGCCAGATCCGTGATTTTATTCACTGATCTGCAACTCAATATATAAAATTTGTTTTAGGTATTTTTTCTGGATTTTTGGCTGTTATTCTGTCTCTATCATTTAAAATACACCTATGATAAAAATGATAAGCCCTTCATTCCTTTATAAGTGGGCAAACTTACAAAATCTGCAGGGGATCAAAGAATTCATTTTCCCCACTGTATATTAATGCATACGATAAAGGAACCTTAACCCTAGTACACATGATGAGATTATCGGACGAATAATCATCCTTTTTTTTTTTTTGCATCTAGTCTCATATCGAAAATGAGGTTACTAAAACTACGAAATTTCTTGTACGACAGAATACAACTTCGTAAATGATGTAATGTATTGTAATGTACTCTTTCGTTTCCGAGCATGTGTGGTCTTCCGATTTTTTTTTGGGGTGAATACTGTACTGGTATCGTATGAGAAATATTTCCGTGCTTGTCCTTTCAGATATTGTTGGATGAACAGTCATCATTGGCTAGTAAAGCGGTGTGCCAATGATCAGATTTTCTTACGATCGAAAGTGATTTTTGTCATCAGATTTTCTGATCGTGTGCACTAGGCATTAGCATGAAAGCTCCTTGAAGGCAGAGCCTGATGTGAATGCACATTAAGTAAAGCGATGCATAAATTATTAGTGCTTTATATCTGTAATAAAACTGTAGCTGTAATTAAAAAAAAAAAAAAAGAAAAATGTTCCTCAATTTTTCAGTGATTTCCTCACTTTCCCTGATTTTTCTACAGAGAATGCTGCCTGGTGGGACAGGGAAAAAAGGGATTCCTTCCCTAACCCATTCAGGAAAAAAAAAAAAAAAGGCATATGAAGCAAACAGCAGATGTGGCTGGCTGCTTATGGTGGTTTTAGTTGCACTAGTTTTCACAAACAAGCCCAACGAGGCTTCATGTACACTTGGCCGTCATTTGCTGTGGGAAAATTTTAAAATATATATATATATATATATTGCCGTGTCTTGCGTTTTCCTGCGTCCAGTAGTCAAAACATTCCTATCCTGAGCGTGATTCTTCTGCATTGAGGGAGGCTGAAGCTCTCCTAACTGCAGCAGCTGCTAAACTCACACTGACAGCGGGTTAGAAATAATGCGAGTTCAGCTGAACTCGCATGATTTCATATCGGCATGTCAGTCTGACTACGGGATTTCAGAGACATCTGTGCTAGTCCCTGCACAGATGTCTATACAAATCGCACCCCGAAGTCACCAAAAGTATTACAGAAACTACTTTTGGGAACTGGTGCAGCGGCGCAAAGATTCAGGCGGTGCTATTGCCGGCAATAGCCGCTGATTTGGAATGCGATTTGACATGTCTGATCGCATGCCAAATCGCATCACTGTGAACCTAGGCTTAGGAGCTGCTAATGTACTTGAAGCCTTTGTGTGCATCACACAAGCTCTTGGGGGCAACAGTCCAACGAGTAATTCCATCTCTTCCATCCATGCACTTCTATTAGAATCTCATGGTCATTAATACAGGAGAAAAAAAAATGTATTTGCAGCAATATACTGTTACACTGTTGCTATCTCTTCTGAGGCTGGGCAAAGTTCGCAAGGCCAAAACAGATAATGATGTTGGGCACTGCTGGAACTTTGGACTTTTTTATAACGCACTGCCACGTTTGTATATTCGCCATCGCCTGATAAAAAGACATCTAAAGCCGATTTTAGTTTATTTTGGAGGGAGTAGAGAAGGGTTAAAACCCCTATGATTTCTACCCATTTTAGGAGAAAGAGAATTTCTCTTTATCCCCTGACTTGTAGACACATTGTAAAAATTATTTTCATTGTTACCACAACAACTGTCCCAAAAGGAAACAATTTTTCTGTTCAGCCTACAGATGGAGTTCTGCAGCAGCTACTGGTATTTCGACAGACTTCTCCACCAGCTATCAAAAATCAAAACAGGGTTGGGTTGATTGGTGGCCGGTGCTGTACAATTTTCTGCCCCTCTCCTTCAAATTTTTCAATCAAGGCATGTCTGGTGGAAGGCAGATGAGAGGACCCCACTCTGACTGAATTTTGGCTGGTTTGTCAAAACCCAGTGAAAATTTGCTCCCCCCCCCCCCCCCACGTGACTTAGGTGCTTCCATTGAAGTCCATGTGCCAAAAATGTGTGACCCTTCTCCAAAGAAGCTTCTGTACTTCTTTGGTGTGACAGCACATCACAGATGTGAATGGACCCCATAGTATACAATGAAAATATTCTTGTCAAGCATTGCAGTGCTTCTAGAAACGCACAACAAATTTCTTGGGTATGAAAGGGAACTACAGGTCCCATCTTCCAGGGCAGCAGAGGGACTCACAGATTGCAATGAAGCTCAGGTGCACTTGGATCCTAGTGAGAGCCCACCAGGAAGTTGTCACTATACTGAGACAATCACAACCATCCATGACACTCCCTGCCATGCAGCTGCATGTATACATGCCCCTATGTGCATCAAGGAATGCAGACTGGCCCAGTAAAGCAACTGACTCATCCCTATTGTTTACCAGGACAAGAGATGACTCTCCCTATGGTTTAGTGTACATTTACAGCGTCTTATCACCCCCTCTTAAAGTTGTTGTAAAGGCAGAAGGTTTTTTTATCCTAATGCAGTCTATGCATTAGGATAAAAAAACCTTCTGTGTGCAGCAGCCCCCCTCAGCTCCCTTAAAACTTGCCTGAGCCCATCTCAATCTAGCACGTGAACCTCGGCTGCCCAGGACTCTCCCTCGTGATTGGCTGAAACACAGCAGCGGGCGCCATTGGCTCCCACTGCTGTCAAAGTCAGTAAGCCAATGAGGAGAGAGCGAGAGAGGGGACGGCCGAATGGACAACTTTAATATTACTTTAACAAAACACAGAAGCAAAGCAAGAAAAAAAAAAGGGTGTACATGGATTGAAATTTGGCCGGTCCAGCAGGGAGTGGACAAATTTTGATCCATTGGTGGGCACTGAGGTTGTACAGACGTTGATCATCCAATCGACTTCTGTACAACCCCGCTGATGGATTTTCTCTGCTCGATCAGCACTGCAGGCTATAACACTGATCAGTGTATTCTGATAGCGGGGAAGTCTCCCTGCTGTCAGAATACGACAGCTGAGGAGGAGGATTCCCCCCCTCCACATTGAATGTGTTGATGGGGAAACCGAGCCATTCCCTTCCGTTCAACCCACTGGCTTAAAGCGGAGTTTCACCCAAAAGTGGAACTTCCGCTTTAAGCACTCCTCGCCCCCTTACATGCCACATTTGGCATGTCATTTTTTCTTGGGGGGGGTAGTGGGTACCTTACCTGGTTTTGATAGGTACTTCCTGCTTCCGTTGCCTAGGTGACTCATCCTGTCCCCCTCCGTTTCTGCAATCTTCTGGGACACATCACAGGTCCCAGAAGATTGCCTGGCCATTAGGAGAGCGACTCACGCAGGTGCAGCTGGCTGTGAAGCTGGAGGCTGTTACAGCCGGGCACCCACAGTTGCAATGACGGCGCTGCGGAGAGGAGCGAGGCTTCGGGCAGCCGCAAAGCTGGACAGGTGAGTGTCTGTTTTATTATAAAAGTCAGCAGCTACAAAAAGTGTAGCTGCTGACTTTTAGGCCTCATACACACGGCCGTTTTAAAAAATGTGCTGTAAAGCTAGTGACAACGCCTGGAAAAAAAAAAGCAGTGTTAAAAACGCAATTTTATTAACATTTTGATTTGGCGCCAATGCGCGTTTAACGTCGTTTGCAAACGTTAACGCTAAGGCGCGTTTTTTTTTTTTTTTTTTAAAACATCCCTCTGCTATTTTCCACTGCCAAATTACCCACATAAACATTTAAAAACGCTGACGCTAAAAAACGTCGGTATAGCGGTAATGTGCGTTTTTGAGCTTTTTTTTGGGGTCAAAACAGCTCTAGCGCCTCAGAACGCGCTGGTCCTTGGTTTTTTTTTTTGGAGCTTAAAAAACGACCATGCCTGTTGCAGCTCAAAAACGCTGTGGTGTGTATGAGCCCGTTGAATAACATGGAGTGGCGATCTTAACCACTTCACTACCCAGCCATAGTAAAATGACGTCCACAGATGGGATCTCCCATCCTGGGTGGACGTCATATGACGGCCTGGGCTCCCCGGCCGCCCAGGGGGCGCTCGCGCGCGCCCGCCGCGTTGCTCGGGACCCGGTGCGTGTGCCCGGTGGCCGCCGGGCACCCGCAATTGCCTGTTAACCGGGCCGGTCAGTTGAGAGGAGACCGATCTGTGTTCCCGGTACAGAGTGACACCGATCGGTCTCCTCCCCTTGTGCGTCCCCTCCCCCTACAGTTAGAATCACTCCCCTAGGAAACATTTAACCCCTCGTCTCCCCCTAGTGGTTAACCTCTTCCCTGCCTGTCACATTTATACAGTAATCAATGCAATTTTATAGCATTGATCGCTGTATAAATGTGAATGGTCCCAAAAATGTGTCAAAAGTGTCTGCCATAATGTCGCAGTCATGAAAAAAAAAAAAAAAATCGCGATCGCCGATATTACTAGTAAAAAAAATAAATAATTTTTTTTTTTAAATGCCATAAATCTATCCCGTATTTTGTAGACGCTATAACTTTTGCGCAAACCAATCAACATACGCTTATTGCGATTTTTTTTACCAAAAATACATAGAAGAATACGTATCGGTCAAAACTGAGGAAAAATTTTTATTTTTTTTTTTTTAAATTGGGATATTTATTATAGCAAAAATGAAAAAATATTGTGTTTTTTTCAAAATTGTCGCTCTTCTTTTGTTTATAGCGCAAAAAATAAAAACCGCAGAGGTGATCAAATACCACCAAAAGAAAGCTCTATTTGTGGGAAAAAAGGACGTCAATTTTGTTTGGGTACAACGTTGCACGACCGCACAATTGTCGTTTAAAGTGCGACAGCGCTGAAAACTAAAAATTGGTCTGGGAAGGAAGGGGGTGAAAATGCCCAGTATTGAACCGGTTAAGCAGCAAAAAAAGCTCAAATAAGCCGCTGTTAAAAACGTCAGTGTGTATGAGGCCTTAATAAACGAGAAAAAAAAAAAATGGAACTCCGCTTTAATGACAAAAAAAAAAAATATGGCCAGCCATATACCCCTCATGTGCAATATTGCCATCAGCGCAACCCATTTAAATGAATGGGGCTATCCTGTAACTGTGTGCGGAGCATGTGGTTCAGTGCAGGATTCTAGGTGGTCTCCCAGACACCCTCTGAAAAGCAACCTACTGTGGGCAATAGAAATAGTCGCCCTAGGAGGGAGACAGGCTGCAACCCTTCCCTGCTTTCCTAAAAAGAAAGAAAAAAGGAAAAATAAATAAGTATTTGATAGAAAGAAACAAGAGGAAGTCATGGTGCACTGAGGGCGAGGAGGAGCCCACATAGTGTATTCTACAATGGGCTCTGCCTTGTATGAAGCCTCCCCGCCTCTCCTCAATACACAGAAGGGAAGACATTTAAGCGCCAATGGTGAAGGGGTGTCTCCTGACTGACACCACAGAACACAGCCCAGTACAGAACACAGCCCAGTAAGCTTCCCGCTACAGTAATGCAGTACGAGGAGGGGGTCACACACAAGAAGTGGCCGTATAGGCCTTGTTTTCAGCTCCCGTTCATTCCAGTTATCTGTACACACAGCACAGCGAGCCATTACCACACAGGTGAGCTACGCCCGTTCCCGCCACAGCGTTGGAAAGGAACCCCGCACGGGCGCCTCACACACCTCCGCCCCACCCCGAGCTCTACTTACCATGTGCTGGTAGACCTCGGCTGAGACCTGGTCCGTCAGTTTAATCAGTCCGCAGAAGGCAAAGAAGAAGCCTAGGAGAACTCTTAGTGCAGTGAACACAACGGCCATGGCTGCCCCCTCCCTTTCTCTGTCACACACACACACAGTATATAGACTAGTGGACTTGAAGGGGCAGTGTATCACACAGAGAGGAGGAGACATGGGGACTCCCTCCACCCAACTTCTGTCTACACATAAACTTCACAACAATCTCATGTGTGACACAGGGCTGCTCTTAGAAATCGTATATTATATATATATATATATATATATATATATATATATATATATATATATATATATATATATATATACATACATAACACAACAATTATAGAGTGTTAAAGTGTTAACTTACTAAAACTAAATATATCTATCAGCAATTACAGAATATATTTTTGATCTTTCTTATGTGTAAACTACCTATATTGTCTTTTTTTTGGCACATGACAAAGATTTTTGTACCATTTTTTGCACCAAATAAAAATAGTTTGTAAACAAAACAAAAAAAGAAATCATAGGACCGTACAGCCTACCTGACAGGCCCCCCCAAATATATCAAAACAATATTGTTACCAAAAAAAAAAATCATTAATAGCGGACACAAACAGAACATAACTTACAAAATTCCTGCTAAATCTAAAAGATACAACTGCATTGAGTTAGCCCCGGTTCACACAGGGGCGGCACGACTTGCGGCGACCTGCACACTGCCACGGCGACTTGCAAAACGACTTCTGTATAGAAGTCTATGCAAGTCGCCCCCAAAGTAGTACAGGAACCTTTTTCTAAGTCGGAGTGACTTGCGTCGCTCCTATTAGAACGGTTCCATTGTACAGAATGGGAGGCGACTTGTCAGGCGGCTAGGTCGCCTGACAAGTCGCCCCTGTGTGAACTGGCACTTAATAAATAACCGCTTCAGCCCCGGAAGATCTGGCTGCTCAGTGACTAGGCCATATATTTTGCGATTCGGCACTGCAACGCTTTAACTGACAATTGCACGGTTGTGCGACGCTGTACTCAAACAAAATTTATGTCCTCCCCCCCCCCCCCACAAATAGCGCTTTCTTTTGATCGCCTCTGCAGTTTTTATTTTTTTGCACTATAAACAAAAGCGAGCGACAATTTTGAAAAAAACACATAGGGGGTTATTTACTAAAGGCAAATCCACTTTGCACTACAAGTGCAAACTACAAGTGCAAAGTGCACTTGAAATTGCACTGAAGGTGCACTTGGAAGTGCAGTCACTGTAAAACTAAGGGGTAGATCTGAGATGAGGAGAAGCTCTGCTGATTTTATCATCCAATCATGTGCAAGCTAAAATGCTGTTTTTTATTTTTCTTGCATGTCCCCCTCAGATCTACAGCGACTGCACTTCCAGGTGCACTTTCAGTGCAATTTCAAGTGCACTTTGCACTTGCAGTTTGCACTTGTAGTGCAAACTGGATTTGCCTTTCGTAAATAACCCCCAATATCTTTTACTTTTTGCTATAATAAATATCCCACATTTTTTATTAAAAAAAAAACACATTTTGTTCCTCAGTTTAGGCCAATATGTATTCTTCTACATATTTTTGGTGAAAAAAAATCGCAATAAGTGTATATTGATTGGTTTGCACAAAAGTTATAGCGTCTACAAAATAGGGGATAGATTTATGGCATTTTTATTATTATTTTTTTTACTAGTGATGGCAGCGATCTGCGATTTTTATCGGGACTGCAATATTGCGGCGGACAAATTGGACACGTTTGACACATTTTTGGGACCATTGCTATAAAAATGTACTGATTATTGTATAAATGTCACTGGCAGGGAAGGGGTTAACACTAGGGGGCGATCAACGGGTTAATTGTGTTCCCTAGGTGTGTTCTAATTGTAGGGGGGATGGGACTGTCTAGGAGGAGAGAGAGATCGATGTTCATACTTAGTATGAACACACAATCTGTCTCCTCTCCCGTGAAAGAACCGGGATTTGTGTGTTTATACACACAGATCCTGGTTCTTGCTCTGTCAAGAGAGTTCGCGGGAGCCCGGCGGTGATCGCACCTGCCGAGCACTCGCATCGGCTCCAGGCACACGCTGCGGGTGCCCCTAGTGGCCAAAAGGCAAAGCGACATAAGGTAACGTTGTTTCGCCCAGCCGTGCTATTCTGCCGCAGTGAAACTGCGGCGGCTGGTCGGTAAGCGGACAAAGACCTGTGTGTAAATGAGGTCTTGGGGCTCAATCAAATGGGTGATGTGGCCTGTACAGTGTGATTCAGTGTTTTGTTTTTATGTGGCTGGAGCTGTGTGCAGGTAGTCTGTGTTATGCTATTGAGACACAGCAGATGTACAAACAGCCACAGGTGCTAATTTGACAGTCATGTGTGAATGCAGGTGTATTGCCCCAATAGAGAGTGTGCATTCGGGGCCACTCACCTGCGTGTGGCTGTGTTCAGGCATACTACAGGAGATGGTCAGAGACTGCAGACATACTACAAGAGATGGTCAGAGACTGCAGACATAGTACAAGAGATGGTCAGAGTGTCAGGAAGGGCATGCCAGCACCCAAGATGGCTGCCGAAGAAGACAACCTGTTACCTCTGCCTGTCAGGAAGGGCATGCCAGCACCCAAGATGACTGCAGAAGAAGATGACCTGTTACCTCTGCCCCTGTCAGGATGCCATTGGTGCGCACGCACCTTGTGACAGCTTTTGCCGCCCAAACAGGCTATTTAACCTCTTCAGATCCGTGCTATTGCCAAATGACGGCAACAGCGCGGACCTACAGTGCTGGGACGACGTCTATTGACGTTGTCTCGTGCACGAGCGGCCTGCGCGCCCCCTTCACTCGGTGCGTGCTCGGTGATCAGCGAGTCTATGAGACTCGCCTGATCACAGATCAGAGTAAGGGGTCAGTCCCGACCCCTTACCACATGATCAGCTGTCAGCCAATGACAGCTGATCATGTGATGTAAACAGAGCCGATAATCGGCTATTTTTTCTCCTAGCGCTGACAGCGTGAGGAGGAAAAAAAAAGCTGATCACTGGCGGCCGTGAGAGGGACATCAGTCCCGATCACGGCGATCATCTGTGCCCCCTTCCAGTGACACCTAGCAATAGGCAGCAGTGCCGCCTACCAGTGCCCACAGTACCACCCATCAGTGCCCACAGTGCCACCCATCAGTGCCCACATCAGTGCCACAACAACAGTGCTGCACATCAGTGCTACCTATCAGTGCCCATCAGTGTAACCTACCAGTGCCCATAAGTGCCAATCAGTGCCGCCCATTACTGCCCATCAGTGCCGCCCATCTGTGCCGCATATCAACGCCCCCCATCAGTGGTGCCCATCAGTGCTACCCATCCGTGCCACCCATCAGCGCCCATCAGTGGCCATCAGTGCCGCCTTATCTGTGCCCCTCAGTACCGCCTTATCTGTCCCCATCAGTGCTGCCTTAACTGTGCCTATCAGTGCTGCCTTAACTGTGCCTCTCAGTGCCGCCTTAACTGTGCCTATCTGTGCCCATCAGTGCAGCCTATCAGTGCCCACCAGTGCCGCCTCATCAGCGCATATCAATGAAGGAGAAAAATTACCTGTTTGCAAAATTTTATAACAAACTGTGACACATGATTTTTTTTTTTTCAAAATTTTCCATCTTTTTTTGTTTAGCAAAAAATAAAAATCCCAGCTGTGATTAAATGCCACCAAAAGAAAGCTCTATTTGTGGGAAAAAAATGATAAAAATTTCATTTGGGTACAATGTTGTATGACCGCGCAATTGTCATTCAAAGTGCATCAGCGCTGAAAGCTGAAAATTGGTCTGGGCAGGAGGGGGGTTTAAGTGCCCAGTAAGCAAGTGGTTAAACTCAGCCAGTTTCCAGACTCAGTGCTGTCTGCTCTGCAGCTTTCCCTGTGTATCCTGCAATTACTTACCTGACTTCCGTTCCTGTTGTGACCCGGCTTGCTTCCTGACGTTCCTGTTTCCTGCCTGCATCCGACCCCGGCTTGTCCACTCCGCACCTGCCTGCTCCTTCTGCCACTTCGCTGCCAGCCTGTTGACGACCCGGCCTGTAATCTGATTCCGCTTCTGCTTCAGCCTCTGTTCCTGACGTGCCCGTTTGTGTATGACCCGGCCTGCCTGTACCTGCCTTCTCTTCAGCCTCGAGGGTGCCACCATCCCTTCTTCTGCATCTGCACTTCAGTCTGTGGGGACTGGTTGTCTACTCGCTCCAGCTACCTGCCTACCTCTGCTCTGGGATTCCTACAGACACCTCTACAGCCCAGCCGAGTGCTCCGATCCAGCTCCAGGTTCAGTGATCCCGCCAGGCACTCTGCATCTTGGTGCTTCCTGTCAGCTCTATCAGGGGCTCCAAGTCAGAGTTTTAAGAGAGGCCATCCTCAGCATATCAGGCTCCATCACCAGGTGCATGACACAGAGACTGCAGACACACTACAAGAGATGGTCAGAGACTGCAGACATACTACAGGAGATGGTCAGAGACTGCACCTGCAGACATACTACAGGAGATGGTCAGAGACTGCAGACATACTACAGGAGATGGTCAGAGACTGCAGACATAGTACAAGAGATGGTCAGAGACTGCAGACACACTACAAGAGATGGTCAGAGACTGCAGACATACTACAAGAGATGGTCAGAGACTGCAGACATACTACAAGATATGGTCAGAGACTGAAGACATACTACAGGAGATGATCAGAGACTGCAGACATACTACAAGAGATGGTCAGAGACTGCAGACATACTACAAGAGATGGTCAGAGACTGAAGACATACTACAGGAGATGATCAGAGACTGCAGACATACTACAGGAGAAGGGTTGCCACCCGTATGGGAACGACCCAGACAGTCTGGGTTTTGACACTTGTGCCCGGGTTTCTGTCCTCCTCTAACCCGGACACAGCAGTATACCTCCAGTCACAAACATCTCCCTCGCTTTGCTTTCTCCACCGTGAGGTGCCTGCTGTCCAACCTCCTCCCTCCCCCGCCAGTCAGCAAAGCTGTGAATCCTCTTGTGAATGAAGCCTGTGCTGTGCCCTCCATAACACCACCCACCACCGCTGAGAGCGAGAGTTTTAACAGTGTGGGGGACAGAGCGATGAGTAAAAGCAGCATTGACAGCCCAGAGCTCCATTACAGACATCAGAGCTGTATGGGATTTTTTTCTCCTTATCTGCTACTGTGAGTCACTCCCCTCTGCATTGTGACCAGGGCTGCTGTGTGTGTAATGCCACGTACACACGAGCGGACTTTACGGCAGACTTTGCCCGGCGGACAGGATTTCGTCGGACGATTCGATCGTGTGTGGGCTCCAGCGGACTTTGTTTTCTCAAAAGTTGGACGGACATATTTGAAACATGTTTTAAATCAATCCGTCGAAATCGAGTCCGGTCGAAAAGTCCGCTCGTCTGTATGCTAGTTTGACGGACAAAAAGCCACGCTAGGGCGGCTATTGGCTACTGGCTATGAACTTCCTTGTTTTAGACCGTTCGTACGTCATCACATACGAATTCGACGGACTTTGGTGGATTGTGTGTAGGCAAGTCAGTTCATTCAGAAAGTCCATCACAAGTACGTTGAAAAGTCCGCCGGGCAAAGTCTGCCGTAAAGTCCACTCGTGTGTACGCGGCATTACTCTCTGAATGTCTTCATCACTGCACTACCATTCGCCTTATTAAGAGGGAGGAGGGGGCAAATGTCTGTGTTCTTCCTGACCAGAGGTCTCTTTCTACCAGAGGGGGTTAGCAAGGTCCCCTCTTATCACCCCTCACCTATTCGTGGATGGGGGTTCCCCTTATCACCCCTTCAATCCTCCTAGATGGGGGTCTTTTTTAACTTGTGGGGGAGGAAGGGGAGTTCCCATGTTCCTGGATTGGAGTCCCCCTTATCACCCCCCTGTAATCCTACTGGCTGGGGGTCTTCTATAACTGGAGGGGGGAGGAAGGCAAATACCTGTATAACTGGAAGGGCTCCCCTTTATCATCACCCCCAACAATCCAACTAGCTGGGGGTCTTCTATAACTGGAGGGGGTGAGGGGGGGATTCCTTTATTCCTGAATTGGGGTCCCTTCTCATTACCCCCCTGCAGTCCTCCCAGGCAGCAGCCTTTTTTAACTGTGAGGGGGAGGGGGTTCTTATGTTCCTGGATAATGGGGCCCTCTAATCACCTCCCTGCAGTCCTATTAGCTGGAGGTCTTCTTTAACTGGAGGAGTGAGGTATTGGGGTCTCCTCTTATCACCCCCCCTGCAGTGTTCCCACCTGGGGGTCTTCACTCCTGGGGGGGAATCCCTCACTCCATTTGGGGTTTTCATATTACTCCTTGCACTCCTGGATGTGTGTCCCTGATTACTTATTCGTTATCTAAAATACTCAGCTCTCAGATTATTGCCCCTGGGCAGTTGTACAGAGGCCTTCCTGCCCCTTTCACACCAACCTCTGTTAGCATTAGCTGACCTGGGGGGGGGGTGTACTGGGGACAGACTGACCGGGGGGGGATTATACTGGAGGACAGACTGACCGGGGGGGGGATTATACTGGAGGACAGACTGACCTGGGGGGATTACACTGGGGCACAGACTGACCTTGAGGGGATTTACCTCCCAGATATACTATGGGAGAGGATCAGAGACTGCAGATATACTACGGGAGAGGATCAGAGACTGCAGATATAATACGGGAGAGGATTAGAGACTGCAGGTATACTACAGGAGACGGTCAGATACTGCAGATACGCTACAGGAGACGGTCAGTGACTGCAGATACACTACAGGAGACGGTCAGTGACTGCAGACACGCTACAGGAGACGGTCAGAGACTGCAGACACACTACAGGAGACGGTCAGAGACTGCAGACATACTACAGGAGACGGTCAGAGACTGCAGACATACTACAGGAGACAGTCAGAGACTGCAGACATACTTCAGGAGATGGTCAGAGACTGCAGACATAGTACAAGCAGTCCCAGCAGTGACCAGTGTTCTTCCAGTGTGGAAAACAGGGTTTTACAAGATATATCAAAGTGCCACAAAAAAGTTTACCAACAGTCAATTGCTTAAGCACAGGAGGACAATAAATGGTTACTAGGTTTTGTGAAGCCCATAGCCTGACCAACCTAAAGGCCCGTACCCACGATACGAAAATCAGATGGAAAAATTTGTACGAAGAGCTGTCTGCCAATTTCTGGATCGTTATTATGATGCTTTCAACAGCCGATTTTGCTTTTTCGTCAGACAAAAGCTGGATGTGCAGACTATAGCATTTTTAAATTCATCCACAAAAACAAAAACCATGAAGGTTCATAGTCCTTATGACAGACACATATACTAATTATATGTGTATAGAAAAATCCACCACCAAGTAATCGTGCAGGACATCTAGTGACACTCCACACCCAGTGAGCAGGGACACTTACCAGATGGTATGGACAACCTATTGCTAGGATGGTCAAACAGGCTGGCAGAAACAACCTCTGCAGGGTATATAAGACCGGAAATCCTCTTTCCCACTGAGACAGTTTTCAGGCGTTTTAGCGCTAGATATAGGGCCTGTAAAGTGCCTGAAAACTGCCTCCCATGCCTCCCGAGTGTGAAAGTCCGAGTGCTTTCACACTGGGGCGGTGCGCTTGTGGGATGTTAGAAAAAGTCCTGCAAGTAGCATCTGTGGGGCGGTTTGGGAGCGCTGTATACAGTGCTCCCAAAACGCCCCTACCCATTGCAATGAATGGGCAGCGCTTCCGAATCGCCTGAAAAGCAACACGGGCATTTTTAACCCCTTCTTTGGGGTTCAAAGCTCCCCGCTAGCAGCCGAAAAGCACCGCTAAAACGAGTGACCCCTTTACTGCTAATGCATGGGCGGCCCCAGTGTAAAAGGGGTCTTAGAGGCAGTTGCAGTTAGTAGCATTTTTTTTTAAAGCAGATAAATAACATTCAGGACTGTAGTTTACCGGCATTTTAAATACCAAATGCTTGTAGCCGCTGTTATGCACGTTTTGCGTTTATAAGCGTTTTTAACCACTTCCCACACAGCCTATAGCAGAATGACGGTCGGGCGGTGGTTCAGTTATTGTGACTGGGCGTCATATGGCGTCCAGCAGAGAGCAGGTAAGTATAACAAGCTGGTCTCTTTCCTTTTAGAATGTCTTTTTGTGTTTTAGCAACCTCTATGATGGTGGATTTTGATGCCAAATAGGCAACCTCATGTGGCAATGAGTTCTTTACCAACACTCCATTTGAAGCTGGTCCCTACAATACAGTGGCGGCTGGTGCTCCATTTTTTTGGGGGCATCAAACAAACCTCACTCTCCCCCCAGCCCCCCCCATCGCTCGGTCGATTGCGCGTGATAGGGCCTATGGTGGGGGTATGATCCCATTCCTCTAAGTACATACCAGTACAAAAGGGGTATGATCCCAGTTCCTCCCAGTACATACCAGTATAGATAAATCCCCCTATAGTGGGGGTCTCAATTTCTCTCCATCCCCGACTTCACAGCACCGGGGGGCCCCCAGGAGCCAAACACCTCCCGTACGGAGTCCATGGCGGAGCGCTGACCACTGACACAGCCCAGAGTCACTGGAGCATTCTGAAAGAGACCAGACAGTCACTTCTCCTCCTGGCCAATCGGGTCTTAAGACACACTTCCTGATTGGCCAGGAGGAGAAGCAGGAAGACAATAGTGAAATGAATGAATTCACTAATACCACACAAGTGGGTGGGCTTGGAGCACAGTGACCTGATGCGAAACTAGTCTCTCTTGACAAGGGTGCAGTGGCCAGGGAGGGAGTGCACCAAGGATGAAGCATTCAACATGTACACTCCAACCTCAATGCCCAGGACCAACAGATTCACATACCTGTAAGTGAAAAGTACATAAATTGGCCACAAGCACCAACACTTTCGGTGCGGCAGCTGACATAATTCTAAAGGGTGTCTATGGCACCCTTTATGAATTCTCACCAGATTGTACTGCACTCTGGATGTAATCTATGCTTTCCTCCACAGCATTGATCTATGGCAGGGGTCCCTAACCTTTTGAAGAGCAAGGGCCACTTATGCCACTCGCAGGCCATAATGAGCGGAGCAGGCGGATGATAGGTCCGTGTCCACTTTGCATATGCAGAACAGACACAGCCCACTCTACTCTATGGGCCCTCCAATCTGATCCACCCAGATGGAAGGTGATGGATCCCCTTCTGTTTTTTTTTTTTTTTTTTAGCGGATCGGATTGGAGGTAGGCGGGTGTAAATGGACACAAGTCCGTTTACATCTGCCACTCCATAGAGGTGACTGGAGGGTTCAATTGGGTGGGACCGATCGTGTGAAAGGGGCCTAAGTCTGCTTTCACACTGATGCGCTGTGGTATACCCACACCGAGGGTGCAGCACAGTGCTTTCTGAAAGTGCACCAAACCCACAGGTAATAACAGAAGTCTATGGCTCAGTGCAGGTAACCCGCAGATGCACTGCGCTGCACCTGCGGATCAGTTTGAAAGCAGCCCACTAACCACTGCAGAACAAATATGCCCCTATATATACACTGTGATTTTAGTAATAAACTTACCTTTAATAACAGTCTTTTATTCAAGTATCTCTGGCTGTTGCTGTCCCAGGCAAAGTGCATTTGGTATCACCCGGCCTGTGACAGGAGTTGGTGCTTTGCAGGAAGTAGGGATGCACCGATACCACTATTTTAGCAACAAGTACGAGTACCGATACGAGTACGAATACCGAAATTGGTCGCCGAGACCAATTTCCGGCATTTAGGGAGATCAAGATTAGGAGGAGCAAGGAGGGGGGGCTCTCCATCATCTATCAGTGTGCTGTGTAATCTTACCATCTGGATGAGACCAAATAACGAAGAAACACAGAACTCCCAACACTCAGCACTGTTGGCCCCACAACAATGAGGACCAACTAAGCCAGAAGGTATCGTTTTGTGTATCGGTTGCATTTTCACAAGTACTGATACTTGTGTAAATGCCTTAGAAAGGCATAGATACCGCTACCAGTATTGGTATCTGTGCAACCCTAACAGGAAGCATTGGCTTATGCGGCACTGCTTTGCAGCCACTTGCTTCCTCTTCCACCGGCTTCATTCACAACATTTATGCTCTGGGATGGTAGGTCAGCAACCCATGATCTGCCAACCTGCCATCCCAGAGAAGTAGTTCACGGGCCAAATCAAAGGGCACCACTGGTCCTTGGGCCACTGGTTGGGCACCCCTGATCTATGGGGTTGATTTATTAAAAATGGAGAGTACAAAATCTGGTGCACCTCTGCTTAGAAACAAATAAAAAATAAATATCTTGCTCCTTTAAAGCATGTTATACAGCACAGTGCGTGTGCTGTGTCATTTGGCCCTCTGTATCACCTGTAATACCTGGCTGGTCCTGCTAGTTTCTACCTTCCCCCCTGTATGCTGACCCCAATATATCTGGGCTGCCGAGCCCTGACACCATTGTCAGCCTACGTGCCTCCTTCATTCGCAGCCCTCCTCTGTGTCTCCTGTGTCCTCTTCTCCATCCCCTCCCCTCTCTGTCTGTCAGCTGCGTGTCTGTGCTGCCCCATCCCGTCCTGCTGCTCAAATGACTGTTTCTTTTTAATATAATCCTCTGTTTCTTTAATGTAATGGCCCCCTGTGACTGTGCTTTATAAAAATAATGCTGTATATACCTTGTTTGCAGTGCGCTGATCTGCGCTCATTGACCCATCGCCTATCTCCTCTCTCGACCCGATTGATGCAGCGGGCAGGGCCACCTCTCTCCTCCTCTACTCCTCCCCTCCTGACTGACATCAGTGGGGGATCTCCGGCCCAGCCCACTGCATCTGTCAGGCCGAGAGAGGAGATAGGCGGCGGGTCAATGAGCGCAGATCAGCGCTCTGTAAACAAGGTATATACAGCATTATTTTTATAAAGTACAGTCACGGGGGCCAACACATTAAAAAACAGAGAGGATTATGTAACGATACCTTGGTGGGTTAACAACCACTTTAACTGAACAAGCTGACGGTAAAAGCTGATTGGCTATCATGCACAGCTGCACTAAATTTTGCACTCTCCAGTTTCAGTAAATCAACCCCTATGTTTCTAAAATGATTGAACTTACAAAATTTTAACCACTTCAGCCCCGGAAGAATTTACCCCCTTCCTGACCAGAGCAGTTTTTGCGATTCAGCACTGCGTCGTTTAACTTACAATTGCGCAGTCGTGCGACGTTGTACCCAAACAAAATTGATGTCCTTTTTTTCCCACAAATAGAGCTTTCTTTTGGTGGTATTTGATCGCCTCTACGGTTTTTATTTTTTGCGCTATAAACAAAAAAGAGCGACAATTTTGAAAAAAAAACGCATTATTTTTAACTTTTTGCTATAATAAATATCCCCCAAAAATATATAAAATTTTTTTTTTTCCCTCAGTTTAGGCCGATATGTATTCTTCTACATATTTTTGGTAAAAAAAATCATAATAAGCGTATATTGATTGGTTTGCTCAAAAGTTATAGTGTTTACAAAATAGGGGATAGATTTATAGCATTTTTATTATTTAAATTTTTTTTACTAGTAATGGCGGTGATCTGCGATTTCTTTTTTTTTTTTTTTTTTATTGTGACTGCGACATTATGGCAGACACATCGGACAATTTTGACACATTTTTGGAACCATTGGCATTAATACAGCAGTCAGTGCGATTAAAAATGCATTGATTACTGTAAAAATGTCACTGGCAGTGAAGGGGTTTACACTAGGGGGCGGTGAAGGGGTTAACTATGTTCCCTGGCAGGTGATTCTAACTGAAGGGGGAGGGACTAACTACAGGAAGTGACAGATCGTAGGTTCCTAGCTAATAGGAACACACGATCTGTCACTCCTGTCAGAACAGGGAAGTGTGTGTTTACACACACTCGTTCCTGTTCTGTCTCTCCTCTTCACGATCGCTCGTGGCCAGCGGTCATCGCGACCGTCGGCCACGAGCACCGGCACCCCCGCTGTGCCTGCTATCCGGACCCCGCGAGCCCACGTACAGTTATATGGTTTCGCGCAGGGGAGCCAACCTGCCGTAGTAAAACTTCGGCGGCTGGTCCGGAAGCGGTTAAACAAACATATTAGGGAGATGGTGTAAAAAAATGCTAAAATTGAAGAATGCTTTCAGAAATAGAAGTGTTAATAGTTTATTTTTATGAATTAACGAAATGGAAAGTAAATGGACAGAAGAAAAATCCAAATCAAATCAAAATTTGTTGTGACCACCTTTTGGCTTCATAACAGCATCAATTCTTCTCGGTACACTTGCACACATTGCTTTGTGTCAAAAAATTCCATCATGAAAACATAAATTACAAACCACTATCATACAGCAAGGTTATTGTATAATTTTATATTTTTTTAAGGTGCATTTTATTTGGAGATGTTAGCAATTTACAAATAACTAAGCATTTAAATGCAATTTTCTGCCAATGTATTCAAACATAACAGGATGTAAATATTAAAGCTACTTTGTTGTTGGTTTTTTTGGGGGGGTGGGGTTGTAATAAATTCTGCACACCAAGCAACTTGTCTTGCTAAGTGTACCACCAATGCTTAATTAAAAAGTTTTTTTGTGCTAAAAAGTTTTAGCATCCAGCACACCTATGGCTCTATGCTGTGTTTTTTTTTTCTGCTTGTTTCTGTGTCCTGTAGTAACAGCGGATCACAGTGGAGGAATTACAGAAGATTTTTTTGCAAGCCTCTCTCTTTAGCCCTGGTTCATACTGATGCATTCCAGAATGCATGGAATCAAATTGGAGAGAGAGAAAGAGAGAAAGAACAGAAATCATAACTGTTTCCAAATCTCATGAAAAACGCATTAGAATGGCATCTGAACTCGCACTTCTGCTGCTCCTTCAAATCGAAAAATGAATTCAGACTGCACCACATCAATCTGAACCTAGGCTTAAACCAGCAGAGTTTGGAAGCTCTGACAGCATTATAAGTAATTATAAGTTTCTTGCTTTGCAGATATTTCCACCTTAATTTTATTTTATTTTTTTTAATAGCTGCAGAGTTGCTTTATAAAAAAAAAACACGATAGAGCTTTTTATCAAGGTACCAGAGCTAAAAAAAATGAATTTCATAATACTCAATTCGGAGGTTCTCAACCAGCAGAATGTTAACCCAAAGCTTTATTCTGGAAGTACAGTGGGTCATTTTAGATTAACAGTTTAAAGGCATAGCAAATATTAGATCATATTTATATTTTATTAGATCATATTTACAGAGGTGTGTTTTGAAAGCTATTATACACAACTAACAGGGTAGAGGCATTAGATGGACTCACATCAATGGGTACTTGAAGTGAGATAACCAACAGCATAGTATACCTGCAAACAATAACTCAGATTAAGAGGAATATATTTTAATAACTTTAAAGAACACCAATCCGGATGGCAAACAATCCTCCACTAAAAACTGAACTTGCACTATTTTTTTTATTTTACTATCTTCATAGCACTTCTGAATGTTTGCCTTCTTGAAGGCTCAGATTATTGAGTTTTGAATAAGCTTCCTCTTCATCGGGCTGTGACCTTGTGCTCTCCCTGTCTGATTGCTGTTCACATGGCAGATAAACATGAAGGTGTACTCTTTCTATACCCTGTTGGAGGCTTTTCTCGCATGGAACTGACTTCCCAAATGGAACCCCATAAACCACCAAAGCAGCATCTCCCTTTGGACAAGTTACTGCCTCATCCATTTTAGGCTTATAAAGATAGGGCTTATATGTCCTGTATTCAGAATGGACTGTGCGTACTCGAGGCACAATGGGTCTGCAGAGTTGTAGATAAGTTACAGGGTCCTGAGGAGCAGTGAAGACACCACTGTTGGTTGCAGAAGAAGGTCTTTTTTTTCGTTCTTTCCTGTATAATAACCACGGAGGGTAATTATTGCTTTCAAGGGCTAATACTCCTGATCTGCACCTGTAAGAGTGATTAAAAAAAATGAATGAAATACAGTATTTAACATTAATTACTTCACATCACATTCACAACTACACGTTCCAAGAACATATGAAAAATGCACATCTCCCTTGCAATGCCATGAATTGTTAATGGCGCGGCTAGGAAACACTCATTTTGTTGTTATACAAAACGCCTAAAGCTGACAGCCAAAAGCATGTGCAAGCTTCTTTGGCACGTGTAGGGCAGCCCAGTCAGGTGAATGGGCTACCCCTATGCTGTCACATGAAAACCACTCAGTAACGTGGCTTGCAGGTATAAATGGGTCCTTAATGCTATAAAAGTAGTCTATTTTATTTATATTAACCACATTATTGACAAAAACATGCAATACAGAGTAGAACTCATGAATGAGGTATAACTCATACCTGTAAAATATATAGATTAACATTACACTTAAAGTTGTATGCCTCAGTGGTCTTAGTGGCTGGTTTGTATTCCTACAAAGGTTTCCGTCAACCTTCTGATGATCTTTCATTAGCGAGTTTTTTTCTTTTAGCGTTATCAAAGAGTAGTGGTTAGGACAGATTGAATAGATGTACAGTGGAAAAATAATGGTCACGAGAATAACAAAGGCAGTAAGACAAATGATGTACAAGGCCCCTTTGGCCAATACATTAGAACCAAAATGGGTATGACTCAATGGGACATTGCAGAGGAAAAATTGGGGTTAGTAGGGTTATGATATTGTGGTTATTCAAGCCTTCCTAAATACCAGAAAAGAAAAAAGGAAGTGAAATAAAGAGCAAAAGAGTAGATTTCCAATTTAAAAAAATAAGAATAAAAGAGTAGAGTAGTGGGGAGACACAATGTAGTTGAGGGCAAGAGAAGAGGGACTGAGAAAGGATCGGGTGAGTCGGAGAGTTGAGTGTCCATGCTGGCAATGGGGGGCTGTTAGCAATTCCTACCGATCAGGAAGTCGATTATCAACATTCATTAGGAATTTTTACATCCAATTGCTAATAGAATCTTTTATATGGTAAAAACTGTCACAACTGATGACTTTGAAACAGTTGGGCAAGAAAGGGTGCCCTTAGATATCCAAGTGTATTTGGACATGCATGCACAATTAAACTATCCTCAGGAACTTCTCCTCAGCCTCCTAGCACACAAATATAATACCTAAGATCAGGAGTGTTATGTTTGTTGCTATGCTTCCTGCCTGATCATTTGTCTCTGCTAGGCATTGTGTTCAGAAATTCCACAAACATGACATCATTATCTGGGGAAAAAAAGGTGTGATATTTCAACTGGACCTTAAACTTTATATTAAGAATTAATTGTAGACTGAGGTGAAAATGAGATGATTTTTGTAATGAGATGCAACAGATTTTTAGCTTTATCTGTCATGGCCTGGTAGTAAATGTGTAGGGATAAGCTGAACGACCCCAAGTTCGGTTCGCACCAGAACTTTCAAACATCGCGAAAGTTCGGAACTGAATAACGAACCCCATTGAAGTCTATGGGACCCGAACGTGAAAAAAAAAAGTGCCAATTTTGAAGGCTTATATGCAAGTAATTGGGCATACAATGGTTATGAGGGTCCGGGTAATGCCCTAGAGGACATGTATCAATGAAAAAAAAGTTTGTAAAAAAATTTCATTTTTAAATGAGAAGTGATTTATTTATGCTTTAAGTGAAAGCATAAAAATCAAGAATTCCTTTCAATATAGTGCCTGAGGGGATCCCCTTAGTCTACCTGTAAAGTGGCACATCTGTACTGTGTATAGAAGCTGCTGCAGAAATAATTGAATTTAGAAAGCCAAAAAAATTACATTTTCCCTCCAGCAGCACTGGATGCCCGTTCAGAAAGTACGCTGGATGCAGGGCAGCCCAGCAGTTCAATTGCATACTGGGCAAGTTCTAGCTAGTGGTCCATTCTCATGATGCAGTAAGCCAGTAGATTGTCGACTGGAAAGCTCTCCATCTCTGTTTTTGCCTCTAGATTATTGTCCACCATGTGATGCAGACGCTGTCGATGGGATATGGAAGTTGACAGCCCTGGGCGGCGAGGACTAAAAAAATTGTGAAATCCATCACTTTAGGCGGCCTCCTTCTCCGCCACTCCTCTCTTGACCAACAGTCGCCTCAAAATACGGTTTTCCACGACACTCTAACCTACCAGAGTCGAGGAAAGCATTAAACTTCTCTTTAAGGTGTCCTCAAGAGATTTCATCTTCTGCACTCTCTGTGGGGACGGGATGGGTTCTGAGACTTTCCCCTTGTAACAGTGGTCAAGGAGGGTTGCCAACCAATAGTGATCCTTCTACTTTACGGCACATATTCTTGGGTCCTTTTGCAGGCTTTGAAGCATGAGGGAGCCCATGCACCGCTTATTTGCGAGGCATGAGAAGCAGACTCCTCAGGGTCACTGAGGATTATAGTGTCTGGAACTGCCTCCTCCCAGCCACATACTACGCCCAAGGGTTCTGCGGATGGAAAACCATCTCTTACTGTTTGACATATGTCTTCCTCTGCTTCAGTGCCTCCAAAACTGCCCTCTTCCTCCTCTTCCTCTGCCTCCTCCCTCTCTTCTTGTGTGTTCTGTGGCATAGGAACAATGGTATCTGCATAAAGTGGGCCTTAGGAGGAAAGGAAGTCCTCCTCTTTCCTCCCGCTGCTCTGCCTCGAGTGCCCTGTCCATAATGCCACACAGAGTCTGCTCCAGCAGGAACACAACAGGGATTGTGTCACTGATCCATCATTCTCATGACTCACCATCCTTGTGGCCTCCTCAAGTGGTGACAGTACAGTGCATGCATCCTTTATGAGCAGCTATTGGTGTGGGGAAAAAAAGCCGAGCCGGCCTGAGCCTGTCATTGTGCCATACTCACACAGGTACTCATTGACGGGTCTCTGCTCCATGTGCAGCTGCTGCAGCATAGCTGAAGTCAGGTTCCACCTGGTGGGCATGTCCTAAATCAGGCGGTTTATGGCGGAATTACAGCTGAATTTCAGCCAACCGAGCACTGGCTGTGTATGACCGCCTGAAATGGCTACAGGCTCTTCTGTCCTGCTTTAGCCAATCTTTCAACCCTGGGTACCTATTTAGGAAATGCTGTGCCACAAAATTGAGGACATGTGCCAGGCATGGCACATGTGTAAACTTCCTCTGTCTAAGGGCGGACAGGAGGTTTGTGCCATTATCACATACCACCATTCCTGGCTCCAGCTGGCATGGTGTGAACCACCTCTGGGCCTGTCCCTGCAGAGATGCAGGAATCTTTGCTCCAGTGTGGTTCCTGTCCCTTAGACACACCAGCTGAAGCACTGCATGCCACCTTTTAGCCTGACTCATTGAATAGGCCCTTGAACGCTTAGGGGGTACTTGTGGTTCATAGGACAATTCAGCAGAGGAGGGTATGGCACAACAAGCTGCAGCACTGAGCCCTGTCTTGCATCCTTCGGAGCTGCAAGCAGTTACCCAGTGTGCTGTGAATGAAATATATTGTCCCTGACCATTCTTGCTGGACCATGTGTAAGCAGTAACATGAACTTTTGCGGCTGACTGCCTTGTCCAACGATGCCACAATATTGCCTTCCACTTGATGGTACAGAGCTAGAATGGCCTTACGTGAAAAGAAATAGTGACTGGGGACCTGCCATTGTGGTACAGCACATTCTGCAAATTCATGGAAGGGGGCAGAATCCACCAGACGGAAAAGCAGAAGTTGTAGAGCCAGCAGCCCTGCCTGAGGACTGACCACGTCCACTTTTGCCTGTGGACACATATGCTGCTGGCTGCCTCAGTGCCATGGGAACGTTTGCCTCTCCTTGTTGTCCTCACAGACATGATGGGGGGGTGCTTATTAACACAATGTAATACAGATGTGGAAATGTGTACGTGTATGCACTTTAATCAATAGAAAGTGGTGTTTGGTGCACTTTAACATGAGTACTCACTACTACACAGATACACTTCACTGATACACCTTATTATACTGCAGTAAAACTGCACTGATGCACTGCAATATACTGCGACAAACATGCAATAATGCACAGAAATGTACTGCCTTAAATAGAAGGTAGCGCACTGCAATATGAGGCGTTAAACTTGCAGTAACGCACTGAACTATACAGCATTAAACTACAGATAAAGCACTGAAATATACTGCGTTAAGCGTGCACTAACGCACAGAAATGTACTCTGTTAAACGGCAAATAACGCACTGAAATATACCGCATTAAACTTGCAGTAACGCACTGAACTGTACTGCGTTAAACGGAAGATAACGCACTGAAATATACAGCGTTAAACTTGCAGTAACCCACTGAACTGTACGACGTTAAACTTGCAGTAACGCACTGAAATGTACTGCGTTAAGCGCACACTAACGCACAGAACTGTACTGCGTTAAACGCCATGTAACGCACTAAAATATACAGCGTTAAACTTGCAGTAATGCACTGAACTGTATGGCGTTAAACGTGCAGTAACGCACTGAAACATATTGCTTAAGCGTGCACTAATGCACAAAAATGTACTGCGTTAAACGGCATGTAACGCACTGAAATATACAGCGTTAAACTTGCAGGAACGCAGTGAACGTTACTGCATTAAACGGAAGATAACGTACTGAAATATAAGGCGTTAAACTTGCAGTAACGCACTGAACTGTATGGCGCTAAACTTGCAGTAATGCACCGAAATATATTGTGTTAAACGCGCACTAACGCACAGAAATGTACTGCGTTAAACGGCACGTAACACACGTAAATATACGACTTAAACTTGCAGTAACGCACTTAACTGTACAGCATTAAACTGAAGATAACGCACTGAAATATACAGCGTTAAACTTGCAATAACGCACTGAAATGTACTTAGTTAAACGGAAGATAACACACTGAAATATATGACATTTAAACTTTCGGTAACACACCAAACTGTAATGCGCTAAACGGAAGGAAACACACTGAAATATACTGCGTTAAACTTGCAGCGACGCACTGAAATATACTGCGTTAAGCATGCAGTAGCGCACAGAAATGTACTGTGTTAAACAACACGGGGTCACTCAGGGTCACTGAGGATTATAGTGTGTGGAACTGCCTCCTCCCAGCCACATACTACTCCCAAGGGTTCTGCGGATCAGATGGAAAACCATCTCTTTTGCCCTGTACACACGACCGGTTTTGCTGTCGGAATAAACGGAGTTCCGACGGAATTCCACTCAAGCTGTCTTGCATACACACGGTCACACCAAAGTCCGACCATGCAGAACGAGGTGACATATAACACGTAGGAGGGGACTAGAAAAAGGAGGTTCAATAGCCGGTAGCCAATAGCTTCCGTCTCGTACTTGCTTCAGAGCATGCGTTGTTTTTGGTACGTCGGAACAGCATACAGACGAGCGGGTTTCCCGATAGTGATTAGGAAAAATTTAGAACATGTTCTCTAACTGAGTCCGTCAGAATTTTCGATGGAAAAAGTCAAATGGGGCATACACATGGTCGGAATATACGATGAAAAGCTCCCATCGGACTTTTCTGATGGACATTCCACTCGTGTGTACGCGGCATTACTGTTTGACGTATGTCTTCCTCTGCTTCAATGCCTCCAAAACTGCCCTCTTCCTCCTCCTCCTCTTCCCTCCCTTCTTGTGTGTTCTGTGGCATAGGAACATAGTGTCTGCATAAAGTGGGCCTTGGGAGGAAAGGAAGTCCTCCTCTTTCCTCCCGCTGCTCAGCCTCGAGTGCCCTGTCCATAATGCCACACAGAGTCTGCTCCAGCAGGAACACAACAGGGATAGTGTCACTGATGCATGCATTGTCACGGCTCACAATCCTGTTGGCCTTCTCAAATGGTGACTGTACAGTGCATGCATCCTTTATGAGCAGCCATTGGCGTGGGGAAAAAAAGCCGAGCCAGCCTGAGCCTGTCATTATGCCATACTTACACAGGTACTCATGTGCAGCTGCTGCAGCATTGCCACAATCGAGTTCCACCTGGCGGGAATGTCACAAATCAGGCGGTTTACAGGCAAGTGGAATTCCCACTGAATAGGTACTCCAGCAGGAACACAACAGGGATAGTGTCACTGATGCATGCATTGTCACGGCTCACCATCCTTGTGGCCTCCTCAAATGGTGACAGTACAGTGCATGCATCCTTTATGAGCAGCCATTGGCGTGGGGAAAAAAAGCCGAGCCGGGCCTGAGCCTGTCATTGTGCCATACTCACACAGGTACTCATGTGCAGCTGCTGCAGCATTGCCAAAGTCGAGTTCCACCTGGTGGGAATGTCACAAATCAGGCGGTTTACGGGAATGTGGAATTCCCGCTGAATTTCAGCCAACCGAGGACTGGCTGTGTATGACCGCCTGAAATGGCTACAGACTCTTCTGTCCTGCTTTAGCCAATCTTTCAACCCTGGGTACCTATTTAGGAAACGCTGCACCATAAAATTGAGGACATGTGCCAGGCATGGCACATGTGTGAACTTTCTCTGTCTAAGGGCGGACAGGAGGTTTGTGCCATTATCACATACCACCATTCCTGGCTCCAGCTGGCATGGCGTGAACCACCTCTGGGCCTGTCCCTGCAGAGATGCAAAAATCTTTGCTCCAGTGTTCCTGTCTTCTAGGCACACCAGCTGAAGCACTGCATGGCACCTTTTAGCCTGACTCATTGAATAGGTCCTTGAATGCTTAGGGGGTACTTGTGGTTCATAGGACAATTCAACAGAGGAAGGTATGGAGGAGGAGGAGAGGGTAGAGCTGACAAATCTGGCATCATCACCACTAGCTGTATGGAGGCATGGGGGCACAACAAGCTGCAGCACTGAACCCTGTCCTGCATCCTTCCAAGTTGCAAGCAGAGTTGTTACCCAGTGTGCTGTGAATGAAATATATTGTCCCTAACCATGCTTGCTGGACCACGTGTCAGCAGTAACATGGACTTTGCGGCTGACTGCCTTGCCCAAGGCAGAAGTTGTAGAGCCAGCAGCTTTGACAAGCTTGCATTTAGACACTGGGCATGTGGGTGGCAGTGACTGTATTTTTTTCCACTGCAGCACATGGGGCAGAGAAATTTACCGGCTATAGTCTACAGCTGGTGGTTTGCTGCTGGCAGATGTTTTGCAAGGACCTGGGACACCCTGCGCTATACCATCATCCCTGTCAGTGGGGGCTGTTGGGAGGTCATGAGGTGTCGCGGTGGGGCAGACTGAGGTGAGTAAGGAGGAGGAACAAATTTGCGGCCCTTTTGTGTGACTTTCAGGTGCTCTTGCCAACGGGCTGTGGTGGGAGGTTAAATGCCTTGTCAACCATGTGGTACCCAAATGGCTGGTGTTTTTGCCACGCTTGATGTGCTTGAGACAAAGTTTGCAAATTGCAACAGTGCAATCAGCTGCACATGTGCTAAAAAAGGCCCTAACAGCTGAGACGTGTGAAGTGGGCCAGGGAGATAACAGCTCCACAATGTGATGGAATAGGGTGGCTGCTCTAAACTCTTCCATGATGGCTGCCTCGTTGGGGTTGTACCTCACCCTCACTTTCCTCCTCTGCTCTATATGGCACCCAAGTCACATCAGTGACCTCATCAACATCATCTCCTCCATCCTCATTACCACTGGAGACAACTTGGCAGTGTTCTCCCCTCTCTCATGTTCCTGCCTTCCTCAACCCTAACTTCAGAACCAACATCTGAATCAAGTAATCGCTGTGCATCGTCAAGGAGCAAGTGGCTGATGCTGTGTTCAAATAACTCCACTGACTCCTCCATGCCTGATGCTGGGGCTATGGCAGGAATAGCTGTGGACAAGGAGGCAGGTTTAGCCACTCTGGCAGCTGCAGTGGACTGTGCACCAGTCTCTGCTTGGGTGACTGAGGATGAGGATGGTTTAGTAAGCCAGTCCACCACCTCATCTGCATGCTGTGGCAGGATAGCACGGGCAACATCTCTAAACAGAAGAAATGATGCCCTGCCTGAGGACTGACCACGTCCACCTTTGCCTGTGGACACATACGCTGCTAGCACCCTCACAGTGCCATGGGAACGTCTGCCTCTCCTTGTTGCCCTCCCAGACATGATGGGGGGGGTGCTTATTAACACAATGTAATATAAATGTGGAAATGTGTATGTGTATGCACTTTAATCAATGGAAAGTGGTGTTTGGTGCACTTTAACTTGTGTATTCACTACTACACAGACACACTCCACTGATGCACTATATTTTACTGCAGTAAAACTGCAATATACTGCGTCAAACATGCACTATTGCACAGAAATATACTGCGTTAAATGGAAGGTAGGGCACTGCAATATACAGCGTTAAACTTGCAGTAACGCACTGAACTATACAGCGTTAAAGGAAAGATAACACACTGAAATATACTGCGTTAAGCGTGCACTAACGCACAGAAATGCACTCTGTTAAACGGCACGTAACACACTGAAATATACGGCATTAAACTTGCTGTAACGCACTGAACTATACTGCGTTAAACGGAAGATAAAGCACTGAAATATACGGCATTAAACTTGCAGTAATGCACTGAAATATACTGCGTTAAGCATGCAATAACGCACAGAAATGTACTGCGTTAAATGGCATGTAATGCACTGAACTGTACGGCGTTAAACGTGTAGTAACGCACTTCAATATATTCCTTTAAGCATGCACTAATGCACAGAAATGTACTGCGTTAAGGGGTGGTAAGGGTTGCAGAGATTTTCCAACCTAAATCTATGCTAACCTATTTTTCATCATAACTGGAACACTTGCTACGGTATTTCCTTGTGGATTTTTATGAGCATGAACACCCCAAATAATTTAATGACACCACATCCCAAAATTTAGAAAGTAGAAAACACGAAAAATGGGACTTTAAAGGTGCAAGTAATTAGACACAATATCAAATATAGTATAAAAAATTCTTTTATTTTGATAAACAAAATAAGAATTTATGTATTTAAAAGAAAAGAAACAAGGGAAAAAGGAGATACAGTACTGGCTAGTACAATAGTATATATGCAACAATACAGCAATAATGGATTCGCCCATAGGACGGGCTTCCTCAGGGGATGCTTGGAAAAATAATTTTTCTGCCCCTGTTTTTATGGGGTATATAATTATAATTTTTCATGCAATACTTTGCAGCATGGCTCATTCCTGCGCTCCAACTATAGTATCTGTGAGGGGTTGCAGTGTTGTGGCACCAGCACCAGTGCCCAAGTCCCAATTTTTCAGCCCCTGTTTAACAGGGGCGTATAATTAAAATTTTTGATGCAAAACTTTGCAGCAGGGCTCATTCCTGCGCTCCAACTATAGCATCTGTGAGGGGTTGCAGTGTTGTGGCAATTTTTCTGCACCTGTTTAACAGGGGCGTGTAATAACAATTTTTGATGCAATACTTTGCAGCAGGGCTCATTCCTGCGCTCCAACTATAGTATCTTTGAGGGGTTGCAGTGTTGTGGCACCAGCACCAGTGCCCAAGGTCAAATTTTTCAGCCCCTGTTTAACAGGGGCGTATAATTACAATTTTTGATGCAATACTTTGCAGCAGGGCTCATTCCTGCGCTCCAACTATAGCATCTGTGAGAGATTGCAGTGTTGTGGCACCAGGGCCTAAGGCCCAATTTTTCTGCCCTTGTTCAACAGGTACATGTAATTACAATTCTTGATCTAATATTTCACAGCAGGACCCATTCCTGCGCCCACCAAGAGTAACTGTGAGGGCTTGCAGTTTTGTGGCAACACCACCACCATCACCACCAAAGGCCAAATTTTTCTGCCCCTGTTCAACAGGTGCATGTAATTACAATTCTTGATATAATATTTCACAGCAGGGCCCGTTCCAGCGCCCACCAAGAGTAACTGTGAGGACTTACAGTGTTGTGGCACCAGCACCACCACCACCAAAGGCCCAATTTTTCTACCACTGTTCAACAATGGAATGTAATTACACTTCTTCATCTAATATTTCACAGCAGGGCCGGTTCCTGCACCCACCAAGAGTAACTGTGAGGGCTTACAGTGTTGTGGCAACACCAACACCTAAGGCCCCAATTTCTGCAGAGTATATAGGGCAGGCCCCTACTTTCAAACATCCAGCTTACAAACGACTCCTACTTGCAAATGGAAGGAGACAACAGGAAGTGAGATGAAATCTACCCCTAGGAAGGGAAATTCTCTCCTGTAAGAGTTAATATGGGAAAAGCATGTCTCCTCTTCACTGATGCTTTATCACCAATCCTTGTTTCACTAAAATCCCCAAATTTTCAAAAAATATTTGTCATTGGGACAGAAAGTACGGGGCCCCGCGCCTTTCCTTTTTTTAATTTGGATGCAGGGTTCCCCTTAATATCCATACAAGACCCAAAGGCCTGGTAATGGACTGGGGGTGGGGGGTACCCATGCCGTTTGTCTCACTGATTTTCATCTATATTGCCGGGACTCGACATTACATTAAAGCTGCAAGCAGTTTTAAATGTCTTTTATTCCTTTAAAAATGTCATTTTGTGCAGGGACTGTTCTAAGCACAGGAAACACGCTCCACTTTACAGGCATACTATAGACACCCTCCCAGGTACGATATTTAAAGGAATATTTCACTTTTATTTTTTCACTTTAACCACTTCCCGCCCGCCCTATAGCGGATTGACGTCCGGGAAGTGGTTGTGTTATCCTGACTGGACGTCATATGACGTCCAGCAGGATAACATGCCACAGCGCGCCCCCGGGGGCGCGCATCGCGGCGATCGGTGGAGCGGTGTGTCAGTCTGACACACCGCTACACTGATCTTGGTAAAAAGCCTCCGGCGGAGGCTCTTTACCACGTGATCAGCCGTGTCCAATCACGGCTGATCACGCTGTCAATAGGAAGAGCCGTTGATCGGCTCTTCCTCACTCGCGTCTGACAGACGCGATTAGAGGAGAGCCGATCGGCGGCTCTCCTGGCAGGGGGGGTCTGTGCTGATTGTTTATCAGCGCAGCCCCCCTCAGATCACCACACTGGACCACCAGGGATCGCCACTAGGACCACCAGGGAAGGGGCAACATGTGGATGGCCAGGTATGTACCCCATGGCCATCCACATGTGCCCAGTGTGCCCAGTCAGTGCCAATCAGTGCCCACAAATGGGCACTGATTGGCACAATTATGTTGCAGTGATGCCCAACAATGCCACCCTTAGGGGCATCACTGCAAACAACCAGTGCCGTCAGTGCCACCCATCAGTGTCCATTCATGCCACCTGTCAGTGCCCATCCGTGCCCATCAGTGCCCATCCATGCCCATCTGTGCCAACTATCAGTGCCACCTATGAGTGCCCATCAATGCCACCTATGAGTGCCCATCAATGCCACCTATGAGTGCCCATCAGTGCCGCCTATAAGTGCCCATCTGTGCCACCTATGAGTGCCCATCAGTGCCGCTTAGCAGTGCCACCTATCAGTGCCCATCAGTGCCGCCTATCAGTGCCCATCATCAGTGCCCGTCAGTGCCACCTCATCAGTGCCACCTCATTGGTGCCACCTCATCGGTGCCCATCAGTGCCGCCGTATCAGTGCCAGTCAGTGCCTGTCAGTGCAGCCATATCAGTGCCCGTCATTGAAGAAGAAAACGTACTTATTTACAAAAAAAATTTAACAGAAACAAAGAAAAACTTGTTTTTTTTCAAAATTTTCGGTCTTTTTTTATTTGTTGCGCAAAAAATAAAAACCGCAGAGGTGATCAAATACCACCAAAAGAAAGCTCTATTTGTGGGAACAAAATGATAAAAAATTTGTTTGGGTACAGTGTAGCATGACCGCGCAATTGTCATTCAAATTGCGACAGCGCTGAAAGCTGAAAATTGGTCTGGGCGGGAAGGTGTCTAAGTGCCTGGTATTGAAGTGGTTAAGCATCATTAAAATCACTGCTCCCAAAAAAACGTCCGTTTTTAAAAGTTTTTTCTTTTGCATTGATACATGTCCCCTTCGGCAGGACCTAGGTCCCCAAACCCTTTTTAGGACAATAACTTGCACATTAGCCTTAAAATTAGCACTTTTGATTTCAAACGTTCGAGTCCCATAGACTTTAATGGGGTTCTAAAGTTCGCGCAAACTTTCGGTCCGTTCACAGGTTCTGGTGCGAACCGAACCGGGGGGGTGTTCGGCTCATCCCTAGTTATGTCGGTTTTTTACTTTTACTAGCAGTTCCCCAAATTATTTTGTAGCGCTGGTAGATTTTCAATCTACCGTTGATAGGTAAATTTAGTGGGTTATCTGTTCATACATAGTCAGATTTGCCTCTGTTCCAGCTTGGCTGAGTTGCATGTAGTTTCGCACTGTGCCTGTGGGTGTCGTTGTCGCCATAGGTCGTTGTTGGAAAGGCAACACGCTGAAGCGTATGAGTGCTCCTCTGTCCCAGAGATAACTCGGTGGAGGTGGTCCTCCGAGTTGCATTCTGGGGGAGGGTATTTATGGGACAGACGCCATGTTTTAGGGTTCGTTTCGTTCCACCTGCTGGCCCTCCTGGCCGACAGGTATGTGCTAGGAGTACTGCCTCGTGGTCCTCCGTCCGGGAGGCCCACGTAGCTGCGGCGCATGGGTGGCGCAGAAGCCTGTCTGGGGCCTACCACAGCGGCAGAGGAATGGTCCTGGGCTGTCTGTCCTAAAGGGAAGAAGCTGGACAACTGAGAAGATCCCAGGAGAGGACCCGTCATGGAAGGATCATGCAGAGTGCTGGTCTGGAGAGGGGCCTGGTAACTCAGTTGGAGGACGTATCCTAAAGTAACCCTACCGCATAGTACTGCCGGGTCGGCTTAAAGGTTCTAGTGCTGTGTTTGCTATTCATCTTAAACCATTACATCCTGTGGCATAGGACTGTAGGGGATTCAATTCAATCAAGTCTGTGGCAGAGACTTTTGTTCGTGTCGCGTACTGGCTGCTAGGTTAGTGAGAGAAACCTATCCATGCGGGCAAAGATTCAACTTTACAGAGAGAGTATATCCATCTACGAGTTTTCAATTTCTAATACTACACTAAAACAAGGTATTTGAACTTCCCTGCAACATTCCTTCTACCTCTTACCTGCTACTTCCTTCAGTTCATGTTTATTAAAGCATTGGAAAAGATACTCAAGTGTCCGGTGCCTACATTGTCTGGTGTTAAACTCAACGGGACCCTAGACCCGGTTCCGGTGAAATAAAGGTAACGAAGGTGACGGTAACAGCCTGCTTAAACCAGCAGCTCCATCGTGAGTTAGTGCTACAATTTCCTTTGTTGTTTGGAGTTGTTTTTTGAAAAAAAGATCATTGTTTTTAATTGCACTGTCATTAATGTATATCCTTTTTTTCTAGGCACGGTAATAAGTTATTTTAGAAATAATATAAACATATACAGTTATACGAGCTATGATTACGTTCAACATTTCACAAAATCCGAAGAAGTAATACTGTGCTATCGTGTGTACGGGGCATTAAGGTTTGACCTCATATTATATGGTTTTGGTAAATTCGAAGACAAAATTCTGCAGAAAATCTAATAGTGTGTATGGGGCCTAACAGTATAGGAACAATACAAAATCTTAACAGAAAGGTAGTAATAACTTACCTATTCATTGCACTTGCAGGTGTAGCATGTGACGCTTTCTTTTCATTATCTGCTAATCTGTGTACCGTATTTTCTAAGCAAGGTGTGACCATTAGATGTTTGCAAGGAACCACGGCACGATTTTGGCTTTTCCCCATGTTTCCTTTCTCATTTGAAGCATTCGTTGTCCTTGATGTGTAACCCCTCTTCACTGCAGCCATTGTAAGCCATTTCCACCTGCTCTTCATCTTCTATTTAAGATGAATACAGTACTGAATTATTTAACTACTGAAATATTTACACCATGTGTTTAAACACCTGCTTAGCTTATGTAATACTAATGCCGCGTACACACGAGCGGACTTTATGGCAGACTTTGTCCGGCGGACTTTTGGACTGACTTTCCAACGGACTTTCCGAATGAGCGGAAATGCCTACACACGATCAACCAAAGTCCGACGGATTCGTACGTGATGACGTACAACTGGACTAAAACAAGGAAGTTCATAGCCAGTAGCCAATAGGTGCCCTAGCGTCGTTTTTTGTCTGTCGGACTAGCATACAGACGAGCGTTTTTTTTGACCGGACTCGAGTCTGTCGGAAAGATTTGAAACATGTTTCATTTCTAGGTCCGTCGAACCTTTGGGGAAAAAAAGTCAATTGGAGCCCACACACAATCGAATTGTCCGACGGACTCCGGTTCGCCGGGCAAAGTATGCCGTAAAGTCCGGTCATGTGTACGTGGCATAACACAACATTATATTCACTCCCTCTAAAATATTAAAGTGTATGTAAAACCAAATTTTTTTTAAAAATTTGGATAGAGTGTAAAAGGGTTAAACTCCGTACACACGGGCTGCATATTGGGTGGTATCGGCTGGTTCAATCGAAACTGGACAACGGCAGCTGGTCCAACAGAAGCCAGCCGAACATCAGGCTTCTGTTGACGGGGCATGAACAAAAAAGTTCTGCCGAACTTCATCCGATCAGCGCTCTCAGCCAAAGGCTAAGAACGCTGACCGTTGTGTTCTGGCAGGGGGGCTGTCCCCCTGTCAGGACACAAAAGCTCAGCGAGGAGATGGCTGTACTAACATCGGATAGTTAGTACAGGTTCTCCTCCTGAGCTCTTTAGTTTTTTTCATTCAGCCCGCTTGATTGAACGAAAACAAATTTAATAGTGTATACCAGTGTTTAGAACGTATGTCATGTTTTCATTGCTGTCTGTGTCCCTAACGGGCAGAGTCACTTGGCCTTGGTGACCATTATCTCAGGTACATATAGTAAATTAGAAATGTTTAACCACTTCAGCCCCGAAAGGATTTACCCCCTTAATGACCAGAGCATTTTTTGCGATTAGGCACTGCGTTGCTTTAACTGACAATTGCGCGGTCATGCGACGTTGTACCCAAACAAAATTGTGCTTTTTTTCCCCACAAATAGAGCTTCCTTTTTGTGGTGTTTGATCACCCCTACGGTTTTTATTTTTTGCGCTATAAACAAAAAAAGAGCGACAATTTTGAAGAAAGAACAATATTTTTTACTTTTTCCTATAATAAATATCCCACATAAATTTTTTTAAAAACACATTTCTTCATCGGTTTAGGCTGATATATATTCTTCTACATATTTTTGGTAAGAAAAATTGCAATAAGCGTATATTAATTGGTTTTCGAAAAAATTATAGCGTCTACAAAATAGGGAATAGATTTATGGCATTTTTATGGCATTTTGATTATGTTTTTTTTTACTAGTAATGGCAGTAATCTGCGATTTTTATCGTGAGTTCGACATTGCGGCGGACAGATCAGACACTTTTGACACTTTTTTGGGACCAGTGACTTTTATACAGCGATCAGAGCTAAAAAATAGCCACTGATTACTGTGTAGATGTCACTGGCAGGGAAGGGGTTAGTACTAGGGGGCGATCAAGGGGGTAACTGTGTTCCCTATGAATGTTTCTAACTGTGGGGGGGTGAGCTTACTGGGACATGACAGTGATCACTGTTCCCAACCACTTGGAACAGTAGATCCCTGTCATGTCTCCTGTCAGAATGAAGAAATGCCTTGTTTACATTTCCCCATTCTGCCTGTGTACAAGGCATTCGCAGGCCACCGGAGGACATCGAGTCCTCCCACCCGGCGGGGCGCGCACCCACCCGCAACTGAGCCTGCGTGAGCCGCTGTACACCTACGGTGATTCGCGCAGGAAAGCCATTGTGCTGCCGTCAAATGATGGCGGCTGGTCTTTAACCATCTCAATACCAGGCACTCACACCCTCTTCCTGCCCAAGCCAATTTTCAGCTTTTAATTCTGTCGCTGTTTAAATGAAAAATGCGCAGTCATGCTACACTGTACCCAAACAAAATTTTAATCATTTTGTACCTACAAATAGAGCTTTCTTTTGGTGGCATTTGATCACATCTGCATTTTTATTTTTTGCTAAACAAATTAAAAAAAAGAAAATTTTGAAAGAAAAAAAAAGTTTTTCTTTTGTTTCTGTTATAAAATTGTGTAAATAAGTAAGTTTTCTCCTTCACTGATGGGCCCTGATAAGGCGGCACTTACGGGCACTGATAAGGTGGCACCGATGAGGTGGCACCAATGAGGTGGCACTAATGGGCACTGACGGGCACTGACGATGGGCACTGGTAGGCGGCACTGATGGGTGGCACTGATATGCAGCACTGATGGGCATTGATAGGCAACACTGATGGGCACTCATGGGTGGCACTGGTGGGCACTGATAGGTGACACTGATGGGCACTGAAAGGCTGCACTGATGGGTACTTATGGGTGGCACTGATAGGCAGCACTGCTAGGCACTGATGGGCACTGATAGGCGGCACTGCTGGTACCAATCCCTGGTGGTCCTGGCGGCATCCTGGTGGTCTTGGGTGGGCATCCGAGTGGGGGCTGCGCTGATAAACAATCAGCACAGACCCCCCCCTGCCAGGAGAGCAGGCGTTCGTCTCTCCTCTACTCGCGTCTGTCAGACGCAAGTGAGGAAAAGCCGATCAACGGCTCTTCCTGTTTACATCGTGATCAGCCGTGATTGGACATGGCTGATCACGTGGTAAAGAGCCTCTATCAGAGGCTCTTTACCGAGATCGGTGTAGCGGCGTGTCTGACTGACACACCGCACCACCAATCGCCGTGATGCGCGCTCCCACAAGCACACAAAAGCGGTAGTTCTGGGTGCACGTCATATGACGGCCTCCCAGAACGAGAGCCACACCACCTAGCCGTCATTTGAGGGCCGGCGGGCATGAGGTAGTTAAGTGGTTAAAACAAAACCTCACTCTCTAAATCAACATTCGCTATCTTTAATTCTTATGATGCTAGCATTAGTAAACGAATAGGAAAGTACATCATATTTGCCTATTTAAAACTTTTTTTTCTACATTTCCTTAGTTACCTCCTGTTTTCTATGCCTAGGCAAATGATGTCAAACATCCCAGGAGTCTTCAGTAGGGGAGGAGAGGCTTTCTCAGCTAAGCACACCCTGCTTGCATACCTGAGCTAAGGCAGGTGGATTCCAGGAAGTAAATGCAACATGAATCATCTGCCCTTACTCAAGATGGCCACAGCCAGAAATGCTAAGGGGTGTTTTTCAAAGTGATTTATAAACAAAATAAAGCATAGAAACATGGATGGATGGGTGAGTTTGCTTTAATTATTTAAAATTAATTAAATTGCATTTTTGGTTTATGGTGCTCAGATGAAGTGTAGTTTCACTTTATGCTGCCACAGGAACAGGAAATAAGGGGAAATCTTCTGTGCTTGAGACAGCTATCTACAAGGGGATTTCCCTCCTATGTCTTTGGGACAGGAAATGAATGGACATTTCTCCAACAGGACAAAGAACATAAGAAAAGAGGAATGGACGTTTGAGGGGTACGCTCATGAGTTGTACTATAGCTCTTGCTATAGTACAGCAAATAGAAAGCAAATAGAAAACAATTTATTCTTTGTAGGGTCCACTTCAGATCAGTGGGGACATCATTAAAGCAGAACGTCACCCAAAAGGGAAGTTCTGCTTCATGTCCTATCCCACCTTTCTCTACCATTTTACAATTTTTTGGGGGCACTAGTTTCCTAGTTTTGATATGTACCAGCTCCCACTTCCACTCGGATGGCCTAGGTTCTCAGAGCGGAAGTTCAGCCCCTCCCACCTGCAGCCTTCTGGGACACAGCACAGGTCCCAGAAAATGCAGGACCATTTACAGGGCACAGTTCAACTTGAGCATACGCAGTGGGAAGCCGTCTTCCCAAAGTAAACATGCCAGCACCAGCGGTGCAAAGATGGTCCTCTTTAGAGGAGAGACGGCCACTGCCTGCCTCTCCACAGCTCAGTGCGTAGAGGAGCGTAGAGGAGCAGAGAGGAGAGCTGCTGACTGACAGTCAGCAGCTCTCCTCTAGGGGAAGAGTGAGCATCGAGCCATCGGCGATGTTCGGTGGCTCAGTTCTCAGTGTAGACACGCCAGGGAACAACTGCAGCATCGGTCTGATGCTGCATCCACCTAGGTATGTATGAATTGGAAAAAACAAAAAACCCATACCCATTCTTTTAAGAAGAATCACTCAAATAAGTAGTATTTGTAACTAATATGGTAACATTACGCCATTTCAGCTTTGGAAAAACTACAATCCGTTCACCGGAACTGAAAATTCACCTACTGCACTTGGTAAAATTCTTAATTGCTTCTATTTAGCAAATTTAGCAGTTCATTTCAGCGGCTACTTTTTAAAACGATATTCTGCTTTTCAGTTAGATGGTAACATTGATAAAATAAATGGCTAGTGCATTTCTGTTGAAGAAGCCAAAATCAGTGTGCAACAGCTCTACTACAGAGGTAAGAAGCTTGGGGTGTTAGTGTAGGACGGGTGGGGTGGAGTAGATGAGTTTTGTTGCAAAGTAGTTTTTCCTTAAACTGAATTTCCTATTAACTACATAGCCTCTGTTAACATAGAATGCAGGGTAAATTATACATATATATATAATTTATATATATATATATATATATATAGATATATATCTATATAGATATAGATATATATCTATATCTATATAGATATATATCTATATAGCATAGTAAGTCAGGCAAATATGCAGGGTGTCTAGTTTTGGGTAATGATGCTCTCATAATTAAATTCTTGGAAAGCAGAAATGGAAATAAAGGTTGGGAAACTGCTACAGAGCAGAAGGGCAGTCTGCATGAAATCCAAGCACAATATGCTGATCAGTTTGTGATGTGTCAGCCAGGAACATGATGCAGTTATGCCACTGTGAATTTTACATAGACTATACTTTAGGGTAAACTTGGAGAATACCTGTTAACATATGTTTGTGTACGTTACATTGGGAATTAAATCATATACCTAGAATATAACAGTGAGAATTTAAACATCTATAAGGTATCGTTCTAGGATTATTCTGTGAGCTAGTGGTACATGGTTGTCTTGGTATATAAATAATCTGCTATGTACAACCCTTCACAATGGCCACTGTTAAAAGATAAGTAGGGGCTGTGGAAAAAAAATGTATACTCGCCTACGTGGATGCAGCATCCATTCGATGCTGCATCTGGCCCACAACCTCTGCACAGAGAACTGAACAATCAAACACTCAGGCTCTTAGCAGATCGCTTAGAGGCTGAGCCAGGTGCCGGTCCAGATTCCTGGGTGGATCCCAACCATATGGTCAGGATATTTTCAGAGCCTGGACCAGCTCTGTGATGTCAGCTGACAGCAGGCTGAAGCCCGCTGTTGGCTGAAAACAGGTCACAGTCATGCAGAACTAACTGCACTCCTGTGATCCATAGGAGAAGCACAGCCAAAAAAGCTTTGGCTATACTTCTCTCTTAAAGCGGTAGTGAACTCCGATCATTGAACCACAAATTATAGATAATGAATGACATTTAGTTGTTTATAATCGATACGCCGCATAGAAAGTAAAAATAATTCTTCTTACTTGATATATTTAACGTTTTTGTAAAGCCCCTGCTTGTTTGCAGCCGCCGCCATTGTTACTCCTGTCTTCCATGTCTATAGAGTAGTTTATTTCCACCCTCACTCGCTCTTCATCAACATAATTCCGCATGTGCATGGTAGTTCACAAGCCAGCTTTGTTTTCATTCTTTTTTTGCCATAGCAACATAGTTCATCTAATAGGAGCCGATCCTGTGCTCCATTCACCGTCTCCACAACCCCTGTGAAGTAGCGAGTCACATGGGGTTAAAGCTCATCTTCTGAGTGAGGAAGTAGTATCGCGAGATCAGGCGCAGAGAAAATTGCACGAAGAGCTTGCCGGAAAAATGGTACTAACAGAGCATGCGCCGGTGACATCATTGCACACAAAACATAGGATTACTACGAAAGTAAGCAGGTAGGAAGCCATGCAAACAGAGCAGACATTTCAATTGATTTCAATGAGTAATTTAACTGAAAGTTAATTGTATGTGTTTACTACCGCTTTAAAGAAGTATCACTAGAACCTAAAAATCATTGCTGAATTCCCCAGGGGACCGAGTACGTGTAGCAGTTCCTTTCTGATCTGTGGAAGCATTATGCAATAAAAGCACACCTTTATGTCTGTTTCTGCTTGCAGTCGGCTTGCAGTCGGCTCCCCCTAGGGAGCTGCAGCCCAATTTATGTTTCCATTAGTCTTGAATTGTTTCTTAGTTGTCATTGTTGGCTTACCCTTCTGAAAATATTCTAGTTGCATGACTGTCAGAAGAATCCAGTGGCTTAAGCACTTAAAGGTTAACCCCACTTATGTGGAAAAAAAATAGCAAATAAGAAAAATTAGTTACTAGTTATTAGCATATACAACATACAATTGCTGCACAAGTCATATTGTCATATAATGATATTAAAAATTACCTTTCATTTTCAATCTGTGGGTACAAATCAGTTTAGGCATCCTCTGCAACAAATTTCATTTTTGGTGAGATACTTTCAAGGAAAATCATGTCTAAAGAGATCCAGACCCTGCCACTCTCCTCCATTACAGCCTTGCAAGTGCAGCAGGTGATTGATAATTATAAAGTCGCTCTCATTCATATTCACTTTACACATGGACACAGACAAACAAACAGCTATTTCTTCTGAAGAACAAAAGGTAGGAATCTGGAACAAAGTTTGTTAAAGTCCCTGCAATGTACTTAGATCACAAAAGTAGAATTACGCTTTAAGTTCACTAATGTTAGGATACCAAGTGCTGGTATTGTGTTGAGCAGGTGTGACCAGATATATATGGATCTGTGATGGAAAATGTAAAGTCTGAGCAGTGTTTTGATTGCGTAAACACTTGAAGAGAACACCACACCCAAAACTAACAGAAAATAACTGTGATTTATTAAACAACACACGTGACAAGTACAATACCAAATACTAAACACACTAAAGAATACAAAACCGGTGAACCAATATAAAAGTGACCTAATCAACGGAAGTGAATACAAATAAGAAAACCTAGCTAAACATATTATTAAGCTATGTAAAGATGGCAGGATAAATAGGGAAGAGCAGGATCAGACTGAGGAGCAAGAAATGAGCCAGAATGGGAAGAAGATACATGGATAGCAGGTAAAAGCAGGTGGGGACAGAAACAGAATCAGGAAGGAACGGAGCACATGGGGCACACAGGCAAAACACTGAGGCACTATAAGATACTAGTGGAGGGGCTAAATACCCTCCCAGTAGCCAGCATCAAGTGGGGACTAATTGCGTGATCTTCTGGTTACTAGGGGAAACCCACTGCTGGACACCGGGACAACATCTTTCAGATCTGAGAATCACAATGCCACTAGGAAAAAACATGCTGATTAGGAGCACTGACTTTCTGGATCAGTATACACAGATAGGCAACTAACATTTTCAAAGAAGGTCAACAATGGCAGCCTCTGTACATCTCTCAGTACATGTTTTCTTAAAAAAAGAAAAAACTTTCACTGAAGTGCGTAAGCTTCAATACCTTTAAGCATGTAGTATACAAAATTGCAAGGTACGCATACAAGGTAATGAAGAGCAGTAAACATGGAATGATATTACATTCTTATATAATAACATTTTCAATACATTACCACACAAAACATATTAGTTAGGTAAGACCATTATTTGAAAGCCTGTGTTTCTACTATGTTTGAGATTAAATTCTCAATTATATACTTTATTTTTTAAAAGTTGTGGCATCTAAAACTACAACTAGTGGCAGTTTAAACTGATCCTGTGTGGAGAGAAGCTTAACTTTCATATGGGGTGTTTAAATACTCTGTAATTTATTCCCACCTCTTTGTAGTTTGTTCTCCTCTCTCTGTTTATGATCCAAAGCTTCTCATGCTGAAGTAATCCCCTTTAGGTATCTACCTGGATTCAACCTCAAATAGCACTTACTGGTTCTTTCAGCCTAAGTAAATACTGCTCGAATGCTGTGTTACCATGACTATTTGTAGTGACTTGATAGTCATAATATGGAGTTTAGATATATTTTTGAGACTATATGTTTTAAAGAAAGCCAGCCCCCCTCTTCCATTGATATGTGAATAAAGCAGTTGGATAGGTTTTGGAGCTGAGCAGAGGACAGGAAGTTGGTGTATACAGGAAGTTGGTGGGGGGGGGCTTGGGGTCTTTTGAAAGAAGCATGTGGTCGGACAAAGCAGTTGTGTTTTGGAAGAGAAAGAGCAAGACATGGCTGCCAGAAGCTGGAGAGCTTTGGAGACGTTTTGAGTTTGGACTTTGACCAAGAGCTGAATGATGTGATCAGCTTTGCACCCTTCCTTTAACTGTTACTACATGAATTTATGTATTTTGCCCTATTACCCTGGTTTTGGCTTTTCCTGAATCGCTATGTCTCTAGGGCTCCTATCCCTTTAGGACAAACAATGCGATCAGCTTTGCACTTCTCCTTTAATTACTACTATATGAAGTAATGAAGTAATGTCCTTTGTCTTATGACCTTGCTCTAGCCCTCATGAATTGCCATGCTGCATTATATGTACGGGTCAACATGTGGTACCCTTTAAATTGTCAAGTGTGACAATTTTAAAATCAATTATGGGTTATATTTCACTTTAATAGTGGTTTGTATTACATTGTGCATGCAGTTTCTTCCCCGGATTGACTGCGACAGAAGATCCAAATATGGGGATCCCATTTCTAAACACAAATAAATAAATAATTAAGCAAATGGGGAAAAAATCGGGTAGTAATTTTTGCACCCACAAATTAAGGAAATTAATTAATTACTAAATAGGATTAAATCGAACTGGAGGTTGGAGGTTGGAGGAGGAGGAGAAGGGGGGAGGGATTTTCCCCTTGGGACCCCTGTGCCATATATAGTTGAACTGTGAGGAATAACTGGGTACATGTTGCAGTCCTAGATATGGAGAGATTATGGCATAATGTATGAAATGTGCTATATTGATATGATTATTTAAGATCAATGCTGTGTTGCCATGACTATTTGTAGTGACTTGATAGCCATAATATGGAGTTTAGATATATTTTTGAGACCATATGTTTTAAAGAAAGCCAGCCCCCCCCCCCCTCCTTTGATATGTAAATAAACCAGTTGGATAGGTTTTGGAACTGAGCAGAGGACAGGAAGTTGGTGTATACAGGAAGCTGGTGGGAGGGTCTTGGGGTCATATGAAAGAAGCATGTGGTCGGACAAAGGGGTTGTATTTTGGAAGAGAAAGAGCAAGACATGGCTGCTAGAAGCTGGAGAGCTTTTTCTAGACTGTCACGTACCTAGTGGTTGAGCCCAGTATGCAGGGAGCGGCCTCTCGTATACCTCTGACTCGAGAACCCCTGATAGAGCAGACAGGGGCTCAGGAGTGCAAAGGGGCACAGGTGCCTGACAGGTTAGCTGATGCAGGGGGCTGGTCCGGACCTCCAATGCAACTGAGAGGAGACTGGCAGCAGGTGGCAGGCAGAAGAGACTGGCAGCAGGTGGCAGGCAGAAGAGACTGGCAGCTGGAGGCAGGCAGAAGAGACTGGCAGCTGGTGGTAGTCTGAAGCAGTAATCAGGCAGGAAGCAGGACACAGCAGATGGTAGGGAGGTGTTCTGTAGTTCAGCTCACAAGCATGTGCAGACAGGCCGGGTCAAACACTGGCGGACAGATCAGGTACAGGAACAGATGCCAAAGAGGAGTCAAGGTACTAGCTGGGTCGGTAGCAGGCAGGAAGCAAACAGGCCAAAGGAGCAGCAGAAGAGTAGTCAGCACAAGCCGGGATCGGAGACGGGCAGCAGGCAGGGATGGTCAAGAACAAGCAGGAATCGGATGTGCAGAGTAACAAGTAGAAAGGGTATCAGGAAATGCTGTAGACCGGACAGCAAGGCAGCAAGGCGTCAGTCTCCTTTAAATATCACATCTTGGCGCCAAGCACTGTCACGAAGTGTGCGCGTCCCCGTGCACATCCGCGTACTGTCATTCGTGCCGTTGCGTGCGCGCCGAACGGCTCTTCTAATAGGGAACCTGCACACAGGTATTCTTCTGTCACTCTGGTTGCTGGAAAGCCTTTCCTGACATTGCCTCCCTCCAATGGGCAGCCTCTAGATGCCCAATTGAACCAATTGAACCATCTTTCTTGGGTGCGACTTTTTAAAGGCTAGGATCAGTCTCTCAGCGTGGATATTGGACTCTGGCTCCCAAGAATTCTCCTCTGGACCATACCCTCTCCATTTTACCAGGTACTGGACCTGGTTACGTCTCTTCCTACAATCCAGAATGGATTCAACCTCAAATTCTTCCTCATCATTGATGAGTACTGGTTCAGGAGGACTGGTATTCCGGTCGGCGAAGGGGTCAGGAACTGTGGGCTTAAGTAGGGCCTCATGGAAAACTGTATGTATCTGAAACGCCTCTGGTAGCTTTAATTCATAGGCCACATTATTGATCTTCCTTTTCACTGGGAACGGACCCAAAACTTTAGGGCCTAATTTTTTAGAGGGGCAAGCAAGCTTCAAATTCAGGGTGGACAACCAAACTTTATCTCCGGGTTCTAAATTAAGCTCCCCCTCCCCTTCTTGTCAAACACCTCCTTGTTATATTCCTGGGTCCTTGTCATTGTCTCCTGTAGTAATTTATTATTTGTGTCAAAGAAATTCAGAGTTTCTTGGGCGGCTGGTACTGAGCTCTCCGGGATGTTGTTGGACAGGAACAAAGGATAAAAGCCGTAATTCGCAAAAAACGGACATTGCTTTGTGGCAGAGTGAAGAGAGTTATTATATGAGAATTCAGCAAGAGGTAGCAGGGATGCCCAATCATCCTGGGAAAATGACGAAAAACAACGCAAATACTGCTCAAGCGTTTGGTTTGTTCTCTCCGTCTGGCTATTAGTTTGGGGATGATAGGCAGAGGAGAAGGAAAGGTCGATCTTCAGGGATTCATATAGTGCTCTCCAGAACTTAGAAGTAAACTGTACCCCTCGGTCTGATACAATATTTGCAGGGATACCGTGGAGCCTCACAACCTCTTTAATGAAGATCCTTGCGGTTTCAGGGGCAGAGGGTGTACCCCTCATTGGCAAGAAGTGAGCCATCTTGGATAGTCTATCCACCACCACAAAGATGGTATTTTTTATCATACTTATGCCGTGTACACGCCTCTTATATGCATATCAACTGGTACTGTAATATCTTTTATTTATTATTCTTATCTATTGTCTGTATACCATTCTTGACAAATAAATACTCCATAGTGAATAGTAAACATGGTGTTATTTACCTCCACTATCCAATCGCTTCATCTAAAGTCCCAATCTCCCCTTCATGTTGATTCATTATCGGGATGGAGGCACTTAATTGTGCTTCATTTAAAGTCCCAATTCCCCTATATATTTATACACAATTACCAGGATGGAAGCGATTGGATAAATGGGATTGGTAGTGCTCCCCTACCTTCCCTGTGTGAGGTTTGCCCTCATTTATAGATTACCTTATGTTAAGGTTCATACATTGTCGATACTTTCCATATATATTTTGTTTTCATGTACTCGCATTAAGGTATTCATGTACATGGCACGTCTATTAGGCAGCAATCCTGACGCCGATCTGATGCCCCATACAGGCATGTACTTGTAGGTGTCCCCTGCTTACTCTCCACTTGGTCACTATTATGCTCTGTGTGGTTGGTTGAGCGCTCAGGAGGTGCTGGCTTCCCTCTTCACTACGGGAGCTGCGATGCGCCAGTGGGTTCTCCCCTCCTCCCCTGTCACTTGGTGGTCGGGAGGTTCGGGCGGACACCCCTTTGCGCATCGGCGCCACAAATCCTACGCCATGCGTGTAACGTCAGCTCTGGCATCATCACGCTGAAGTTCAGCGTTTAGATCCCTGGTGTCTCCATGGAGGATTTTTTCGCGCCGTTACTTGAGCATGTGACCAGCTCGGGTACGGCCCCTTCTCCATGCCCTCACTCACGTGGCATTGGCGGCATGCATATATACCCCACACTTAGCTGTGCACTCGGCGGGTCTCCGTTTGGGGTTGACACACACCAGCATGATGCTCTGCTGGTGGAGCTTGGATGTGACTTTTGGGTGAGACTTTTTTCTCTCTTTTTCTTTGGCAACTTTGTTTGTTTTGTTCAGCTTTTTGTTCTATTTTGCCCCCTCACCTTCCCCCCACTTTTAATTCTGTTTCCACCAATTTTTTGGCCATACTTTTTACTCTACCTCCGCACTTTCCATACAATCCTAATATTCCTTAGGTAAAAACTCTTCAACACTTTGCTATTATTTTTACCCATTCAAATACTTCTTATGGAACTCATTGGGCTTATCATCAATTATTACTATCCACATTATATTATTAATTATAACTATACACACATTTATTATCTTGTCCCCAGATATACCTGTTCCGACTACCACATTTTATGTTTATGTGTGGATACTCATACCACATTATGCAATTCTTCATTATACCCAAAGTCGCATCCTTGCATCATGTTGCCTCAGCTCCCATGGAGAGGTTGTGTTCCTGGCCCACCGTGCGCCCACCACGACACATTGCATTCCCTGTCCGAATTGGTGAGTGTAGTTGGTTAATCACTTATACACACTAAAGGTTAATATATTTTTTATACTTTTTACTTTTTTACAACAGTATGATTCATTAATGTATATATATACTCCATAGGAAATTTTGCTGCATCAGCTCCTGATGAGTGGAGAAGCATCCACGAAACGCGTCGAACTTTACTGTTTTTTGATGCCCCTATTACATTCTACATGGAATCATACTGACTAAACCAACTTATGTGCTCCATTATAATAACTCTTCTCATCTAGTGGATACATTTTTACTGTGTGGATGCATTTATCGATGCCAGGCATGTTGCCGTTGATATTACTGTGCTATGTTTTTCAATCTACCACAAATATTATATGCTACTCTATATATTTTTTATCATACTTATGCCATGTACACGCTTCTTATATGCATATCAACTGGTACTGTAATATCTTTTATTTATTATTTTTATCTATTGTCTGTATCCCGTTGTTGACAAATAAATACTCCATGGTGAATATTAAACATGGTGTTATTTACCTCCACTATCCAATCACTTCATCTAAAGTCCCAATCTCCCCTTCATGTTGATTCATTATGGGGATGGAGGCACTTAATTGTGCTTCATTTAAAGTCCCAATTCCCCTATATATTTAACCACAAAGATGGTAGTGCAGTTTTCTGATGGTGGCAACTCAACGACAGACCCCATGCCTTGCACTTGCTGCCTTTATTCTGGATACAGATGGTACATGATTCAACATATAACGGAGAGGAAAGACACATTGGAGAGAGATAACAGTGCTGCTCACCCCAATATGGACAAGAAAAAAATGGAAAGGAGTCCCCCAGCGGGGTTTTTGGGCAGCTAACTATAGATACGAGCCAAGCATAGATGTAAAACATGGATTTTTATTATTATAAAGTTGTAAATAGATATAACAAATATATCAATATGAATTGTGAGCTCAAATGGGGAAATACCCATACCAAATACAGACAATAGCAAACATAGAGGTTATACATAGCATGTGATAAAGCCATTGCACAACAATTCTGACGCGTTTCGACCCATGAAGTTTCGGGTCTCTTCAGAGGATGAGTTTGCTAAAGAAAAAGAAAATTATAACATGTCCAACTCATTTTAAAGAGTTATAGCATAGACGAATTTGTTGAGTAACATAATGTACATAATTACCACTGAATTTGGATGTACCCCTCGGTTGTCCCGGGTCGGCCGCTTATGGGTGTGATCACCCTGCCAGCGGCGTCCCTCATCACCTCCGGACGTTGTGTGCGATGTGCGCACACGTGCGGGTTCGCGTGTGCGTGCGACGTCGTGACGTCACGTTTTTTATGGCGGAAGTGACGACAGTGGTCGGGGCTATGCCTTGAGGGACGCCGAGGGAGCCACACGAGGCCTGCCAATGGCGACCACAGCCTTCCTCCACACACCAGGGCTGGGGGGGCGGAAGGAAGACACCTACTGCCAATTTAGTACTTATTAAGGACACTATATAATGAGGGTTGATCCGGTTGTGATCCCCCCATACTCTTCCTTGGATGGCCAGACTCTCCTCTCTATTTGTAGGAGTGAGTATGAAACTATCAGATATTTGATTATCAATGTTTTGTCAGATTACACAGAACAATATTTTTACTTATTTTTAATTTTGATTCATGTGCACATTGGCCTTTGATGCCGTAGATTTAGATACCTGGTAACATTTTGCACCTATCCTTCGATCACATAATATACACACACTCATCGGGTTTTTTTTTTCTCCCACTTTCTCTTGAACACTCACCTGTGTTATTTTCATGCACACCCATTGTTGATATTTTTCACAGCACCATTCACTTTGCACAACTGTCACTACCCTTTCCCATTACTGCTACTGTCAGTATTTAAAGTTAAGGTCATTCCTGGCATACTATATATCAGTTATACAAACACAGTTATTTTATCAACATCTTTATTATAAATTTATTATAAATTTCACATGATGGATACACCTAACCTGTAATAGATCATTACAATACTTTCTGACCGCCCTATACATAGATAAATTCAGTTACTAATTGACATGGGTTTGTCCATGAGCTAACGCTCTTATAATTGTCGTAGGTTCTGGCCCCACCTCCCCTGTGGCGTGTTGGTGGGGAGGCAACTGCACGTGTGACTCCTTGTAAGCCACACCAAGTGGATTCCTGTTCCCCTCTTTCCGGGGTGCTGCTACATGTGGGCACACTGGATGGTCTGGCTGCTGTGTGGGGAGGCTGTGATCGAGGGGTACATCCAAATTCAGTGGTAATTATTATACAAATTCGTCTATGCTATAACTCTTTAAAATGAGTTGGACATGTTATAATTTTCTTTTTCTTTAGCAAACTCATCCTCTGAAGAGACCCCAAACTTCATGGGTCGAAACGCGTCAGGATTGTTGTGCAATGGCTTTATCGCATGCTATGTATAACCTCTATGTTTTCTATTGTCTGTATTTGGTATGGGTATTTCCCCATTTGAGCTCACAATTCATATTGATATATTTGTTATATCTATTTACAACTTTATAATAATAAAAATCCATGTTTTACATCTATGCTTGGCTCATATCTATAGTTAGCTGGCCAAAATCCCCGCTGGGGGACTCCTTTCCATATGATTCAACATATTTCCTGCAATCCTTCAGCAACTGTGGCCACCATAACGTGCGCTGGAGGAGTTCGAAAGTCTTGTGCACACAGAAGTGGCTGACCAACTCATGGTCATGGCAGTTACTAAGGACGGCAACTCGCAAATCTTGAGGTACAAAAATGTTATCCCTGTACCACAATAGGTCATCTCTTGCCTGTAGAGTGACATCAGAAAAGAAGCCCCTATGGAAGCTTGTTTGATTTGGGATAGCAAGTCCCCTTGGAGCATAAAAAAGTTCCCCAAGGATAGGATGGTATCTGGAGGTAAGGGGGCTTCGGATTCACTGAACATCCGGGAAAGTGCATCGGGCTGCGCATTCTTCGACCCTGGCCTGTAAGTGATGTGGAACGAGAATCTGGTGAAAAAAAGTGCCCACCTGGCCTGACGTGGTTTCAACCTTTTGGCAACTTTCAAGTACTCCAGATTCTTGTGATCCGTATAGATAAGAATCGGATGTACTGCTCCCTCCAAAAGATATCGCCACTCTTCAAGTGTGGCCCTAATTGCTAATAGTTCTTGGTCACCTACATCGTAATTCCTCTCTGCTTCGGACAACTTGCGAGAGAAGAACGCAACTGGGTGCAAAAGAGCCTTGGGCCCCTGTTTCTGGGAGAGTACTGCTCCGACTGCTATTTCCGATGAGTCCACCTCCAAAATGTATGACAAAGCTGGATCAGGGTGCTTTAGAACTGATGCCAAAATGAACAGGTCTTTTAGAGTTACAAAGGCAGTTTGAGCTTCAGAAGACCAGTGGAACCGAGTGCCTTGCTTAGTCAGCCTTGTGATGGGGAAAATGATGGTGGAAAATCCTCTTATAAACTTACGATGAAAATTTGCAAACCCAACAAAACGTTGGATTCCTTTTTTATCAGTAGGGACTGGCCAGTCCAGGATGGCAGAGACCTTTTGGGGGTCCATCTCCACAGAGATAATCAACCCCAGGAACTGAACGCTTTGACGTTCAAACACGCACTTCTCAGGTTTTGCGTACAGGCCATGAAGTCGAATTCACATTCCTGACATGCTCACAATGTTTAACCAAGGAGGGAGAGAAAATCAGGATGTCATCTAGGTATATTATGACAAACAGGTCAAGATAGTCTCTGAAAATGTCATTCACAAAATGCTGGAATGTGGCAGGGGCGTTGCATAGACCAAAGGGCATCACTAAATATTCAAAGTGCCCGAACCGAGTGCGGAAAGCGGTTTTCCATTCGTCCCCACTTCGGATACAAACTAAGTTGTAAGCTTCACGCAGATGCAGTTTAGTGAAAATTACAGCGGCTCCAAGTCTCTGAAACAGTTCGGGTACCAGAGGAAGATGAGAGGTGTTGTTTAGCAAAGCAGGTGTAAGAGCAGGAGAGATGGAAAAGCACTTACGGAGCTTTGCAGGGCAAGTCCTCACATAGTGTCCAGGTTCCCCACAATAGAGGCAGAGGTTGTTGACCTGCCGGCATTGACGTTCCTTAGGTGTAAGTGAAGGACGAAGCAAGCCCAACTGCATCGGTTCAGAAGCATCGGAAGTGGTGGTCGCTGGGGCTGAGGAAGCAGAGTGAGGGAAACTAGGCACGCGTGGGAGCATCCATACTGGACGAGAGGGACTGGATGTTCGCTCCGATCTTCCTTCTATTAGACGTCTGTCTATTTGAATAGATAGGTTGATGAGGGCGTCTAGAGTCTCGGGAATGCCCACTCAAGCCAGTTCATCTTTTAGTGGTTCAGAAAGGCCCATGCGAAATTGGTAGCGCAGTGCGGCGTAGTTCCAGTTTGTGTCGGAACTCCAACGCCTGAACTCTGATACATAGTCTTCTGCTGCTCTGCGGCCCTGCTGGTGGGTATGTAGAGCCCCTTCCACAGTAGCAGTCTGCTGCGGGTCCTCATAAAGTAGAGACATGGCTTGAAAGAAGGTGCTCAAGCTGTTGAGAGAGACATCCTTCTGCTCCAGCTCCTTGGTGGATTCAAGGGAAAAAGTTCTTGGCTGCAGAGCAAAGAAAAGTTCATAGGCATTGCAAAATGCCTTGAATTTACTGCGTTCCCCAGAGAATCTTTCAGGTGTGGGGACCTTGGGTTCAGGCGGCATCGTCAACACCGCGGGTGCAGCGGACGTCCCCGATGTGGAGGAAGACAGGGGCTGAACACGTTCCTCCAGGCAGGTATAACCCTCTTGCAAGTCTTTAATGGCCTGGGTGAGTCCAGCAAGATGACGGCAAAGTTCGTCCATTGGAGACGCTCCCTGCGTGGGCTCAGACATGGCTGTCTGGTACTGTCACGTACCTGGTGGTTGAGCCCAGTATGCAGGGAGCGGCCTCTCGTATACCTCTGACTCCAGAACCCCTGATAGAGCAGACAGGGGCTCAGGAGTGCAAAGGAGCACAAGTGCCTGACAGGTTAGCTGATGCAGGGGGCTGGTCTGGACCTCCGATGCAACTCAGAGGAGACTGGCAGCAGGTGGCAGGCAGAAAAGACTGGCAGCTGGAGGCAGGCAGAAGAGATTGGCAGCTGGTGGCAGGCTGGAGCAGTAGTCAGGCAGGAAGCAGGACACAGCAGACGGTAGGGAGGTGTTCTGTAGTTCAGATCACAAGCAGGTGCAGGCAGGCCGGGTCAAACACTGGCGGGCAGATCAGGTACAGGAACAGATGCCAAAGACGAGTCAAGGTACTAGCCGGGTCAGTAGCAGGCGGGAAGCAAACAGGCCAAAGAAGCAACAGAAGAGTAGTCAGGACAAGCCGGGATCGAAGACGGGCAGCAGGCAGGGATGGTCAAGAACAAGCCGGGTCAAACAGGAATCAGATGTGCAGAGTAACAAGTAGAAAGGGTCTCAGGAAACGCTGTAGACCGGACAGCAAGGCAGCAAGGCGTCAGTCTCCTTTAAATATCGCATCTTGGCGCCAAGCTCTTCTAATAGGGAACCTGCGCACAGGTATTCTTCTGTCACTCTGGTTGCGGGAAAGCCTTTCTTGACAGAGACGTTTTGAGTTTGGACTTTGACCAAGGAACCATGAAGGACATTACATCTTGAACCCTAAGTTGAGTAACTGTTTAGTTTACTTAATGCGTACATATTGTACACGCTTAAATTTTGCTAGAAAGGATAATTGGTTTGTGCATGTTGTAGGCATATTTTTGCTATGAGTTGTGTTGTATTGTGTATCCTACAGTTGTATGTGCATCTTTTCTGTTTACTAAAGCATTGATACACTACAGAAGTCGAAGCTTCCTTGGTTTTACCACAAGAACCTTAATAGATAGACACTTAAGAGTAAACACAGTTTACTATGCCTCAGTTATGAATGAACTAAGTTTATTCAGTAGGACAAGGAAGGGGCCAGTAAATGACACAATCCCCATTCTCCACTCTGACAGAAACCCTGCAGCAGCCGACGTGAAAGGGAAGGGGGGAACACGGCAGTGTTGCCGGGGATGAGGGGGGGGCCAGGGGATCACACAAGGGCCTGATCACAGCAGGAGGTGGATAGGAGGGGCAGTGGGGCAGCATGTAGAGGAATGAATCCCTTCCATTCGTCACTTGTAGCCACTAAAAGTGGAGGGGATCAGCTCCTCTACATGCTGCCCTGCCTATTCAGGTGTACAGGTGGCCACACGGGCCAGGTTGCAAATGCGACCCCTGTACGTATGCCCCTGCCTGTAAGGATGTGAAAGGATCTTATGAGGCCAATCGAATGAAGGCTGTCTAAACACAAAAACAGCCAAATAAATGAACTCAACCTAGTGCCAATAATTTATATCAACACCATGGAATTATGTAAAATTCTGGTGGTAGGTTGTCGTGGTTTTATATTGTTATCTTGGTTATTGAAAGCTGTTTGAAAATGTTTGAAATTACCAAAAATGTGCCATGTCTGTAGACAGCATTAAAATGGTATATTCTATACTTTTTTTACTTACCTTACCCATGTAATGATTACTAATGAATCTAAAATCCAAGAAGATTGGTCATACCATATGCCCTGTATTATACCAGTGAACTCCCAGTTGTCCAACCATGCTCATGATCTTGGAAACTAAATAAAACCCAAGTTTAACATCTAGCAAGATGGAAAGCCATCTCAGGTTTTATTGCAGATTACCCAAATAATAAAATACAACATCCACTGAAGCAAAACGCTTTCAAAAAGTGGGTTAATAAGAATATTTATCTAACACAAAACCCTTCTTAACCATTTCAGCTCTCATACCTGTATATCCCTTAAAGTGGTTGTAAAGGGAAAAAAAAAACCAAACATGTCTATACTTACCTGCTCTGTGCAAAACATTTGCACAAAGTGGCCACGATCTTTCTCAGGTCCCGCCGAGCTCCTGGCTCTTCCTCCATTGCTGGTGTCCCCAATAGGAAAATGATTCCCATAGGGGCACTTATAAGGACTTGCTCCCGAGCCCCGCTGATGCGTCCATTGACACAGACAACCCCCCCCCCCACTCCCTCATCACTGGCGTTGATTGACAAGAGTGGAGCCAATGGCTTCCGCTGGTATCGAGGTCACTGACAGCACGACACCCCTTCCCCTATTGTATATAACATGCAAAGGACAGATTGGCTTATAAAGCGCATTAACATACAATGTACCATCAAAGCCTTGAGATATTTGACCCTTTGAGTTTGCACATCTAGCTTAAAACTGATAACGAATATCTGCCAGCCCATAGCTCTCATACACAGCGCTGGATCGTGATAGGGTTCAGGAAAGTATAAGGGAGGTAAGGGGGCAAAGTCTGTGACACAGAAAGTTTTTTACCTTAATGCTTAGAATGCATAAAGATAAAAACTAGGGATGAGCTTCGAGTACAAGTCGAACATGAGTTCGACTTGAACATCGGCTGTTCGATCGTTCGACGAAGATCGAACATTATGGGGCGTTTGCGCCAAATTTGAGCGGTGCATCACGCCCTATAATGCACTGCGTCATTGCAGTGCATTGCTGGCTGATGATTGGCCAAGAATGCACTATGACTCGCATGCTTTGGCCAATCACAGCACTGTAAGCAAAGAGAGCCATAATTGGCCAAAGGCAGGGTGCCTTTGGCCAATTATGGCTCAGGGGGTTAAGTCCATGCCCCACACTATATAAAGCCACCTGCATGTCGACCTTGTGTAGTGTGTTGCTGGCGGAGAGAGAGAGAGAGGGAGACAGTGTGTGTCATTTCATTTACTTTGAGCAGGCAGTTTATTCAGTTAGCTAGATCTCACTGCAGACCGTTCCTGCTGTACTGTTTATATACATATACTGTATCCAGTTTAGCTAGATCTTACTGCAAATGGTTCCTGGTGCACTGTTTCTAATCTACTTCAGGCAGGCAGTTGATTCAGTTAGCTGCAGTGTATTTAGTATATATATCCCGGCTCTATATATATATATATATATATATATATATATATATATATATATATATACTGTATCCTGTGTAGCTAGATCTCACTGCAGGCCATTCCTGGTGTATGTATTCAAATACACATTCAGGCAGGCAAGCCAGGCAGGTTATTCAGTGATCTGCAGTGCATAAAATATGTATACTGTGTCCTACATTTATATCCACTGCATTCTAGTCTAGCCAAGCCTATATCTGACTGCAGGTAGTTCCTGGTGTACGTATTCAAATACACTTTCAGGCAGGCAGGCGATTCAGTGCTCTGCAGTGCATAAAATATATACATACAGTCTCCTATATATATATATACATATATACATATATACATATATATATATATATATATATATATATATATATATATATATATATATATATCCACTGCATTCTAGTCTAGCCAAGCCTATACCTGACTACAGGCCATTCCTGGTGTACGTTTTCAAATACACTTTCAGGCAGGCAGGCCAGGCAAGTGAATTAGTGATCTGCAGTGCATAAAGATATATATATATATATATATATATATATATATATATATATATATATAGTCTCCTACACATATATCCACTGCATTCTGGTCTATACCTGACTGCAGGCCATTCCTGGTGTAATTTTTCTAGTAAACTTCAGGCTGTGTTTTGCTAATCCAAGTTTACAGCATGTCTGGAAGGCCACCAAGAAAAGGCAGACTCTCACAGGCCACTAAAACAGGGCAAGCAGGCTCTGTGTCTACAGCCAACAGTGCTGGTCATGGACACGGTGCATCCTCAGCACGTGGCCGTTGGGCACGCTTGTCCTTTTTTTCAGCAGCTAGCCGTGTTGAGCCACAACATGCAGAAGAGTTGGTAGAGTGGATGACAAAGCCGTCCTCATCCTCCTCATCCTCTGTCACCCAGGCTAAGAGAAGTTTGGCTGCCAATGCATTTGCCAAAGCGGCCTATTCCATCGGCTCAATGGCATCAGTCTCTACTTCCCTAGCCCCACCATCATGTCCTGAGGAGTCCCCCAAACTGTTCGACCACAGTGTCGGGTACATGCTGCAGGAGGATGCACAGCATTTTGAAGGCTCCGATGATGGTACCCAGGTTGAGGATGAAGGCAGTAACGTGAGCCCCGAGAGAGGGGGTGCTCAAGAAGGACAAGAAACTGGCAGTCATTTTCCCCAGCTGCAGCATACTGCCAGGTTTGCTCCAGTGGTTAGGAGGGAGGGGATGATGAGGTCACTGACTCAACGTGGGTGCCTGATAGAAGAGGGGAGGAGGAGGAGGCACATCTCCAATGAGGCAGGATGCCCTCCAGGGGCCAGCTTAAGGACAGCCAACCGACTGCATTACACCTCAGAGCTCCGCATGTGCAGGGCGTTTTTTCAAAAGTTTTTTGGTGTGGGCCTTTTTTGAGACATGTACAGCAGATCACACCATTGCTGTTTGCAACATATGTCTGAAGCGTATCAAGCGTGGCCAAAACAGCAGCCGCTTGGGCACCACATGCTTGACCAGACATATGTCGAGCTCCCATGCAGTCCGTTGGCAACAGTACTTAAAAGACCCACACCAAAGAACATCTCCTTGCTCCTCATTAGCTGGGATTTCCAACCCCACTATACCTTCAGTCCTCTCAGAGACCTGCACTGAGAGGAATGAAGGTGTAGAATTAGGTGTCCCAAGCACTTGTGGGCAATCTGCTAGCGGTACACCTAAATCCGATTGTAGCAGGCAAATTTCCCTACCCCAGTTGCTAAACCGGCGAAAAAAATTCAGTCCCAGCCATCCACATGCTCATCGGCTGAATGCTAGTTTGTCTAAATTACTAGCACTCCAACTGCTGCCTTTTCAGCTGTTAGATTTTGCCCCCGTTCGAGAATTTGTGGAATGTTCGGTACCGCAGTGGCAGGTTCCCAAATGCCATTTTTTTTCTCGGAAGGCCATTCCGGTTCTCTACCAGCATGTGGAAGGCAATGTCTTGGCCTCGTTGGACAGGGCGGTCAGTGGTAGGTGCATATTACCACTGACTCATGGTCTAGCAGACATGGACAGGGACGTTACCTTTCTTTCACGCCACACTGGGTAACCCTGCTGGCAGTTGGGAAGGATGCAGGACAGGGTGCAGTAATGTTGGTGCTTGTTCCACCACCAAGCCTCCAAAATGCTGGTTGTGGTGATTCTGCCACACCTCTCTCCTCCACACCCTCCTCTTCTTCTTCCTCTATGGCCTCTTCCTGTGCAGATTTGTCCTCGGAACCAGCAGTGCTCCGTAGGCGTTCTAGGGGCTACACAAGCACTCAGGCAAAAAGATGCTATGCGGTGCTTGAGTTGGTCTGCTTAGGGGACAGGAGCCACACTGGGGCAGAGGTTCTGGCAGCTCTGCAGGGGCAGGCTCAGAGGTGGTTGACGCTACATCAGCTTCAGCCAGGAATGGTGGTTTGCGACAATGACACCAACCTCCTCTCCACCCTCCGACAGGGACACTTCACCCATGTTACCTGTTTGGCTCGCGTTCTTAATTTGGTGGTGCAACGGTTCTTGTGCAGGTACCCAGGCTTACAGGATCTCCTGAGGCAGGCCAGGAAAGTCTGTGGGCATTTCCGCCGGTCATATAATGCCAGTGCTCGGTTGTCTGACCTTCAAAAGGAATGCAACCTGCCCAAGAACTGCCTCATCTGGGACATGCCCACCAGGTGGAACGCAATGCTGGCAATGCTGCAGCGGCTGCACATGCAGCAGAGGGCCATCAATGAGTACCTGTGCGAGTATGGCACCAGGACAGGGTCAGGGGAGCTTGACTTTTTTTTACCACGCCAGTGGCTAATGATCAAGGATGCATGCACTGTCCTGTCCATTTGAGGAGGCCACGAGGATGGTAAGCAGTGACAGTGCATGCATCAGTGATACTGTCCCTCTTGTCTTCCTGTTGGAGCACACGCTGTGTGGAATAATGGACAGGGCACTTGAGGCAGAACAGAGGGAGGAAGAGGAGGACTTCCTTACCTCTCAAGGCCCCCTTTATCCAGACAGTATTCCTGCAGGCCCGTCTATCACACAGGAAGAGGAGGAGGAGGATTGTGTCAGCATGGAAGTGGAGCCTGGCACTCCACATCAGCAGCAGTCTTCAAGGGATCGTTTTCAGTCCCCAGAAACCCATGGACTTGTAGGTGGCTGGGAGGAGGTGGCTGCGGATCATGTCATCCTTAGTGACCCAGAGGACTCCAGACTGAATGCCTCAGCAAACCTATGCTGCATGGCCTCCCTGATCCTGCAAAGCCTGCAAAAGGACCCTCGGATTTGTGGTATCAAGGAGAGGGATCAGTACTGGCTGGCAACCCTTCTTGATCCACGTTACAAGGGTAAGGTTGCGGAACTTATCCAGCTTTCGCAGAGGGAGCAGAGGATGAAACATCTTCAGGAGGCCTTGCAGAAAGGTTTGTGCAATGCGTTTCCAGAGCCTGGGAGGTTACAATTTCCTGGTCCTCCTGGACAACGTGTTGCTGAGGCTTTGGTTAGTCACAGAAGGAACGGTGGAGAAGGTGGCCGTCTGACCGATGCGTTCAATTTTTTAGTCTGCAGCCCCAAGGTCTGATTGGTTCCAGCAACCATCTCCAGTGTCTGATTTACATGGTGCAGGAATACCTTGGGGCAAGATCAGACTTGGAGATCTTTCCAACTCAAAAATCCACTAGGTTACTGGGTCTTGAGGATGGATCACTGGCCAGAGCTTGCACAGTATGCAATTGAGCTACTGGCCTGTCCTGCATCCAGCGTTCTATCTGAACACACCTTCAGTGCTGCTGGAGGCTTTGTAACCGATCACAGAGTGCGCTTGTCCACAGACTCGGTTGATTGGCTCACCTTTATAAAAATTAATCAGTCTTGGATCACCAGCTACCAAGCACCTGATGCTGATGTAAACGATTAATTTTTTTAGGAATGTAAGTTCCCTTGAAGACTGCCTATGCTGATGCTGAGTGACTATCCTGTTACGCTGAGTGACTATCCTATTCCTCCTAAATGTTCATGTTGATAGCTTCTAAGAACATTTTTGGTTCTGGGCACTAGCACCAGTGCCTAAAGCCCAATTTTTCTGCCCCTGTTTAATAGGGGCATGTAATTACAATTTTTGCTGTAATATTTTGCAGCAGGGCTCGTTCCTGCGCTCAACTAGAGTATCTGTGAGGGGATGCAGTGTTGTGGCACCACCACCACCACCACAGCTGCCTAAAGCCCAATTTTTCTGCCCCTGTATAACAGTGGCATGTAATTACAATTTTTGCTGTAATATTTCACAGCAGGACATGTTCCTGCGATCAACTAGAGTGTCTGTGAGGGGCTGCAGTGTTGTGACACCAGCACCAGTGCTAAAGCCCAATTTTTCTGCCCCTGTTTAATAGGGGCGTGCAATTACAATTTTTGCTGTAATATTTTGCAGCAGGGCTCGTTCCTGCGCTCAACTAGAGTATCTGTGAGGGGCAGTAGTGTTTTGACACCAGCACCAGTGCCTAAGGCCCAATTTTTCAGCCCCTGTTTAACAGGGGCGTGTAATTACTTTTTTTTATGTAATATTTCGCAGCAGGGCCCGTTCCTGCGCTCAACAAGAGTATCTGTGAGGCTTTACATTGTTGTGTCACCACCACCGTCTAAGGCCCAATTTTCCTGCCCCTGTTTAACAGGGGCGCGTAATTACAAATTTTGATCAAATATTTCACAGCAGGGCTCGTTCCTGCGCTCAACAACAGAATCTGTAAGGGGTTACAGTGTTGTGGCACCACCACCACTGCCTAAGACCCAATTTTTCTGCCCCTGTTTAACAGGGGTGTGTAATTACAATTTTTGATCCAATATTTCACAGCAGGGCCCGTTCCTGCGCCCACCAAGAGTAACTGTGAGTTACATATAGTTACATAGTTAGTAAGGTTAAATAAAGACACCAGTCCATCCTGAGTGAGTGTGGGTGCGTGTCTACAATTATCCCTATTTTTATTTAAGGTACCCATATAGTGCCGTCAATTTACAAAGCGCTCCACACATACATCGCACACTCACATTGGTCCCTACCCTCAAGGATCCCACAATCCAAGGTCCCCAACTCACATTCATATACTAGGGCCAATTTTGGACAGAAGCCAATTAACCTGCCAGCATGTCTTTGGAGAGTGGGAGGAAACCGAAGTACCCGGAGGAAACCCACGCAGGCACAGGGAGAACATGCAAACTCCAGGCAGGTAGTGTCGTGGTTGGGATTCAAACCAGCGATCCTTTTTACTGCTAGGAGAGAGTGCTACCCACTACACCATTGTGCTGCCCAAGTGAGGACTTACAGTGTTGTGGCAACACCACCACACCACCACCAAAGGCCCAATTTTTCTGACCCTGTTCAACAGGGGCATGTAATTACAATTCTTGATATAATATACTGCAGAGTATATAGGGCAGGCCGTATAGTATATACAGGCGGTCCACTACTTTCAAACATCCGACTTACAAACGACTCCTACTTACAAACAGAGGGAGACAACAGGAAGTGAGAGGAAATCTACCCCTAGGTAGGGAAATTCTCTCCTATAAAAGTTAATATGGGAAAAAGGTGTCTCCACTGATGATTTATCACCAATCCTTGTTTCCCTAAAAACCCCAAATTTTCAAAATCCAATTGTCATTGGGACAGAAAGTGAGGTGAAATCTTCTGAACAGGGGCACAGACAGCAAAACAAATGTTACAGGGTTGATGATAACCCTTCCCTATGTTATCCAAAAAGCTTAAAAGTAGATTTTTTGGCTGGAGCTACACTTAAAAAAATGTACCTGTTCCAAATTACAAACAGATTCAACTTAAGAACAAACCTACAGTCCCTATCTTGTTTGTAACCCGGGGATCGCCTGTATACTGCTGTTCAGAGTATATAGGGCCTGGGGGCCTCACACATTTTCTTTTTTTAATTTGGTTGCGGGGTTCCCCTTAATATCCATACAAGACCCAAAGGGCCTGGTAATGGGCTGGGGGGTTACCCATGCCGTTTTTCTCAATAATTTTCATCCATATTGCTGGGATCCGACATTACATTACAGCCACAAGCAGTTTTAAATTAGTTTTATTCCTTTAGAAATGTCATTTTGTGCAGGGACTGTTCTAAACACGGGGAATACGTTCCACTTTACAGGCATACTATAGTCACCACCCAGGTACGATATTTAAAGGAATATTTCACTTTTATTTTTCACTTTAACCATCATTAAAATCACTGCTGCCGGAAAAACGGCCATTTTTAAAACTTTCTTTTGCATTGATACATGTCCCCTGGAGCAGGACCTGGGTCCCCAAACCCTTTTTAGGACAATAACTTGTTTTTTAGCCTTTAAAATTTGCTTTTGATTTCTCATGTTCGAGTCCCATAGACTTTAACAGTGTTCGAATGTTTGCGCAAACTTTCGGTCCGTTCGCATGTTCTGGATGTGAACCGAACCGGGGGGTGTTTGGCTTATCCCTAATAAAAACCTTGAGGCTTTAGAACCACTCTAAGGGCCAGAGCAATTTTTACATTTTCACTAGAGGTCTGTTTGGTGATAGCCTTTATATATCTTTAAGTGATACTAAAGACACAATGTTTAATTGCCATTATCCTTTTTATTCATGTATAGGTAAATGTCCTTATTATCAGATGTATGTCTTCAGGAGGGAATTGGGGAGCTTCAGTAACCAAAACTGCAGTGTTTATCCTCATGACACATCACAGAAAGCACCTCCATGGTTAACAGAGAACAGAATTAAATTAGACTTGAGAAACTTAACATTAATAAATCCCCGGGACCAGATGGCTTGCACCCAAGGGTACTTAGGGAACTCACTCAAGTAATTGCCAGACCATTGTTCCTAATTTTTATTGACAGTATACTGACTGGAATGGTACCAGCTGATTGGAGAAAAGCCAATGTAGCACCAATATTTAAAAGGGCCCAAAATATATCCCTGGGTATTACAGACCAGTTAGCTGAACATCAATAGTATGCAAACTCTTGGAGGGGATGATAAGGGGCTATATACAAGATTTTAGTAATGAGAACGGTATCATTAGCAGTAATCAGCATGGATTCATGAAGAATCATTCTTGCCAAACCAATCTACTAACCTTCTATGAGGAGGTGAGTTGCCATCTAGATAAAGGAAGGCCCGTATATGTGGTGTATCTGGATTTTGCAAAAGCATTTGACACAGTTCCCCATAAACGTTTACTGTACAAAATAAGGTCCGTTGGCATGGACCATAGGGTGAGCACATGGATTGAAAACTGGCTACAAGGGCGAGTTCAGAGGGTGGTGATAAATGGGGAGTACTCGGAATGGTCAGGGGTGGGTAGTGGGGTCCCCCAGGGTTCTGTGCTGGGACCAATCCTATTTAATTTGTTCATAAACGACCTGGAGGATGGTGTAAACAGTTCAATCTCTGTATTTGCGGATGATACTAAGCTAAGCAGGGCAATAAATTCTCTTGGATGTGGAAACCTTGCAAACAGATCTGAACAAATTAATGAGGTGGGCAACTACATGGCAAATGAGGTTCAATGTAGAAAAATGTAAAATAATGCATTTAGGTGGCAAAAATATGGATGCAATCTATACACTGGGGGGGGAGAACCTCTGGGGGAATCTAGGATGGAAAAGGACCTGGGGGTCCTAGTAGATGATAGGCTCAGGAATGGCATGCAATGCCAAGCTGCTGCTAACAAAGCAAACAGAATATTAAAAAGCATTAAAAAGGGGATCAACTCCAGAGATAAAACAATAATTCTCCCGCTCTACAAGACTCTGGTCCGGCCGCACCTAGAGTATGCTGTCCAGTTCTGGGCACCAGTCCTCAGGAAGGATGTACTGGAAATGGAGCGCGTACAAAGAAGGGCAACAAAGCTAATAAAGGGTCTGGAGGATATTAGTTATGAGGAAAGGTTGCGAGTACTGAACTTATTTTCTCTAGAGAAGAGGCGCTTGAGAGGGGATATGATTTCAATATACAAATACCTTACTGGTGACCCCACAATAGGGATAAAACTTTTTCACAGAAGGGAGTTTAACAAGACTCGTGGCCACTCATTAAAATTAGAAGAAAAGAGGTTTAACCTTAAACTACGTAGAGGGTTCTTTACTGTAATGCCCCCTACACACGGTCGGACATTGATCGGACATTCCGAAAACAAAATCCTAGGATTTTTTCCGACGGATGTTGGCTCAAACTTGTCTTGCATACACACGGTCACACAAAGTTGTCGGAAAATCCGATCATTCTGAACGCGGTGACGTAAAACACGTACGTCGGGACTATAAACGGGGCAGTAGCCAATAGCTTTCATCTCTTTATTTATTCTGAGCATGCGTGGCACTTTGTGCTTCGGATTCGTGTACATATGATCGGAAATTCTGACAATGGATTTTGTTGTCGGAAAATTTTATAGCCTGCTCTCAAACTTTGTGTGTCATAAAATCCGATGGAAAATGTGTGATGGAGCCTACACACAGTCGGAATTTCCGACAACAAGGTCCTATCACACATTTTCCGTCGGAAAATCCGACCGTGTGTACGGGGCATAAGAGCGGAAAGGATGTGGAATTCCCTTCCACAGGCGGTGGTCTTAGCGGGAGGCATTGATAGTTTCAAGAAACTATTAGATAAGCACCTGAACAACAGCAACATACAGGGATATACAATGTAATACTGACATATAATCACACACACAGGTTGGACTTGATGGACTTGTGTCTTTTTTCAACCTCACCTACTATGTAACTTTGTAACTATATAAAGAGATCAAAATTTGGAAAGGACAAAGATAGTCAACTGAAAGCACCACATCCCATAATTGACTATAAAGTAGAAATATGAAGGGGGAAAAGGGGAAAAAAGAGTTTTTTTCCCCCCAGGGACTTTTAAGGTGCTCTTTAAATCAACAGTTTAATCACACAATTTCTGTACATTTATATAAAAAAGTTTTTATTAAATCCAGATTAAAACATAAGTGCCTCACATGAGAGACTGAGACATAATTCTAAAATACTTAGACATGAACAATTTCACCTAGATTCTTTCACATTATACAGTGCAACATAAGGCAACTAATCAAAGGTGCCATGACAATCTGCCACTTGCTCTGCTCGACATGTTTCGATCTAGTATGAGCTTCTTCAGGAGTTTTTAAAGGGCAATGATTGTAGTGGACTCTAAATAATGAGAAAATAGGCAACAATCAATACATCAATAATTTAAACATGTTACAAAACGAACTCAATACTATTGGGTTCAAATTAGTAGAGTCAAAATTAGTACAGAACATTCCAATAAACACGTAAGTTTGAAGCCAAACAATCCAATCAATTATGTATAGAACATTTAAGTTTACATATCTTACCAGGCTGTAGTGCACCAATGTAACGTAAATGCTTGAATAAAATAAATCTGCTGCCAATTTCAGACCGGAGTGTTCTCATATAGGAGGGACCTCGCTGCCAATAAGGGGACCACAGGGGAATATAAAGTATTTAAAGAAGGCCCTTTAAAAACAACAGATAAACTATAGATTAAAAAAGAGGGATGGCATTTAATATGATTCACCTTTGAATTTAGGGAGTATATTACCTTTTATAGAACCAATATATAAATCCTAGCCTGGAACATGAAAGTCTCAAAAGAGACTATTTTCTCATTATTTAGAGTCCACTACAATCATTGCCCTTTAAAAACTCCTGAAGAAGCTCATACTAGAGCGAAACATGTCGAGCAGAGCAAGTGGCAGATTGTCATGGCACCTTTGATTAGTTGCCTTATGTTGCACTGTATAATGTGAAAGAATCTAGGTGAAATTGTTCATGTCTAAGTATTTTAGAATTATGTCTCAGTCTCTCATGTGAGGCACTTATGTTTTAATCTGGATTTAATAAAAACTTTTTTATATAAATGTACAGAAATTGTGTGATTAAACTGTTGATTTAAAGAGCACCTTAAAAGTCCCTGGGGGGAAAAAAACTCTTTTTTCCCCTTTTCCCCCTTCATATTTCTACTTTATATAAAGAGATCATGCCACTGTATTAAATATATTATAGAAAAAGCATCTGAATACCTTATTTAATTGTTGCTGTTCAACAGCCACATGACATTTCCCAAGTCTTTGCTATCCTCAGGGAAAGATCTGCTGATGTATGTTCTATAGCAGCAGAGGATGTTTGGACTATGACTCTGTTGGGGTGATTTACTTAGGCTGAGTTCACATATATGCAAATTGGATGCGTTTTTAACCACATCCAATTTGCATAACGTGAATGACTTTTAATGGAGCCAGTTCACAAATGTCCTGGGTGGCTGCGGTGCGGTTTTAAAAGGGTCCTGTGCGTTTTTTGGTCCGGTTCAGGTGCAAATTCATTAAAAAATTTTCACCTGAACCGGTGAACTGAAATGAACTGGACTCCGGTCTGCAAACCGCAGTCGGACATGTGTAAACCCAGCTTAAAACTGGTACACACAGAATCTGGTGCAGCTGTGCATAATAATCAACCAGCTTCTAGGTTTTGGGTCAGATTCACACTGGTACAACACGACAGTCGTACGATTGTGGATCCGACTTTGCCCTGCGACTTGAAGTCCGACATCCGTCTGACTTCAATGAATGGGGATTTGACTTTCATCCCGACAATATCAGGCACTTTGTGTCTGGTATGACACAAAGGCAGCTCCGACGTCTCTTCTGATTTCTTCTCCCCTCTCTGGCTCTTCTGTCTCCTCTGCTGATGTCTTCTGTCTCTGCCGGTTCTTCTCCGCTCTCCGCTGATGTCTTCTAGCCCTCTCCGGTTCTTCTCCCTCTGTCTGCTGTCTTCTGCCTGTGCCGGGTCTCCTCTCTGCACTGTCCTCTCCCTCTGTTCTTCCTTTGTTCTTCCTCTGATGTTGACTCGATGCTCTCTGCCGCTCTAATGCTAGATGCGTGGTGTGCAACTACTTATATTGGCATGGGGCAGGCCATCCGGGGATGTCACATGGAGGCCCCGCCTCCTTATTATGTCACCACCTGGAGCACGATGGGGCGTGATGTCACAAGGGGCAGGGCCTCCAGATGACGTCACCTAGCATTAGAGCGGGAGAGAGCATTGAGTCGACATTGGAGGAAGAACAGAGGAAGAACAGAGGGAGAAGACAGCTCTGAGAGGAGACCCGGCAGAGGCAGAGGACAGCGGACAGAGAGAGAAGAACTGGAGAGGGCTAGAAGACATCAGCGGAGAGCAGGGGAAGAACCTGCAGAGGCAGAAGAGCTGGAGAGGGGAGAAGAAATCTGAGGAGACGCCGGAGCTGCCTTAATAAATTACTTTAAAAACCTGTGTACTGCATTTTATTTTTGACACTTTTTTTTTTTAGGTGAATGGGTAGGGGTACAATGTACCCCATACTCATTCACATAGGGTGGGGGGCCCGGGATCTGGGGGCCCTCTTGTTAAAGGAGGCTTCCAGATGCTGATAAGCCCCCCTGCATACAGACCCCGAAAACCAATGGCCAGGGTTCTCGGGAAGAGGCTCTTGTCCTCAACATGAGGGCAAGGTGCTTTGGGGTGGAGGGCGCAGAGCCCCCCCTGCCCCAAAGCACTCACCCCCCCCATGTTGAGGGCATGTGCCCTGGTATGATCCAGGAAGGGGGGCCCTCGCCCCCTCCCTTTTCCTGACCTGCCGGGCTGCGTGCTCAGATAAGGGTCTGGTATTGATTTTGGGGGGTCCCCCACGCAGTTTTTCGATGTGGGAGTTCCCCTTAAAATCCATGCCAGACCCAAGGGCCTGGTATGCTCTTGGAGGGGAAACCTACGCCATTTTTTTAATTTGGCGTGGGGTTCCCCTTCATGATCTTCAGAGCACAAGTCACATGCCAAAGTCGGATCTATTAAGATGGCAATCCGACTTTGATCCGACTTCAGTGATATTCAACGGGCTGAAGTAGGATCAAAGTCGGACCAAAGTAGTGCAGGGAGCATTTTCAAAGTTGGACCGACTTGTGTCGGACCAGTTAAGACAGCTCTCATAAGGAAACATTATATTGCACACATCATGCGACATGAGCTCCCAAAGTCAGAGCGTTTGTCGTACAAGTGTGAACCTGGCCTTATTGTTAAAGCTTAATTGAACAAGCTGAAGTTAGAAGCTGATTGGTCACTATGCACAGCTGTGCCAGATTCTGTGTGCCCCAATTTTAGTAAATCTCCCCCTGGGTCTCCACAGCGCTGATTGTTGTGCATAAAAAAACAGCTTTCAGAATAGAGAACCTAAATAAATAATTAATAGCAACATAGTGTTTTAAAGCTTATCACAAATCTATATTTCAAAGTAAATGTTTATACTTTTTTGCAATAACATGGTCTAGATGGAGTTTAGGTTGAGTGACAATAGCTTTTACTATATATTCTCACTGTAAAAATATCTGGAGGAGGTTCTGCCTATCACAGGCTGTGTCACGCCTCTCTAACATGTGTCTATGCAGTTTATGTACTGGGACTAACAAGGAGGTGAAGCCTCCATCAATCAACATCTTAAGTCCCATCCCAATTGTGTTTAGCAATACAAGGACACTAAATTGGGGATGGGACTTTCATTTACCACTGTGTATACACCCACATGTGTGACTCTTTAGTCATGTGGGTTGTACACAAAAGAAAATGGAGAGAAATAACAGCTTAGAAGGGAACTGAAACTGGAGCATGCTCAGTACTAGGGATGAGCTTCGCGTTCGAGTCGAACCCATGTTCGACTCGAACATCGGCTGTTCGATCGTTCGCCGAATTGCGAACGTTATGGGCCGTTCGCACCAAATTCATGTGGCGCGTCACGGCCCATAATTCACTGCGGCATCGCAGTGCATTGCTGGCTGATGATTGGCCAAGCATGCACTATGACCCGCATGCTTGGCCAATCACAGCTCCGTCAGTAGAGAGAGCTGTAATTGGCCAAAGCCAGGGTGGCTTTGGGAAATTATGGCTCAGGGGGTTTAGAACACGCCCCACACTATATAAGGCCGCCTGCATGGCGGCCCTGTGTAGTGTGTTCCAGCGTGCTTAGATAGACAGAGAGACAGTGTCATTTCATTTGAGTTAGTTAGATTAGGCAGGACAGTCAGTGAGTTAGCTGCACTTACAGTGTATTGTGTAAATATATGCATCCCAGGTGTTGTATATATATATATATATATATATATATATATATATATATATACTGTATTCAGTTTAGCTAGATCCATTCCTGTTATCTTCCTACTGACAGGCAGGCTTGTCTTGTTACAGTATTTATAGCTACCTGAAGAAAATTGCTGGCGTTCTTTTGATCCTATGGGTACCACAGTCAGGCAGCTAGACTATTTAGAGTTAGTGTAATGCGTCCTCCTCACAGTGTTCAGTTAAAGCTACAAGTTAGTTTAGTGTGACCTCTGCACAGTGTTCAGCTAAAGCTACAAGTTAGGGTAGTGCGTCCTCCTCACAGTGTTTAGCTAAAGCTACAAGTTGGTGTAGTGCGTCCTCCTCACAGTGTTCAGCTAAAACTACAAGTTAGTGTAGTGCGACCTCCGCACAGTGTTCAGCTAAAGCTACAAGTTAGTGTAGTGCGTCCTCCTCACAGTGTTCAGCTAAAACTACAAGTTAGTGTAGTGTGACCTCTGCACAGTTTTCAGCTAAAGCTACAAGTTAGTGTAGTGCGTCCTCTGAACAGAGTTCAGCTAAAACTACAAGTTAGTGTAGTGCGTCCTCTGAACAGTGTTCAGCTAAAACTACAAGTTAGTGTAGTGCGTCCTCCTCACAGTGTTCAGCTAAAGCTACAAGTTAGTTTAGTGTGACCTCTGCACAGTGTTCAGCTAAAGCTACAAGTTAGGGTAGTGCGTCCTCACAGTGTTCAGCTAAAGCTACAAGTTGGTGTAGTGCGTCCTCCTCACACTGTTCAGCTAAAACTACAAGTTAGTGTAGTGCGACCTCTGCACAGTGTTCAGCTAAAGCTACAAGTTAGTGTAGTGCGTCCTCCTCACAGTGTTCAGCTAAAACTACAAGTTAGTGTAGTGTGACCTCTGCACAGTGTTCAGCTAAAGCTACAAGTTAGTGTAGTGCGTCCTCCTCACAGTGTTCAGCTAAAACTACAAGTTAGTGTAGTGCGACCTCTGCACAGTGTTCAGCTAAAGCTACAAGTTAATGTAGTGCGTTCTCCTCACAGTGTTCAGCTAAAACTACAAGTTAGTGTAGTGCGACCTCTGCACAGTGTTCAGCTAAAGCTACCTGTCAAAGGTTGGTGGTGTTTTCCTGATCCTATCACTACCGCAGGCAGCTAAATAAGCTACAAGTTATTTTTATGCGAGCTCTGCACAGTGTTCACCTAAAGCTACATGTAGAAGGTTGGTGGTGTTTTCCTGATCCTATCACTACCGCAGGCAGCTAAATAAGCTACAAGTTAGTTTTTTGCTAGCTCGGCACAGTGTTCAGCTAAAGCTACCTGTAGAAGATTGGTGGTGTTTTCCTGATCCTATCACTACTGCAGGCAGCTAAATAAGCTACAAGTTAGTTTTTTGCGAGCTCTGCACAGTGTTCACCTAAAGCTACTTGTCGAAGGTTGGTGGTGTTTTCCTGATCCTATCACTACCGCAGGCAGCTAAATAAGCTACAAGTTAGTTTTTTGCGAGCTCTGCACAGTGTTCAGCTAAAGCTACCTGTAAAAGGTTGGTGTTCTCATACTACAGGCAGGCAGTATCAGTATATATATATATATACATATCCCAGCTTAGTGCAGCTGCAGGCCATTAGTATGTCTGGAAGGCCAACAAGGAGAGGCAGACAGTCACAAGCCAATAAAAGAGGGCAAGCAGGCTCTGTGTCTAGAGGCAACAGTGCTGGTCGTGGAGACGGTGCATCCTCATCAGCACGTGGCCGTGGGACACGCTTGGCCTTTTTTTCGGCAGCTGGCTGTGTTGAGCCGCAACATGTGGAAGACTTGGTCGAGTGGATGACCAAGCCGTCCTCATCCTCCTCATCCTCTCTCACCCATGCTCAGGGTACTTTGTCTGGCAAAGCAGCTGCCAACGCGGCCTCTTCCCTCGGCTCAATGGCATCAGTGACTCCTTCCCTAGCCCCACCATGTTCTCCTGAGGAGTCCCTCGAACTGTTTGACCACAGTGTTGGGTAAATGCTCCAGGAGGATGCCCAGCGTTTAGAAGGCTCTGATGATGATACTGAGCTAGATGAAGGCAGTAACGTGAGCACGGACAAAGGGGGTGCCCAGGAAGGACAGCAATCTGGCAGTCATGCTCCCCCTGCTGCAGCATACTGCCAGGTTTGCTCCAGTGATGAGGAGGGAGGGGATGATGAGGTCACTGACTCAACGTGGGTGCCTGATAGGAGAGAGGAGGAGGAGGAGGCACATCACCAATGAGGCAGGATGCCCTCCAGGGGCCAGCCTAAGGTCAGCACATTGACTGCATCACACCCCAAAGCTCCGCATGTGCAGGGCGCTGCTGTCACTGTGCGTTATTCCAAAAGTTCTTTGGTGTGGGCCTTTTTTGAGACGAGTGCATCATATCGCACCGCTGCTATTTGCAACATATGTCTCAAGCGTATCTCGCGTGGCCAAAACATCTCCCGCTTGGGCACCACATGCTTGACCAGACATATGTTGACCTGCCATGCAGTTCGTTGGCAAGCGTATCTAAAAGACCCACACTAAAGGACAAAGAGGACCTCTCCTTCCTCCTCATCAGCTGAGATCTCCAACCCCACTATACCTTCAGTCCTCTCTGAGACCTGCACTGACAGGAATGAAGGTGTAGAATTAGGTGTGTCACAGCCAAGTACTTGTGGGCAATCTGCTTTTGGTACACCGACGCCAGATTGTACCAGGCAAATTTCCCTGCCCCAGCTGCTGCACCGCCGAAAGAAGTTCGCTCCCAGCCATCCACATGCCCAGCAGTTGAATGCTAGCTTGGCAAAATTGCTAGCACTTCAACTGCTGCCTTTTCAGTTGGTAGACTCTGCCCCCTTCTGTGAGTTTGTTGAATGTGCGGTTCCTCAGTGGCAGGTACCCAAACGCCACTTTTTCTCACGGAAGGTGATTCCGGCACTCTACCGCCATGTGGAAGGCAATGTCTTGGCCTTGCTGGACAGGGCGGTCAGCGGTAAGGTGCATATTACCACTGACTCATGGTCCAGCAGGCATGGACAGGGACGTTACCTAAGTTTCACCGCACATTGGGTGATTCTGCTGGCAGCTGGGAAGGATGCAGGACAAGGTGCAGTAGTGTTGGAGGTTGTTCCACCACCACGCCTCCAAAATGTCACTACTAATGATTGTGACACACCTCTCTCCTCCACCCCCTCCTCTTCTTCTTCCTCCATGGCCTCTTCCTGTGCTTTGTCCTCGGAACCAGCGGTGCTCCGTAGCCGTTCCAGGGGCTACGCAAGTATGCAGGCCAAAAGATGCCATGCGGTGCTTGAGCTGGTGTGCTTGGGGGACAGGAGCCACACTGGGGCAGAGGTTCTGGCAGCTCTGCAGGGGCAGGTTCAGAGGTGGTTGACGCCACGCCAACTTAAGGCAGGAATGGTGGTTTGCATAAATGGCACCAACCTCCTCTCTGCCCTCCGACAGGGACAAATGACCCATGTGCCCTGTTTGGCTTACGTCCTTAACTTGGTGGTGCAGCGGTTCTTGGGCAGGTACCCGGGCTTACAGGATGTCCTGAGGCAGGCCAGGAAAGTCTGTGTGCATTTCCGCCGGTCATATAATGCCAGTTCTCGGCTGGCAGACCTCCAAAAGGAGTTTAACCTGCCCAAGAACCGCCTAATCTGTGACATGCCCACCAGGTGGAACTCAACATTGGCCATGCTGCAGTGGCTGCAAACGCAGCAGAGGGCCATCAATGAGTACCTGTGTGACTATGGCACCAGGACAGGGTCAGGGGAGCTTGTTTTTTTTTCCCCACGCCAGTGGGCCATGATCAGGGATGCATGCACTGTCCTGTCACCATTTGAGGAGGCCACGAGGATGGTGAGCAGTGACAGTGCATGCATCAGTGACACTGTCCCCCTTGTCCACCTGTTGGAGCACACGCTGCGTGGAATAATGGACAGGGCACTTGAGGCAGAACAGAGGCAGGAAGAGGAGGAATTCCTTAGCTCTCAAGGCCCCCTTTATCCAGACAGTGTTCCTGCGTGCCCGCCGATCACACAGGAAGAGGACGAGGATGAGGAGGAGGAGGATTGTGTCAGTATGGAGGTGGAGCCTGGCACTCAGCATCAGCAGCAGTCTTTAAGTGATCAGTCCCAAGAACCACATGGACTTGTACGTGGCTGGGAGGAGGTGGCTGCGGACCATGTCGTCCTGAGTGACTCAGAGGACTCCGGACCGAATGCCTTAGCAAACCTACGCTGCATGGCCTCCCTGATCCTGCAAAGCCTGTGTAAGGATCCTCGTATTCGTGGTATCAAGGAGAAGGGCCAATACTGACTGGCAACCCTCCTTGATCCACGTTACAAGGGTAAGGTTGCGGACCTTATCTTGACATCGCAGAGGGAGCAGAGGATGAAACATCTTCGGGAGGCCTTGCAGAAAGGTCTGTGCAACGCGTTCCCAGAGACTGGGAGGTTACAAACTCCTGTTTCTGGACAACGTGTTGCTGAGGCTTCGGTCAGTCTAAGCAGGAGCGGTGGAGAAGGTGGCCGTCTGACCGATGCGTTCAGACAATTTTTTGGTCCGCAGCCCCAAGGTATGATCGGTTCCAGCAACCATCGCCAGCGTCTGTTTTACATGGTGCAGGAATACCTAGGGGCAAGATCTGACTTGGACACCTTTCCCACCGAAAATCCTCTGGGTTACTGGGTCTTGAGGATGGTTCACTGGCCAGAGCTTGCACAGTATGCAATTGAGCTACTGGCCTGTCCTGCATCCAGCGTTCTTTCGAAACGCACATTCATTTGTAACCAATCACAGGGTGCGTCTGTCCACCGACTCGGTCAATAGACTGACCTTCATGAAAATGAATCAGTCTTGGATCACCACCAGCTACCAAGCACCTGATGCTGATGTAACCGAATAATTTTTTTTGAAATCTCAGATCCCTGCCTATGAGTGACTATCCTAAGTAATTATCCTCTTCCTCCTCAATGATCACGCTGATAGCTTGTAAGAACATTTTTGGTTCTGGGCGCCACCACCAGTGCCTAAGGCCCAATTTTTCAGCCCCTGTTTAACAGGGGCGTGTAATTACAATTTTTGATGCAATACTTTGCAGCAGGGCTCGTTCCTGTGTTCCAACTAGAGTATCTGTGAGGGGTTGCAGTGTTGTGGCACTAGCACTAGTGCTTAAGGCCTAATTTTTCAGCCCCTGTTTAACAGGGGCGTGTAATTACAATTTTTGATGCAATACTTTGCAGCAGGGCTCGTTTCTGCGTTCCAACTAAAGTATCTGTGAGGGGTTGCAGTGTTGTGGCACCAGCACCAGTGCCTAAGGCCCAATTTTTCAGCCCCTGTTCAACAGGGGCATGTAATTACAATTCTTCTGACAAATGGGGATGGTGCTGCATTAATCCTGTAATAAGCTACAATATCTAGGTGTAATAGGATATCTTGGGTTGGGGGGCTTAACTCTTGCCTTCACTGGGGCATAGGATGGTGATCCAGATCACAATGGAGAGTAGAACACTATGTGAACGTGCAAGCAATATGTGCATAGAAAATAATAAAAAATAATAAAAAGTACTAAATGGTGGCACCCACCAAAACAGTGTACATATATATATCTCAGTTTAGATAAAAAATAAAACCATAGTGAAATCTCCAATCAAAAAATAAAAAATTCTTGCAATAAAATAGTGATTGTCACTGAGATAATTAATACTAGTACAAAGTGCTGTAAATTGATAACTGGGAATTAATATTATTCAATCAGCCGTGATTAATATATATAAATGGATGGTTAAAAACTCAATAACATAAAAGCAAAAAATTGCCAAATAATACAATGTTACATTGAATGTCCAAAGTGATCTTCATAACTGTGCGTCATGCAGTATAGTGTCCAGCGCCAACAGGGGGTGCTCAAACTTGAAATAACACACTTCAGTACAGGTGACTTAGTGCAACACAAAAGAACAGCTTCAATGCTTCATTTAGTGCTAACAGACAATTAAATTGTGCAGATGGCAGCTGGATTTAAAATTTTTTGTTCAGAAGAGTGAATGTGAAGTGTATAACAGGATCTTCTCCATGCAACAATCCTCTAGTGGCAGATAATGGCCCCTTACCTCACTATACTGAGGTTACAGCATAGACCAGACAGTACTTGTGGTGTCTCCTGTGCAGGGGGGTCCTAGGTAATGGACTGTCATTAATCAGACCTCAGATCCATGGGGAACATCATAGTAAATGGAGAGATGAAGATACCATATAGTGTAGTATTTTAAGCATGTTTCAGGCTTTATTAAACATTAGCAACATACAGGGTACTCACACAGTAAAAAAGGAAAGGTACAGTGTATCCAAACGAGCGGCAAGCTCATACACTGCTGACAGTGGGCAGTGCCTGTCCTTACGCGTGGCGTCATGGGTCGCGTGGCTTCATCAGGGGATGTACACTGTTTTGGTGGGCTCCACCGTTTAGTACTTTTTATTATTTTTTATTATTTTCTATGCACATATTGCTTGCACGTTCACATAGTGTTCTACTCCCCATTGTGATCTAGATCACCATCCTATGCCCCAGTGAAGGCAAGAGTTAAGCCCCCCAACCCAAGATATCCTATTACACCTAGATATTGTAGCTTATTACAGGATTAGCGCAGCACCATCCCCATTTGTCAGTTGATATTTACACCAGGGTTTAAGGCTGGACCCCATTCGGTGCAGGCTGCTTTTCCCTATCTAAAATCACCCACATCACCTCTCCTTGGTAGCGCAGAAATAATATTCCCTATATTAATTACAATTCTTGATCTAATATTTCACAGCAGGGCCCTGTGAGGGCTTACAGTGTTGTGGCCACAACAACACCTAAGGCCCCAATTTCTGCTGAGTATATAGGCAGGCCCCTACTTTCAAACATCCAACTTACAAACGACTCCTACTTGCAAACGGAAGGAGACAACAGGAAGTGAGATGAAATCTACCCCTAGGAAGGGAAATTCTCTCCTGTAAGAGTTAATATGGGAAAAACGTTTCTCCTTTCCACTGATGCTTTATCACCAATTCATGTTTCACAAAAAACCCCAAATTTTCAAAAAACATTTGTCATTGGGACAAAAAGTGAGGTGAAATCTTCTGAAGAGGAGCACAGACAGCAAAACAAATGTCACAGGGGTGATAACCCTTCCCTATGTTTTCCAAAAAGCTTAAAATAGATTTTTTGGCTGGAGCTAAACACGTTAAAAATGTACCAGTTCAAAATTACAAACAGATTCTACTTAACAACAAACCTACAGTCCCTGTCTTGTTTGCACCGCCTGTATACTGCTGTTCAGAGTATATAGGGCCTGGTGGCCCCACGCCTTTCCTTTTTTTAATTTAGGTGCGGGGTTCCCCTTAATATCTGATTTTCATCCATATTGCCAGGACCCGACATTACATGCCGCAAGAAGTTTTAAATGACTTTTTTTCCTTTAAACATTACATTTTGTGCAGGGACTGTTCTAAGCACGGGAAACACGTGCCACTTTACAGGCATACTATAGACACCCCCCAGGTACGATATTTAAAGGAATATTTCACTTATTTTTTTTTACTTTAAGCATCAATAAAATCACTGCTCCCGAAAAAACGGACGTTTTTAAAAGTTTTTTTTGCATTGATACATGTCCCCTGGGGCAGGACCCGGGTCCCAAACCCTTTTTAGGACAATACCATGCAAATTAGCCTTTTAAAATGAGCACTTTTGATTTCGAACGTTCGAGTCCCATAGACGTCAATGGGGTTCTAACGTTCGTGCAAATTTTCGGTCCGTTCACAGGTTCTGGTGCGAACCGAACCGGGGGGTGTTCGGCTCATCCCTACTCAGTACACAGGGCAATAGCTGGTCTACACAACTGTCAAAGAAAGAAAGAAAGAAAGAAAGAAAGAAAGAAAGAAAGAAAGAAAGAAAGAAAGAAAGAAAGAAAAAGAAAGAAAGAAGGAAAGCTGAGAAAGAAAGAAAGAGAGAAAGAAAGAAAGAAAGAAAGAAAGAAAGAAAGAAAGAAAGAAAGAAAGAAAGAAAGAAAGAAAGAAAGAAAGAAAGAGCTGTCAAAGAAAGAAAGAATTCACATAAAATAATTGGTAAGCTGCAATATAATAAATGTTTGCTATTGGGTTTAATACTGCTTTAGGATAACAAATCAATGCATCATTTTCTTTTTGGGAAAAAAGTCTTCTTTTGGCGATATTGTTTTGCAAAAATATAATTTATATACAAAAAACATAAAAATCTAAAATTTGCATTTCTTCAGTTTTATTAGTGCTAGATTTAAAGAAAGTTCCTTTATTGAATATACGTTGTAAAAAGGTATATATTTATTTATTTCAGGTACTTATATAGTGCTGTCAATTTATGCAGCACTTTATATATACAGTATATTGCACATTCACATCAATCCCTGCCCTCAAGGAGCTTACAATCTAAGGTCCTTACCTCACATTCATACATACACATATTAGGGCCAATTTAGACAGAAGCCATTTCACCTACCAGCATGTCTTTGGAGTGTGGGAGGAAACCGGAGTATCCTGGAGGAAACCCATGCATGCACAGGGAGAACATACAAACTCCAGGCAGGTAGTGCCCTGGTTGGAAACCAAACCGACAACCCTAATGCCGCTAGGCAGAATTACTAACCACTTAGCCACTATGCTGCCTATCACTTTTTACAATTTCACATTTTAGAATTTGTCCTATTTCTAATGAAACTAACATGATGTTTCTGGTACAAAGCATTGCAAAGCTATTTTTCTCAAATGCTATTTTTTTCAATTTTGTGGCATTTTCTTGTTATGCAACACTGAAAGAAGCAACAAACAAAACAAATTTAAAGAAAAAATAAGTAAATATTGATGATTTAAAAAAAAAGAAAATTAAAAAAAGGACTGAGTGAATAAGGGCTAATTAGGTTTAATTCATATTTAAACTGGTTAAGAGGTTAATTATGATAAAATAAAAAAAAAAAATTAATTGTTAATGCTTCTTTAACCACTTGCCGCCCACCTGCCGTCAAATGACGGAGGAGGTGTGCGGCTCTCGTTCTGGGACGACATCATATGACGGTGCCCCTAGGACACGGTGCGACCCTGCTCTCGGTAAAGAGCCGATGAAGTGGCTCTTTAACCATGTGATCAGCTGTGTCCAACCACAGCCAGTCACATGTAAATGCGGAAGTGCCGTTTATCGGCTCTCCTCGCCTCACACTGACAGAGTGTGTGGTGAGGAGAGCCGATCAGCGGCATCTTCTTCTAGGGGAGACCAGGACAAGTAATCAGAGCACTGACCATCAGTGCCCTGATTACAGTAAAGCCCCATAAGTGCCCATTAGTGACACCAATCAGTGCCCATCAGTGACACCAATCAGTGCCCATTAGTGATGCCAGTGGGTGCTACCTCTCAGTGCCTGCTCATCAGTGCCGCCCATCAGTGCCCATCAGTGCCACCTATCAGTGTCCACCAGTGCCACCTATTAGTGCCACCTCATCAGTGCCCATCAATGCAGCCTATCAGTGCCCATCAGTGCCACCTCATCAGCGCACCTCAGCTAAGGAGAAAAATTACTTATTTACAAAACTTTTTCTTTTTCAAAATGTTCTGACATTTTTCTTTTTTTTTAGTTAAAAATAACCCAGCAGTGATTAAATACCACCAAAAGAAAGCTCTATTTGTGTGGAAAAAATTATAAAAATGTAATTTGGGTATAGTGTTGCATGACTGCGCAATTGTCATTCAAAGGGTGAGAGCGCTGAAAGCTGAAAATTAACATGGGCAGGAAGGGGGTGAAAGTGCCCAGTAAGGCAAGTGGTTAAATTATGTATTTTTCATTTCATTCATTGGTAGATCAAAGGCCACACCTTTAAACTATCTGAAAAACAGAAAATTGTATCAAATACTTATCGTAATTTTCCTTTCCTGACGCCAAACCATGGCAGCATACTAGTGATAAAGCTCCACCGCTTGTTCACTCCCTCAGTACCAGTGAACAGCATAAAAAAAGGCGTGGTTAGCCGCCCCCACATTCTTTGTAACAGGCCAGATACCGAGATGTACAAGGGTGGGTCCGTATGCTGCCATGGTTTGGCGTCAGGAAAGGAAAATGACGGTAAGTATTTGATACGATTTTCCTGACGCCAACATGGCAGCATACTAGCGATAAATAACTAGCTGACAGGGTGGGTACTGCTTTAAACAACATCAGTTGTATCTACAATGCAAGAGAAGATTGGATTGTCCTTCTCTAAAAGTCTACAGATGATAAGGCACTCAGATCTACCCTATAATGTCTTAGGAAAGCATCTCGGGAAGACCATGATGCCACTCTGCAAATGGTCTCCATCAATACCCACAAGGCTGCTACCGCCCTGGTAGAGTGTGCAGTCACCATTGAGGAAAGCTCACACCCTCTTGCTCCGTACACTGTGCAAATAAGCTTGACGACCAAGATCCTTGAGGTAGCCTCCTTTCCTTTGTGTTTCCCTGCTGGAATTATAAAGTGCTTATCTGAGCATCTGAAGGCAGCAGTGGCTGACCGGTATTTGCTTCTGGAAACATCCAGCTCATGTAGCCTGCCCGTGTCCTCTTCTGGGAAGTTAGGTAAAGCCCCAGATGCCCGTCTGGTGAAATTAAGTGGCTACTTTTGGAACAAAATGTTCTACTGGTCGTAGTTCCACTTGATTTGGAAAAGGTAATATGCCTCTCTCAGGCCCCCCGGGCCTGAAGTTATGGTTATCGTAGTCAAAAAGACAACTTTATGAGTAATGTCCCCCCAGTGAACACTATTCAGTTGGAGCAAAAGGGTGAACAGATAAGAAGTCCAGCACTACAGACAAATCCCATTGGGGAAAGACTCTCTTCTTAGGTGGTTGGATTTTAAAGACCGCCTTTAGAAACCGTACTACCAACGGATCTTCTGCCCCTTTGATTTTTTGTTACTACTGAGATGACGGAAACTTGTACTTTCAGGAAGTTCAGGTTAAGGCCCATGCCCAACCCTGCTTGCAGAAAATCCAGGACAGCTGAAAGTGGAGACGCAGAATGATCCAACTCAGTGGCGGCTGGTGCTCAAAATTTTGGGGGGGGCGCAAACAAACTGAAAAGTTCTGAAAATAAAACCCCATCAATCGCAGCCACTGTGCCCATCAAACGCAGCCACTGTGCCCATCAAATGCAGCCACTGTTCTTATCAATTTTCGCTACTGGACCATCAAACGCAGCCACTGTGTCCATCAAACGCAGCCACTGTGCCCATCAAACGCAGCCACTGTGCCATATCAAATGCTCCCACTGTGCCATCAAACGCTGCCACCGTGCCATCAAATGCTGCCACTGTGCCCCATCAAATACAGCCACTGTGCCTATCTTATGCAGCCACTGTGCCCATCTTATGCAGCCACTGTTCCCATCAAATGCAGCCTCACTGTGCCCCCCTAAAATGCAGCCTCACTGTCCCATCAAATGCAGCCTGTGTCCCATCAAATGCAGCCTGTGTCCCATCAAATGCAGCCTCACTGTCCCATCAAATGCAACCTCACTGTCCCATCAAATGCAGCCTGTGTCCCATCAAATGCAGCCTCATTGTCCCATCAAATGAAGTCTGTGTCTCATCAAACGCAGCCTGTGCCCCATCAAATGCAGCCTGTGTCCCGTCAAACCCCCCTCCTCCCCCCATTCTCCGCGGGAGGTCCAGACCGGCACTTACCTTGCTGTGGTGTCTTCTCCTCCTGCTGTGTGTCCTTCAGTGGGCACTGGCAGCGGTGGTGGAGGAGTCCGCTCCCCATACTTCCTCTGCCGAGGCACAATGGGAGAAAGAAAACCAGAAGTGACATCTAACTTGGATGTCAATCAAACCACCCGGCCGTAGTAATACATACTGCGGGCGCTGGGCGGAAGCTGCTCGGCACTTTGGAATGCGCCGCAAATCTGCAATCTTGCAAATTAAGCATCTCATCTGCAATCTCGTGATTGCATAGACGTGGCGCTTCCCATAGTACACTGTGTCTGGCGCCCGAACACAGTGCACTTAAGGACCTTTTTTTCTATTTTTATTTTTTTTTAAAGGGCCATTTTTTAAAAAAATGTCTTTTTTTTAATAATATTTTTTTTGTGACTGCCTGGAGGGGGGGCAGCGCTAGGCTCTCCAGCTTCCCCCTGTCAACAGCCATGGTTGTAGCTCCAGTTTGCACAAGTTTGGATTGTGGAACGTTTTCTGGATCTTAAAAGAGTAGAGATTACTCTAAAAGAGCACCCTAGGCTCTCCAGCTTCCCCCTCTCAACAGCCATGGTTGTAGCTCCAGTTTGCGTATGCTTCAATGTAGGAAGTCTTCCTGAACGAGAAGGCATGGAAATACTGGGAGGGGAACTGGTTGCTGTACGCTGAGGTGGGTTAGAATGGCCAGAATGGAAGAACCAGCATGACCCTCATGTTCTCCTTCAACAGCCTCCAAAGGAACCTCATTATTAGGGGGACCAGGGGGAAGGCGTAGGCCGGGTATAGAAGAGCAAGGTGTAACAAGAGCATCCGTCTCCTCTGCCTATGGATGCAGAAACCTGGACAGGATTCTTGGGAGTTTGCAATAGCTGGAAGAAGCAAAGAGATCCATTTGCGGTGCACCCCGCATGTGAACTAATTGGGAAAGACTCAGGGGTGTAGAGCCCACCCGTTTTGGTCTGGAAATGTTCGAGAGAGAGAGGCGGTCTGCCTGCATGTTCAACCTCCCTTGGAGATAGACTGCCCTTAGGGCCTGAAAGTGATTTTCTGCCCAGGACATTGGCTCCACTTCATTTAGTAGGTTTCTGCTGTGGATTCCAGCCTGGTGTCATTTATAAGCAACTGCTGCCCTGTTGTCCATCTGCATAGCAACCGGCTTTTCCTGGATCTTGTGCTGCAAAGCTTTGCGAGCCAAAAGTGCTGCTCAAATCTCTAGCACATTTAACACTATGCCTTTGCCAGGAATCTCCCTCTGCCCTGGACTGACTGTCCTTCGCAGGGTGCCCTCCCAGCCTGTCTCGCTGGCATCCGTTGTAACAATGGTCCAGTCTAATGACCCTAAGGGGCGAGAGTTCTTCAAGGTCTTCATCAGCCACCACTGCATGCTCCTCCTCATACTGAGAGACACTGCTATTAGTTGTGCTAGGTACTGCTTTCTCCACTGCGCGAGAAACCTAGCTGGAATTGCTACATGTTCCAGTGTGCCCAAGGGAGCATTGGAATGCAAGAAGACATGGCGCCCAACAGGCTGAGACACTGGGCTGCTGACAGATGAGTGAAAGTTGCTGCCATCAAGACTCTCTTCCTGACTATCAATGCCTTTTCTGGCAGAATTGAGACCGACGTGTCGGCTGTTTTGAAGAGTGCCCCCAGGTATATCAACTGCTGGGTTGCGGCAAGTTGGCTCTTCTTAAAGTTGATGATCCAACTGAATTTCTGAAAGGTATGGGTAAGGATCTCCCTGTGTGTTAAGAGCTCCCCTGGCCAACAGGAGGACATCATCCAGGTAATGATAGACCCGGAGACCCTGTGTCTTCGGGATGTGCACATGGTAAAAAGAAGGCTGGTGAACTGTAGATGCGTGAGGCTATCCGCAAATCTCATATACCTCTGAAAAGATGGCAAAATTGGGACATGAAGATAGGCATCTAGCAGATCCAAAGAAATGCATCCAGTCACTCCGCTGCACTGCTTGGATGAAGCGGTTTAGCCTTTTTAGATCTATGACTGGACACTAGCCTCCATCCTTTTTACCATGAACAGGGTGGGGTAAAAACCTGGTATATCTTTCTGAAGATGGAATCTGTATCACGGCTTGCTGGGTTTGAAGTGTGTGTATATATCGTAGCAGTACAGCTGCCTTCTGCAGAGCCTCTGGACTCTTGGTGGGGGAGAAATGATCCGGAGGAGGGGTGCTGCGAAAGAAATGGCCTCGGGTGACTGTTGCCTTCACCGAAAGGTCTGTATAATTTTCCGCCCAGGCATCCGCGAAATGTGTCAACCTGGACCCTACTACGAATGTCGGAGGGTGCGTACTGTCAAAAGGGCTTGCTAGGCTATTGCAGGACATTTATGGCGTTTTGCTTGTGTGCCCTGACTACGGTTGCCTGGGTATGCTTTCATTTGCCACCTGATCCTCTGGCATATCTGCTGGATCACGGCTCCCTGGACCTGGAGAAATTAGATCTACTGCGAAAATATTTTGCTTGCCTCTGCTTCCTGTTCTGCAAAAGCAGGCCTGACCTGCCCCCTGACACTCTCGAGATGGCCGTCTCCATCTTTCTGCCAAAAAGGGACTTCCCGTCAAAAGGGATCTTGCACCAGTTCTGTTTTGATGATGCATCAGTGGCCCAAGGCTTTAACCATAGAGACTTTTTTTGCCGTGACTGAGTGCAACATTGCCCTGGCTGAACACTTAATCGTGTCTATGGCTGCCATAAAATCTGAAGACACCTAGAGTTTTAGAGCCGAAACAATATCTGCTCTTGGCACCCCTTCATTTATCGCTGACTCAATGTTCAGAGTCCAGACCCTCAATGTGCTGGCCACTGATGTGAGGGTTATGGCTGGGCGACAGGCTACCCCAGCAGCTTGATAGACTCTCTTCAGGTCCAGATCTATCCTTCTGTCCATCGTGTCCCTGAAGGGTGCCGAATCCTTCATTGGGAGTGTAACCTTCTTAGCTAGCCGGACCAACGTGGCGCCCACAGCTGGAGGGGAGACAAGTAAGGCTATGTCTGCCCCCTGTAGGGGATATAACTTGTAAAGCCTATTAAACGAGAATCTCTCCTCGGTGCCATTCTGGTTTCATAACATCCTTGATTTCCTCCATTAAAGGAAAAAGGGATTGGCGCTTTTGAAAAAAGGAAAATAAGATTTCGCCTTTTTGGGAGCCTCTGCTGCCTCCCATGCAATGGCCTTCTTGATTGCTTGGATATATGGATCCACCAAGGAAAAGCTAAATCCAAGCTGTTCTGGATCGCTCTCTGCAGAGGAGGAGCTGCTGTCCTCCGGCTGCTGTGTGGATTCTGCAGAAACAGCACTTAAACGAGGAGCACTACCTGCTGAAGTCCCTGGTTGATGCTCCAGTGGGGCTTCCTGACTAGTGCCACTAATGGGCTGTCTTGCTGGAATAACAGAAGTGACCTCCGAGGTGGAGTCTTGCGCTACCTTTTTCAGTAAGGTTGACACCTGGGCAGTCTCCTGCTCTCTGTCCACTTCAAATTGTTCCAGGCAACCCTTGCACACTTAATTGTTTGGCATTGGGACTGCTGCACAGGCCCAGCAGGACTTTTTTTTAGGGCACTGGTATTGCTCAGGAGAAGGGGAGGCATGCCGCCTCTTTTTTTACTTTTAAATTATTTTTGGAATGGGAGCAGTGCTTGTGGATGCGCTATCCTGTCTCTGGCTCTAGATCTTCAAGAGCGTGAGCGTCCAGGGCTGAAACAAATCAAAGCAATGTACTCTTTTTTTCTTTTTTTTTGTGACAACCTGCAAACTTACCCAATACGGTGGTCCCCTACCTTAATGGTTGAGGGTCTTATGTAAATGGTGAATGACTCATGGCTGGAGGACAAGTGGGACGGCCAGCTTAAAAAAGGAAGGCTAGGAAGTGAAGGACAGCATTTAGAAAAGTATTTGGGATAAAAGAGAACAAAAATATGTGTTGTCTTTTGTTTTTTTTTGTAGTACCTGCATAAAACAGCAGAGGGCACTCAAATGAGTCTTTTCTGTAGGGGAAAATCCAGAGAGGGAAGTCTGCCTGACAGGAGGAGGCTGGGTGTCTGCCTGCCATTCAAGCAGATTAAGCCTAATAATAGACCTATGGAAGGCAAAAGACCCAGACCCACACCCCCGCTTGCTGGCAAAATACCAGCATTTTTGCCCACAACAAAGATGGCAATGGCGCCTCCAGCGGCCATCGAGCATGCCCGGCCTGATGATGTCATCACAGGGTCCCCTAGTAAGAAAAGGAGCACAGGGTGGCTGCGCTGGCCCTATAGGGTGGATGGAACAGCCAAACAAATGTGCTCTACACCCCAGGATGGCGTGAACACAGAGCCACTGCCCAGGACCTGAGTAAGAAATGAAAAAGAAAGAAAAAGGAAGAAAAGATTAAAGGGTAAGACAATGGAAACCAAAGGGACAGCAACCCTGCATAGCACAAGTGGCCAAAACAAACTAAATAAAGGCAATAGCTGCCCCCCGTCCACACCTCTGCCCACAGTCACTTAGTAATTGGCAGATTTCGTTCCTAGTGAGGAAACACTGCAGGGCCCCATCAAGACCCACAAAAGGGGCTCCCAGGCTATTCAGCGCATTTAGCAGCCCGAGCGCTGGGACTTCAAACTGGGAGATGCTCAACCCAGCCCAATGCTACACGGAGGCAGAGGTGGGGACATAACACTGCTTACTTCATCACTGGTGCGTTGAGGTATGAGGAAAAAAAGAAGAAGGCTAACCACAGCTTTTTTATGCTATTCACTGGTCCTGAGGGAGTGGACAAGAGGCGGAGCTCTATCACTAGTATGCTGCCATGTTGGCGTCAGGAAAAGTCATTTTACACAGGAGCAGTTCGCTTTTGAGAGCTGTTCTCGCTGTGTAAAATGACAGACAGTAATTTCAGTAAATAGTAATGGGGGAGCAACAGACAGGAGAGTAGCTGGGTGCATCCATAAAAATTTGTTGAAGTTTTTAGAATGTATCTCTTAAATTCAAATGCATTTGAATCCTAGTTAATAAAACAAAAAAAATGTTATAGCAACACACCTTCTTTCTAAAATTTGTCAGTTGAAGACCCATAAATCACTACAAAAGCTAGATCTTTTAATATTAGCATTAACAAATAGTCTTGAATTAGATTTGCAATAGTCAGAATATTCAGATCGTATTATGAGTGCAGGCTTTCTAATGAGAGGTTTATATTTGGCCATTTGTTTAGTTAAAGTGGATGTAAACCCTCACATATACCCAGTAAAGTGAACAGCCTCAGATGATACACAGGGATGAAACAAATCCTCCTACATAAGTTTTACATGTATATCTTCTGTCTTCAGATTTATATACTGTGTAGAAAGTGCACGTCCTGTTGGAATTTTCTCTTCCTGTCCCAGCAGGGGGAGGAGAGTCTTGCCATAAACTGTGAGACTGCTAATTGAAGGAAAGGCACACACCCCCCTCCACATAGGCAAAGACTTGCAGAGCTGTGCTGTGAATTGACCAGCTGTCTGCTAATCTATTTATAGCACCCGCCCTGACACAAATTTCAGGCTAGTTTTATCACGTGTCAGAGAACTTGTCAGAAGTTATCATGCTAAAAACAGAAGGAAACAGAACTGAGCAGGAGACTTTGGAGAGAAGGAGCAGGAGACTTTGGAGAGAAATAATAAAACAGTGCAGATATATGTGCCCAGCTCAAATTTCATGAATCGGGTTTACATCCACTTGCTTTTGTCTTGGTGTCAGGGTGTCAACTACCTGTCCTCACACACAGCACACTCAGAAGCCTGGAGATGGTATGTGAGATCTGGCAGCTAATAGGAACTTAGAGGCTACCTAAGCTAGCTTAGTGGAAGACTCCGAAATGGTATAAGCAGGGCTTTTTTTCAGCGGGAACATGGAAGAACGCAGTTCTTGCACCTCCAACACTGAATGCATTTCATGGCAAGATGTACTGGGAGGTCTATGAATGCTGGCTACTGGGGGATCTATTGTTGCTGGTGGGGATCTTTTTTTTGTGGGGGTCTATTGTTGGCTGGGGGTGTTATGTTGCTGAGGGGGTCAGTTGTTGCTGGGAGGGGATCTACTGTTGAGGGAGAGTTCTATTGTTGCTGGCTGCTGGAGGATGTATTGATGCTGGCTACTGGGAGATATGTTGTTGCTGCTGGGGGTCTATTGTTGCTTGGGTGTTTTTTTGTTGTGGGGGTCCATTGTTACTGGGGGGGGGGTTGTTGTTGCTTGGGGATCTTTTGTTGCTGTGGTGGGGTATGTTGTTGCTGGAGGGGTCTATTGTTGCCAGGGGGGTCTATCAAATTCCATACAAATTATAACACAGTTCAGAGTATATAGTGCAGTCAATGTAGGATATATACTGTTCAGAGTATATAGTGTAGTAGTCCGTATAGTATATATAATACAGTTTAGAGTATTTAGTGAAGTCCATATATATATATATATATATATCCAGGTCCATAAATATTGAGACATCAACACAATTCTAATCTTTGTAGCTCTATACACCACCACAATGGATTTGAAATGAATCGAACAAGATGTGCTTTGACTGCAGACTTTCAGCTTTAATTTCAGGGTATTTACATCCAAATCAGGTGAACGGTGCAGGAATTACAACAGTTTGTATATGTGCCTCCCACTTTTCAAGGGACCAAAAGTAATTCCATAATTGGCTGCTCAGCTGTTCCATGGCCAGGTGTGTGTTATTCCCTCATTATCCCATTTAAAAAGAGCAGATAAAAGGTCCAGAGTTCATTTCAAGTGTGCTATTTGCATTTGGAATCTGTTGCTGTCAACTCTCAATATGAGATCCAACGAGCTGTCACTATCAGTGAAGCAAGCCATCATTAGGCTGAAAAAAAACAAAACAAACCCATCAGAGAGATAGCAAAAACATTAGGTGTGGCCAAATCAACTGTTTGGAACATCCTTAAAAAGAAAGAACGCACCGGTGAGCTCAGCAACACCAAAAGACCCGGAAGACCACGGAAAACAACTGTAGTGGATGACCGAAGAATTCTTTCCCTGGTGAAGAAAACACCCTTCACAACAGTTGGCCAGATCAAGAACACTCTCCAGGAGGTAGGTGTATGTGTGTCAAAGTCAACAATCAAGAGAAGACTTCACCAGAGTGAATACAGAGGGTTCACCACAAGATGTAAACCATTGGCGAGCCTCAAAAACAGGAAGGCCAGATTGGAGTTTGCCAAACAACATCTAAAAAAGCCTTTGCAGTTCTGGAGCAACATCCTATGGATAGATGAGACCAAGATCAACTTGTACCAGAGTGATGAGAAGAGAAGAGTATGGAGAAGGAAAGGAACTGCTCATGATCCAAAGCATACCACCTCATCAGTGAAGCATGGTGGTGGTAGTGTAATGGCGTGGGCATGTATGGCTGGTTCTCTTGTATTTATTGATGATGTGACTGCTGACAAAAGCAGCAGGATGAATTCTGAAGTATTTCGGGCAATATTATCTGCTCATATTCAGCAAAATGCTTCAGAACTCATTGGATGGCGCTACACAGTGCGGATGGACAATGACCCGAAGCATACTGCGAAAAGCAACCAAAGAGTTTTTTAAGGGAAAGAAGTGGAATGTTATGCAATGGCCAATTCAATCACCTGACCTGAATCCGATTGAGCATGCATTTCACTTGCTGAAGACAAAACTGAAGGGAAAATGCCCCAAAAACAAGCAGGAACTGAAGACAGTTGCAGTAGAGGCCTGGCAGAGCATCACCAGGGATGAAACCCAGCATCTGGTAATGTCTATGCGTTCCAGACTTCAGGCTGTAATTGACTGCAAAGGATTTGCAACCAAGTATTAAAAAGTGAAAGTTTGATGGAGTTAATCTGTCCCATTACTTTTGGTCCCTTAAAAAGTGGGAGGCACATATACAAACTGTTGTAATTCCTACACCGTTAACCTGATTTGGATGTAAATACCCTCAAATTAAAGCTGAAAGTCTGCAGTTAACATCTTGTTTGTTTCATTTCAAATCCATTGTGGTGGTGTATAGAGCCAAAGAGATTAGAATTGTGTCGATGTCCCAATATTTATGGACCTGACTGTATATAATACAGTTCACAGTATATAGTGCAGTCTGTATAGTATATATAATACAGTTTAGAGTATATAGTGCAGTTCGTATAGTATATATACTCTGAACGTATAGTATATATAATACAGCTCAGAGTATATAGTGCAGTATATATAGTGCAGTCAGTGTAGGGTATATACTGTTCAGAGTATATAGTGCAATCAGTGTAGTATATATAATACAGTTCGGAATATATAGTGCAGTCCGTGTAGTATGTATACTACAGTTCAGAGTATATAGTCCAGTCCATGTAGTATATATAATACAGTTCAGAGTTCAGAGGCACGCCTGAGAGGACTGGGAGGATGCAGGCTGGGATAGGTACAGAACCAGAGGAATGGACTGTGGTGTCATGGGCAGGGGAGAAAGGCAGCTGTAGCCAGGAGGGCTGGCAGGGCCTGAAGATGGCTTACTGGGCTCAGTAGCCGCTTGCAGGACAGCTAGCACCAGAGACTTTCTATTTTGTTACACTATAGTCCCTGCCTGCAAAGGGCAATTACTAGGGCCTGCCTGAGCCAATGTCAGGCCAAACCATGCGGTACTAGCTGTGCCTGGAAGCTCATGCAAGTAGAGTGCTGGAGGAGCTGAGGAGAAATAGTCTGCAGTAAGAGTTGTGCTGGAGGAAGTTTCAGGGTCTTGGCAATGTTCTTATAGCCTAGGCCATCTTTATGTAGAGCAACAATTCTTTTTTTCAGATCCTCAGAGAGTTCTTTACTATGAGGTGCCATGTTGAACTTCCAGTGACCAGTATGAGAGAGTGAGAGCGATAATACCAAATTTAACACACCTGCTCCCCATTCACACCTGAGACCTTGTAACACTAACGAGTCACATGACACCGGGGAGGGAAAATGGCTAATTGGGCCCAATTTGGACATTTTCACTTAGGGGTGTACTCACTTTTGTTGCCAGCGGTTTAGACAACAATGGCTGTGTGTTGAGTTATTTTGAGGGGACAGCAAATGTACTCTGTTATACAAGCTGTACACTCACTACTTTACATTGTAGCAAAGTGTCATTTCTTCAGTGTTGTCACATGAAAAGATATAATAAAATATTTACAAAAATGTGAGGGGTGTACTCACTTTTGTGAGATACTGTGTGTGTGTATATATATATATATATATATATATATATATATATATATATATATAATATACAGTGGCGTAGTGTGGGTTGTCAGCACCCGGAGCAAAGCAAGTAATTTGCGCCCCCTAACTTGCAGACTTTTAGCACTTCCCGAGTCCCTTCAAATACATTAGTACTGACCTACCTGATTCCTATACTGACCACTACACTAACCTACTTGAGTTCAACACTGACCAACCTGATTCCTTTACTGACCATTATACACTGACCACTATACTATACTGTCCAATACACTGAGAACTACACTGACCACTATACTGTCCACTACCCTACACTGACCACTATACTATACTATCCACTACACTACACTGACCACTATACTGTCCACTACACTACACTGACCACTATACTATACTGACTACTACACTGTCCACTACACTACACTGACCACTATACTGTCCACTACACTATACTGTCCCCTACACTGACCACTACACAGTCCACTACACTGAGAACTACACTGTCCACTACACTACACTAACCACTATACTGTCCACTATAATGTCTACTACACTACACTGAGAACTACACTACACTGACCACTACACTGACCACCATACTATACTGTCCACTACACTACACTGACCACTATACTGTCCACTATACTACACTGACCACTATACTATACTGTCCACTACACTATAATGACCACTATACTGTCCACTATACTGTCCACTACACTACACTGACTGCTATACTGTCCACTACACTGGCCACTATACTGTCTACTACACTACACTGACCACTATACTGTCCACACCACTACACTGACCACTACACTATACTGACCACTATACTGTCCACTCCTTTATACTAACCGCTATACTGTCCACTACACTATACTGACCACTATACTGTCCACTACACTATACTGACCACTATACTGTCTACTACACTACACTGACCACTATACTGTCAACACCACTACACTGACCACTACACTATACTGACCACTACACTATACTGACCACTATACTGTCCATAAATACTATACTGTCCACTACACTGTCCACTACACTACACTGACCACTATACTACACTGTACACTACACTACACTGTACACTACACTACACTGACCACTATACTGTCCTGCCTACAATCTTCCTATACTGACACTACATATATGGCACCTCTTCCCCCCCCCCCCAGTCTGTGTCCATTCATTCCTCACCTTCTTGTCCTGCATCAGTCCGGACTCTGGAGGATAGGAGGAGGAGGAGGAGAAGACAGTGGCCCCAGCGGCTCACACTTTCCAGTGCTTGTCTCCCCTGCGCTCCGGCTGCCATGTTCAGTGTTTCCCGGCGCACTGTGATTAGGCGTATGGGGGTCATGTGTGGAGGCGGGACTTCAGGAGCAACTGCGATCGTGGACAGGCCAGCCCCACGTCGCACATGACCCCCATACGCCCAATCACAGGGTGCCGGACACTGAACATGGTGGCCAGAGCGCGGGGGACACAGGAAATTAAAATTAGGAGGAGGCAGCCAGTAGTGATACTACTGCCACGAAATTTCGCCCCCCTAAATGTCGCGCCCACGGCACCCCCCACGCTACGCCACTGTATATATACAGTATCTCACAAAAGTGAGTACACCCCTCACAATTTTGTAAATATTTTATTATATCTTTTTATGTGACAACACTGAAGAAATTACACTTTGCTACAATGTAAAGTAGTGAGTGTACAGCTTGTATAACAGTGTAAATTTGTTGTCCCCTCAAAATAACTCAACACACAGCCATTAATGTCTAAACTGCTGGCAACAAAAGTGAGCACACCCCTAAATGAAAATGTCCAAATTAGGCCCAATTAGCTAGCCCCCCCCCCCCCCCCCCCCGGTGTCATGTGACTCGTTAGTGTTACAAGGTCTCAGATGTGAATGGGGAGCAGGTGTGTTAAATTTGGTTTTATCGCTCTCACTCTCTCATACTGGTGACTGGAAGTTCAACATGGCACCTCATGGCAAAGAACTCTCTGAGGGTCTGATAAAAAAAATTGTTGCTCTACATAAAGATAGCCTGGGCTATAAAAAGATTGTCAAGACCCTGAAACTGAGCTGCAGCACCGTGGCCAAGACCATACAGCGGTTTAACAGCACAGGTTCCACTCAGAATAGGCCTCGCCATGGTCGACAAAAGAAGTTGAGTGCACGTGCTCAGCGTCATATCCAGAGGTTGTCTTTGGGAAATAGATGTAAGAGTGCTGCCAACATTGATGCAGAGGTTGAAGGGGTTGGGGGGGGGGGTCAGCCTGTCAGTTCTATGACCATACACTGCACACTGCATTAAATTGGTCTGCATGGCTGTTGTCCCAGAAGGAAGCCTTTTCTAAAGATGATGCACAAGTAAGCCCGCAGTTTGCTGAAGACAAGCAGACTAAGGACATGGATTAATGGAACCATATGCTGTGGTCTGATGAGACCAAGATAAACTTATTTGGTTCAGATGGTGTCAAGCGTGTGTCACAGCAACCAGGTGAGGAGTACAAAAACAAGCGTGTCTTGCCTACAGTCAAGCATGGTGGTGGAAGTGTCATGGTTTGGGGCTGGATGAGTGCTGCTGGCACTGGGGAGCTACAGTTCATTATGGGAACCATAAATGCCAACATGTACTGTGACATACTGAAGCAGAGCACGATCCCCTCCCTTCGGAGACTAGGCCTCAGGGCAGTATTCCAACATGATAACAACCCCAAACACAGCTCCAAGACGACCACTGCCTTGCTGAAGCTGAGGGTAAAGGGGATGGACTGTCCAAGCATGTCCCCAGACCTTAACCCTATTGAGCATCTGTAGGGCATCCTCAAATGGAAGGTGGAGGAGCACAAGGTCTCTGACATCCACCAGCTCCGTGATGTCGTAATAGAGGAGTGGAAAAGGACTCCAGTGACAACCTGTGAAGCTCTGGTGAACTTCATGCCCAAGTGGGTTAAGGCAGTGCTGAAAAATAATGGTGGCCACACACAATATTGAAACTTTGGGCCCAATTTTAACATTTTAACTTAGGGGTGTACTCACTTTTGTTGCCAGCGGTTTAGACATTAATGGCTGTGTGTTGAGTTATTTTGAGGGGACAGCAAATTTACACTGTTATACAAGCTGTACACTCACTACTTTACATTGTAGAAAAGTTTAATTACAGTGGAGAGTATATAGTGCCATAGTGTAGTATATATAATATAGTGGAGAATATATAGTGCAGTCAGTGTAGTATATATAATACAGTGCAGGGTATATAGTGCAGTGCAGAGTATATAATACAGTGTATTGAAGTAGAAAAAAACAGTGTGGTGCCCCCCCCCCAAAATCCAGACCCTTTGGGTCTGGCTTAGATTTTAAGGGGAACCCCACACCAAAATCCAAAATGTAGAAAAAAATTGGCATGGGCCCCCCCCCCCAAATCCATACCATACCTTATCCGAGCAAGCAGCCTGGCAGGCCAGGAAAGGGTGGATGAGCGAGCGCCCCCCTCCTGAACCAAACCAGGCTGCTTGACCTCAACATGGGGAGGGTGCTTTGGGGTGCCCTCCAAAGCACCTTAACCCCATGTTGATAGGGACAAGAACCTCTTCCCGACAACCCTGGACATTGGTTGTCGGGGTTTGCGGGCTGGGGGCTTATAGGAATCTGGAAGCCCCCTTTAACAAGAAGCCCCCAGATCCAGCCCCCCTATGTAAATGGTTAAACCCATTAACCAAAAAAAGTGTAAAAAAATAAAAGCCACAACAGACAGTTTTTGACAATTCCTTTATTAAAAAGAAAAACGTCCATCCATCTCACGCCACCCGACGGACCCAAAAAAATAGAAAAAAAATTTAAAAGCTCCGCCTCGATGGGAGGCCTCCCGGCAACTGCCGTCTCTTGGCTTTGACAGCTGTTATATAGGCAAGGGTGGGGCCACCCGGTGATGTAACCTAGTGACCCCGCTGCCTTCTGACGTCATGATTTAAGAGCTGTCAAAGCAAAGAGACAGCAGTTGCCGGGAGGCCTCCCATGGAGGCGGAGCTTTTTGTTTTTTTGTCTATTTTTCTAGTCCGTCGGATGACTGTCTATTGTGGTTTTTACTTTTTGACACTTTTTTTGGTAAATGGGTAGGGATACAATGTACCCGATACCCATTCACATAGGGGGGCAGGGATCTGGGGGCCCCTTTGCTAAAGGGGGACTTCTAGATTCTGATAAACCCCCCGCCTTCAGACCCCGACAACCAATGGCCAGGGTTATCGGGAAGAGGCTCTTGTCCCCATCAACATGGGGACAAGGTGCTTTGGGGTGGAGGGGTGCAAAGCCCCCCCACCTTAAATCAACCCCCATGTTGAGGGCATGTGGCCTGGTATGATTCGGGGGGGCGCTCGCTCGTCCCCCCCCCCATTCTGACCTCCAGGCTGCATGCTTGGATAAGGGTCTGGTATAGATTTTGGGGGGACCCCACACCAATTTTTTTACATTTTGGCATGGAGTTAGCCTTAAAATCCATACCACACCCAAAGGGCCTGGTATGGACTGGGGGGGACCCTACGCTGTTTTTTTCCTTGATTTTTCATCTATATTGCCGGGAGTCGGCAATACATTACAGCCGCAAGCAAGTTTAAATGATATTATTTCCTTTAGAAATGTCATTATTGCTGCGGCACTGTTCTACACATCGCACAGATGTGCAACTTTACAGGCAGACTAAGGGGACCCCCAGGCACGCTATTTAAAGGAATATTTCATTTTTATTGTTTCACTTTAAGCATTATGGAAAAGGGATGCCCTTGGGGGGATTGTGCGGGTAGCAGTATGAGTAAGGGATGAAAACAGAGGTATAAGTATATAAAAAAACGGATAACTTTTATTACAAAATAACAATTGCAAAATACAATATAAGTATTCCTAAAATCATAAAGTTGGATACAAATACATATACAGTTGCTTAATTAATGGATCACAAGTAGACTCCAAAAGAGGGGTCATGCAGATGGTATGATCACAAAAAATCCCAACATGTTTCGGAAAAGCGGGGGGAATAGGGGTAAACGTATTAATTTCCTTCCTCAGGGATTTAAATGGAAGCAAACTGTTTATATGTCTAATGAAGAGAGACGGAGCCTCAAGTCTCAAAAAATGTTTTTAAATGGCAATGTTGTGCCAAGGACACGGAATTCAATCAGTTGGATAGGAGGTCATCAGATTGGTGAGATAAAAGCCATATACTGGGGTAATCCTAGGCTATGCTTTAAGGTGTGCTGTGGTGTGCAATGCCCAAACCATACAGCAGCAAAACTCACAAAGAACAGCCATTGGAGTCAGGGAAGCGCCAATCTATCATAAAAATGAAAAAATATAATAAAAAATAAAATAAAATAAAAATGGTATCGATGAGTATATGTTTGTTTTGAATAATGAGTCATTTTTTTTACATTTTGGTGTAGAGTTCCCCTTAAAATCCATACCACACCCAAAGGGCCTGGTATGGACTGGGGGGGGGGGACCTAACGCTGTTTTTTTCCTTGATTTTTCATCTATATTGCCGGGAGTCGGCAATACATTACAGCCCCAAGCAAGTTTAACCACTAGAGATCTGCTCTATAGCAGAATGACTGCTACAGTGTGGACCTGCTTTGCCGGGACTACGTCCATTGACGTCGTCCTGTGCACGAGCGGTCTGCGCGCCCCCTGCAGGGAACGCGTGCCACGCTCAGTCTATGAGACTCGCCTGATCACAGATCGGAGTAAGGGGTCGATCCCGACCCCTTACCACATGATCAGCTGTCAGCCAATGACAGCTGATCATGTGATGTCAACAGAGCTGAAAAAAAAGCCGATCACCGGCGGCCGTGAGAGGGACATCAGTCCCGATCATGGAGATCTGCCGCCAGATCACCAGTGCCCACCTGTGCCCCCTGCAAGTGCCCCCTAGTGCCTAGTGCCAGTGCCCCCTAGTAATAGGCAGCAGTGCCGCCTACCAGTGCCCACCAGCGCCACCCATCAGTGCTCACAATCAGTGCCTCAACAACAGTGCTGCACATCAGTGCCACCTATCAGTGCCCATCAGTGTCACCTACCAGTGTCCATGAGTGCCGCCCATCACTGCCCATCAGTGCCGCCCATCACTGCCCATCAGTGCCGCCTATCAGTGGTACCTATCAGTGCCCATCAGTGCCATCCATAAGTGGCCATCAGTGCCACCTTATCTGTGCCCATCAGTACCGCCTTATCTGTCCCCATCAGTGACGCCTTATCTGTGCCTATCTGTGCCGCCTTAACTGTGCCCATCAGTGCCGCCTTAACTGTGCCCATCAGTGCCGCCTTAACTGTGCCTATCCATGCCCATCAGTGCCGCCTATCAGTGCCCACCAGTGCCGCCTCATCAGCGCATATCAATGAAGGAGAAAAATTACCTGTTTGCAAAATTTTATAACAATCTATAAAACATGATTTTTTTTTCAAAATTTTCCATCTTTTTTTGTTTGCTTAGCAAAAAATAAAAATCCCAGCAGTGATTAAATGCCACCAAAAGAAAGCTCTATTTGTGGGAAAAAAATGCTAAAAATTTCATTTGGGTACAGTGTTGTATGACCGCGCAATTGTCATTCAAAGTGCGTCAGCGCTGAAAGCTGAAAATTGGTCTGGGCAGGAGGGGGGTTTAAGGGCTCAGTAAGCAAGTGGTTAAATGACATTTTTTCCTTTAGAAATGTCATTATTGCTTCGGCACTGTTCTACACATCGCACAGATGTGCAACTTTACAGGCAGACTAAGGGGACTTTTTTGCATTGATACATGTCCCCTAGGGCAGTACCTGGGTCCCCATACACTTTTTATGGAAATAACTCACATATAAGCCTTTTGATTTTTCATGTTCGTGTCTCATAGACTTTAATAGGGTTCGCATGTTCCCTAGAACTTTTTGCCTGTTTGCGGTGTTCTGGTGCGAACTGAATCAGGGGGTATTAGGCCCATTACTAATCATGACTCATAACAGGAGTGAGTGAGAATGGTGATTTCCACCACTGGAAAACTTATGAAGTACAGTAAAGACAGAAAAGCTGGTTGTTTCAGTGAATAACAGACTAGAACAGTTTAAATCATAATTGGCTGACATGGATCATGTACAGAGATTCAGCCTCCCATTCAAACTTGACTTTGACACTTTTTATTGATTATCCATAATTGCACAGCTTCATAATAAGACATCACAATAGCAGTTTACCAGGTGTCATGGGACCATATCTAGGTTTGATGCTCACAGCCTCACACAATGTTCTGATCAACCTACTTCAGCCATTTTTAAGGGAACCCTTCAGTTTTGAATCCCTTTCCTTGCTTTCCCCTGTGCCTCTTCTTGCCACTTTGTTTTTATATTGCTCCGACGTCTTGGGTTTACTCGCACAATTGTTAACTATATTGACTTCCAGGCTCTGTGGACTACATATTGATTGTTTTATACCACCTTTTGTTAAACATTGTACATGTTCTGCCGTTCTCGTAGTTAAAACTTTATAAAGAAAGATTTACTCCAAAAAATCTTTAACAATCCACTTGAGAAATGAAGCCAAATTACTCATCCCCTTGTACTGGACATCTGGCTATACTCCAAATATCATAGATTGGTTTTGGAGTATAGATTACATTTTTAAAATGGATGAGCTAATCATGGTAGCTTTGCATATGATACATCATTACATCAATACCCAATTCACTTGGATATACTTTGAAGAGTACAATGTATTACTTAAATGTCCTCTGATACTGTAGAAAATTATAATAAATTATATTCAGTAGGAAAAATTATAATGAATTGAGAGATCTATATTTACACTTCCCCCCTCTTCCCTCCCCTCTTTTTATTTCTTATCTTACTCATACTCATACTCTTTTCTTTTTTCCTAATGGGGAATATGGCATTTTTCTGCATCATATATCACAAGATGAAATATATATTTTATTGTAGTTTCATATTGTTGAGTCCAAATTTTTAATGTTTCAATTTTAATATTTTTATAATTAGATGGTCAGATCTTAGCCTTATACTGTAAAGACAGCTTGTCCTCATTTCTGTCCTCTAAAAAATTCTGCTACTATGAAACGCATTAAAAAAAGATTATTTTTTCAATTGTATTAAAACATTATAGACAAAGTAACATTGTTTTTTTTAATTTGGCAACTGCATATTTAACCTGTAATTTATTTTAACATTTTTAAAAACTTTATTCAAGATTGAAATCAAGAATCATAGTTATAAAATATTATAATGCAAACAGCAGTAAACCTGGCAAACCATCAATTTATGTTACCTATCTATCCACTAAAACAAGAATCTTATTTTGTTTCCATCAAAATCTCATGTGACTCAAAATGTACAGATCGCTGAAACATTTGGATACTCATGGGAGTCCGCAGGTAGGGACAAAGGGGGGGGGATCAGGGAATCAGGGATCTGGGGTTCCCCACTCGGTCACTATCCTAGCGCCGTCGGCTGGCCCTGCTCACACCTGTACACAGTTTAGCAGGGCCGGTGACAGCTGGTGCGAGGAGCGGGACAGCGAAGGCCTCAAGGGGTGGGCAGGATGACATCACCCGGTCTACATAGTGCATGCGAGTGGCCCAGGAGATGGAGGCCGCGGGAAAGGAGAGGAGCCTGGAACCCCTGGACTCCTTAAATCTCCTCACCGCTCCCAGGCCTGGAGGACAGATTGACCGAGGCTTCAGAGAACAAAGACGGGGAGGAAATGCAAGCAGCCAGGGACCGCACCATCTTACATCATAGATCAGATGGAAGGAACAGAGCACCTCCTGTCCTCACCCAGAATGAAAATGGGTCTTGCCAGCTGCTGGCCATCATGGACATCCTACTGCATGCAAGGTACCATACTGAGCATTACACACACAACTGGGACATAGGGGCACTAGAGGGACTGCCGACAGGGCTCTTTCTCTCTGACCCCCCTCTCTCTCTGACGCCCCATCACCCCTCTCTGTCATCCCCTCTCTTTGTCTGTCACCCCTCTGTCTTTCTCACCCCCTCTCTCTCTGTCACCCCCCGTCTCTCTCTGTCACCCCCTCTGTCTCTCTCTGTCACCCCCTTCTGTCTCCCTTTGTCACCCCCTCTGTCTCTCTCTGTCACCCCCTCTCTGTGTCACCCCCCTCTGTCTCTCTTTGTCACCACCCTCTGTCTCTGTCTCTCTCTCTCACCCCCTGTCTCTCTCTGTCATCCCCTCTATCTTTGTCACCCCCTCTGTCGCTCTCTCTGTCACCTTGCTCTCTCTCTCTCTGTCACCCCCTCTCTCTCTGTCACCTCCCTCTCTCTCTGTCACCCCCACATGTATGCAGTCTCTTAGAGTCTCTTATGCCATGTCCGCAGTCTCTTACAGTCTCTTGAGCCATGTATGCCGATTCTGACAGTCTCTTGTACCATGTCCACAGTCTCTGACCGTCTCCTGTACCATGTCCGCAGTCTCCGACCATTTCCTGTACCATGTCTGCTGTCTCTGACCATCTCCTGTACTATGTCTGCAATCTCTGACCATCTCCTGTACTATGTCTGCAGTCTCTGACCAGATCCTATGCTATGTCTGCATTCTCTGACCATCTCCTGTACTATGTCTGCAGTCTCTGACCATCTCCTGTGCTATGTCTGCAGTCTCTGACCATCTCCTGTACTATGTCTGCAGTCTCTGACCATCTCCTGTATTATGTCTGCAGTCTCTGACCATCTCCTGTATTATGTCTGCAGTCTCTGACCGTGATAATGTGATAATGACATTATTGAAAAAGGTCAGAGCATGGGTGACCTTAAAATGATATCAAAAGAAATGTATCATAACACAGAGTGGTGTTGTGGATACATAATCAATATAAAAGTGCCGCGTCCTATAACTAAAATGGCAAGAGGAAAAACGGATACTATTATTAAACCTTTACAACATTAAAATCAAATATATACCACAAGACCAAACTTAATAAAATGAACTATATACAGACTAAATCCATCCTCATCTGTTATAAAGGAATAAAAAGCCCCATTCAAGGATGTGTTAAGCAAAGTCATAAAGGTTACATCCACTGGTGAACGGAATTAGAATTAGGAAATCCCCCTATGCAATTCTACATCTAATAAATAGTACATACTATAGCTCCTCCTGTTGGAAATGGTGAAGATCATTCAGATCCATATGTAGCTGTTTTCAGTCCTCTCCAGCAAAAGCGTTGGGCCGCATACCGATACGTCCTGCCATTTGCGGACTCTATGGCCCATTTAAACTGCACTTGAGTGCAGTGTGTACTCTCTTGGCTCCACCTAACCTTAGCAGTGGCTGCTCAAGGCCATTCAAACTCCACATGTGTGCAGTACTCTCAGCTAAAGCAGGAGACTGCGCATGCACAGGATTTTAATGGCCCGGATAGGCTCCTACTAAGGGTAACAGAATAACTGGAGCCAGGAGAAGAAACACTGTGCACGCACCCAGCTTAAATGGTCCAGAACGGCTGCTAGGGAGCGCAATACAGTAACATTCAGCTCATTTTGTAAATGGCAGGGTGGAGCAGCATGAGGGCCTGCTGCTTTTTCTGGAGAAGACTCAAAAGAGCTGTATTTGGATTGGGATGACCTTCACCATTTCCAACAGGAGGAACAAGAATATGCATTATTCAATGAATGTAATCAAAATTTGGGGTGAGGGGATAGAGTGTTATAATGAATCTACCCCTAGAAAGTACTGTCTCCAAAGACAAATATGTGAAACCAAAAAACATATATGGGACTTTAAATGTACATTCTAGGGAATGTTAAACACCAGCTCATGAAAAATATACAAATATAACAATTTTATTCGATATCACATGGATTAAAAAGTGTTAAAAACATCTTCACAAAGAAGGTAGTCACATAGATCTCGGTCTTGGCCTTGGGATCCAGTGTATTGGCCAACACGTTTCGTGGGCTACCCTGCTTCATCAGGGCTTTAGGTAAAAGTACTGCAATTATATACAAACATATATGAGACATTTAACCATTGCTGGCATAGTATCATTAAGCATTCTACATATATCTTTTTAACTTCACTATACAGTAAATAGAGGTATCATATTCACCATGAATGTAAAAAGGGGAGGGTTGGATCAAAGACTTTGCAGTCTATTCACTAAATAGGTATCTGTCATAACTATAGGATATAGTTAATTATTTTATTAATTAAAATGGACCATCACTGCATTAACCTGATATAATTACCTGTATGATGAATGCATGAAGCACTGATAGCAAATAGTCTGCCGGGTCCATGGGGAACAAAACCAAATCCTCCAACGCTAACTCATACCCAAGAATGTTGCCTAACATGGAAGACTAAATATTAAAATAACGAATCCAAATAAAACGGTGTTTGAGTAACAAAGGTGTTGCAGTGGAGATTAAGTCGTGTGAAATGCCGTGCCAAGAAATATGTGAGGGGATGTGGCAGGGAAAAGGAAGAAGGGGGGGTGTGTGTGGGGATAGGTGGGAAAAAGGGGGGACGGGGAGAGATAAACAGGGGGAGGGGAAAAGTGAGGAGGGGGGGACAAGAAGGGGGATGGGGGAAGGGGAGGGGAAACCAATGAGGAGAGAGGGGGCGGGGCCGATCCACTGCTCCATGCCTGAATGTACACACAGAGCAGCAGCTAGGCTGGGGTGCCCCCATAACAAGCAGCTGCTGGGGTTTCAGATCGATAGCCCACACTAAGTGGCTTCCTAAGGGGTTTTACCTTGCCCTTGTTCCATGAACCATCTAGTTTATTTTTATATGGTCGCTCATTTTTGAACCAGCCAATATGATTGAGCCTGCCTTAGTTGCCTCCCTCTGACAACCACTGATCCTCTGTGGGACTTGGAACCCAATTCAGGCTGAGACCCGAATAGTATACACCCTTAGCTATCTTTGCTGGTCTGGACACCTGGTCATGTCCATTTTTCTGATTGAATCCACCTTCCAACCCCTGAAGAAGACTTTGTATAAGTTGAAATGTGTTGGGTTGATTTGGTGGATTTGCAATTAATTTTAATCTTTCTTTCTTGCACAAAATTGTATCCCTGCTCCCTGTGAGGTCAGCAGGAAATAATTTATAGAAAAAGAACATGAACTGTATAGACCAGCCATTTTTTAATTCATTGTTCAATAAAGATTTTCTATTTTTATATATATATTTTTAAAGTGTGTGATTTCTATTGCTGCAACAAAGTCCCATGAGAGATATCTTTTCAATAATTCAATAGAGATGGAGCAGCTATCTTGCCCATGATTTAATCGCTACTCTTTGTTTCCATGATGCTATTTGCAAACATTAATTTGTGTCAAAACGTGTCAGTCATACAGGTTACATTATATGTGGCACCTCTGTACACAAACTGGTGAAAGTCTGAGATCTAAATTTAACTTTGTCAGCAAGTTGAATTTACTTTTATTCTAAGATCCAAAGGCAATGACCATTCTTTGTTGCTGGAAGATCAGGAAATTACCATCTAACTAAATTGTCCCTCAGATCTTCTTATTACAGACCGCCAAGAAGCAAATAAAACTACTGTTCAGTTCAGTACACTGGGTTCATCACATACAGCCAGCATTTGAGGGAATGTTATCGGTGGTAAGCATCAGCTATACCTATCAATGAGCAGTTAATAGTGAATTAAAAAGGTCACACCAAAGTTATACTATTTTATATTAATGAACCAAGATCTGGTGTATTTAGTTCCCAGTCCTCTTTCAACTTTACCAAGCGTTTAAGAATAATTGATTGCATTTGTGTTTATCTACCTTTGTTACTACAATGTACTCGGAAGCGAGAATGGCTTTTAGCATCCAGTTTAGTTCTACTACTTAGTTATTCATATAACTTAATTTCTCAATATTAGAAAATGTAAATACCATTTAACTACACTCTTTTAACATTCACTTTTTCCTGTATGTCTGGGCATGAAACATCCACTAGAGGACAGCAAGACTCCATTCATGTACAGATTTTGACACTGCTATGGCTTTCAAACACAATTTTTTTGTTGATTTACTTCATATTTCTTTTAATAGCAAAGTAAATTTGATATTGTAATAATGTAAGTGAAATAAGCATTAAAATTTCTGCTTTAGCACAATTTTTTTACTCCAGTTTAAAGGCAGAACAATAGGAAAAAAACGAAATACACAGCTGACATATAAGGGAGCTGTTTTCCCAGCCAAAGGGTTTGAATTTCTGACTATCCAGTTGTGAAATTTACACAGCTCTGCCACACAGCACAGCCCTGTCTGGCAGAGAAAAAGACCTGATTTTTTTCTGCTGTAGTTCAGTAATATTTACAAGTCTCTTTTTTCTGCTGCAGTTCAGTAATATTTACAAGTCTCATTCTACCTCCACCCTGTGCCTGGGAAGTGAAAGAAGAATGTGCAGACTAATGAGCTAATGACTGTTCTCTCCTCCTATCAGCATGTAAGCAGGTGCTTACAGGGTATCCTTAAATGTATTGCTGTAATAATTGCACTGTGTAGTTATGCAGACAGTCCAGGCTGATAAGGGTGGGAAGGAGTTAAAGTTGTCTTGAATTTTTCCTGGGCTTTTATGGGTCTTGCCCCTGTTGTGTACTGATAAATACAGGGGGAGTACTCTGGAGAGGGGCTTCTTTCACATGGGAACTCTAAAGGAGGATCTGCTGAGCAATGTAGTCCCATCTGAACACAGGGTCCCTGTTACAGGGCATCTGCATTGGGATCTCACCTGGAGCCAGGAAACCACCAGATATGGTGGACTTACAATGAAGGACTTGTTACCCCGGGGAAGGTCTGAACCTGGGTAACCTGCATTTAGGTACAGTAGTTAGGGTTGAACTTAGTTCTTGTAAACTGTGTCACTGAACTTTACTACTGAATATTCAGTACAGTTCAATCAACTGTTAAATGCCTGGTCTGAAGCTCATCTAAAGGGATGCATAAAGGTACATAGCGTATCAAAAGAACAGGGCATGTACTATACATACAGTCAGGTCCATAAATATTGGAACATCGACACAATTCTAATCTTTTTGGCTCTATACACCACCACAATGGATTTGAAATGAAACGAACAAGATGTGCTTTAACAGCAGACTTTCAACTTTAATTTGAGGGTATTTACATCCAAATCGGGTGAACGGTGTAGGAATTACAACAGTTTGTATATGTGCCTCCCACTTTTTAAGGGACCAAAAGTAATGGGACAAATTAACAATCATCCATCAAACTTTCACTTTTTAATACTTGGTTGCAAATCCCTTTTAATACTTTTTAATACTTGGTTGCAACGCCAAGTGCTACCGTGGAAGCTTACCTCAAAGTCATTTGATGGCTGAGGTAATCCGCTTTTCAGTTGTCCACTCCCGAGATATGGAGCACAGAGATAGCAAGTCTACATCAATCAGATTAGCCAGCTTGCTTTCTTTAAGGCTGCATGACTCCTGGTTTCCACTAGATGGGGCATGTAGACCATAGCAATGTCTGACTGCACCCCAATCGATTGTCCTTGCTAATGTTGATGGGGAGCTTGGCTTCCACTGATGACCATATTCCCTGGCCCATGAGGGACTGAAACACTTCTACCCAACCTGAAAAACTGGTATCTGTTATCACTTTCCAGGGATAATGAATGAAGAACATTCCTATTTTAGGACTGGACTGGAGATCCAAATGATACTGGGGCAAATGGTATAGCCTTAAAAAATAAATAAATAAAAAGCTACTGCAAGGCCTAGAACGCTCACGGGGAATCTTATTGTGGGATGTCTCTGACCTCAATTATGCGTGAACTCTAATAGAGAATTGCCCTATCTGGAAGGAAAACCTTTGCTTGGGATGTGTGCAGGACTAGACCCAAGTATTCCACATGCAGAGCAGACTTGAGAGCAGATTTTTGGAAATTGATCACCCAACCAAAAGCCTGAAGCATCTGAACTGTCCTTTGGACATTCGAAAAAAGCTGGAGTGTTCAGAAGAAGGTTGTCCAGATAAACTGTCACCTGGTTGACCTGCATTCTGAGAAGAGCAACAAAAGGTGCTAGGATTTTTGTAAATACTCTGGCAGCAGAGGATAGGCCAAAAGGCAGTGCAACAAACTGGAAATGCAGAAAACGCTGATGAGGTGGATAAATGGGGAACATGCAGATAGAGGCCGTAAACACCTGCGTTCGCTAGATGTGTGGTGGTGCCATTCTTAGAGACCTTGCACTCCTCCACTTTCCGTTTGAGGATGCCCCACAGATGCTCAATAGGGTTTAGGTCTGGAGACATGCTTGGCCAGTCCATCACCTTTACTCCCAGCTTCTTTAGCAAGGCAGTGGTCGTCTTGGAGGTGTGCTTGGGGTCGTTATCATGTTGGAATACTGCCCTGCGGCCCAGTCTCCGAAGGGAGAGGATCATGCTCTGCTTTAGTATGTCGCAGTACATGTTGACATTCATGGTTCCCTCAATGAACTGTAGCTCCCCAGTGCCGGAAGCACTTATGCAGCCCCAGACCATGACACTCCCACCACTATGCTTGACTGTAGGCAACACACACTTGTCTTTGTACTCCTTACCTGGCTGCTGCCATACACACTTGATGCCATCTGAATCAAATAAGTTTATCTTGGTCTCATCAAACCACAGGACATGGTTCCAGTAATCCATGTCCATAGTCTGCTTGTTTTAAGCAAACTGCTGGATTTTTGTGTATCATCTTTAGAAGAGGCTTTCTTCTGGGTGACAGCCATGCAGACCAATTTGATGCAGTGTGCGGCATATGATCTGAGCACTGACAGGCTGACCCTCCACCCCTTAAACCTCTGCAGCAATGCTGGCAGCACTCATACGTCTATTTCCCAAAGATAACCTCTGGATGTGACGCTGAGCACGTGCACTCAACTTCTTTGATCAACCATGGCGAGGCCTGTTCTGAGTGGAACCTGTCCCATTAAACCGCTGTATGGCCACTGTGCTGCAGCTCAGTTTCAGAGTCTTGGCAATCTTCTTGTAGCCTAGGCCATCTCTATGCAGAGCAACAATTCTTTTTTTTCAGATCTTCAGAGAGTTCTTTGCCATGAGATGCCATGTTGAACTTCCAGTGACCAGTATGAAAGAGTGAGAGCAATAACCCCAAATTCAACACACCTGCTTCCCATTCACACCTGAGACCTTGTAACACTAATGACTCACATGACACCGGGGGAGGGGGGGAATGGCCAATTGGGAACCATTTGGACATTTTCACTTGGGGCGTACTCACTTTTGTTGCCAGCGGTTTAGACATTAATGGCTGTGTGTTGTTTTTTTTGAGGGGACAGCAAATTTACACTGTTAAACAAGCTGTACACTCACTACTTTACATTGTAACAAAGTGTCATTTCTTCAGTGTTGTCACATGAAAAGATAAAATTAAATATTTACAAAAATATGAGGGATGTACTCACTGTTGTGAGATACTGTATATACACTATATTACCAAAAGTTCAGGGACGCCTGCCTTTACACGCACATGAACTTTAACCATTTCAATACCAGGCACTTTCGCCCCTTCCCGCCCAGACCAATTTTCAGCGCTGTCGCACTTTGCATGACAATTGCACGATCATGCTACATTGAACCCAAACAAATTTTTTAGCATTTTATTCCCACAAATAGAACTTTCTTTTGGTGGTATTTGATCACTGCTGGGATTTTTATTTTTTGCGCAACATATTAAAAAAAAGCCTGGAAAAAAAAAAAGTTTTCTTTGTAAAATTTTGTAAATAAGTACGTTTTCTCCTGCACTGATGGGCACTGAAAGGCTGCACAGATGGATACTGATGGGTGGCACTGCTGGGCATCACTGATGAGGAGACATCTGGCAGGCATTTGTAGTTGACACTAACTGGCACCATTTCTGGGCACTGATTGGCATCCTTGGTGGCCATACCTGGTCATGTGTGCTGGCCATCCCTGGTGGTTCAGTGTGGGCATCCGCGGGGGGGGGGCTGCGCTAACAAACAATCAGTGCAGACCCCCCTGCGCGCGACCGTGGCTTATCCTGCTGGACGTCATTTAACACCCAGTCAGGATAACTGAACCACTACCCAGCCGTCATTTTGCTATAGGCCGGAGGGGAAGTGGTAATGGCATCCTGGTCTTAGTCCGTAGGGTACAATATTGAGTTGGCCCACCCTTTGTAGCTAAAACAGCTTCAACTCTTCTGGAAAGGCTGTCCACAAAGTTTAGGAGTGTCTATGGGAATGTTTGACCATTCTTCCAGAAGCGTATTAGTGAGGTCAGACACTGATTTGGACGGGAAGGCCTAGCTTGCAGTCTCCGCACCTACTTCATCCCAAAGGTGTTCCATCGGGTTGAGGTCAGGACTCTGTGCAGGTCAGTCAAGTTCCTCCATCCCAAACTCGCTAATCCACGTCTTTATGGACCTAGTTTGTGCACTGGTGCTCGCTCAGGTTGGAACGTGAAGGGGCTTACCCCAAACTGTTCCCACAAAGTTGGGAACATTAAATTGTACAAAATGGATTGGTATGCTGACGCCTTAAAGAGTTCTCTTCACTAGAACTAAACCCAATCCCTGAAAAATAACCCCACACCATAATCCCCCTCCACCAAATGATTTGGACCTGTATTAAGTAAACCATTTCTAATATGTGAAGATGCTCTATCAGAAGGGTTTATTGGGTTTGCACCACATGGGCAAAACACAATATAGACCACACCACGTGTTTGACACATGATGTGTTGTTTTACCATTAGTGTTTTATCACTGGGTAATCTGAAAGATGAGCATTCAAAAACCCATGAGCAAAATGAATATTTTCCACATTTAAATTTGAGCTCAGCGAAGCTGGCCCCCCTACAATCAGCACAAATAAAAACTCAAGTGTGTTGCTTTAGTGCTACGTTTGTGCTGTTTTGTGCCGTAAAAATTTACATTTGTGCTGCTTTTATTTTTAAGATATTAGCAATTGTTTTTTCCAGACCATGACATCACCTAGCCCCCCCACAACGTTCAAATGACACAAAACTGGTCTCGTTGGTTAGTGCTACGTTTGTGCTGCTAAAAATTCCGTTCTATCTTTTATCGTTTTTGAGTTATTAATTATTTATTAAAGGCCACCAAAGGTCAGTCAGCCCCCCTACAACACCCAAATGACACGAAACTGGTCTCGTTGGTTAGTGCTACGTTTGTGCTGCTAAAATTTTTATTTGTGCTATTATGGTTTTTAAGTGATGTTTTTTTTTTTTTCCCAAACCCCACTCACTTCGCCCACCCTACTATCAGCACAAATAAAAACTCAAGTGTGTTTCTTTAGTGCTACGTTTGTGCTGCTAACATTTCCGTTCTATCTATTATCGTTTTTGCGTTATTAATGATTTATTAAAGGTCACCAAAGGTCACTCAGCCCCCCTATAATGCCCAAACGACACAAAACTGTCTCGTTGGTTAGTGCTACATTTGTGCTGTTTTGTGCTGCTAACATTTCCGTTCTATCTTTTATCATTTTCGCGTTATTAATGATTTATTAAAGGTCACCAAAGGTCAGTCACCCCCCCTACAACGCCCAAATGACACGAAACTGGTCTAGTTGGTTAGTGTTATGTTTGTGCTGTTATGGTTTTTTAGTTATAACAGCTTGTTTTTATATTTGTGCTTTTTTTGTGTCATAATAATAAAAATTTGTGCTGCTTTTATTTTTAAGATAATAGCAATTTGTTTTTTCCAGATGATATCACCCCGCTCTCCTGTCACGTACCTGGTTAGAAAGCAGCCATGGGAGCACAGTGAGGTATGAGTGCCTGTGATCAGTCCAGTAGACTGCGTGGTGGCAGCAGTCAGCAGGTGGATGTGGCGGCAGAACCAGCTGGTGGCAGATGAGCTGGCACTGAGCTTGGCTGGTGGCAGACTGTGGGTAAGCAGCTGGAAGCAGGAGACAGATGAGACCTTGCTGAGCTGAAGAGCTGTAGCAGGCTGGATGAGCCGGGTCCATAATAGTCAGGCAGATCAAGCATAGACGGCACACAACAGGATAGTCGGGTCACAAGCCAAGTCAGCAACAGGAGGTAGATCAGGCAAGAAGAGAAGGCAGAAGCAGAATCCAGAGACAAGCCAAGGTCAAGGCAGGTAGCGGTCGAACGGAGGTCAGGAGCAAGCTGGGTTAGGATCAGAGGTCAAACACAGGAATCAGGAATGAACACACAGATGCGGCACACCAAATTGCAGCCTGTTTAAATAGTCTGTCTGGTGCCAGCATTGGTGACAGGCTCACGCTCATCTGCCCAGCCAGTTGCCAGTCTGCGCATGTGCATATGTATGTACATGGAGACATCATTTGTGCTATGCAAAAGCCTTCCCTGACACCCCCTACAACAGCCAAACAAAATGAAAATGGGCTGGTTGGTTAGTGCCACGTTTGTGTTGGTTTGTGCCTATTTACTTTCCATTCTATCTCCTTTTGTTTTTCAGTTATTGTTTGAACCCCCAAGTTATTCAGTTATTTAATAAAGGTCACCAAAGGTTACCCAGCCCCCCTACAAGAGACAAAAGGCATGAGACTGGGCTGGTTGGTGCCTCCTTTGTGCTGTTTAAATATCAGTTCAACCGCTTTTTGTTTTTCAGTTGACCTTTGAAAAAATCATTAAAGTGGTGTTCCGGTCAAAATTATACTTTTTAAATAAAAATACCCCTATAATACACAAGCTTAATGTATTCTAGTAAAGTTAGTCTGCAAACTAAGGTCTGTTTTGTTAGTTTATAGCAGTAGTTTGTTATTTTATAAACTTACAGCAGGCCTTGGCCATCTTAAGTGTGGGCATCTGAAGCCAGACTGTATTTTTTCCTGGATCTCATCCTTGCAGATCTCGCACATGCTCAGTGCAGCACAAGCAGTGTAATAGGTTTCAGGTCAGGTTTCCATAGCAACAGCAGTTTCAGAGGAAGTTGCCACCCCTTCCCAGAAGGCACTGCAAACAGGAAATGATGCGATGGGCCGTGGCCAGGGAGGAGGAAGTGAAAAATGAATACAGCAGATATACAGTAGGTGCTGCGAAAAAAAAAAAAAATATATCCAATTTGTTTACAGTGCACAGTTTAGTGAGGGATGCTGAAGAAATGTAAAAGTGGGTGGAACTCCACTTTAATAACGCAAAAACGATAACAGATAGAACATAAATTTAAACAGCACAAAACAGTACAAATGTAGCACTAAAGAAACACACTTGAGTTTTTATTTGTGCTGATTGTAGGGGGGGGGGGGGTAAAGTGAGTGGGGTTTGAAAAAAAAAAAAAAAATCTGTTATAACTTAACCACTTAAGGACCAGCCTCGTTTTGGATTTTAGGTGTTTACATGTTTAAAACAGGTTTTTCTGCTAGAAAATTACTTAGAACCCCCAAACATTAATATGGTTTTTCTTCTAACACCCTAGAGAATAATTGGCGGTCATTGCAATACTTTTTTTTGCACCGTATTTGCGCAGTGGTCTTATAAGCGCACTTTTTTTTGGAAAAAATTTACTTTTTTTAATAAAAAAAATAAAACAACAGTAAAGTTATCCCAATTTTTTTTTATATTGTGAAATATAATGTTACGCCAAGTAAATTGATACCCAACATGTCACGCTTGAAAATTGCGCCCGCTCGTGGAATGGCGTCAAACTTTTTACCCTCAAAAATCTCCATAGGCGACGTTTAAAAAATTCTACAGGTTGCATATTTTGCGCTACAGAGGTGGTCTAGGGCTAGAATTATTGCTCTCGCTCTACCGGTCGCTGTGATACCTCACATGTGTGGTTTGACCACCGTTTTCATACGCGGGCGCTACTCGCGTATGCGTTCGCTTTCTGCGCGCGAGCTCGTCGGGACGGGGGGGGGGGGGGTTTTAAAAAATTTTTTTTTTATTATTTATTTTACAATATTTTATTTATTTTTACACTGTTTAAAAAAAAAAAAATTGTGTCACTTTTATTCCTATTACAAGGAATGTAAACATTCCTTGTAATAGAAAAAAGCATGGCAGGACCTCTTAAATATGAGATCTGGGGTCAAAAAGACCTCAGATCTCATATTTACACTAAAATGCAATGAAAAAAAAAAAAAAAAGACATTTTAGAAAAATTACATTTGAAAAAATATGCCTTTAAGAGGCGTGGACGGAAGTGACGTTTTGACGTTGCTTCCACCCAGCAGTGTCATGGAGACGAGTGAGCGCTATCTTGGCCTCACTCGTCTCCAGACACACCACACAGAAGGACGTGATCGCTACCGACGGCTCCGAGGGCACCGGATCGCGGTAGGAGGGGGCCCTTTCCCGCCACCGATAAAAGTGATCTCGCTGCGAATCCGCCGCAGGGACCACTTTTATGAAAGCCGGCCGCTGCACGAAAACGGGGATACCGGGGTTATGGCAGCTAGCTGCTGCCATAACAACGATATCCCCGTTCAAACTTAGGACGTACATCATCGTGCGGCGGTCGGGAAGTGGTTAAAAACCATAACAGCACAAATAAAAATTTTAGCAGCACAAATGAGGCACTAACCAACGAGAGCAGTTTTGTGTCATTTGGGTGTTGTAGGGGGGCTGACTTTTGGTGACCTTTAATAAATCATTAATAACGCAAAAACGATAAAAGATAAAACGGAATTTTTAGCAGTATAAACGTAGCACTAACCAACGAGACCAGTTTTGTGTCATTTGGACGTTGTAGGGGGGTAGGTGATGTCATGGTCTGGAAAAAACAATTGCTAATATCTTAAAAATAAAAGCAGCACAAACGTAGCACTAAAGAAACACACTTGAGTTTTTATTTGTGCTGATTGTAGGGGGGACAGCTTCACTGAGCTTTAAATTTGCCAGGGTTGCCCTCATCTACAGTATTTAGGTCTCCTATAATGGCTCGTGATCACAGAGAGAAGTAGAACATCTATGTGATTTCAGGATCAATTTCCACATATTTGTTTAAAATTGTTTGGTTCGTAAGAATTCTCCAATTTTTTTTTTTGTAGTATGTTTCCCAAATTGAGCCTATTGGTTAGAGAAGGTAGTAGCCAGTCTAACCATCTCTTTATTTTTTACCAAATAACAGTCTCTGTCTCATTTTTGATACCGCCTTATTTAAAGCCCTACGTAATGTCGTTTCGGTGTAACCTCTAGTGAGCAGCCATTTACGTAACTTATTAGCCTCTGTTTGAAACATGTCCTCAGAACAGTTGCATCTTATTCTCAGTAATGTGAATATGGGATACCGTTGATGGGCACTGTCAGCATGCAATATTGTATTCCCTGCCGTGTTTTCGAAAACATGTAGTGGCAGTAGATCCATCTTTTTCTCAAAATTAAAGTAGTGTCTAAGAAATCAATCTTTTCATTACTATATGACAAAGTGAATTTTGCATTAGTGCCTCTGCATTTAAAAAAAAAAAAAAAAAAAAAAAAACAGCGGCGCCTCGGCTGGGAAGCGGTGATTGTTTATTATTTTAGGCTTCCCAGCCTAGAGGTGAGATGTGGGGGGTCTTATTGTCCCCCTATCTCACTGTAAAGAGGACCGATCATGTCATATTCCTATTACAAGGGATGTTTACATTCCTTGTAATAGGAATAAAAGTGATCAAAATTTTTTTTTTTTTTTTTAAAGCGCCCGTCCCCGTGAGTTCGCACGCAGAAGCATACTCAAGTCCCGCCCACATATGAAAACGGTGTTCAAACCACACGTGAGGTATTGCCGCGAACGTTAGAGCGAGAGCAATAATTCTAGCCCTAGACCTTCTCTGTAAAACATGGAACCAGTAAAAAAATTTTAAAGCGTCGCCTATGGGGATTTTTAAGTACCAAAGTTTGGCGCCATTCCACGAGCATGTGCAATTTTGAAGCGTGACATGTTAGGTATCTATTTACTCAGCGTATCTTCATCTTTCACATTATGCAAAAAAAATTTGGCTAACTTTGCTGTTTTGTTTTTTTTTAAAGCATGAAACTTTATAATTATAATAAAAAAAAAAAAAAAAAACCACACACGTTTGAAAAAATACCGTACAAGATAAAAAGTTGCAATGACCGCCATTGTATTCTCTAGGGTCTCTGCTAAAAAAAAAAAAAAAAAAAAAAAAAAAAAAAAAAAAAAAAAAAAAATCATGTTTGGGGGTTCTATGTAATTTTATAGCAAAGAAATGATTTTTGACATGTAGGAGCGAAGTGTCAGAATTGGCCTGGATGCGAAGTGGTTAAATGAATTTTTTCCCAGTTTAGTAAAGAATTCCTGTAACTCCTGGGTAGATCCAAACAATATGAGCACGTTATGCATGTACATGAACCAGCTCAAGACATGGTCCAGGTCCATCGAGAAGTGAGAACCCCTAGTTTGTGTGGAATCGAGTAATACAAAGCGGTCCAAATTGCCTGTCATTTTGTCCCCTTTGATTAAAAAAAAACAAACCTTGTGATCTCCATGTGTTCATTTGTTTTTGGGACTGCATCTACTGATGCAGGTGAAGCCACTCCTGTTTGTAGTAGTGCTTGTGATGTGTCTCCACATTGTGTAAGGATAGCATTAAGAACTTGTGGGGGGAAAAAAAGTGGCAGGCACTTCTCACTCTGTTAATTCTAGTGTGTGAGACATTCAAAGTCTTTCTATATCTCAAAACACTTTGAATGTCCACAATCAAGGTAACAAAATTGCATCAATATGATTGTAGATTAATAGTTCAGGTTCATTTGATCTGTCTTCCCCAAATAGATGGTTTCCTATATTTTACATTATATGGGTGGATTTTATGGTGACATGTTTGATTTAAAATTATATATTATTTAGTTAATGTATCACTCCTCTGTCCCCCTTGTGTATGTATATATATATATATATATATATATATATATATATATATATATATATATATATTTGAATGAGGACTGGGATATTTTTTTATGATTTGGATGCATCTATATAAATATGCCCCTAGTGGGTATTTTTGCAACCTATATTTATGGATCTTGCTCCAAACACATGTACAGCTATGATTGTCATATCTAACTATTTTAGACCTAGTGACCATCTGCATTTCCCTATATGCTCCAGCACCCACCTAGGGAGATAATGTGCTAGTGCTACCCCCACACAGTAAAACCCAACTATAGTGGATTATGTACTGTTAATTGAGTTCAGTATGTAAATGCCATTGTTTTCTAGATGAGTGCTGTATGGTTTCCACAACACTGATTACACCAATCTAAGCAAAATGTGTTAGCGTATGAAGACCTAACGTACCAGTATTTGCCTTTTACGTGTACAGTGAAACCTATGGGCACAATTGCTTTTAATTTATATATTATGCAAGGTTCTATTGAATAAACTAATCTTTCATAGTATTGATGGTCTTGCCCCTTTTGTGGCCTGTATAGGCCGACATCTTTGTGCTCTTCCCCCCCCCCCCCCCCATATAAAGTTGTTCAAGGATTCACAACAGATGAAGACAATGTTCTTGTTAGGCAAGTTGCATGCCTGAAATAAACTTACATTGGATGCAGAGACCATTGTTGATTTTGGGTCCTGGGCCAGTGCATGGGAAGCATAGCAACTCTATAGGCAATTATTGTATAGGACTTCGAGCAAATCTTTAAATAAGGTACTCCCCTTTACTAAAAGTAATGAAGAATATAGGGAAAGCATGTCCAGGAGTGCACAGCATCCTTTCTGTACACCATCCTGTGGGAGGAAAAATGATAGGAGGCAGCACCAGAATAGCTTATAGGGCTCTAGGCAAGGTGACTGTAAAGTGTTCAATCAGTGGTTTGATGCAATACCTGGTTTTCCACTAGAGACTAAGCTCTAAGGAGTTCAAATTCAGCACTAAAGTTTACACTAAATACTTTCCAGACAGTTCCAACTTTTACAGTTAAAGAGACAGGGCCATAAAGTCCAGTCTTTACCAGACGAAGGGCATACCCCCCAAAAGTTGTCTGGAACCCATAGGGACACAGACCTAGACCCGTATAGTAGCCGACTACACATTGCAGCAAGTGCCATGATAAATACCCAAAACATTACAGATCCCAAAGCTGTGAGTTCTGAATATAGCTCCATAAACCTTATTCATGTTGCACTGCTTCTACTGTTAGTAGTGGAAAAAAGCAAAGGGGTCAACTGAAAAGAGGGCCAAAAGAATCTGATGTTAATAAACCAGTTAAGTGTGATTTCTCTACTAGGACAGAATCAAAATAAAGACTAATGCCCCGTACACACGGTCGGCCTTTGTTCGGATATTCCGACAACGAAATCCTAGGATTTTTTCCGACGGATGTTGGCTCAAACTTGTCTTGCATACACACGGTCACACAAAGTTGTCGGAAAATCCAATCGTTCTGAACGCGGTGACGTAAAACACGTACATCGGGACTATAAACGGGGCAGTGGCCAATAGCTTTCATCTCTTTATTTATTCTGAGCATGCGTGGCACTTTGTCCGTCGGATTTGTGTACACACGATCGGAATTTCCGACAACGGATTTTGTTGTTGGAAAATGTTATCTCCTGCTCTCCAACTGTGTGTCGGAAAATCCGATGGAAAATGTCCGATGGAGCCCACACACAGTCGGAATTTCCGACAACACGCCGGACATTTTCCATCGGAAAATCCGACCGCGTGTACGGGGCATTAGAGTAATACGGGAGGGAGCATGTTCTCAAAGAGTTGCCAGTGGCCAATGACTTGAAGTTATGAGCCCAGGGTCTACAAACTACTCAGCTGGTGTCCTTTAGTGTACAAATAGGATTTTACAGAGCTTATAAAAATCCTGATTCCATTAGGAACTCAAGATAGTAACAGACCTAGATGAACACCTACAGAGGAAATAGACACAGAAACTGAAAGCCAGCCCCCTTATACTGCAGGCAGAAGCATAACCCCAAGTCTCTTACAAGATGTATCCTTCAATGGACAATAGAGAATTTTAAGAACAGAGGAAGTCTTTGTATGCAGAATGACTGTATAACTTTGAACTTCAGTTGTCCAAGTTCTCAGTTGCCATCTAGGGTTTGCTTGCAGGAGGCTGCATTACCAATGCCCTCAAAAGGTTACATTTAGGCCGAGTTTCCTCTCAATCCCAATCTGCATTTAGATGACACTTCAGAGGCCAATATAGTGAGAAAGCACTGCATCACTGCTTTTGTCTTAACTACATTTCCCCCCCCCCCCCCCAACAAAAACACCCCAACTTTGCACGTTGCAGGGTGTTTGCAGCACTTCATTTGATTTAGCATGTAGCATTCAGCAGGCTACATGTCCGGAGGCTTTGCCATAGGCAAGAAATATTGCACCCACGGCATCAAAACACCCCTCTCCCCTGCCTAGTGCAGCTAACTGCACGTCTAAAAAGTAGTATTAAAGCTCTACTCCAGCCTTGCCATTTATCTTCATTTGTACAGGCTCATCTCCAAACAAAAGGTGGTGATTTGCATACAGTGTTCCATGACCAAGCAATTGTCAGTTAACAGTAAGTGCTGAGTAGCAGAAAATGGTCATGAAGGTGTTTAACCACTTGATCTAAGGCTTTAAGAGTATGTAAGCCCAACATTTCAAAGTTCTGATATGTGTCTGCTGTACTATGTACGAAAATGTAACCTGTTCTTTGTATAGTTTCCTTGTGTGAAAATCACTGGTATCTCTGCCAATGCCCCTGAACTCCTTTTAAAAGCTGAAACAGAAATCAGTCCTTTCACTAGCCATGCCGGGATCTCAGCCTGCTCTCCAATGATGAGACTTGTCCTGACAAAATAAATATTTACCCAACTACTGACACCATTAAATGCACATCTTATGTAGGTGGAAAAACAAGTGGCATGTAGCAAGGTTGGTAACGACTTTACCTGCTTGAGGACCAACCCTGAGTGAGCCGTCGTAGCTGTAGGTTGGCCACTTTAAGAGGACCAAGAGGCACATGCACACTGCGACAACCAAGCTGATGTGCATGCCCGGTCACGATGTCCACCGGGTACCCACGATCGCTCCTGAGAGACAGGACGGAGGTCTGCCAATGTTAAACAGACAGATCTCCATTCTGTCAGGGGTGAGGAGACTGATCAGTTGTTCCTACTGCTTAAGAACGATCGTCTACTCCCCCAGGCAGTCCCATCCCCCCCCACAATTAGAAACACTCCTTAGGTAACACATTTAACCCCTTGATTGCCCTCCTTCCTGCCAATGACATTTAGTAATTAGTGGCCATTTTTAGTACTGATTGCTGTATAAATGTCAATGGTCCCGTCAGTGTCCGATCTGTCTGCCGCAATCATGATACAAAAAAGAAAAAAAAAAAATAATAATTTTGCAGATCACTGACACTACTAGAAAAAAGAAAGAAAGCTCCATTTGTGGTGGTGGTGGTTGGGGGGGGGATTGTTTGGGGACAGCGCTGCATGACTGCACAATTGTCAGTTAAAGCGATGCAGTGCTGTATCGCAAAAAATGGCCTGGTCATTGAAGGGGCAAATCTTCTGGGGCTTAAGTGGTTACTCAAATATAAGAAGCACACAGCCAATTTTTAATTTTTTTATTTTTATATTTACACCAAAAAAAAGAAAAATTCTGTCCAATAAGTTGCCCTGAAAAAGAAAAAAAAGAAAAAATTAACATAGTACAATAGTGGCCAATTCGCCATATTTAACTTTATTTCATAAATGACAATGTAGTATAAGTTCGCAAGAATCTAAATGGGATTATACCTAGTTTCCAATTCAATGTGCATCAAGGAGGTAGTGTGGACTGAATGACATCTGTATCAAATCTGTTGAAAGGGGAAGAAAAAAAAAAAAAAAAAGTTTAAACATTGTCAAAACTGGGTTACTGTAAACCCAAAAAGCAACTCAAATACAAAATTAGCACCAATTAGTTTAATCTAGTTCTAAAGCAATTAGTAGCTATGATTAGTAGCAGGAAAAAAATGATGGCATCTACTGCAAGACCTTGACAGGATGTGGAGCTGTGTAAACACAGCTCCACGTCCTGTCAGGGGAGAGGATACAGATTGTGCGTTTCTAGCATATAGGAACAACGATCGGTCTCCTCCCCTAGTCAGTCCCATCCCCCCACAGTTAGAACAGTCAGAGAACACATTTAACCCCTTGATTACACCCTAGTGTTAACCCCTTCCCTGCCAGTGACATTTACACAGCAATATATAAATGTCAATGTTTCAAAAAGGGTCAAAAATGTCCGGTCTGCACAGTCACCTTATAAAAAAAACAAAAAAAAAAAAAAAAATTGTAGACGCTCTAACTTTTGCGCAAACCTAATAAGCTTATTGCGATTTTAACCAAAAATATATCGGCCTAAACTGAGGGAAAAAAAGTTTTTTTTAAATTTGGGATATTATAGCAAAAAGTAGAATAGTAAGACAGTCACTCTTGTTTATAGCGCAAAAAACAACTGCAGAGGTGATCAAATACTACCAAAAGAAAGCTGTATTTGTGTGGAAAAAAAAGTCAAAATTTCATTCGGGTACCATGCATATTGTTTCACTGAACTTGTGTATTAGCATTACTGGTTCCAGCAAAGTGTCAAAAGCATCAGTGTGTGATAGTCCACTGCAATCGGCGTCTCGGTACAAAATATAAATTATATACACAAACACATACCCCAGGTTGTAGACACTAAAATGTTTGCGTAAAACCAATATATGCTTAAACCAATATATGGATTTTATAATTAAAATTTATCAGAATACACATTAGCCTAAATTTGAGGAAATGTGTTTCACTTGTAATTTTGTAATTGGATGTTTTATAGCAGAAAGTAAAAATTCTCAAAATTGGTCTTGGTCTCTTGTTAGTAATGAAGTGGTAAACAAATCCCACCAAAAGAAAGCTCTATTTATGGGGGGGTTATCTTCAGGCAGTCAAGTGGTTAATCAACTTCACAACCAGCTAGCCCATACATGGATCGAAATTCAGCCAGTCCCTGCTGAAGACACATTTCTATGGCTGGCCTAATGCACAAAACAGAAACCAAAGCAAACCACACAATTGAACATACCTTAACATAAAGACTCTGGAATCAATGTCAGCCAGTATCCAAATTCCATACCTAAAGATAAGTGACCAGAAAGATCAATTAGCTTTCAGTTTTCTGCTTAATGTTAGTGACTAGGCACAACTATGATCCATTTTTTTTTTTTTTATAAAAAAATGCACAACTGGATCAAAGTCTTAATTCTAAGAACTTATATCTATAGCATATGGTGATCTCAATAAGAATGCTGCATTAACCAGTTGAGTAACAGGTTAAAGGGTTTCATTTTGCAATTCGCTTTTTAACTAAAAGGCTTCTGGACAAAGCTTGCCGAGATTACTCGGCACAGCCAGACCACCACTATAAATATTCAGTATAGCAGGATACAAGTCAGGTAATTTTATCAGCCAATTGATATATCTGCAATACAGATATTTGCAGTTCAGTCTAATGTGTGCTTACAGCACATTCATAAAAGGGGCGACTCACTGCAACTTAAAAGTGAAATGTTCATGTCCAAAGCATTTGGACAAAAGTAAAATAGTTAATCCTTTAAATTCAGAAAATACAACTTCCTGCCTATTCAGTTAAGGTATTGCTTCATTTTAATACATGAACCATTTACATCGCAGTAGAAGAGCTAAGATATAGATTTTGCTTTTGAACAGTTTCTCTGGGCTGTCCCAAATTTTAGGAAACACTAAAAAGAAACTGCACCTTTAAAAACAAACATAGTATGTGCATTCTGACACAACAATTCTGACAATAACTGCAAGTAGTCAATTTACAAATATGAAAACAATGCAGCACTTTATAACCATGTTTGCACATTGCACCAAAATGTGTTTCTACTGTAAAAAGTCAGCCACCCAATCCAAAGAAACCAGTACTTTCACTTAAGTGTTTCTTGAAAAACGCCACACTGATAAGAGTGTGCAATGTCATGACGCGACTAAGATTCCATGAACCCTATAACATTGCATTGGTAGCTTAACAGCTTTTGCTCACATTTGCCTTGCCATAGCTTGGTATAACCCATCAAGTCCCAAAACCAATACTGCAATCTATTTTAGGACAGAGGAAGTTCAAGTGTCCAATACAGACTACAATTTTCACTAAGGCAGAGTACATACTGGAACTTGTAATGCATGTTCAGTGTCCCTCTGCCAAGATTAAAACACTGCAATGCTCAGGCAGCATGGGATGAGTTGTAGGGTTAAGCAGCACATGCTGGTGTCAATACCTGCCTAATGCCACTTTTTGCTTTCATTTTAGCACACCCCAAAACAAACCCCAGGTGGTTTAGCACAGATGAGCCCTGCTAAGTGCACAAAAGTCCCTAGCAATGGAAAGATTCTGCACTGAGCACTTTGGAGCAAGTACAAAGTCAGAATGAAGGTCTGCAAAAGTTATGAATAGCCAAGCTGAGACTATTTTAACCTCTTCACGCCAGCGCCTCCTGGCCCTTTAAGAGGTTTATAATTCTGTAAGGCGGGGCTTTAGAGCACATGATCGCCACGATTGGCAGACACGTGATCTGAAAACTCCCAAAGGCAAGCAGCTCAGGAAATTTTCGGTTAGGCGCCAATAAGTCTGTGCCAAAAACGCTCCCAAGGACTGGGCGCCGAGAGGCCGCATATTTGCATGCGGCCGGCGCCAAGGGGTTAATACTGACTGAACACCAAGAGGTTCAGCTATGTTAAACTCTGGGTGGAGTAAATTTAAAAATTTGACTGAGCAGCTAGTTTCCCAATACATGTAATGTCCATGGGACAGTCATTTGTGCATTACATCCTGGCTCAAATGCCTACTTAGTAGCTTAGCACAGCAACTTTTCACAGTTCCTACCTCTTAAAACCATGTCTATCAGCCATCTCAGGGGATTGAAAACAGATTTAGGTAGCCTATGAAATGTATGTAGGCAGCTGCCAAGAAATAAGTGTCCACATTATCCTACAAGTATAAAAAGCAGCATGTACCATTTTAGACATCAACATGCAAAGTTTAGTGTGGGGGCAGGACTAAAGCCTCACCTGCCACCTAAAACGAAGACGTTTTGGCAGGAATCACTAAAGATGCTTTTAAAGGATGCCTCAGAAAACACTTTTGCCTGCAACTTATTGCATTGCTCACGGAGCCTCTTAAAATAAAGTATATCCCTGTGACCAGAACATGGGGTGCAGGCTTGTCCAGATTCCAATCCAGGGAGTTAGTAAATAGAGGAAAAAAAAAAGCATTGCTACTCCTGACCAGCCCAGGTGAACAGCAGCAGCCTCAGTTAAGCCCTGGTGGGCAGGGTGTAAAGTGCATTACATCCTGCCCACCAGGGCTTAACCATTCCCAAATAAACCACAGGGAGAAATCAGGGGGTGTGGTTTGGTGGAGACATGTAGATCAGGGTTTCTCAATGCACCCCAACAGGTCATGTTTTCAGGATTCCCTCAGAAAAAACAGCTGTGGTAATTACTAAGGCAGTGACCTGTTGGGGCGCCTTGAGAAACTGATGTAGAGGCTGCTCTATCAATTTGTTCACCTGGGATGGTGAGGAGTAGCAGCAATCCCTTCTGTCTTTACAGTTTTGCCTGGTTTGTTCTATATCCAGTTCAGACCCAGAATAAATTGTGACTTACACCTCATTCATTACAGGTCTTGTTTAAAAGTCTATTTCTATGTAGGGACAGTGAGTCAATATACATATGGAAAGCACGGAGTGCACATAACCTCCATGTCATGTATCCAGGGCCGCTGATAGAGGGGGGGCGACCACTGGTCCTCTTGTGTAGGGCCCAGGAGGGCAGAAGGTTTGGTGGAGCAGAATGAAGCATGACAGAATACTATGTGCGTTTCTCTCTCCAGCAACTGAAAAGCAGGTTTCTTTCCCTTCCGCCAGCTTTCAGTTGCTGGGTGAGAGACACGTGGGCAGATTTATAAGGGGGGGGTGCTCTTCTCAAAAGAGCACTGGTCTATACAGCACAGGATCACTCTTAACTGGGTGGCACAGTGGTGAAGTGGATAGCACTTGCGCCTATGGTCACTGGTTCAAATCCCAACCACAACACTACCTGCCTGGAGTTTGCAGATTTTTTATTGGTAGGGAGGAAAAAAAAAAAAAAACCTTTGTGCTGGGAAGGTAATTTAGAGGGGTTATGCTAGGATGAGGGAATTTGTCCTAGGAGGGGGATTAAAGAAAGATTTGTGCCAGAAGGGTATGGGGGAAATTTGGGGGAGAAGATTTGTGCTAGGATACAGTTTAAGATTGTGTGCTAGATAAGGTGATTTTTTTGGGCCGAAGGAGATTTGTGGAGGGGTGGGACAGAAACTGGGAGTTGATAGACTATGTGCATTGTAGTTTGGGGAGAATTTTGGCTTGCTGGCGGAATTTATTTTGACGTATGACAAAAGGTTTGTGCATTTTTAGTGAAAATAGTTTTGATATACATTTGTCAGCTAGGCTGCATGGGACCCAGGTGATTTCTAACAGCGGCCCTGCATCAACATGCATGGACAAAATGCATTTTGCTTGATGCAGTTTTCCCTAGCTTCCTTGAAATCAATGGAAACCTACCAAAAATAGCATGCCGCAGTTACACGTCACAACCCACGCATTCATCCCTAACGAGTGTTCACTAAATATAGCACTGCAATGCACATCAACATGTGTTCCATTGACATCAGGGAAACCCACATAGATGTTGAGTTTGAGCCATAAATCCTAAACAGATTAGGAAATGCAGCCAAGCGCGAGTATTTTGAATACATATTTTTTATCTTGCTTCTAGCCTAGAGAAGGTCAATATATCAAGCCAATGGCCAACATATACAGAAGATATGAAGAGTCTACACACTTTTTTTTTTTAAAAGAAACCTAACCTTTCAGAACTGTACAATTCAATTGAAAAAAAGGAAATCTTTTGGGGGGTAAAAACTAAAAATAAAGAGTGGTTGCATAAGTGTGCACATCCTCTTATAAGTAAGGACATAGCTGTGTTCAGAATTAAGCACATTCAAATGTTAAATAGGAGTCAGTACACACCCGCCGTCATGGATGCATCGGGGTGAAGCCTGCAGCGTACCGTTCAAAGCAGGCGGCTCTTGGTGATAACAGCTAATTCAGCTCGGCAGCCACTTGGTCGTTATCCCAGGCAGTGGGAGGGGGATGTCACCCATCCGCTGCTCTTCCCGGGCCTCCCGTATCACCGGGAAACCCGAGCCACCATCCGGCGCGTCCGCCGGCTAAGCTGAGACCCGAACAAAGCCAGATTCAGCTTTGATCTCGTCTCCGATGTAAAATCCCTGAAGCGACGTCACTTCTGGTTTACTCGGCTGTCAATGGCACCGATAAAAATAAAAATTCAGAAAAAGATTGGCAATCTGAATACTTTTAAAGTGCAAAGGAGGGATTTGGGGTTGGATGTTTGTATTTGTAACAGCAATAAAAGCGATCAGATTTTTTTTTTCCAAGTGTCCCTGCGTGCTCACGCGGCAAAGAAAAACATACGCAAGTTGCACCTGCAAATGTAAACTGTTCAAATTACACACGTGAGGTATCCCTGCGATAGTCAGAGTGAGCAATATTTATAGCAAAAGACGCCCACTAACTAACCTGGTAATTTTTTTTAAGTGTCGCAGAGATTTTTTTTAAGTACGGTCATTTGTCACCATTCCACAAGTGTGTGCAATTTTCAACCGTAACATGTACCCATTTACTCAGCGCAACATCCCCTTTCAAAAAAAAAAAAAAAAAAACCCCAAACTTCACTGAATTTTTTTTAAAGAATTGCACCTGAAAGACTGCTGCGCAAATACTATGTGAGAAAATATTGCAACATCTCTCACATATATATATATATATATATATATATATATCTCTCTCTCTCTCTCTCTCTCTCTCTCCCTCTCTCTCACTATCCATCACTATCTATATATCTGGGGGTTCCAAGTAATTTTCTAGCAAAAAATACTGATTTAAACAAGTGTCAAAAATAGTTTAAGTGCCTCTAACCCAATAAAGTTCAGCTGTTCTAGTAGGTCTTTCCTGACTTTTTAGTTGCATGCAAAAGCTATGGTCTGCAGAGAGCTTCCAATGCATCAGAGGGATTTCCTTGTTAAAACTGTCAGGGGAAGGGTACAAAAGAATTTCCAAGGCATTAGATATACCATGGGACATAAGACAGTCATCAAGTGGAGAAAATATGGCACAATAGTGACATTACCCAAGAACTGGGCATCTCTCCAAAATTGATCAAAACATTAAGAAGCTGCATTGAGGAGCTGCAGGAATATCTGGCAAGTACTGGCTGTGTGGTACATGTAACAATCTCCTGTATTCTTCACATGTCAGGGCTATGGGGTTAAGACGGAAGCCTTTTAACATCCAAGTCCGGCTAAATTTAGCAAAAACATCTGAAGTCTCCCAAAAGCAAGTGGGAAAATGTGTTCTGGTCTGATGAAACAAAAAAAGGTTGAACTTTTTGGCCACAATTCCAAAAGATGTTTGGCACAAAAAACACTGCACATCACCAAAAGAACACCATACCCACAGTGAAGCATGGTGGTGGCAGCAGAATCATGCTTTCGTGTGGTTTTTCTTCAGCTGGAAGGAGGGGCCTTAGTCAAGGAAGAAGAAATTATGACCAGTTCCAAATACCAGTCAGTCAATATTGGCACAAAACCTTCAGGCTTCTGCTAGAAAGCTGAACATGAAGAGGAACTTCAGCATGACGACCCAAAGCATAGGAATAGAAGATTTTGAATGGCCCAGCCAGAGCCCAGACCTGAATCAGATTGAAAATCTGTGGGGTGATCTGAAGAGGGCTGTGCACAGGAGATGCCCTCGTAATCTGACAGATGAGTGTTTTTGCAAAGAAAAGTGAGCAAATATTGCAAAGTCAAGATGTGCCATGCTGATACTCACACCCAAGACAGTGCCAGTGCTTCGACAAAATGTTTAAGGGTGTGAACACATGCAACCATATTTAAATTTTTTACTTCCCTCCACCTAAAAGATTTCAGTTTGTTGCTGTATAGTAACCATTTGACACTAGCCTACCAGTTTAGTTACAGGTTTAAAGTTACTGCTCTACTTTGCTGCTTAACAGTGGATTGGCCATCCATATTTAATAAATGTGTTGATTGAAATTTCAATCGCAAAGTGGTAGTGGGCCCACTTGCAAAAGGATCAGACATGAAAAAGTCAGTCTTTCCACACAAATCCTGTACAGCGAGAAAAAAAAAATATATATATAAAGTACATGTGCAGCAAATCACAAAAAAATTTGTTAAACTGGCTATTCACACCAATAGGTTTCAGCAAGCTAAGCTACAAGTTTGTTTATGTAGAAGACTCAATTCCCTACCCTTAAGAAAGTGTACAGAGACATGGGGACGGCTGCTATTGCAGAACCTGCCAAAAAAAAAAAGTGGGCATTATTAGTTGGCTTCAGTACACTTGAAAGTGACCTGGCACAAGTATGCAACTTAAAATCAGCTTGTAAGATAAACTGCACACTTCTAGAACAGTGGGAGAAAAAAAAAAAAAAAAAATCAATACAGAATGTCTTTCAACAATAGCCATCCCCATGCTGCCTCAGTACATTTTCATTGGTACCGCGAAAAGCTGTTTTTATTTTCAATCGCACAAAATGGTCAAGCTCAGTTGTAGGCAAAACCCTTCAGCAGTGTAACCCCCACTGGCTATTCCTTACGAGGACTCCAGCAGGAAATCTTCGACACTGCTCATAGCAATAGTTTAACTCTTACTCAAGCTGCAACAGCATTTCCTTTCTTCACAATAAAAGTATATGATCCTTTTGTAATAAGCAACCAGTATTTATACCTAGCAAATCATGTGCCAGGACCACCAAATACAATGCTCAAAATACCAAGTATTAAAAATTGAAATGTCATTTGTAGGCAAACTGCTCCTGTAAAAAGCTAAAATTACAAAAAGGCGCTATTCAGTTTGATAATTTGACACAAGCACTACATTAAACAAATGCTTGAGTAATTTCTAATCACAGGTCAATGCTAACAGTTAAAGGCACTTTATAGCCAGAAGTTCGCTCAAAGAGGAGCAAAAATCCTTTTCGCATCAGATACTACATTCACTTACAGCTATATACTGTGGTTAGGTCTTCAAATTTAGAAGACCTTTAAATACACTAAACCCTCCACTTGGGAAGGCAACAAATGTCATAACACTACTGCCACCCCTCCCAATAGCCACCTAAGCCAGCACTGGAAACCAGATTAAAAATGTAGTTCATTACAGTAAACGCCGACCTTACGATTGTGCTGCTGCATAGCAGAAGTTGACCATAAGAAATAAGTGCTGCATTGTTTTCATTGAACAGAAGTGTAATGTCAGAATAGCAATATAACAAAGTAGGTCACCAAGGTAGAGGATTTCTTATGTACCTACCTGGACAAGGCCAGCACTGAGCATCTTGAAGCAGGACTACTACATCCAGGATCCTACTGTCCAGTAGCACTATGTTCCTCAAAGTTATGCACTGCAGAATGCTTGCTACAGGTGGTCACTAAGATTGTAATGTGCACTTGATGTGGCTAAAACTCCAGTAAAAAAATAAAGTGAACAGATTCTTACATCTCTGGCTGCCAACAAAAAGTACACTGCTGAATACTCATCTGTGCCTTGAAGATTAAAACACTGAAATGAAACGAAAGGTCTAAAATATTGACTGTAGACTCCATTGTCGATTCCTACTAAATCTGCAACCCAAACATTATGTAAAAAAGTGCCAAAAGGAAAAAAAAAAAAAAAAAGCCAGCTATTACCAGCCATTATTTCCTCATGTACTGAAAGAATTCTGCAACAAAAACAGGACAAAAAAAAACTAAATGTTTGTCAAAAGGTTCTGGATATCAAGAACTATAGTCAATAGGACAGGAGTGACTTTTGACATTTACTATGACCATTACTTTTTGAGCCAGATGGGTTGGGGATGTTTCTAGCCATTTAGAAACTAGCCTACCCCATAACCAAGAGGGGGGTTGAGGGACTCCGTTACTTACAAAAAGCACTTCAGAGATTTTGGTCCTGAGCATTTAAACTGGCAATTTGCACATGATCTTCGATCATTACATTGTCAGAACGCAACATCATGTCTTTCATATTCCCTGGTTCTTTATAGTAGTCTGTTGAAGACTTGATCACATAATGACCTGCCCTTGTTAAGATCTCAGCAAACTTAACCTCCTGGAACCCCTTAAATGAGGGCTTAAATTGTGAGTGCTCTAAAACAGATGTTTGCACACACTGTAAAAGAGGCTGCTATAGAACACAACCAAACAAGCTTTAGATAAACTGAAAGCTTTCCTATTCAGGCAAGGAGGTGATTGTTATCTATACACAAGACCCAAAAGGAAAACCAACCACTAAAAAAAAAAAAAAAAAAATTAAAAAAGTGAGCAGTGGCAGCTTTCTCTGTGCTCATGTGGCATAATATAAGCTTGAAATTTACAAATTTTTTTCAACCCAACGCTGCAAAAAATAAAAAATAAATAAAACGAAAGTCTTTGTTTCAAGCCGATTCATACACATTAGAGATTCCATATTAGTTACGTTACCTCTAAATTGATATATATGTAGTCCTTTACAAGGTAAAATATGGTATTAAAGCTGAAATCCAGACAGACAACTGATTTGGTCCAATGGTGTTTTTCATGGTTTAAGTGCAAGACAGCCAGCAGAAAAAAAAACTGCCTTTTAAAATGGAAAGGAAAAAAAATCATGCAAGGAAGAAACCCCAAGCCAGTCAAAAGCTCTGCTTTACAAAGCATCATTTACCCAACACTGCCCATGCCCTACAGGAAGGGAAAAATGACAAAGCAGATGCAAATTTAGCATTTGTCTGGAGTTCAACTTTAAACATTTAAAATGAGCGTGCACAATAGTACCAGTGGGTTAGTGCAAGCATGTCTTAGGTGATCTTGCAATCATTTGCTATATACACACAGTCCGTAACATACACGGCATGAACTTGGAACTTACAAACCTGTCAACAGCCCAGCCCCACTTTCATTTTACCAGATCAATAGGATTGTACATATCCCTAACACAATGGTCCTGTATAAGTGGGAAAGATTTACAAAGTTAAGCAAAGTAAATTACTAGTTTAAAATACAAAATCAGTTTTGAAGTGTGCATATGAAGGTAAAATGCACAATACGGATTTGCTTTAAAAATGGACTGAATGACAACAGCAATCAAACAGACCAAAATTAGGCCACAACAGTAACCTGCATAAAGAATTTTACTAGCTGCTAATTCTTTGTAAGCCTATCCCAGTAACAGGACAATATTTAATAGAAAATTATGCACTAACAGCGCACAAAAAAAAAAAAAGTGTAACCAAGTGAGGTCGACGACTCACGACACTCATCTGCACATTAAAGGTTAATTTACCATTTGTTTCTCTGCAGCTGTGGGCAAAACAATGAGTTTGTTTTCACAACATGCATAGAAATAAGTCTTAACGTTCACTTTTTTTCGCTGTTGTGAGCAGTAGTAGCGAAAGTCAGCTGGGTAAACATGCCCAGAAAGACACTACATTTGCTTTAGCCATACATAAAATTAGTCAGTCATACTTGTGGAAGCCACGATTCCTTACTGCAGAAGAAAAGCTGTTTATTAACCTGGAAAGCAAAAAAAAAAAAAAAAAAAAAAGTGACTAGAACAAACGGCTGTTTCCTCTTGGACTAAAGAGTTGGCCAGGTGACCTCTTGCATCTATTCTCAACTGTTCAGCAGTACCACAAATAGCAATGTCTAAATGGGGGGGGGGGGGGAATTTAAAGCTTTAGGCAGGTCATGTAGCCATAGAACAGGAATCCCTGCTAAAAAAAAAAAAAATAAATCTGCCATTTGGCAGATACACAAAATGAGCATTAAACAGCTTTCCTTATGCAGCAAGTCATATTATACCCAACTCCAACCAAGAAATATTGGCGTTCTAGTCCTAAACTGCAGCACTGAACTTCTGACAGTACAGTTACCCACCCCAAACACAATAACTTCCACATTTTTATTTATAAGTATTTTAATACAATGTATTACAAGGACAAGTGTCATCGCGTTTCTGCTCACCACAATACTCAAATACATAAATTAGCATTATCCGGATCCATCCCAGAACCACAGGGAGGTGATCCACAAATTAGAGCATTACTTAGAATTGGACTGCCATCTTAAAACAAGAGGGTCAAGTTTGAGTTACGGCTGTTTGTTGGGGATAAAGCTGCCCATCTATTTACAGTCTGGCGCTGGATGGCATGATGGCAAGTCAAGCAATGGTCTTGCCAATATACTCCTTTCTAGGAGTATTGAAGTTTGATGACCAATACCAATTAACTGGTGAATTCTGAACAGCAAAGTCCAAGTGTTAAGTAGCATCCAGTATATTTAAAGCACATGTAAAAAAAAAAAAATTAAAATAAAAATTTGGGCCATTTACGGGAATGAACATACACTGCCATAGAAAAAAAAAAAAAGAAACTTAATAACTCAGACCTACATCTATCATAGCCAGCTTCACAGATACTGGGTCAAGCAATAGGAGCATTCATAAAAATGTTACTTCAATAAAATAGAAGATAAAAGTGTTAACAAAAAAAAAAAATTCAGGTTGATAGGTGGCCATCTAGAACCTTGGTTTCTTCGGTGGCCCTTCATATTCCTCTCTCCCCCTCCCATAGCCTCCAGCACTTGCTGTAGGAGGAACTGACCCAATCCCTCTGGAGGCCTGAGCACTGGGAGTCCCTGCATTGCCCTGAACAAAGCGATCATTACGCTGTTAAAATCAGTTCATTACAGCAGTTGTCCGTGTGTGTATGTGTGTTTTTAGAAGGGTCCGCAGTGAAGGTTCGTCGATACAATCATCATTGAGCCGATCCACAGGTACCAGGAACATAGAAAGGAAAAAAGGGTAATTTGCAAATTAGTTAAAGTATCACATGTCATGAGATACGCTCCCACAATTGAAAAAGGATGTCCGTTTCAAAGAACAGACTTCCCCATGGTGCTCACGAAAGCACAAGTTAAGGTACCAAGATGCAAATTCAAGTACATGAATTGCTTGCACAGTAAGGAACTTGAACGCACAAAGTTACATTTTACTTAAATCTAATCTGAAGTATTCAGAATTGCTCACTTATACAGGCCCAATACTATGGGTTTCATCACCAAACGCAAGTATGCATTATGACCCTACAAAAACAGAGGGAGGTTACTAGTCAAGATCATGGCCCTATGAGTTTACTGGTACTGCACGAAATCTAGAAACATATGGCCCTGAAAAATGTAAAGCCAAGCTAAGAAACACATGGCCCTGGGCATTCAAAAAGAACACTGAATTATTTAGAGCTACTAGAAATACATCAGGAGTACCAACAAATGGAAGTATCACCCATGACCATCTAATAAAAAAGGATAGGCATCTAAAAATCCTCGTCTGGGAAACTGATGAATATTTCAATTAGGAGCAATACATTTAACATAACCAGCTTTTAACATTGCTTTCAGTAAGCCTATCCTCAATGCCGACAGTGCTCCTTACAAATACTAAGGAAGACACACTGATCATTTGGATGGTGCATATGCCCCCTTTTTCCATTATAAATGTTTGTTCCTGAGACTATGCAAAAGTGAACATAAAAAGGTAGTGTTGGCCAAAGGAGGATCAAGTCAGATCCAGCAACATAGTAAGCTACATGTTGATTTTTCACTGAAAGGTGATCAAGGTGACAGACCTCGCCATCTTTTAAAAACCAGCTTGGCAGAACTGCAAAGCATTTCAGGCTGGGATTTAGAAAAGATCCTTCTTAAAATACAAAGAGATAGTGCAGTATAGATTCACAGAAAGTCCACTTTTTTCCCCAGATCTTAAATGCTTTCAGACTGAACCCTAAAGGATTTAAATGTCATTAATAGGACTATGGTAACATGATAAAAAGGCACTACTGTTGAGCTCCAAACAGTTTGTTCACCTGTACCGTAAAGAACCATCTAAACCCAGTCTGCAGAAACGATACAGACCATGTAATAGTGGTATGAGAAAATGTATAAAAAAATCAGCTTTTATAGAGGCAACTGAAGCCCCATTATCTTTAGTTATAAAAATATAAAAAAATGCATTCTTACAAGGCTTCTCAGGTATATCCTTAAAGCTGAAGTTCAGGCAGAAGAGCAACAATTGTATATAATTGTGAAAAATGCAACTCAATTGATCAACTTTTTACAGCAGCCAAATAAGTGCTTATACAAATTGGTTTCTTACAATGTGGTTTATTTACTAAAACTAGAGTGCAAAATCTGGTGCAGCTCTGCAGGGAAACCAATCAGCTTCCAGTTTTTGTCAAAGCTTAAAACAAGCTGTAGTTAGAAGCCAATTGGCTACTATGCACAGCTACTCCAGTTTTAGTAAATCAACCCCCAATGAGTCCCATAAATCCCTCCCCTATTATCTGGATGTTTAAAGTCAGTGTTTTTTTATTACTTAAATACACTTACCTGCTCTGAGCAACAAAATTTCTGGTTCTATACCAGCACACCTCCACTCCTGCTCCAAGTACCCAAGGACACCCAAGCAGGTGCACCCCTGAGCTAGGATATGTGCCTCTTTAGACATGCACAGCATGATTTGCGCCCCCCCCCCCCGTATTTGACAGATAGTAGCAGGAGCCTATGGTTCCTGTTGCTCTCAGCAAAGCCAGCTTGGCCCAAACGAACCATGTCCCTCACAAATATGTGAGGCTGCTGGATGAGCTGTAGTAGCTGAGGCTACACACAGCATATGGCACTGTGTTCCAGGTCCGAGCTGAGACGGTCTTAGACAAAGAACACAATAGAGTCTCATCAGAGCTCAGCCAGAGGAAGCAATACATTCTAGCAATGAATACATTTCCTTTGATTGGCAGAGGTGACATGAGCACGTCAGACTCAGCAGAGGAAGCTTTGTATTCATTGCTAGAATACATAGCTCTCTGAATGGTTGAGCACTGATCTGATAAGACTACTGTGCTTTGGCTTGGCCCAAACAAAGTGTATCCAAAAGCAGGAGTTCAGCTTTAAAGTAATGCTGCTTGGCAGGACATTCATGGCTGTTGGTGAGAAGAGCCACGTGCAGCATAACCTAGGTATTTTGCTTATTAAAATCTCAGATACAGAGAGCCATAGCTCTGACTGTACTCAGTTCTAGCCAAACTATCAACAAGTGAATGATGCACACCCACGCAATTATACTGTTACAAATCTGTTCAGGAAACCGCCAGAACATCACAAGCTAAAGCCGACTGCTTGTAAAAAGTAGTCCCAAGGTTTGATTTGACACTAAATTTTGCACCTCACTGCTGTTGATCTTCCTCAGCCATTTTCCATCTGTCACCAGCTGCACCATCTTTGTTTAGGATCAGCCTCTTGACGATAGTGAACCATGCCCAGCAAGGTTTGTCTGCACAGCGATTGTAGTCTCCAACAAGGTTTCAACATAGAAACACAAAATTGAACAGTTTGTCACCCCATAACAGGAATGGCCAGAATAAGGTCCTTCAGCAGGGTCACCAGCTTTTTTGCTGAATTATAAAATTCGGAGCTCTTCGATCATACCTTCCTATATAGGGTCAAACCAGAACTAGTAGAGGTTTAAGCAGTCAAAGCTTTCTGAACTTTTATGTGGGTGGAACAGCCTTTATATTGTTTTTCAATATATGGATTTAGGCTACATGAAGTTTACGTTGCATCGCTTATCAGGATCTTCTGCAACTGGTAAGAGTAAAAGTGGCAAAACACTGTTACCCCGATAACATAAAGAGGAAGAGGAAATTGTGGAATATACACAGAGGGTTGTGAACTATGCTGTTTATATGTGTGATTCCTAATGGATAAGAGTGAAAAAAAAAAAAAAAAAAAAACCCAAGCCTGTATACACATTACGCACTTTTGAGAAATTTTTATACTTAGTAAGGCACTTAAATATTGATAAAAGGGTATATATGCTGTAGACTGCTTTATGGACAAATATTCCCAAACGTTTTGAATGAAGCTACTGCACCACAAGACCCACATTAAACCATTTTGTCCTTGCTGCTCTATGCATACACATTGTGTTGTAAAGAAGCCTTGAGTTCAGCTTTGATTACATACCTTCGACAGCTTGTCAGAAGTTACTTTTCACCAATAACTTATAATTTACTGCAGGGCTATCCCAGTTTGTACAAGTACATAGCAAAAATTGTAGCTCTTTGAGCAATGGAAATGCACAATTACATTTAATACTGCATAAAAAGCACTCCATTTAGTGACTCAAAATTAAGCCATAATTTAAAAAAAAAAAAAAATTAAGTTTTACTTTGGCACAATAGTGATATTTATGAAGACAGGCCACATTACTATATGCCATTAGTCAGCTTTAGTGTATAGTTTTTAATCGTCAATTTAAATACTAAAAATCAAATACCCTCCAAGGAGGAATGTTTTCAATGCACCAAGTCTGTTCTTTTCAAGCAGATCTGGTTTAGCGCTTATAGTACATCAGTGAACCCAAGTTGTCATTCTATAGGGTTACAGTAGCTTACAGACCCATGCTTCAAATTAATGAACAGTAAACACCCATATTTCTAAAAGGGACTATCTTTATGCATTATTCAAGGTAAGGAGTTACAAAACGCATGACTCAATTTCTGCCATTAAGTATCAAAACCTGATCACCATTTTGTAAGACTAGCAGCTAGATCAGACAAGAATTACTTTTCATAATCTAGCCTCTAAAGCCTCAAAACAGGTTTTGCTTAAGCAAGAGACCTGTATAAGGTTTTCAAACTCAGTCTTGAGACATACTACACAGTGTGCAGCAGTCCACCATACCTAAAACCACAATAAGTAGAAATACTAGTCACACTGTCAATGACACCATTTTTGAAGTGTCAGTAAGATACATTACCATGTCATTCGCCATTAGAGATGAGGCAATTGTTGCCTGTGTCACACCTGGGCTGCCCTCATAGCCCATGCCAGTTGACCCAATTGTTGGATATTTTGGGGCTGCTGCTGCAGCATATGGATCTTTAAAACAAATACATGCAATTAGAAAAGGATTTGAAAACATCCTTAAAAAAAAAAAAAAAAAAAAATGAAAGCAAGTTAAAGGTTCGCGTTACCTCCCATGGACAATGAGTTGGTTCCCATGCGCATATCCCGCTCTCTCTGAAAAAACAAAAAAACAAAGTTGTAACAATGAAGTTCCACAAAGGTTCAGAAACAGCAGGTATCAAACATTCTAATTACTTACTGGGTCCATATAACTCATACGGTAACCCTCTTCCCGCTGACGTCTCATCTGTTCTTCCATTTCACGTTGTCGCAGAATCAATTCTTCTTCACGTCTGCGGCGTTCCTCCTCTTGTCTATTTAAAGCAGCAAAAAAATTTAAAAATTTAGAAATGAAAGCCCACAAATTCATATAAACTTCAGTAAATCAGTGAAGATGCTTGGCTCACCTCAACTGCATTTCTTTTCGCTTCTGCATTTCTTGGTTGTGCATCTCCTCCATGCGTCTTAGCTCTTCCTGACGTCTCATCAAATCTAGGATGAAAATTTTAGTTAGAACAACATTTTTATATTGTTTATTCTGTAGGTGACTTCTTAGTGTGTGTACTCACTTAAGTTTCAGTTTACATTGTTACATATAGTTTGGTGCCAACCAACACATGCCTTGTCCTAAAAAGGCATTCACCAATTTGGGATCAGTGGCAAAGTGACAAGCCAATTAAGACCTGCTAGATAACCAAGTAGATCCTAAAACCATAAAGTATCAAAACCCCAAAAAAATTTACTGCCACTTGCCAGTCCTTTATGCGATTGTAAGGGAATTTTCTATCAGCACTCCTGACTCCTCTGTCCAGTGAGCCCACGGAAAGCCGCTTCCCATGGGGGCACTCATGTGTACGCACTCCCTCCCAAGCCCTGCTGGTCAGCATCGGCCCACCCCCACTGGCTCTGAATTAAAGCACTGGGCGCCAATGGCTCCTGATGCAACTAGTGAGACACGGAAGTGAGGGAAGAGCTTTAGATGTGCACAGCTCTGGATCTGTCCCCCGCCGCCTCTACACTGAAAACTGAGAGACAGAACATAGCCGATGGCTCGGTTCTCTCACCTCCCAGAGCAGAGAGCTGCTGCCTGTCAGTCGCTCTGCCTAGGCTTCAGAACCACTAAAAGTTACTTGTTTCCTCTTTCACCAGGTGATCAGTAAGATTTTTATACTTCCTGTGCAGGCCAATCTGTTCAGCAAAAGTGGCAGTTGAGTGGTTAAACATAACACCGATAAATGAATAACTCCAGTGATTTTTATATTTAAAAGGTTTAATTTTTAAAAGCAGAACAGGCAGTCACTCCAGCAATTAAATGTCCTTACCTGCCTATACACTGGTCTGCACAAGCAACTCCGTGCACAATTTCAGCAATGCCAAGATGAATGAACTCCTGGCACATTTGGAAGAAAAGCCATCTTGGCCAGAACAGTGAAGATGGGTGAATATCAGTACCCAAAAACTGATCAAGCTAAAGAGGACAGCAGCCTGTGGAAGTTCTGGGACACTGCAATACTGATAAGGCAGATACAGTTCCCCTTTCAAATTGCTCATCCATACATGTCCACAGGCCAACAATGGCTCTTCTACTCTTCCATAGAAAGTTACTGGCCAGATCACCAGGGGGAAAAAAAAAAAAAAAAATTAACAAAAATAAAAAAAAAATGAATGTAGATACTACATTTTAAAGAATTGTATTACACTGTACATTTTTTTTTTTTTTTGAGGTTCAAATATTCACAAAAACAGGCAAAAAAAAAAAAAAAATATTTATATATCCCCATCTCTCTGCATTCTTATTGAAGGCAACATTTTTAAAAAAGGCACTGTCTACAATACTCAATAAGCAAGCTACAATCTGCTTTTAATTTCCAATTCTAAAATGGGGTTCAAAGACATGCTCCAAAACGTTAATTGCTGCCAACTTAGTACCACACCCAACCAGATTAGAAAACCTCATAGTATAATCAATCATACAATTAGCAGGTTTAGGATGCAGGGGGGAGGATTGTGCATTTGTATGCAAGTTTGGCATGATAACTTATGGGTGCCTGAAACACGCACACACCTTGTCGCAGAAGGTTGGCTTGATGTTCATGGTAAGCATCATCCATTTCACTTTCTAGTTTCTCCCTAGCTTCCTTCATATTTTTCTCCACTTGCTGCCTTTGCTGCTTCTCCATCTCATCTAAAGACTTCCAGCGCTGAGAATACTCAAACTCAAAACTGCCATGCTGGGCAAATCGTGGGGGAACTTCTCTTTCTCTGTTGGACAAAGTAGATATTAGTCCAAGGTAAAAGCCACTATTTAAACTGGTTGACACATCCTACAAAAGCTGTCCAATAATAAAGACATACAACAAGCAAAGACATTGTACTTATTATTTTTTAATACCAGAATGATATTTTATCCAATCATGCAGCATTAAAACTATAAATTTTAAGACACATAAAATAGACAGCTTACATGCAGGTGAACCACTTTATTTCCCAAGCAATTTGCCGCCTGACGTTGTACCTCCTCTGCTGCACAGTCAGCAGTATAAATTCCTCTTCTCTACAGCTAGTCACCCCCCCAGTGGTTGGGACAAAGCAGCTACAGGACACTGACCAAGACATTCCTGTTATATCTCCTCTTAAAGTGGTTGTAAACCCACTTTTGAAAGAAAGTTTTTTTTTTTTTTTTTTCTAACACCTGCAGGACAAAGGCATAATGAGCTAGTATGCGTAGCATACTAGCTCATTATGCAATACTCACCTGAGAGCGAAGCCCTCGCTGCGGTGCCTGTACACAGCACCAGCCGGCGACATCACTCCGGAGGGGTTACCTCCGGGTATCGCAGCTCCGGCGCTGTAATTGCCCAGAGCCGCAATGACATCACCTCCGCACATACCTGCAGTAACGACAAACTGAAGCAACGGCACATACGTGCCATTGCTTCAGTTTATGTCAGTGTGCCGATGTCAGCACATGCAAATACAGGGGATATCTCCTAAGCCGTGCAGGTTTAGGAGATATCCTGGGTAGCTACAGGTAAGCCTCATTGAGACCGATTTTTTTTTTTTTTTGACAGCTCTGAAAAGCAAACATTTAAGTGGGGCACACACTAAGTAAATCAGGCAAAACGATTGTCCGAGTTTCATAGCAGAAACAGAGGAAGGAAATGAATGAAAATTCTCGTATGATAAAAAGCATATATTGTTTCCGATCATGTGCCCTTTTTCGTTTGATTTTTCTGCTACAAAATTGGTACACATTAACGAAAATAGTTTGTTCCCATACAAGAAAAATTTGTGTTTGTCCCTCATTTGTTCGGAAGGTTGGTATCAGCTGTCGAAAGCTGTGTACACCCCAACAGAAAATTGTACGATCGTTCTTTGGATAAAATGCTGGCCCGATTTCTTTTTACAGTATGCACGAGCCTTAAGGCAAAATGCCACCTTCACAAAAATCCCACCACACACTAGAAGTTGTTGCTGTGCATTCCCCATTCACACAAGTGGGGTGTATTTGGCAGCGGTACCACCTGCAAAAAGCAACAGGACATGTAAAGTTTGCGGTGCTGCAATGCATACACCCATGTCCACTGGCAATATTAACCAATGGACAGTAAAAATACAGAAAAGCCACCTGTGTAATCACCCCTCTGCTGCCCATGTAAATGGTCACCCCTGGTGTGCCAGGAAATTTTGAAAGCCAATAAAAAGGCGCTACAGGTATCGAAAACTAGCAAAAAACAAACATACTTTTGATATGAATGATTCTTCTGGGCAAGTTTTTCTGGGAGGCCATCTTCATCGTCAAACTGCTCTAGAGGCTCCACAATAACAGGCATTGGGGTTCTGTAAAGCACAACAGAAATATGCTGTAAGTAAACAACCTAAGCCAACAATTACAAGTTATAACTAAAGCAAAAACTGCAATGTTGCACTTAACAGTATTTTCAAACACGTGGTGCAGTAGCCAACACATGCACATTTCATACATGTCCATTTTGTCTTAATACTCAAAGTACATAATACCTGTTGATCCTGCAAGAAATCCAGTGCCCTCCTAGCTTTGACTTGACAACTCTGCTGCACTAAAATCCCAAGCAGCATCATCAGCCCTGCTTGACAAGACTTGCTTTATTTCGTGGCGATGAGGAAATTGAGTGTTGTGCAACAGAACTAGGCAGAGTTTAAAGCACTGCTTGGAATTTGTGCATCAAAGGAAACCACCATTTCTATATGCAGTGATTTGTAATGGTATACAACATGGGTAACTGTAAATACTTTACATAGATTAATATGCTCCCCCCTATCACATTTAAAGCATTTCCTTAACACAACCAAAATTGTAATATTGCAGGTGCCAAATAGATGACTGCATTATTTGCTTTTTTTAGCCCCTCCATTTTTACCTGGTGCTCCAACTAGTAACACACCTGCAGTATTATAGTACACCCACTCTGAATAAAGGTGCACAGGAACACCTTTGGACAGCCGCACTGATAATCTGGGGGAAAGGTAGTGTAAAGACGTACTAGCAGATTCAGGTACACTAACAAATTGAAGCCAAAACTCCAGCTCACAACCACAGCAAATTCTCTTGGGATAAAGGTTTTACATACACCACAGTAAAATTATAAAACGCAACACTTGTGTTTGAGCTGAACTCAAATATCTACCACTTTCTTCTACGTACACAAAAGGCCTATTTCTCTCAAGTATTGTTCACAAATCTGTCTAAATCTGTGTAACTGGGCACTTCTTTGCCGAGATAATCCATCCACCTCACAAGTGCAGCATATCAAGATGCTGAATAGACAGCATGATTATTGCACAGATGTGCCTTAGGCTGGCCACAATAAAAAGGCCACTCTAAAATGTGCACTTTTACTGTATTGAGGGGGTTGGGAGGGTCCAAAAACTAGTCAGTATCTGGTATGACCACCATTTGCTTCACGCAGTGCAGCACATCTTCACATAGAGATCAGGTTGTCGATTGTGGCCTGTGGAATGTTGGTCCATTCCTCTTCAATGGCTGTGCGAAATTGCTGGATATTGGCAGAAACTGGAACACGCTGTCATATACGCCGATCAAGAGCATCCCAAACATGCTCAATGGGTGACATGTCCGGTGTGTATGTTGCCATGCAAGAACTGGGATATTTTCAGCTAACAGGAATTGTGTACAGATCCTTGCAACATGGGGCCGTGCTTTATGCTGCAACATGAGGTGATTGTCGTGGATGAATGGCACAACAATGGGCCTCAGGATCTCATCACGGTATCTCTGCATTCAAAATGCCATCAATAAAATGCACCTGTATTCCTTGTCCATAGCATACACCTGCCCATACCATAAACCCACCACCACCATGGGCCACTCGATCCACAATGTTGACATCAGCAAACCGCTCACCCACACACCGCCATACACGCTGTCCACCATCTGCCCTGAACAGTGAAAACCGGGATTCATCTGAAGAGAACCTCTCCCAAAGTGCCAAACTCCAAATGTGAGCATTTGCCCACTCAAGTTGATTACAAAGACGAACTGCAGTCAGGTCAAGACCCCGATGACAACGAGCATGCAGATGAGATGCCCCGAGACTGTTTGACAGTTTGTGCAGAAATTCTTTGGTTATGCAAAACAGATTGTTGCAGCAGCTGTCTCATCAGGGTCCTCAAACTGCAGTTTGTCATCATAACCGACTCGAGTGTGCAAATGGCATCTGGCACTTGGTGTTCTCTTCATGGATGAACCCCGGTTTTCACTGTACAGGGCAGATGGCAGACAGCCTGTATGGCATGTGGGTGAGCAGCTTGCTGATGTTAATGTTGTGGAACGAGTGGCCCATGGTGGCGGTGGGGTTATGGTATGGACAGGTATGCTATGGACAAGGAACACAGGTACATTGATGGCATTTTGAATGCACAGAAATACCGTGACGAGATCCTGAGGCCCATTGTCGTGCCATTCATCCATGACCATCACCTCATGTTGCAACATGATAATGCACAGCTCCATATTGCAAGGATCTGTGCACAATTAATGGAAGCTGAAAAAATTCCAGTTCTTGTCACCCACGTCCTGACAATATCCAGCAACTTTGCACGGCTATTGAAGAGGCATGGACCAACATACCACAGTCCACAACAACTAACCTGATCAACTATGCAAAGGAGATGTGCTGCACTGCGTGGGGCAAATGGTCATACCAGATACTGACTGGTATTTGGCCCCTCCGATACAGTAAACCTGCACATTTTATAGTGGCCTTTTATTATGCCCAGCGTAAGGCACACCTGTGCAATAATCATGCTGTCTAATCAGCTTCTTGATATGCCACACCTGTGAGGTGGATGGATTATAATCAAAGGAGAAGTGCTAACCATGACACCTCACACTGAAGGTGTTTTTCAGGTGCTTTAGCGCTAAAAATAGCGCCTGTAAAAAGCCTGAGCTGCAATCCCAGTGTGAAAGCCCGAGAAGCAAGAAGCTTCTTTGCAGCGCTGTAGGAGTAGTGAATACCTGCTCCTAAAGCGCCCCTGCCCATTGAAATCAAGCCACCTGCAAAGCACCGCTGCAATGGCGTGTTGCGGGTGGTTTTAACCCTTTCCGGCTGCTAGCGGGGGATAAAAGCGCTGCTTTACCACCGACAACCAGGCACTGGCAGTGTGAAAATGCCCAGAGATTTATGAATATTTGAGAGAAATCGGTCTTTCGTCTACATAGAAAAAGTCAGATCTTTGAGTTCAGCTCATGATAAATAGGGGCAAACAAAAAAAGTGTTGCGTTTATAATTTCTCAGTGTAAATAGAAACAGATCATTGCAAGCACCTCCGAGTGGTGTTTGTCTCAACGCTAACAGCTTTGAATAGAAACTAGTACACAGTATAGGACATTTGTTTCTTCTCATATCTGAGGGCCCCAACCACCAAGTACACACCTGGAGAAAAAAGGTTGGATTTATCCCAAGGATTATACTTTAAGCGGCTGTAAACCTCAGAAAAATTATGAGCAAAGCATATGCCTCTATCGAGAGCACCAAGTGTCAATTCTGTGGTCTCCTTCCTTTCCTATCAGAACGAGCCACTTCTGACAAGTTTTCCCTGACACCACCAAGGAATTAAAAAAATAAAAAATGTGACAGGGAAGGGAGTTCCAGCACACAGCCTGTGATTGACAACCCCAGCTCTGTTCCTATGTGAAGAGGGTGGGTGCCCTTCCTCCAGTTAGCTCTCCACCCCTGCTCCATGAACAGTCAAAGAAGCTGTACAAGGTCTGCACTTTGAGCAGACGTAGGAGAGAGGGTTGCAAATAAACAGGTACGACCTACGCGAGGATTGGCTAAACAGGTCACGGGGGGGGGATCCACAATCTCCTGCCAGGTAAACAGCCAGGGGACCCAGACTTCCCTGAACACTGCCGTTGATGGGTATTGTGACTTCTTGATTACATAGTGAAGGAGCACGAGCACAATGACAAAATCACCCTACTATCTCCTCTAAACATGTGAAGGATTGGACAGCAGCACTGCACACCATAAAGCCCTGTTCAATCCCATCACTCCTAATAATGCTGTGAAGAGCGCTACAAACTGATGATGAGATTCAAGTACTTATGTCACATGCAGGAACATAGGATTATACATTTTAGAAACAAAATATACATAACTAGATTAAGTTTTGCATCTGCCCAAGATTTAGCTGTTAGAATTTCATAATGCACAGTAAGAAAACTTACGTTGTCAAAAGGAAGACTCCATCATTGCACCTTTCATATGCCTTTCTAGCAGCTGGCTTTGCAGCAAACTCTACGATTCCTTTTCCTGTGGATCTTCCACGGTCATCAACAATGACCACAGCTCTTTCAACTGGTCCAAACTGACTGAATGCTTCCTCCAATAGCTCGTTTGATACAAATGGAGAGAGATTGCGTATGGAAAGGGCAGCAGAGTGAGTGGCAAAACGTACACGAAGTTGTCTGCCTCTCATAGGGAAATCATCAAGTTCTGCTTTTGCAATTTCAGCCAGTGCCCTTGTTTCCTAGAAATGTAGAACAACATTCAGATTAAAAAAAAAAAAAAAAAAAAATTTTCTAAAAAAGGGCCTTTTTTAAACAGCTAACATGTTATACTTATCTGCTCCGTGCACCTCTTCTGGTGTCGTCCAACCCCCCCTCCGCCTACCCCCATAGCACAAGCAGTTTGGTATGGTGGCACTCATGCAGGCTCGATTTCAAGCCGGGATGGGTTCTGTCTATTTACACACAGTTGATTTACTCAGCTAATCTTAAAATGAACACTACATTTTGGCTTCACTGGGAAAAAAATAAAAGTTTAAGAACTAGACATCTGAAATGTATAGGTATTGAAGCATGGGAGCTGACATTACCAACCTGGTTATTCAACCGCTTCCAGGCCACCCATCGCACATACTGAGGCGGGAGGCCCAGCAAACAAGGCAGACTGTCATTCTGTCAGAGGGCGAAAGATGGTGTCCCTGCTAATCAGGAACACAGACATCTCTTCCTCCAGTCAGACCAGACCCCCCCCCCCCCCCCCCCATTAGAAAGCATTCCCTAGGACAGTGATGGTGAACCTTGGCACCCCAGATGCTTTGAAACTACATTTCCCATGATGCTCCACTACAGTGTGCATGATCATGGGAAATGTAGTTCCAAAACATCTGGGGTGCCAAGGTTCACCATCACTGCCCTAGGAGCACACTTAACGCTTTGATTACCCCTGATGGCAACCCCTTTCCTCCCAGTGTCATTTATACAGTCAGTGCATTTTTTAGCACCGATCACTGTATTCGTGTCAATGATCCCAAAAAAGTGTCACTTTGTGTCTGATTTGTCCGCCGCAATGTCACAAACCCACTAAAATTCACTGATCGCAGTCATTGCTAGTTAAATATCCCATAGTTAAGGGGTAAGCAACCTTGGCCCTCCAGCTGTGGTGGAACTACAAATCCAATCATGCCTCTGCAAGTCATGCCTGTGATCATTAAGGTCTTGCAATGCCTCATGGGACTTGTAGTTTCAAAACAGCTGGAGGGCTGAGGTTGCCTAGCCCTGCCATAGTTGGTAGATACAATAACTTTTGTGCAAACCAATCAATATACGCCCATTGGCATTTTTTACCAAAAATATGTAGCATAATACATATTTGCCTAAATTGAAAAAAAAATTGTTTTACATATTTTTATTAGATAGGTTTCATAGCATAGAAAAATAAATTTTCGTTTTGTTTATAGCCCAAAAAATAAATGCAGGTGATCAAATACCACCAAAAGAAAACGCCGTTTGTGGGGGGTGTAAAACCTTCTGGGGCTGAAGTGGTTAAAGGTGCAGACTGCAAGACCATTATTCTCAGGCTGCATTGTGTGATCACTTAGCCAACACTACCCATAGCACATTCAAAATATTGATGACCAAAAACCAGATTAGGTGTCAAGAGGGAAGGGAAAAAACCTACCATACACCCATCACACTACTGTGCCAATACGGGGCATAGACATGGCTATGAAAGGGTGCCCCCTTTGCATAAGGGCGCAGCAACATTTACAATGGTATGAATACCAGTGAAGCATAATGGATTAGAGACTACCCTCATATCCACGTGCAACCATTGATGCCTAGGAGGCTGGCGATTCTACATTGGCCTATACAAACAGCAGCATGATCCTAAGCAAAAGGCATACCAATAGCAAAATGCCAGACATGTACACCTGGAGAGGACATAATAGGTATGAAAAAACACCAATCGCTCTCTTAGGCTGGGTTCACCATTTGAAGTTGAAAATTTTTGCTTGAGTTGCAACTGAAACGGACCCAAACACACAGGACCCTTTTGCAATCCACACGTATTAATATAAATTATAATTTATTATAAATATAAAAATATAATTATTAATATAAAATATCACACTTATTCTGTAAAAATGTACATAGGGCACCATACAAATTTCAGGGGACACAATTTTTATTAAACACACACGAGAAGCTTACCAGCTTAATAAAACCGAACCCTTTGCTTTTGTTGATGAAAACTTCTCCAGCCTCCCCATACTTCGAAAACAGTTTTTTAAATTCATCATCACTGATGTCAGTAGGAAGGTTTCCAACGAACAGCCTGCAGCGTTGGGTATAGGTCTTTTCTCCTGGCCTCTTCAAAAGGGACAGTGTGGCCTTCACACCCTGTTTACAAGATATCAATTACAATGGTGCAAAAACACTTCAGATTTAATACATTGATGTTAACAGAATTCATTTTGCTTTACCTACCAAACATTCAACTGCAGCAATCATACAAACCTGCTGCTTCTTCCATAAGGGAGGGGCGGGGGAGGGGCAAAGCCAAAATGGAGCCCAGACAAAGGAAAGGCAGCCATTTTAGACATCTTATGTAATCGCTTCTCTAGACAAGATGAAAGCCGTAATGAAGCTCTGATTTGGTCAGAATGTACTAGTCTCAGCACAAGAGTAGCTACGCATTCGGTGCGTTACCGGTAACAAAATTTAAACGCTGTCAGCTGGTACTCTAATTTTTCCCCAGACACAAATGGACAAAGAATCATTGCTAAGATATTAAAGTGCATTGCAGCCCACATGATGCAAATGCAAAAAGACTGCATGTAAAGAATGAATAGAGCTCCATACAATGAAAAGCACACAAGCCTATATGATAAACAGCCAAGCTTTGTAACAGAGGAACAGTATGAAACCGTCTGAGATCAACTAAATGTTTAGAAGGCCAATCCTAAGGGCAGCTACATGTATAAGAGCAAGGTGACTGACTTAATATTTCTGGTCAAATCACGAAGCACAGAATACAGTGGACAATACAATATATAATCTGGATGATGATATTAGCATAGAAAATGACAACATTCAAAAGAAAAATATCCCACGCTCTACACACTTTTCTATAATAAGGGATGTGGCACCCTAGTCACATGTATTAGCCTGGATCTATTGTATATTAACACTAAACAATCTGATTGTGCAATATAAGATATACAAATGTAAGTGAACCAAAGAAAAAAAAAAAGTTAGACCCTCAGACTTCATAGTTGATGGCAGATCTAATGCAATCCAAACCCTAAACAATCCATGACTAAGAGTCTTTACATCTATCATGTGGATCATGAAAGTGCCCAAATTTGATTGGGTTGTTTAGGTGGGTCCTCATATACAGCTAAAAGAAAAAAAAAATGTATAAACATAGTATAGTGTATGGGCAGAATTAAGGAGACTGCACAATCCGATTTAGTGTAACACCAGTTAACCGCCATGTGCAAAGATCCTAGATCAATCTACATGTATGGCCACCACTGGGGTGGGGGGGCTAGGTAAAGGTCTGCTAGAAGCACTTACCTCAGTGAAGGGCTCCTCATGGCTGGCGTGGTCCATGTTGACATCGTGCTGTTCATGTGGCGGAGGATGGGAATGGAAGCGGGACTGGTGCGGCCTTTTCTGGCCGATCTGGTTGTTGGGCCCAGAGCGCCTTTGCTGCTGTTGCTGATGGTGCTGCTGCTGTTGCTGCGGTGGCGGCTGCTCCCTGGCCTGCTGCTGCTCCCGGGCCTGCTGCTGGGCCTGCTGTTGAGCTGGGGGCTGGCTAGGAGGGGGCATCATTTTGGCCTGCGCTTTCGGGGCCTGGTTCTGGGTAGCGGGTTTCTGAGCGCTACCCTGTTGTTGCTGCTGGTTCTGCTGCTGTTGCGGACTCTGCTGTGGGGTAACCGCTGGCTTCTGTTGAGGGGACGGGGCTGGTTTAGTCTGAGGGGATTGAGCGGGGGTCTGGGCAGCAGGTTTGGCTGCCGGGGTCTGTGGGGCCGGAGCGGGCTTGGCGGGCTCTTGTACGGCCGGCTTTTGTTCCTGGGCAGGCGGCTGCTGCTGGGATGCTGGTTGTTGCTGAGGCGGCTTGGCCTGATTCTGTGGTTGGCTCTGAGCTTGGTTCTGGCTCTGCTGTTGGGTCTGGTTCTGCTGCTGCGCGGGTTTCTGGGGCTGCTGTTGGGTCTGCTGCTGCTGAGGCGGCTTGTGTTGCTGAAACCCAGAAGTGTTGCGATTGGTGTCCATGTACCCCGGGCTACGGTGATAGTTCGACATGCCGCCGCCTCCTCCCATTCCACGGCCACCGTTACCTCGGCGGTACAGGCTCATTCCTCCCATACCACCCATTCCTCCACCGCCACCCATACCGCCGCGGCTTCGGTACCTATCCCGGGACATTTTAAGGTTAGAGCACGGAACCGACAAGACGCACAAAGAAGGCTCGTCACTCCAAAATGGCGGCGAAGAAGAGAGAGAAACGAGGTGGCTGTGTCCTCTACTTCTATACCCAGCTAGCGTTTACGCCTTCCCAACTATTGGTCCAATGAGAGGACAAGGAGCGCTGAACTCGATGTGCTATTGGTGAGCGAGCCCGGTAACAGGAAGGGGAAATGGGGGCTTCCTCCAGACCTTGCGATGGTGATTGGACCGCTTTCCCGCCTCGCTCCGCCTCTGTAAGGACGCTCGTCCCACCCTAAACGCATTCCAGTCAGGGCTTACTATGTTGATTGGTGCGTTTTGATAAGTGGCAGGCTCTAACACCAATCAGGCCACTTTAACCTTTGTACTGCGATTGGGAGATTCAAGCATATTACATTTTGTGAATGGAGGGTTTCTACGGGGTTTTGTGTTTAGAGGAGACAATCACGCCGAATTTTGCATTTAAAACAAGTGTCAATAAATATATATCTATATAGATATATATATATTCTTTGAAGACTGACGTTCTTGTGCATGTTTTTTTTTCAGAATTTATGCATAGGTTTTAAAACGTTTTCTGTGTGTTTGTGCATATGTGTATATACATATATATATATATATAAATCATTAAAGGAATATATATATATATATATATATATATATATATATATATATATATATATATAAATAATTCAGTAGTTGCCACTGCACATATATCAGAGAAAATGGGCCTGGGTGCTCAGCAACCCCATGAATTACATATAATATATTCCAAAAGATAGAGCAGCACTCACGGATGTAGATGAACACACAGCGATGACATTTTATTGAGAGGAAGACAAGCTAGTGCCTCATTGAAACGTCAAACTAAAACTTGTAAGCTCTATGAGCAGGGCCCTCCTATTCCTTCTATCATGGACTGGGTTGTAATTGTACCGTCCCCCTTTATATTGCAAAGCGCCATGCAAATGGTTAGCGCTGTATAAATTCTGTATAATAATAATAACCACTGTGTTCACCTCTCAAGACCCATGAGTGCTGCTCTATATTTTGGATTACTATATATATATATATATATATATATATATATATATATATATATATATATATATATATATATATATATATATATATATATATATCTTTTTCTATAATTCTTTTTTGAAGACTAACATTTTCTTACTGGATTTTTTGTCCAGAAGTTGTACACAGGTCACAAAATGTCTTCTGTGCCTATGAGGCATGATGCATGATGAGCAGATGGTCCTTAGAAAATCTGTGCATACCTATCACAATACAGCAGCAAGGGGGGGGGTCAATGTAAATTGTCTCTACAAAGCAATACACTTTGTTTCATGCCCCAGGCCAGTATCTTGCTATGTATTGTTCTGTCAGTAATACAATTCCCCTCAAATGTGTATTCCTTTTTGTATTCCGATTCTTAGAATTTGATTATTAAATATGTTGTATGTTTAATTTTGCTGTGAAGGACTAAAAGTACTATTCATTCTCATTTGATCTTTGGGAGATCCTTATTTATTTGACAGATGGCTTTAAAGCGGAGTTCCACCCAAAAGTGGAACTTCCGCTCATCTGATTCCCCCCCCCCCTCCGGTGCCACAATTGGCACCTTTCAGGGGGGAGGGGGGTGCAGATACCTGTATTAGACAGGTATCTGCACCCACTTCCGGGTATAGACTCCCGCAGGAGTCACGCTCCCTCCCACCCCCCCCACCCCCCCCCCGCTGTCTCCAGGGAAACACACAGGTCAAAGGAGATAGCGGGGACCACTTAGGACACGCAGCGCAACTCGCGCATGCGCAGTAGGTAACCAGGAAGTGAAGCCACAACGCTTCACTTCCTTATTCCCTCACCGAGAATGGCAGCGGCAGCAGCCGAGAGCCGAGCTGTAGCTCGGCTTCGGCTGCCAACATCGCTGGACTCCTGGACAGGTAAGCAGCTGCAGCAGCAGCTGCAGTATTTGTAGCTGCTGGCTTTTAATAATTTTTTTTCAGGTGGACTCCCTCTTTAAGTCATGCTGAATTCCAGGAATTACCTATTTTGTAAATGAACATTGGGCCAGCTTGGCTCAATGTAATTATCAATGTGTCACATCTGGAGGACCACTATGGATGCTGAAATTCCCTGTAATAGTCTATACTACATACAGTCAGTGTTGTCCTGTTTCCGGCACTATACCACTTGCCATCAATGGTATATTTTGGTTTTGTGCTGCCCTAGGCAAGACTAAAATTGGGCGCCTCCCCATCTAAATGTGTCCCATCCCTTCCTGTTTAAGGTCCACCCCTTCATCTGTAAGCCCCATCCCTTCCTCTTTATGCTCCACCTCTTCCTATTAGAGCTCCACCTCAAGAGTTAGTCAGAAACTGCGGACATGATACAGGAGATGGTCAGAGACTGCAGGCAGGATACAGGAGATGGTCAGAGACTGTGGATAGGAGTCAGGCGATGGCAAGAGACTGCAGACAGGAGATGGTTACAGACTGACTTGCTGTAATGTGCACCTTTACTGAATTCCCAGAAATTATAGTGCTTTAATATGTGCCTTTTTCTGTATTTGAAAACCATAAATAAAGATTATATATATATTTTAAAAAAATATATAAATAACAACACACAAAGCCATCCACAACTCAAGGCCCGAGCTACATGTTGTCAATCTTGTCTCCAAATATCACCCAAACCGCCCTCTCCGCTCTTTCCAAGATCTCCTGCTTTCTAGCTTTCCTGTCTCCTCCTCCCATGCTCATCCCCAGGACTTCTCTAGAGCCTCTTTCATCCTCTTGAACTCTCTACCTCCCTGAAAACTCATTTCTTCAGGGAAGCCCATCCTACCTCCAACTAACAGCTGAACTTTTTTTTACTCCGTAAAATATTTATTAAAGTTTCTTACAGAGTTTAGGTCAAAGCTCAGTAGAATAGATTGAGTGAACATAGAGAGACGGCATAGTAAAGACAATCTGGATATACAGTAGGATAAATGCATAGGTGTGGTGCACATTTACCAACTGAAGAGATGCAATCACTGGAGAGGAGCATGGAGTGTGGAAGAAGGAGGAAAGAGAAAGGGGGAGAGCAGGAGAGAAGAATGGGGAAAGGTGAAGGGAGGAAGAAGGGAACAGGGGGCCGCAACCGAATCTGCACATAAGTTGATAAGTTCTACAAGAACATGCCATAGTCCAAGCCGTGTTCCTCAGAAGTGATAACTGTATGCAAATAGTAGCTTTCATTAAACGGTAATTTCTTTGGCATCTATCCAGGCTGACCATATTTTGTCAAAATTTTTCAGAAAATTGCAACTGGCATAGATTAATTTATAAATTGGAAGAACCATGTTAGCTCCAGCCTTCCATTCCGCCACAGTAGGTGGTTGAGGAGCCTTCTACTCTAGAAGTATGGCCCGCCTAGCATAGAATGCAGAATAGAATACAAACAATTTAACATAGTGGGTGTTTGCCATATTATCAGTCATACCCTATAGGAAAATAAAGGGTCTCTGTGAAGCGATAGACCACTTGCAGTTTTGCTGGTGGACACCACCTTGCCCAAAAAGGCCTATAGTGGAGAACATGTCCACAGCAGTGTTTAAATATATACGGGGCAGTATTTGTGGGTGTAGTACACTCTATGTAGAAGCTTAAATCTGTCTATAGCTGATATCATAAAATCAAGAATTGGTCCAGACATTCAGTCCAGTCCTCCTTAGTGAGGGAAGGGAGATCCGCGTGCCATTTCCTATAAAGGCCATCGAGCCTGAGCCAGAGGGCAACAATAAGCTGGGCATAAATGGAGGAAAGTTGTTTCTCTAAACCATGGGTGCTCAACCTGTGGCCTTACAGCTGTTGTGGAACTACAATTCCCATCATGCCTCTGCCTTTGGGAGTCATGCTTGTAACTGTCAGCCTTGCAATGCCTCATGGGACTTGTAGTTCCACAACAGCTGGAGAGCCACAGGTTGAGCACCCATGCACCATCTGTCGTGAGAAGTTCCTCAAGTGGATGGGAGCACAAATAAACAATGCGCCAAAATTGTACATGGACTGTGTGCCTGGAGTTGGAAAAAATGAAAAAGCATATGGTTGGGTAATTGAAAGGCAGCCTTCAGAGAATCAAATCCGAGGAGACTTCCCTGTGAGATAATGTGGTGCAATAAGATGACACCATATCTAGCCCAGATCTGGGAATCAGGTATCATACGTGGGTGAGGTGACTTGGGTTCCCCCCCACAGTGGGGTGAGTATATTCCAGGTTTGTGGTATCTCGGAGAAGCTTGCAACCAAATCCTCAAGGTGGTACACATGGGCGCTGTGACAGCCGCACTAGCCTGGGGCCCCCAAAAGGGTAAGTTGCTCAGCTCTGTATAGGATTCCAGAAGTCACGCAAAAGAAAGCTCTATTTGTGGGAAAAAAAGGACGTCAATTTTGTTTGGGGACAGCGTCGCATGCCCGTGGATTTGTCAGTTAAAGCGACACAGTGCAGTATCGCAAAAATGGCTTGGTCATTAAGGGGCAAAATCCTTCCGGTCCATAAGTAGTTAAAGCATTTTTTGCTCATCAGTTGCTGTAGGAATAATAGGGATGGGCCGAACACCCCCCTGTTCGGTTTGCATCCAGAACATGCGAACAAGCAAAAAATTAAAGTCTATGGGACACGAACATGAAAAATCAAAAGTGCTAATTTTAAAGGTTAATATGCAAGTAATGGTCAAAAAAAGTGTTTGGGGACCTGGGTACTGCCCCAGGGGACATGTTTCAACGCAAAAAAAGTTTTAAAAACGTCAGTTTTTTGGGGAGCAGTGATTTTAATAATGCTTAAAGTGAAACAATAAAAGTGAAATATTCCTTTAAATTTTGTACCTGGGGGGGTGTCTATAGTATGCCTGTAAAGTAGCGCATGTTTCCTGTGTTTATAACAGTCCGAGAGCAAAATGACATTTCTAAAGGAAAAAAAAGTAATTTAAAAGTACTAGTTCTAGTGCTGGATATTAATGAATTGTCGGTCCCGACAATATACATAAAAGTCATTGAAAGGCATTAAAAAATAAAAAAATAAAAATGTGTGAGGGTCCCCCAAAATTCTATTACCAGGCCCTTCACTTCTGGTATGGATATTAAGGGGAACTCCGCGCCAAAATTTTTAAAAAAAATAACGTGGGTTTCCCCCCAAAAATCCATACCAGACCCTTCAGGTCTGGTATGGATTTTAAGGGGAAGTCCGTGCCAAAATAAAAAAAAAATGGTGTGGGGTTCCCTTAAAAATCCACACCAGACCCTTATTCATGCATGCAACCTGGCAGGCCGCAGGAAAAGAAGGGGGGGGGGCGAGAGAGCGCCCCCCCTCCTCCTGAACCGTACCAGGCCACATGCCCTCAACATGGGGAGGATGTCCCCATGTTGATGGGGACAGCGGCCTCATCCCTACAACCCTTGCCCGGTGGTTGTGGGGGTCTGCGGGCGGGGGGGCTTATCGGAACCTGACGCCCCCTTTAACAAAGGGGACACCAAGATCCCGCCCCCCCATGTGAATTGGTAAGGGGTACATTGTACCCCTACCATTTCACAAAAAGTTAAAAAAAACACATGAGACGGCTTGGGACAAGTCCTTTATTAAAAATAAAAAAATAAATCCATGCTCCTACTCCAGCGATGTAATCCAATTCTTGATCTCCAGTGATGGATGATCTCCAGCGAGGAACACGCACAGGATCCTGTCTCCACCAGAGGCATCCAGCCAATGGGCGGCACCAGCTTGACAGCTCTTATGTAGCTGAGGGCGGGGCCACCCATCCGGTGACCCCGTCGCCCTCTGACAAGGGGAAACGCCGGGGTTTCCCTGTTACGTGTACGGGTGGCCCCGCCCCCCTCTGATGCAATGGGAATAGACATCCTCCTTAGCAACTGATGTCATTGGTTGTTAGGATGCCAGTGTCTGGAAAGGCTTTGTATAACTAAAAGGCAGGCTTGATCCACCTGCTGGCTTGTATTACATTTTTTATATATTTTTAGGAATTTTGCCACGGCACCCCTGAAGAAACCTCAAGAAACCCCAGGGTGCCTGGGCACCCTGGTTGAAAAAAACAGTTCTAAACCAACAACTTGATTTAAAGGGAAGTAAGAAGAAATAGTGCATCTTCTTGCCTTCCCTTCTGAAAATTTACTCATAAACACTCTTCTGTACCATCTTACACACACCAGTAGCGACTTGCAAGTTTTACAGTATGTTAATGTTTGCATTCTTAGTCTATTGTTCTCTCCTTTTTTTCTCTTTCATGTGTTCCTGGAATAAAGTCTTCACTGAATGTCTGGACTTTCTCAATTGTTTAATATTTGAAATCTATCTTTTAACAAATGGTCTTGCCAGTCTTACTAAAATAGCCCCGGGTCTGTTTAAGGAGCTTATGGACACTAGGGGGGGTGAAAGGCAAATAGACTGTGCACTTTTGTAAGTGCAGTTGCACTGTGCAAGTGCAATTGCTCCAGAGCTTAGTAAATGATGTAAAGCTTCACATTACTAAGCATACCCAATCACGTGCTAGGAAATTGAAAAAAAAAACTTTGCCTGCATGTGATTGGATTATGGAAGTCAGCAGAGCTCCCCCTCATATACTAAGATCTGGAGCAACTGAACTTGCAAAAGTGCACAGTCTATTTGTCTTTAGTAAATCAACCCCAATGTGAGAAGACATGTCTTCAACATTCCAGTCCTTTAGAATGCTAATACAAGATTTCAGTAACCAAGCTGTTGTATCCTCTAGTAGTCAGTCAGTTCGCCCTGGTGATTCTTCAGTAGCATCCTCTCCATCAAGGCAGGAAAGACATTTGTCAGAGAGGTCAGACAACAATGCTGACTCTTCAGATAAACCAGAGAACAAGGGTTCCTTAGATCAGGATAGGCCAGAGAGCTAACAACAAAAGTATTTATTATCAGGATATGGAGGGCCTCTCTGGGAATCCTGGAACAACTGTCAATACATGATCAAATGTATGGGGGATTGCAGGAAAAGAAAGAGCATACTTTCCAATGCATGAAGCCCTAAAGTAATCTATCAAACAGCAATGGAAGCAGCCAGGGAAGCCTTTGTTTTTACCTTTGAACCTGAAAAAGAAGTTTAATTTTTCAGAGGATGATGCTTAATTGTGGAACAAATGCCCTAAATTAGACACAGCCCTGTGACAGGTTTCAAAAATAGGATAAAATAGCAGAGGAGGATCTAGGAAGCGGAAATCTGCAATTTCAAGCCAGCTTTAGCTACTACCTGTATATCTTGTTCCTAAATTATCTGATAGAGCAACATAAGACACATTTGGAGCCGAGAACCCCAAGGGACCAGATTTTGTAGCTGTTACTGATTATATTGAAGGCAACAAAGTTCATTGCAGATGCCTCAGCTGAGTCGGTGTGCATTACAAAAAGAGCCACGGCTCTCCTTTTTTTGGCCAGGGAGCAATATGGCTGAAAACATGGAATGCCACTTCGAAATCCAAACTGTGTGGAATTCCCTTTAACAGAGAACTACTGTTTGGCAGTGATTTCGAAACAGAGTTAGATAAGTCAGAAGGCTGCAGGAAACTTTTTCCTAAGAAAAAGAAGCAGCAGGAGAAAAAATCCTTTTGGTACCAGAGATTTCAAAACAGAGGCAAGTATAGAAGCCAGGAATCTAATAAATGCAAACAAACTCTATCAGCATAAAGATTCTAACATAAAAAAATATATATAATTAGTAGTTAGCCCACACTGACATGTGTTCCCACACCATAAATAATATATCTTAAATTTAGTGCAGCCTGCCTAAAATAAATGTAAAATCTCCCACTAGCGTACCTCTGTGAGAAAAAAATATTATACCACTTGCACTTAAATCGTAATTATACTCCCCATGAAAAGTCCAAGTCTATATTATACACAAAACAGTTCAAAGCTTGTACTCTAAACACATGTGCTGTGATCCACTACAACTTCACTCAGTGTTTCACCCTTCTGTTCTCAATATGCTCTCACCTTTGGTATTGACCCATATACTGTATATTATAGGTCAAATCTCTCATTCTCCTTTAAGGGGCTACACTATTGATGTTCACTCTTCAGTACTTGGGGCTCATAAACTTTCCCCCAGGGGCACTTTACCTTGTAGCATAAACCAGAAACTTTTCCCTTTGGGTAATGGCTCCAGCATCCACCTTCTTATCCTTCCACCAGTTTATCAGCTCAAAATATGCATATTGCAATTATGGTGCTTTCTGTAAAAGCTCCCTTTATTAAAAACAAATAAAAATACACTCACATATATATGTGCACTAGTCCCATGCATGGTAGAATATTTGTGTGTAAATCCCTTTAAGAAAACAAGCTCCTTGGTCAGCACCGCTCTCCCTGATGTCTGATTACTTCCTGGATTGCATGATGAAGTCACTGGCTCCCCTTCAGAGTTTTTACAGAAAGCACTATGATTGCAATATGTTTGTTTTGAGCTAATAAACTAGTGGAAGAATAAGAAGGTGGATGCTGCGTCATCAGGAGCCCCTCTAATGTAACATAGGGTGGAGCCTATTCATTGGGGAGAGTGAGTGAAAGACCTTACAGACTGCATGATTCATCTCGGAGGGATGTCTGGTCTTTCAGTGGCTGTAGTGGGAAGGCATGTGAGTGAGCAGTTTGAAGTTGAAGCGCTTGTTTTTAAATATCTATGTGAATGCATATACATTTGTTTTTTTAATAAAAATCAGTTTGTCAGAGAACTCTATGGGTTGTTTTGTTTTTTTATTGAGCAGTCTATTTGCATTAAGTAAATCAACCCCATAGTGCCGGACCTGCTGCGGAGATATGTGAACCGTCTCCATAGATAGCCGGTCAAAATCTCCTGCTATTGCGAATTGGATGTGGCGAACCCAGCCTTTGGCCACACTTAGGCGTTGGGGGCGTCGGCGGTGAAGCTCCGCTATTTTTAGAGGCGCTTTACTGTCGTTTTTGCGCAGGTTGAAAAACACCACAGTGTGTAAGGGGTCTTTACCGTCGTTTTAGCGGTGCTATTCGGCCACTAGTGGGGGCGGTTTTAACCCCTGCTATCAGCCGAAAAAGTGTTAAAACTGCCCGCAAAGCGGCCGTTTGCCGGCGCTGCCCCATTGTTTTCAATGGGCAGGGGCGCTTTAGCAGCAGTGTATACACCGCTCCTACAGCGCTGCAAAGATGCGGAAAAATTCTGAAAAAAAAACATCAATTGCAGCCTCTCTGTGCCCATCAAATGTAGCCACTGTGCCCATCAAATGCAGCCACTGTGCCCATCAATTGCAGCCACTGTGCCCATCAATTGCAGCCACTGTGCTCATCAATTGCAGCCACTGTGCACATCAAACACAGCCACTGTGCCCATCAAACACAGCCACTGTGCCCACCAAACGCAGCCTGCATTGTGCTCGGAGTCCACCCAAGTGTGTTAGAACTGCCTCTCCACCAATCAGGTAGCGCAGGTCTGATACCCATTACCTGATTGGCTGAAAAGACAGACGCTGCGATTGGAAGCCTATCAGGAGGAGGGGAGGAGACTCATGGAGGACACAGCTCACCTCTGCAAGGTCCCACGGCTCGCCAACCTCACCTGCTGCCTGACCCGCCACCAAGATAGGGTGTGTCACTTTGCAAAGTGCACAGTCTATTTGCCTTAAGTAAATCAACCCCATAGTGCCGGACCTGCTGCAGAGATATGTGAACCGACTCCATAGATAGCCAGTCAAAATCTCCTGCTATTGCGAATTGGATGTGGGGAACCCAGCCTTTGGCCACACTGGGGCGTTGGTGGTAAAGCTCCACTATTTTTAGCGGCGCTTTACTGCCGTTTTTGCGGAGGTTGAAAAACGCCACAGTGTGAAAGGGATCTTTACCGTCGTTTTAGTGGCGCTATTCGGCCACTAGTGGGGGCGGGTTTAAGCCGCTAGCGGCCGAAAAAGGGTTAAAACCGCCCGCAAAGCGCCACTGCAGCGGCCCTTTGCCGGCGCTGCCCCATTGTTTTCAATGGGCAGGGGCGCTTTAGGAGCAGTGTATACAATGCTCCTACAGCGTTGCAAAGATGCGGCTTGCAGGGCTTTTTTACCGTCCTGCAAGCGTGCTCTTTACAGGCGCTATGCAGGCACTAATTTTAGCACTGTAACGCCTGTAAAGCGCCTCAGTGTGAAAGGGCTCTAAGGCCTCTTTACACTGAGGCGCTTCTAAACTGCCAGTAAAACACTGAGGCTACTTTCACACTGGGGCGGGCGGGCGCCGGCGGTAAAGTGGCGCAATTTTTAGCGCCGCTTTACCGTCGTTTTAGCGGCGCTATTTGGCCGCTAGCGGGAAGGTTTTAACTCCCGCTAGCGGCCGAAAAAAGGGTTAAAACCGCCCGCAAAGCACCGCTACAGCGGCACTATGCCAGCGGTTTGGCGGCGCTCCCCCATTGTTTTCAATGGGTAGGGGCGATTTAGGAGCGGTGTATACATTTTTATACACTTTTATACTTATATAGCGGTGTATACACTATATACTTTTTTGACCATCCTGCAAGCGCACCGCTCCAGTGTGAAAGCCCTCAGGCTTTCACACTGGAGAGACAGGAGAGGCTCTTTACAGGCGCTATGCAGGCACTATTTTTAGCGCTGTAGGGCCTGTAAAGCGCCTCAGTGTGAAAGTAGCCTGAGGGCTTTTGAAGAGCTTTTCAGGCGCTTTTGAAAAGCTTTCCATTCATTTCAATGGAGAGGGGCATTTTTTTCACCACCCTGCCAGTGTGAAAGCATTCATCGATTTTAATAGAAATAGGTTTTCGTGAGCTTTTCAGGCACTTTTTTTAGCATGAAACTCAAATTTTCAGTGTGAAAGGGGGTCTTACAGCATGGTCATCAGAAGGAAATGCTTTCATTACCTTTTCTCTGTAAGACCTCTTTCACACTGGGGTGGTTTTGCAGGCGCTATAGCGCCTGCAAACCGACCTGAAACTGCCACTGCTGTGTCTCCAGTGTGAAAGCCTGAGGGCTTTCACACTGGATCGGTGCGCTGGCAGGAGGGGAAAAAAAGTCCTGCTAGCAGCATCTTTGGAGCGGTGAAGGATCGGCATATACACCGCTCCTTCACCGCTCCTGCTCATTGAAACCATTGGGGCAGCGCGGCTATACAACGGGCTCATACTAGCTCATTATGAAATACTTACCTCAGAACGATGCCCCCGAATTGGAGTCGGCATTCCGAGTACAGGGCTGACATCTTCCCGTGGAGTTACTTCCGTGGTCGTGGCTCCGGTGCTCTGATTGGCCGGAGCCGCAATGATGTCACTCCCGTGCATGCACGTGGGAGCCGCCGGTCACGGCACAGCTACTGAAGAAACGGCACCAGCTGCCCGTTTCTTCAGTGCGCATGTGCCAATGACGTCAGCAGCAGAGCATATATGGAATTTCTCCTAAACTGTGCAGGTTTAGGACACATTTACAGTACCTACAGGTAAGCCTTGCTAAAGGCTTATCTGTAGGTACAGTGGTGTAAGAGAGTTTACAACCATTTTAAGACCTATGCCGGGTTAGCCCCCCATATCAAACATTTAAAAAAAATCTTATGCAGTTTGTTAGATCTTTGTTAGATCAGGTTAGATCAACCGTTGTTTGCGTTACATCTCACACAGAAGAAGCAATATTAACAGTTATTTGCTGGGGGGGGGGGGCTAACCCGTTATCAGCCCCCCCTTATCAAAAAATTGACCAAACAGTTAGCCTTTTTTGGAAGCTATTCATTAGATCCGGTAAGATCAAGTGGTTTTAACGTTAGATCTCACATAATTAGAGACTTATTAAGTGATTAATGAGGGGGGGGCTGGCCCCCCCTTACCAAATTTTCTGGCCAAAAATCATTCAGGCTAACAGATATTCGTTAGATCCAGTAAGATCAAGTGGTTTTAATGTTAGATCTTACATAATTAGAGACTTATTAAGTGATTAATGCCTTATCAAATTTTCTGGCCAAAAATCATTCAGCCTAATAGATATTCGTTAGATCCGGTAAGATCAAGTGGTTTTAACGTTAGATCTCACATCATTCCAGAGATATTCCACATCAAACTAGAGATATTAGGTGGTACATATGGACGGGTTAGCCCCCCCACATGCAATTTTCTGCCCAAAAATCATTCAGGCTAATAGATATTCGTTAGATCCGGTAAGATCAAGTGGTTTTAACGTTAGATCTCACATAATTTCAGAGATATTCCACATCAAAATAGAGATTTTAGGTGGTACATATGGACGGGTTAGCCCCCCTTATCAAATTTTCTGGCCAAAAATCATTCAGGCTAATAGATATTCGTTAGATCCGGTAACATCAAGTGGTTTTAACGTTAGATCTCATATAATTAGAGACTTATTAAGTGAATAATGAGGGGGGCTGGTCCCCCCTTATCAAATTTTCTGGCCAAAAATCATTCAGGCTAATAGATATTCGTTAGATCCAGTAAGATCAAGTGGTTTTAATGTTAGATCTCACATCATTTCAGAGATATTCCACATCAAAATACAGATTTTAGGTGGTACATATGGACGGGTTAGCCCCCCCCTTATCAAATTTTCTGGCCAAAAATCATTCAGGGTAATAGATATCCAGTAGGATCAAGTGTTTTTAACGTTAGCTCTCACATAATTTCAGAGATATTCCACATCGAAATAGAGATATTAGGTGGTACATATGGACGGGTTAGCCCCCCTTATCACATTTTCTGGCCAAAAATCATTCAGGCTAATAGATATTCGTTAGATCCGGTAAAATCAAGTGGTTTTAACGTTAGATCTCACATCATTTCAGAGATATTCCACATCAAAATAGAGATTTTAGGTGGTACATATGGACGGGTTAGCCCCCCTTATCAAATTTTCTGGCCAAAAATCATTCAGGCTAATAGATATTCGTTAGATCCGGTAAGATCAAGTGGTTTTAACGTTAGATCTCACATCATTTCAGAGATATTCCACATCAAAATAGAGATATTAGGTGGTACATATGGACGGGTTAGCCCCCCCTTATCAAATATTCTGGCCAAAAATCATTCAGGCTAATAGATATTCGTTAGATCCGGTAAGATCGAGTGGTTTTAACATTCGATCTCACATCATTTCAGAGATATTCCACATCAAAATAGAGGTATTAGGTGGTACATATGGACGGGTTAGAACCCCCTTATCAAAGTTTCTGGCCAAAAATTATTCAGGCTAATAGATATTCGTTAGATCCGGTAACATCAAGTGGTTTTAACGTTAGATCTCATATAATTAGAGACTTATTAAGTGAATAATGAGGGGGGCTGGTCCCCCCTTATCAAATTTTCTGGCCAAAAATCATTCAGGCTAATAGATATTCGTTAGATCCAGTAAGATCAAGTGATTTTAACGTTAGATCTCACATCATTTCAGAAATATTGCACATAAAAATAGAGATATTAGGTGGTACATAAGGACGGATGCCCCCCCACATGCAATGTTCTGGCCAAAAATCATCTAGGCTAATAGATATTCCTTAGATCCGGTAAGATCAAGTGGTTTTACCTTTAGAGATATCAGGTCGTGGTAAATAAGGATGAGATTGCATTAGATCTCACAGAGAAGAAGCAATATTAACAGTTATTTGCTGGGGGCCTAACCCGTCATCAGCCCCCCCTTATCAAAAAATTGACCAAACAGTTAGCTATTTTGGAAGCTATTTGTTAGATCCGGTAAGATCAAGTGGTTTTAACGTTAGATCTCACATAATTAGAGACTTATTAAGTGATTAATGAGGGGGGCTGGCCCCCTCTTATCAAATTTTCTTGCCAAAAAAAATCACCCCGGCTAATTGATATTCATTAGATCCGGTAAGATCAAGTGATTTTAATGTTTGATTATCCATAATTACAGGGATGTTATGGATATTTGGTAGCGATGCACGGATATCTATACTAGTGTCTATATCGGAGCCGATGATGAGAATTTCACGTGTACCAGTGAGGAGTGCCATTGAGCATACCGAGGTATGCTGAAATTATGTGGGACATCAATCAGGTGTGTCCAAGCCCAGTGAAGCCTGAAGCACAATGCCAAAAGCCAGAAGGAATCTTCGGAGGGCTCTGGTGAAGGAGCCAACCGGGTGCCCATCTACGGTAGCTGGCTCAAAACCAATGACAGGAAGAGACAGCAGCGAAAGTCCAAACCCTTGCAGAGGGCCCCCCGTTGCTGCCTCCAAGCAACCCAGTGTCCCGTTTCCTTTGACACATCCTGCCTGGTGTCGGAGAGTCAATGCACACCAGACTCCCAGAACTTAGTGCAGACTTACGCCCGATCAGAATCTCCGCAGAGAGCATGGATACAAACCACCAGGGCCACCACTTCCTCCATGCTCCCTGACATGCTGGTGGAACCTTCTCCTGTTGTTCCCATCCAAGTAAAGGGAGTCTACACCAAGGCCCTTCTGGATACTGGAGCTTAAGTGACCCTTCTTTACAGAGACTTCTATGACAGGCAACTCAAGCACCTGCCTTTGAAGACCTGCAGATATGGGGCATTGTGACTCAGAACTTCCCCTATGATGGCTAACTACTGGTCAAGCTGACCTTCGATCCCTCCATGGCTGGCAAAGCCAAGACTTTTGAAACTCAGGCAGTGGTCTGTCCTCGCCCACTAGGGGCCAGTAAGAGTTCTCTCATCATAGGGACCAATACTGATCTTGTCAGAAGGCTGTTGACACCTCTTGTTCTGGAGCCGGGCACTTCAACTACAACTGTGCACCCCATGCTGAGACAAGCCTACCAGCACCTGGTACAAAAACAGAAGGGAAAGATCTGGTGCTTGCTCCAGTGTGAGAAGGTGTTACAGCCTTAAAGTGGCCTATTTACGAGCATCTGTCAAGCTAAATTGGAAGCAACCAGGCCCTTTCATTGTTCTTGAATCAGACGGACAGAGAGAAGATATGGGAGTGGAGATAATTCCCGAGGTGGTTTCAACCAAAGGGTTGCAAAGAAGTCACAGGAAGATCTTGATTAGTGTCCACAACATAGCCTCGCCAGTGAAGATACCGGCTCAGATGTTGCTGGGACAAGTGAATCTGGCCACCTCAGTCCCGCCATCTGATTTGGTGGGGGGAGCAAAGGATGGGATCTCTGTGGAGGAGTTCTAGCCGAAGAATACTCCCCTTTTGCCTGAATGGAAAGAAAGGGCCAAGACTCAGCTCCTGAGATGGCAGGCTGCATTCTCCAAGAGTGAATTTGATGTGGGTTGTGCAAAAAGTGCCCAATACCGGATCCATCTCTTCGAGTGCATAAGCCGTTCAGGGAAAGATTTTGATGGATTCATTTAGGGGACTTGGAGGATCTGCATGAACAACTGGCAGAGTTGAAGAGGGCAGGTATCATCCCAGAGTCTATACGCTTCCCCAATAGTGGTGGTACGGAATAAGAATGGGTCGCTGGGTATTGACTACCGGACGCTGAACCGAAGAACCATTCCCGACCAATATACCACCCCAAGAATAGAAGATGCCTTGCAGAGCCTGTCAGGAGTGAAGTGGTTCAGCATGCTGGATTTGAAGAGTGGGTATTACCAAATCCCCATGCACCCTGAGGATCGGGAGAAGACCATTTTCATTACCCCGGAGGGGATCTTTGGATTTGACCGTGCGCATCGAGGCCTGTCTGGTGCCTCAGCCACCTTCCAAAGGCTAATGGAGAAGACTGTGGGTGACATGAAACTGATCGAGGTGTTAGTGTACTTAGACGACATCATCGTTTTCAGCAAGACCCTGGAAGAGCACGAAGAGCATCTGCAGAAGGTCCCGAAGCGACTCCATGATGAGGGGGTTGAAGCTGTCTCTGGAAAAGTGCCAGTTTTATCAACCCTCGGTAAACTACCTTGGTCACATTGTGTCTGCTGATGAAGTGGCCACCGACCTCCAGAAGCTGGAAGCTGTCACCTCCTGGCTGAGGCCTACCAACGTGACTGAGCTTAGGTCATTTCTGGGATTCTGCTCTTATTACAGAAGATTTGTCAAGGGGTTCGCTAAGACGCTGACCCTGATCTGGGGAAGCCTGTCAAACCAGCTGGAGGGCCCAGAAAACCCAGAGAGTCCATTCAGGAACAATGGACTCCGAAGTGTGAAGAGGTTTTAGGCAGCTGAAGTGAAGCCTAACAACTGCTCCAGTCGTGGCCTATGCAGATCCAACCAAGTCATACGAGCTACACTTTGACGCCAGTCGAGATGGGTTAGGTGGGGTGCTATATCAAGAGGATGAATGCCATCTACGGCCTGTGGCCTACGTTAGTTGGAACTTGGCCCCTGCCGAGAAGAACTATCCCATGCTCAAACTTGAGTTCCTGGCCTTGAAGTGAGCGGTGGTGGATAAGTTGAAGGATTACCTGTATGGAGCGGAGTTCGTGATCAAGACCGACAACAATGCTCTCACCTACATCCTTACTACCACCAAGTTGGACGCCACGGGTCACAGATGGTTGGCTGCTCTATCAGGGTTTATTTTCAGCCGGAAGTATCGACCGGGGTCGGGAAACAAGACGCGGATGCTTTGTCAAGAAGGCCCCATTGTTCCAGAGACCCTCCAGAAGAATAGGCCCAGCTGACACCAGAAGGGTACGAGCCTTATGTCAAGGAGCAGAACATCAACCTGGAGTAGGATCCAGGCCTTAAGAGGTTGGAGTGTCAGCCGCTGGTGTCCCCAGATGTTATTGCAATGTCGCCCAAGTCGGGGATGAAGGTCTGCCCAAGCTGTCAAAGACCTGCGGAGGGACCAGTTAGAGGACCCTCCCTGTAGCTTGACATTGAAGGCCTTGGAGAGCCAACGCCCTGACTTGCTCCTCACTGACTCCCCGAAGGAAACCCATCTGCTACACAGAGAGTGGGATCGGTTTCAGGTGCACAGAGGGTTGGTCTATCGAAGGGGCCCCTCTGACGATTCTGAAGAAAAATGGCAGCTATTACTACCTGAAAAACATACGGAGACAGTATTAACTGCCCTACACGACAACCATGGCCACCTAGGGCCCAAGAGGACTTTTCACCTGGTGAGGGACCGGTTCTACTGGCCCTGCATGCAGGCTGAAGTTGAGGACTATTGCCACTCCTACATCAGATGTATCCAAAGGAAGACTTTGCCTCACCGAGCTGCCCCAATGGAGCATCTTCAGAGTCAGGGACCCATGGAGCTGGTGTGCATTAACATTCTGTGCTTGGAGCCTGATCTGAGCGGGCAGGGAAATACGCTGGTAGTGACTGACCATTTCACTCGGTATGCCCAGGCATTTTCCACGAGGGACCAACAAGCATCCATGGTGGCCAAGATCTTCGCAGAGAAATTCTTTGTGCACTATGGTCTGTCCCAACGCATCCACTCTGATCAAGGGAGAGATTTCAAGAGTAGTCTCATCAAGAGACTTTTAGACCTGTTGGGCATCAGGAAGTCTAAAACCACCCCGTATCATCCTCAAGGAGATCATCAACCAGAGAGATTCAACCAAACCCTCCTGGATATGCTTGGAACTCTAAATTCAGAACAAAAGCAGCACTGGAGCAAGCATATAGTGGCTTTTGTGCATGCTTATAATAGCACCGCCAATGATGCCACAGGTTACTCTCCCTATAGTTTGATGTTCAGACCGTAGGCCCAGCTGTCAGTAGACTTGGCCTTCGGCACATCCCTCGACCATACCTCAGCAACTTCCCACAGAGGGTATGTGGATCGCCTGCAGAGACGTCTGAAAACCACCTATGATAAGGCTCAAGCTGACTGATATGCCCGAGGACAGAGAAACAAAATAAACTTTGATCTCAGGGTAGGAGTGCAGGACCTACAGCCGAATGACAAGGTACTGCTGAGAAACCTGGGTGTCCCTGGAAAGCCCAAGTTGGCTAACCGCTGTAAGTCACAGCCCTATGTCATTTGCAAGCATCTGCCAGGACACCCAGTATATAAAAACCGGCCAGAGGGAAGCACAGGCCAGCTGAGGACTTGGCATTACAATCATCTGTTGCCTCTGTCAGAAGCAGTTCATGTGCCACCACAGCCAAATTTACAGTCCACACCCACGGCCCCTCAAAGATCCCGGCCAGTGACTAGATCTCATTCTGTACTCCTTGTGGAAGATGAAAACAGCGAGGATGAAGAGAAAGATTGTCTGTGGCCATCTCAAATGCCAGGGCCTGCCACCCCCCTTTCTTCTCCTCCCAAGGTGACTGAGGTGACTCTCAGGCCAGAGGCTCCTGAGTTTGTACCTCAAAGTGCACCTTTTGAAGAGTTGGAAGAACCTCTATCTTCCCTGCTGACAACAGACCCCTAAGACTTTCCATCTTTCGTTGAGGAAGCTGCAGCTGATATGCAGGAAGAAGAAGAGACCAGTGTGCCTGTTACCCCAGAACCTAAAGAACAGTGAGAGTGAAGGGTTATTCACCCGCCCAAAAGACTAACATATGATACTTTGGGTGAAAGCTCTGAGGAGGTCGTGCTCATTGCAAAAAGGACTCTTGAAGTAACTGATCCTTCCACCACAGATTTGGTGGTGGACAATCCCAACTCACTGTCAGGGCTGGGCACAGCCCTTCCTTCTCTAAGCTGGCCGCTCAGCTGTCGGCTAATTGCCAGCTCCTATCTCTCCACAGTTACTCAGATGTTTATGATAACCTGCTCGTCAGTCCTGCCTACTTAAGCTGTCCAGTCCAGAGGATTTCTGCTTTCGCCTTGGTCAACATCACAGAAAAAATCTCCTGCAATCCTGTTCAAGACTTGCTTTGCTGACATCCCTTCTGGCTCCAGATTCTGCTTGCTGATCCACTACATTGATCCCTGACTTCTGGCTTGGCTGACTATCCGTTCCGGTTACTGAACTTTGGCTATGTTTTGACTACGTTTGTTCTTTTTACTTTTATTATTAAACAAGTGTGATTTAACTGTACTTCTGTCTTGGCCTGATTTCTTGGTTTCTGACACTCACCCCATTGGCATATCTAGCTGGGCCATTCCAATTAAGGTGGCCTGTAGGCAGGAAGACCTCCCCTCCTATGCTAATTGGTGGGATGTTCCTCTGCCAGGGTTTTATGCAGATGTAAATTGTATGGGTTCCTGTGCACACTAACCTGTTTTTTTTTCTGTGTGTATATCAAAAGCATGTAACAGGTCATAGACTCTTTACCTCCTTTAGCGGACCAAAGGTTCTTTGGTGGGGGGAGTGTGTAGCGGGAGCTACTCTATCACCCGTGGTCCCGCACCTCCCGCCATTCCTGCCAGCGACCGCCGGACTGAATAGACACTGGCACAGGCAATCACTGAGGGGGAGCACGCCTGTCAGTCCCTGTGGGGGATTTTCCCCCGCCCTCTCCTCTTCCTGTGTCCCTATTGGCAGGGAGAGGGAGCCAATCAAGCAGCAGCAGAGGACCACGGGACTTGAAGTCTCATCACAATACAGCCCCATTGATTTCTACAGGGGGTAGAACTACCAAGCCCAGCCTGCTTTGCAAGAAGGGAGGGCTAGCTAAAGACTTAAGCTTGTTGGTCTGAGGAGAGATCACCATGAGGGAGGGAGGTGAACGGAGGTGTGAGGAGAGACTACAGGCACCCGCTGAAGAACCATCCAAAGAAGGTTCCAGAGACCATCCAGAGAAGGTTGAAGATGGATGTACCTTTTGTACCACCTAATATCTCTATTTTTATAAGGAATATCTCTGAAATTATGTGAGATCTAAACTTAAAACCACTTGATCTTATCGGATCTAACGAATATCTATTAGCCTGAATGATTTTTGGCCAGAAAATTTGATAAGGGGGACCAACCCGTCCTTATGTACCATCTAATATCTCTATTTTGATGTGTAATATCTCTGAAATGATGTGATATCTAACGTTAAAACCACTTGATCTTACCGGATCTAAGGAATATCTATTAGCCTGAATGATTTTTGGCCAGAAAATTTGATAAGGGGGAGCCAGCCTCCCTCATTAATCACTTAATAGGTCTCTAATTATGTGAGATCTAACGTTAAAACCACTTTATCTTGCCGGATCTAACGAATATCTATTAGCCTGAATGATTTTTGACCAGAAAATTTGATAAGGGGGGGCTAACCCATCCATATATACCACCTAATATCTCTATTTTGATGTGGAATATCTCTGAATTGATGTGAAATCTAACGTTAAAACTACTTGATCTTACCGGATCTAACGAACATCTATTAGCCTGAATGATTTTTGGCCAGAAAATTTGATAAGGGGGAGCCAGCCCCCCTCATTAATCACTTAATAGGTCTCTAATTATGTGAGATCTAACGTTAAAACCACTTTATCTTGCCGGATCTAACAAATATCTATTAGCCTGAATGATTTTTGACCAGAAAATTTGATAAGGGGGGGGGGCTAACCCGTCCATATATACCACCTAATATCTCTATTTTGATGTGGAATATCTCTGAAATTATGTGAGATCTAACATTAAAACCACTTGATCTTACCAGATCTAATGAATATCTATTAGACTGAATGATTTTTGGCCAGAAAATTTGATATGGGGGGGCCAGCCCCCCACATTAATCACTTAACCACTTAACAACCGGCCCATAGCCGAATGACGGCTGCAGGGCGGTTGCTTAACTCTGGGAGGACGTCATATGACGTCCTCTCAGAATTCCCCTCTCGCGCGCCCCCTGGGGCGCGCACCCGAACACATCCGTGACCGCCGGGTCCTCAGGACCCGGCGCATCACGGATCCCGGTAAATGGCCGCTGATCGCGGCCATTTACCATGTGATCGCGCCGTCAAATGACGGCGCGATCAAATGTAAACAGACCGGCGGCGTCTGATGACGCCGGTTCCTCTCCTCCCCTCCTGTGTACCGATCGGTACACTGTGGAGGAGAGGGAGATGGATGGATGGCTGCAGCGCTGTGGGCTGGTTGTGTAGTGCCCACAGCGCTGCACAGAGACATCCAACCATCCATCCATCCATGCTCAGCCATCCCCACTACTCTGCAATACTCTGCTATGCCCCACCTTACTCTGCAATACCCCAACATTACTCTGCAATACCCCCACATTACTCTGCAATACCCCCACATTGCTCTGCAATACCCCCACATTACTCTGCAATACCCCACAATACTCTGCAATACCCCACAATACTCTGCAATACCCCGCAATACTCTGCAATACTCTGCAATACTCTGCAATACCCCGCAATACTCTGCAATACTCTGCAATACCCCACAGTACTCTGCAATACCCCGCAATACTCTGCAATACCCCGCAATACTCTGCAATACCCCGCAGTACTCTGCAATACCCCGCAATACTCTGCAATACTCTGCAATACCCCGCAATACTCTGCAATACCCCGCAGTACTCTGCAATACCCTGCAGTACTCTGCAATACCCCGCAGTACTCTGCAATACCCTGCAGTACACTGCAATACCCCGCAATACTCTGCAATACCCCGCAGTACACTGCAATACCCCGCAATACTCCGCAATACTCTGCAATACCCCGCAATACTCTGCAATACCCCGCAATACTCTGCAATACCCCGCAATACTCCGCAATACCCCGCAATACTCTGCAATACCCTGCAGTACTCTGCAATACCCCGTCGTACTCTGCAATACCCCCCATACTCTGCAATACCCCCCATACTCTGCAATACCCCGCCATACTCTGCAATACCCCGCCATACTCTGCAATACCCCGCCATACCCAGCCATACCCTGCCATGCTGAGCCACGCTCGGCTGTACTCGGCCTCTGTATGTGGCCAGGCTGTGGAAGTCTCACACATGTGGTATCGCCGTACTCAGGAGGAGCAGGAGAATCTATTTCGGGGTGTCATTTTTGGTATGTACATGCTATGTGTTAGAAATATTGTATAAATGGACAACTTTGTGTTAAAAAAAAAAAATACGTTTTAACCACTTCCCGCCCGCCAACTGTCATACAACGTCCTTGACTTTGTGCGGGGATATCTGAATAAAGCCTGCAGCTACAGGCATCATTCAGATATCAGCTTTTTCAGCCGGCGATTCCCTACACCATAAGAACGATCATAGCGGCTGTTCCACTGCTTGATCGTTCTTACGGGAGGCGAGAGGGGATGTCCCCCCTCCCGCCGCACTCCGCTGCTTCTACCGACTCACCGCTACGATCGTTTTTTTTTTTTTTTTTTATTTCAGGCTTCCCAGCCTAGAGGTACGATGTGGGGTCTTATTGACCCCATATCTCATTGTAAAGAGGACCTGTCATGCCATATTCCAATTACAAGGGATGTTTACATTCCTTGTAATAGGAATAAAAGTGGTCAAAATTTTTTTTTTTGTAAAAAAGCATCAAACAAATATAAATAAAGTAAAATGAACAATAAAAAAAAAAAAAAAAATTTTAAAGCACCCCTGTCCCTGTGTGCTTGCATGCAGAAGCGAACGCATATGTAAGTCCCGCCCACATATGAAAACGGTGTTCAAACCACACATGTGAGGTATCACTGCGATCGGTAGAGCGAGCGCAAAAATTTTGGCCCTAGACCTCCTCTGTAACTCAAAACATGTAACCAGTAAAAAATTTTAAAGCGTCGCCTATGGGGATTTTTGAGTAGCAAAGTTTGGCGCCATTCCACAAGCGCGTGCAATTTTGAAAGGTGACATGTTGGGTATCTATTTACTCGGCGTAACTTCATCTTTCACATTATGCAAAAACATTGGGCTAAATTTACTGTTTTGGTTTTTGTAAAGCACAAAACAGTTTTTTTTTCCAAAAAAAAGCGTTAAAAAAATTGCTGCGCAAATACCGTGTGAGATAAAAAGTTGCAACGACCGCCATTGTATTCTCTAGGGTCTTTGCTAAAAAAAACATATATAATGTTTTGGGGTTCTATGTAATTTTCTAGCTAATAAATGATGATTTTTACATGTAGGAGAGAAATGTCAGAATTGGCCTGGGCACTCCAGAATGCCTGAAGGTGCTCCCCTGCATGTTGGGCCTCTGTATGTGGCCACGCTGTGTAAAAGTCTCACACATGTGGTATCGTCGTACTCGGGAGTAATAGCAGAATGTGTTTTGGGGTGTAATTTGTGGTATGCATATGTGGAGTGTAAGAAATAACCTGCTAATATGACAATTTTGTGAAAAAAAAAAAGTAAAAAAAAAAAAACTTGATTTGCAAAGAATTGTGGGAAAAAAATGACAACTTCAAAAAACTCACCATGCATCTTTCTAAATACCTTGGAATGTCTTCTTTCCAAAAAGGGGTCATTTGGGGGGGTATTTGTACTTTTCTGGCATGTTAGGGTCTCAAGAAATTAGATAGGCCGTCAGTACTTCAGGTGTGATCAATTTTCAGATATTCGCACCATAGCTTGTGGACGCTATAACTTTCACAAAGACCAAATAATATCCACCGATTTGGGTTATTTTTACCAAAGATATGTAGCGGTATAAATTTTGGCCAAAATATATGAAGAAAAATTACTAATTTGCAAAATTTTATAACAGAAATGAAGAAAAATTTATTTTTTTACAGAATTTTCGGTCTTTTTTCTTTTATAGCGCAAAAAATAAAGAACCCAGTGGTGATTAAATACCACCAAAATAAAGCTCTATTTGTGTGAAAAAAAGGACAAAAATTTCATATGGGTACAGTGTTGCATGACTGAGTAATTGTCATTCAAAATGTGAGAGCACCAAAAGCTGAAAATTGGTCTGGTTAGGAAGGGGGTTTAAGTGCCCAGTGGTCAAGTGGTTAATAAGTCTCTAATTATGTGAGATCTAACGTTAAAACCACTTGATCTTACCGGATCTAACAAATAGCTTCCAAAATAGCTGTTTGGTCAATTTTTTGATAAGGGGGGGCTGATGACGGGTTAGCCCCCCAGCAAGTAACTGTTAATATTGCTTTTTCTGTGTGAGATCTAACGCAAACAACGGTTGATCTAACCTGATCTAACAAAGATCTAACAAACTGCATAAGATTTTTTCAAAAATTTTGATATGGGGGGGCTATCCCGGCAGAGGTATTTTAAGCTGTTCTTCTCAGCCCATAAATTGCTACAGTGGGAGAAGGGCTGTTACCAAAAACATGTACTTTTATTTGATATTCCATGCCTTCATCGTTGACATAGTTCTTGCGATACCATCCGAAACTGAGGACATTTCTGTATGCTTCTGGAACAATGAAACAGTGGAGCATTCGCTGAGGCTGGGTTTACACGATTGCGAATTGCATCCAATTGGCAATAGCCGGAGATTTTGACCAGCTCTATTGGTCCCCAAAATTTGGGCTGAAATCGTACCTGAAACAGTGAACCAGCATGCACCGGACCCCTGCTGTGAGCCGCATGCGGCTCATATGAGAACCGAGCCTGAGTTTTGGCCATAACAGTACCTGGTTCTTGTCTGTCTAAAGGGTCGTTGTTCAGATAAGGCCCACTGAGAAGAACATCATTGAGAGAAACACCTTCATATGCAGGTGAAGGAGTGCTGCTCAAGGCAGATCCACAACAATACATCTCACACACACTCTTCAGCATGTACAGGCCCAGTTCACACACCTGTGGCATAAACAAGAGTCCAGAAAGCCACACTAAATTCTGTGTCCCATCTTTAGTGAAGCAACAGTGTCACAGCATAAAAGCACAATGTAAGCACAGTGGGGGGAGTTGAGTCGTTTGATACATTCAGCAGATTGGGGACCTAGCCACCTGTTAAGCAGATCCAGTTCTTCTGTAGTTGCAATATCTAGTTCACTAATTGTGACTTTAAAGATGGGTTTCCGGCCTCTGTAGTTTTCAGGCTTGTCATTGAATTTACTGAGACGTGTCTTGGTAAACTCTTTAGCGAACTGTGATATGTCTTTGTTTTCAGACTTTGGAAGCACAGCTGCATGTCGAACAAAGTCCGTTACATTGACTGGTGTGCTGAGATTGAGCGACTTTGGGGGTAATTGTAATGCAAAACACATTCATAGCTGACACTAGCTCAGAGTTGAATTCCATGTTGGGTTGCAGCTGTGGAGCTGTGTACTGGGTAGGAGGTAGACATTTGAGGTTTATTTCATTTTTCATTATTCGGAAATTTGGATGTATTTGAATTTCCGAATTACAATAGTAACGAATTTTAAAAAATCCGAAATAACAAAACGAAATGCAGATGAAATTAGAATTCAAAACTAATTCGAAAATAAATTTTAATTCAAAAGGAATAGAATAGAAAAGAATAGACTAGAGTAAAACAGAACCGACTAGAATAGAAAATAAAATAATAGAATCAAATATAATAAAAAGTAAAGGAATAGAATAGAAAAGTATAACAAATAATAGAATAGAAAATAAGGGAATAGAATAGAATAGAAAATAAAAGAATAGAATAGAAAAGAATAGAAATAAAAGAATAGAAAATAAAAGAATAGACTAAAATAGAATGGGAATTAAAGGAATATAATAGAAAAGAATAGAATAGATTAGAATAGAAAAGAATAGAAAATAAAATAGAATAGAATTTAAAAAACAATAGAATAGAACAAAATAGAAAGAATATAACCTTCTTCCAAAATATGAATTTCGAATAGTATGAATTTGAATTTTAATAGAATAGAAATGTAATAGAAAATAAGAGAACTGAAAAGAATAGAATAGCAAAGAAAATAATAGAATAGAATAAAATAGAATGGGAATTAAAGAAATATAATAGAAAATAATAGCATAGATTAGAATAGAAAAGAATAGAAAATAAAATAGAATAGAATAGAAAAAACAATAGAATAGAATAAAATAGAAAGAATATAACCGTCTTCCAAAATTTGAATTTCGAATAGAATGAATTCAAATTTTAATAGAATAGAAATAGAATAGAAAATAAGAGAATAGAAAAGAATAGAAATAAAAGAACAGAAAATAAAAGAATAGAATAAAATAGAATGGGAATTAAAGGAATATAATAGAAAAGAATAGAATAGATTAGACTAGAAAAGAATAGAAATAAAATAGAATAGAATAGAAAAAAAACAATAGAATAGAATAAAATAGAAAGAATATAACCGTCTTCCAAAAAATCAAATTTTGAATAGAATGAATTTGGATTTTAATAGAATAGTTTATAATAGAATAGAAACGAGTAGAATAGAAAATAAAAGAAGAGAACTGAGACAAATAGAATAGAATATAACCGTCTTCAGAAATTCTAATTTCGTATACAATAAATTTGAATTCAAATAGAATAGAAAAGAAATAGAATAGAAAATAAGAGAACAGAAAACAAAAGAATAGAATAGAAAAGAATAGAAATAAAAGAATAGAAAATAAAAGAATAGAATACATTAGAATGGGAATTAAAGGCATATAATAGAAAAGAATAGCATAGATTAGAATAAAAAAATAGAAAAGAAATAGAATAGAAAATAAGAGAATACAAAATAATAGAAAAAACAATAGACTAGAATAGAATAGAATAAAATAGAAAGAATATAACCGTCTTTGAATTTCGAATAGAATAGATTAAAATAGAAAAGAAAAGAATAGAAAATAAGAGAATAGAAGAGAATTGAGTAGAAAAAAAACAATAGAATAGCATGAAATAGAAAGAATATAACCGTGTTCAAAAATTACAATTTTGAATAGAATAAATCTGAATTTGAATGTCAATTCAAATTCGCATGCTGATTTGGAATCGGATTAAAAAACGAATAAACAAAAAGAAACAAATTCCAAAAATGAATTTAACAAATCTAACGAAACAAAAAAAAAATCGTTTTGCACATGTCTAGTAGGAGGTTATTGACTTGCTTCATGGTAGGATGAACTGTCTATTATCTGCATACCGGTGTCTACAGTTTGCTGCAGTGCAAAAGCCTGGCGTGCTGAGGGATGAATAGGCAGACTGCCTTGAGAGGTGGTATGTGCAGTATACTGACCTTTGGTGAGCGATATAGCTGTTGTGGCTAAGAGCTGCAGTGTTGGGAGAGAGTGTGAGGAATATGATCCATACAATGCAACCAAATATCTGCTGCTGTTACCTCCTTTACTGTCCCAAGTAGCTTGCTCTAAAACCTTTAATAAAGGGTATAATGGTTCTGAGACAAGTGTAAAGCATTGCTACAAGAACTCCCCTTTCTTGGAGACGAAACAGAATGAACCCGTTTAGTAGACACTATTGCAATTTTATGTAATATAGAGGATTTATCTCCAGGTTTATTATCTGAAAAAGTTATCTCTGGCATAGGCATAGCTGGGACCTTTACTGATTTGGTTGAGTCCAAGCCACTTAAACTCAGCCAGGAAAACAAATAAATAATAGAATTTAGGAATAATAGCAATAGTTATTTTCGGACACAGTTCCTACGAATCTGTTAGGAGCAGACATTCTGGACCAAAATTTAGCAAGCATACACTACACTTCTACAGGAGTACAAATCAGTCTGTTGGGGAGACATTTAACATTCTGTATTATTAATCCAAGATTCCACTCTGCCTTTCCCACTAGAATTGAATTGATTGGCCTCCAGTAAATATGATGTAGGCCTGCTGGATTGTACGCCAGTGATGATAAAAACCAGGAGCCCATCTCCCACAGATTAGACAGTATCCACTGAACATGGCTCAGACTAACGGTATGAAGAATCAAATCACTCAGATATAAGAAGCAGTGGTTGTTGCGCCAATTATAGTGGTTGTAAAGGCTAAAGTTATTTTACTTTACCTTCCGCCGAAAAAATAAAAATTAAAAGTCAGCAACTACAAAAAGTGTAGCTACTGACTTTTAATAATCAGACACTCACCTGTCCCATGGTCCAGCGATGAGGGGGTACAAAGCTCTGCTTGTCTCCATGGTGCTGGCAGTCTTACCATGGGCGCCTGGCTGTGGCTTCACAGCCGGGGACGCACTGCGTATGCGCAAGCCGCGCTGCACGCTGTGCATGGCTTGGCAATCTTCTGGGACCTGTGACATGTCCCAGAAGATTGCAGGGAGGGAGAAGTGATCTTCCTTCTAGCGCCGCGGAGCCCCGGGAGGAAGTGGGAGCTGGATGCCTCTAAAAAAAGGTTATCTGCTCCCCCCCCCCCAAAAAAAAAAATGACATGCCAAATGTGGCGTGTCAGGGGGCCACCATCACTTAAAGTGGAAGTTCAATTTTTGGGTGGAACTCCGCTTTAATGCCTTCCAAGGTCAGCTCCCCCCAAGTTCCTTCTCAAAATACTTACCTAAATACTTACCTGCCCGCTTGTTGCTGAACCCTGCTTGTGCCCCAACCTGCCTGCTCGCTCCTGCTCAGTAACTGTTGCCTGTGTTCCAGCTTACCAACCTGCTGCCTGGAGATACCTACCCTCCTGCATCCAGATCCTTGCCGCCAGGCTCTCATACCATTCGGTACTCCCGTGCCTCCTGTTTACTCTATCAGGGGCCGTGAGTCGCACATGTAAGGGATCAAGTACGTAGAAGTCTGACAGTATCAGACAGCCATGACCGAGTCTGGGCAGGGGTCCTCCCCCATGGAGGAACTCTGTAGACACCTGGCGGGTCTCACACAAGCTGTAAAAAAGCCTACAGGAAAGCTACTCAAGACTGGAGGAACAAGTCCAGGTTCTGTCATCTCCTTCCAACCCCCAAGGAGCATCTTCTGCTGGATTTTCACCTGCACCCTCAGTAGTGATGCTTGCTCCTGAGCCTAGAGTACCCACACCCCACAAATTTTTTCCCGGAGAACGCAGTAAATACCAAGCCTTCCGCAATGCCTGCGAACTCTATTTCGCTCTGCAACCCCGCACCTTCTCCTTAGAAGCAACTAAGGTGGGCTTTGTGATCTCTCTTTTGTCCGGCGAGTCACAAACCTGGGCCCACCGCCTCCTGGAGCAAAAATCAGGATCCCTGGATAGTCTTGATGCCTTCTTCTCAGCTATGTCCCAGCTATACGAGGACCATCAACTAACTGCGACTGCCAAAGCCGCGCTGCACTCCCTCCAACAGGGTCACAGAGTGACTGAAGATTATGCAGTGGTGTTCAGACATCGGAGCTCAGACACAGACTGGAATGACGCTGCCCCGCTGCCCCGCGTTATCAATTCTGGATGGGTTTACCTGACCCACTCAAGTTGGCACGAGTTGGAGTACCTCAATCCTTGGATGAGCTTATCAATCTCTCCATCCAAATTGACCACCATCAATTGACCCATCCTTGCTGCCAGGCTCTCATACCATTCTGTACTCCTGTGCCTCCTGTTTACTCTATCAAGGGCCGCGAGTCAGACACGTAAGGGAGGCCCCCCTCTGCCCTATCGGACTCACCGGTCAGGTACGTAGAAGTCTGACACTCTGACAATCTTTTGTAGTATGTCTGCAGTCTCTGACAATCTCCTGTAGTATGTCTAGGGGCTCTTTCTAACAGACTCTCTCTCTGTGTTTATTAGAGAGACTTCCCTCCAGGTCCCATTAGAGTACTCTGCTTCTGTTCCTGTATTTTGTTTATTGTTAAGAGATCGTGGGAGGATCCCAGGGTAACAAAGACTACTTAGGGAAGCATCTCTGTGTTTGAGTCGTTACCATAGAAACATTAAAGGGGAGGAGTTCGTAAGAAGACCACGCCCACGTGGGGTCGTCAGAAATATTTCTTCACCCAGGCGTCTGTGACCCTAGGATTGTCCCTGGGTGTCATGGACATACTGCTTCCAGGCCTGCAACAGGGCTCAGGTGCATCCCTGCCAACAGGTCCCAAGTAGCGAACAGGCATGCGCCAATGCGCATGCACGTGCGCCGATCGCGGAGATCGTGCGCACGTGCACAGTGACACGGCTTTGGCGCCCAGTGGCCTTTAAGAGGGGCTCCCACTGTTCAGCTTTTGCTGTCTGATCTGCAGCTTTACCTGTGACCTGTTCCTGTAAACCTGCATCCGATCACCTTCTGACCTGGCTCCCTGACCACGCTGCTGTCTCCAATCCTGAACCTTGGCTTTCCTTGACCCTGATCCTGTTTACCTGCCTGCCTGATCTCCTGTTACCAAAACCAGCCTGAACTTGACCATTCCTTGCATGCCGATTCTGTTGAACTGATCCGCTGTGTATTACCCGGCTTGTCTGACCTGAAGCCTGCTGTGCGCACCCACGTGCGCTTGTTGCTTCTTGGCGCATCTGCACCCTGCTGACCTGCATCCAGCTTACCTGCACCCTGCTGACCTGCATCCAGCTTGCCTGCACCCTGCTGACCTGCATCCAGCTTACCTGCACCCGGCACTCCTGCCGGTTCCGGTGCCTCCCAGTGGTCATCATCTCCAGTTCCAGAGAATCCACCAGGCACTCTTACCCACTGTGCTCCTACGGTCACTGTCCTCAACTCCAGTGACCCAGGAACCAGGGCTGAACGAGAGGTCTCCCTCTGCACGTCAGGCTCACATTCGAGGTACGTGTCAGTATCAGACAGCCGTGCCTGAGCCTGCAAGAGGGACCTCCGCTACTGATGAAATCTGCCAATTGCTCTCTGTCCTCACTCAAGAGGTGAAATCACTCCAGGACAGCTATGAACACCTTGAGAGACAAGTGCAGTCCCGGACGATTGTTACAAACCTTCCTTCCAGCGGGTTGTCTTCAGAGGCTTCCTTCGCACTCCCTGTAATGATGTTATCTCCAGAACCTAGGGTCCCAATTCCGGAGAAGTTTTCCGGGGATCAAAGCAAGTTTCGGACTTTCCGCAATGCATGTGAGCTGTACTTTTCCTTACTACCCTTAACCTTTTCGCAGGAAAACACCAAGGTGGGGTTTGTTGTCTCACTTCTGCTAGGAGAACCACAAGCCTGAGTTCATCACCTGCTGGAAGAACACCATGTTTCTCTGGACTCTTTGTCATCCTTCTTGGACGCAATGTCACATATGATAACCCTCAACGAACTTTCACTGCCGAGGCTTCTGTTAGCACGCTCCAGCAAGGCCGAAGAGTGGTCGAAGACTATATAACAGACTTTAGGCGCTGGAGCGCAGATACCCAGTGGAATCACGCAGCTTTACGGCACCAGTTTCGCCTAGGCTTGTCAGAAGAATTAAAGGATGAATTGGCTCGGGTCGGTGTACCAAATTCTCTGGTGTCCTTGATTACCCTAACTATTCAGATAGACCGTTGTCTTCGGGAATGAAGGATGGAGAGGGTGACCCAGCAGACTCAACCAACTTGGAAGTTACCCCAAGTGCCTACAACCTCTCGTCCTGTTCCCTTCAGACTGGTCCCAGTTAATCCTGCACCAACCACCTAACACTGGACTTTCATAAATCTGGGCAGATCGGACTAATGAGACCCGCATTGTTCGCCGAGGAACGTCTACGTCGGCAACAGCTTAACCTTTGTCTGTACTGTGGGGGAACTGGCCATTATGTACATTCATGTCCTGCCAAGTAAATCTTCACCCATCCCATCTCACAGTCACCCGGCTCCCTCTACTCACCTGGCTCCCTCTACTCACCTGACTATTCCCATCACCCTTCAGTTTTCCGGAAAGACTGTGTCTGTTACTGCAATAATAGACTCTGGTGCATGCAGTTGTTTTATTGATTTGAACTTTGCCAACCAACAACGCATTCCACTCCAGCACAGGGCTCAAAGACTTTCTGTTTTCTTGGCGGATGGATCCCGTATTAAATCTGGCCAGGTGACTCAGGAGACTCTCCCACTGCCTGTAGTTACTGTCTCGAACCACAAGGAACTGCTTAAGTTTGATGCAATTGCTTCCCCTCTGTTTCCAGTCATCTTGGGTCTACCGTGACTTCAGGCCCACAACCCGCAAATTGACTGGGGCTCCGGAGAAATCAAGTTTCAGTCCCTCTACTGTCAAGGACACTGTCTGCCCTTACCTCCCAAGATACCTGGCCCTTTGCTGTGCCTGGAAGCTGACTCAGAATTACGCTCAGCGGTACCTGAACAGTACCAGGAGTTCTTAGACGTTTTTAGTAAACGAGGGGCAGAGACACTTCCTCCTCATCGTTCCTACAATTGACCGATTGAGTTGCTGCCCGGAGCTGAAATCCCCTTCGGGCGGATTTTCCCTCTGTCTGAGCGGGAGTTGGAGGTTTTAAAGGAATATGTTGATGAAAACCTTAAGAGGGGATTCATCCGGCCATCCACCTCTCCGGCTGGGGCAGGGATCTTTTTTGTGGAGAAGAAGGACCACTCATTGCATCCTTGTGTGGACTACCGGGAGCTGAACAAGGTCACGGTCAAGAACCGGTATCCCTTACCCCTAGTGCCTGAGCTTTTTCAGAGACTAAGAACTACTGTTGTGTTCACCAAACTCGATCTTCGTGGGGCCTTCAATTTGATTCGCATTTGTGCAGGAGACGAGTGGAAAACGGCCTTCAGTACCAGGTTTGGCCACTACGAATACTTAGTGATGCCCGAAAAAATACAAAAACCCCCTAACGGGGCTTTAAAGCAGCCAATAAAGTGCAGTATAGGTAGATGAAATAATTCAATTTTATTGATACAAAACGTATAAATAACATATTATAAAATCACTGAAGTGAATACTGACTATTTGAGTCAGGACATGAACTGGATATGGCGTACAATTGCAACGGACAGAGCCTACAATTAGAACCAATGCAAAACACAATGTATTAAAGGGCAACCAAAATATTTTCAAGAGTTGAATCCTTAAAATTAGATAACAATAGACAATGCCTATAAATAAGGGTAATATACAATACGGTATATGTGGAACAACGAAAGTTGTGTGTGTAAATCCTGATGCGTTTCGACCCTTCCGGGGTCTTCTTCAGAGGATGGTTGTCCACTGTGAAAAGATTAACATGTATCAAACATAACATCGGATTCAACAATACCAAACCTATATATGTATACCATGTGATGTGGCTGCCTAGGTGGTATAATTACCTATCGCAGGATTTATGACGTTATAAGGTCATTTCTAACATTGTGGAGTGTTTAGGGTGATGCGATTTCTCCTCTGCTCCCTTGTCTCTCCCGTGTCCAACCAACTCCCCAGGGAGCGGGCGGTGGACCGAATGTATTTTGCGAGGGATCACGTCTACCAGCCCCCCATGCAGGAGAGGGAAAGGAAGGAAGGGGCAATAGGCAATCCAAACTGCACCCAGAAAGTTTCACATTAGTGCTAAAAATAAAAATAGAATAAAGAACGAGGGGTCAATTGGTTCATCCACATGGTCGGGGAATGCCCCAACTATGGATTCTATAAGGTTGTTGGATTATAGGTCCATGGGTGTGCAGAAGGGCATTGCTAGAAGAAGGAAGAAGGGGGGGGGGAGAGAGAGCGAGGGAAAAGGTGAAAAGAAAAGAAGTGAACCAAAAGTGTGTGAGTGAGAAAGAAATGAACTAGAAAATAGCAAATGCCCTGCTGCCAATCAATAACCATGCAACATAGGAATGTATGAGGAGAGCAATAGGGTAGAAGTGCCAACAAACCACCAGTAGATGAACCAAGTGAAAAAAGGGGGGGTGGGATGGGGGGTTGGGGGGTGGGATGGGGAGGACCAGCCAAGCTGGATGAGAAATAGTGGGGGGGGGGTGGAATAATAGAAAAGAGGGGAAAAGGGGGGGAGAGAGGGGGGGGAATAGAAGGGGGGGAAAAAGAGGGGGGGAAAAGAGGGGGGGAGGGGGGAGGGGGGAAAGGAAAGGAGGAAACAAAGGGAAGAAAAGAAGGGGGGGAAGGATGGAGAGGGGGAGGGGAAAAGGGGAAAAGGGGGGGGGGAGAACGGAAAGGGGGAGAGGGGGGGAGGAAAAAAGAGGAAGAAAAGAGAGAAACAGAGAATGGGTAAGGAAATGAAGGGGAAGGAAGGAGTGAGAAGGGAAAAAAAGGTGAGGGAAAAGGAAGAAAAAGAGTGCTGAGGGAGGGGGGGGTTGTTGTGTGGGAGGTGGTGGGGATTAGGGAGTGTGTAAGAGGTGTGGGGAGGTGAAAGGAAAATGTGGGGGTGTGTATGAGATGGGCAGTGAGTGTTGGTCAGAGGAAAGGGGTGTGAGGACTAAAAGTGACAAAAAAAAGAAACCATGGAACAACAGTGCACAACACACAACCAGCAAACAGTGAAAAACAAACGGTGTCAAAGTGCAGGGGTGGTGGCGGAACTAATTACCCAATCAGACGGAACTGAATAAAAAAAGGGTTGATATATTCCTGATTCTGAAAGAATTGGAATGTAAATGAAAGGTCATGGCAAAATAAAAGATGATTTAAAGAAAGAAACGAAATTGCTAGAAAAATAAAAACATTACAGTCATTTCGGGTGTACTTACCAATCAGTTAGATCAGTGAGTGTATTGCCTAGCATCTCCAAGTTGAAAGGGATCCAATAAAGTTCCCCTGGGATTTCTTGTATTGATAGGGAGTGTCAACAGATTAACTCCCATCAGGTGCAGGTATGCAATTGCGTCCCTCCCTCCTCCCCCTCCATTGGGGGAAACGAGCAGCACAGCTGTGCGCTCTGGCGTGGTCCCCCCGGCGTTCCGGAGAGGATGATACCTTCGGGCGTCCCCGTCGCTTCCGCCGCAACTGCGCAGGCGCCGCCACGTCACGTGAGTACGGCATCCGGAAGAGATCCGGGACGCCGCTGGCAGGGCGAGAAGCGCCCAACTCAAGGT